>NC_133331.1:189217382-189913216 GCF_042186555.1 Aquarana catesbeiana
ATATCATCCTCCAAAGGAGAACTCTGAGCAGAAGGCAAACTCAATTATAAATTTGTAAGATTCTTTACTTGCTTTTTTTTTTTTTTCTAAATGAGGGAGGTATAATTCTCTAAAACCATGGACCTTTGGTAGATTATTGAGCTTGTCTCATACATGCAGTGGGGTTGATTTACTAAAACTAGAGATTCCAAAATCTGGTGTAGTTCTGCATGGAAACCAATCAGCTTCCAGGTATTTTCTTTTTGTCAAAGCTTAATTGAACAAGCTGAAGTTAGAAGCTGATTGGCAACCATGGACAGCTGCACCAGATTTTGCACTCTCCAGCTTTAGTAAATCAACCCCTGTGTATCTAAATGCATTTTTTTCTGTTCATTTTGGATGTATTAGTGATGGGTTAGAACCACCATCATGTTTTTATTGCTGGTCTCTCTTCCCATTGGGAATATTCCTTGTTTGTTTGGGTGATCACTAGCACTGAGACCATAAATCCAGAACATAAATAGAGAGGAAATATTAAACAGGGACACTTTTTTCAGTGATAACTTCTTTAACTACTTGCTGCCCGCCCGCCGTCATATGACGGCGGGACGGTGCAGCTGTTATCCTGGGCCGCCGTCATATGACGGCACAGCCTTCCAGGCAGCTCAGGGGGCGCGAGCACGCCGCATCGCTCGGGTCCCGGTGCGCGTGCCCGGCGGCCGCGATGTCCGCCGGGCACCCGCGATTGCCCGGTAACCGAGCAGGACCATGGATCTGTGTGTGTAAACACACAGATCTACGTCCTGTCAGATGGGAGGAGACCGATGGTGTGTTCCTTGTACAGAGGAACACCGACCGGTCTCCTCCCCTTGTGAATCCCCTCCCCACACAGTTAGAATCACTCCCTAGCAACACATTAGCCCCTACAGCGCCCCCTGCTGGTTAACCCCTTCATTGCCAGTCACATTTATACAGTAATCAATGCATTTTTAAAGCACGAATCGCTGTATAAATGTGAATGGTCCCAAAAATGTGTCAAAATTGTCCGATGTGTCCACCGCAATATCGCAGTCACAATAAAAATCGCAGATCGCCGCCATTACTAGTAAAAAAAAATAATAATAATAAAAATGCTATAAATCTATCCCCTTATTTTGTAGACGCTATAACTTTTGCGCAAACCAATAAATATACGCTTATTGCGATATTTTTTACCAAAAATATGTAGAAGAATACGTATCGGCCTAAAATGAGGAAAAAATTTGTTTAAAAAAAAAAAAAATTTGGATACTTATTATAGCAAAAAGTAAAAAATATTGTGTTTTTTCAAACTTGTCAATCTTGTTTTGTTTATAGCACAAGAAATAAAAACCGCAGGGGTGATCAAATACCACCAAAAGAAAGCTCTATTAGTGGGGAAAAAATGATAAAAATTTCATTTGGGTAAAGTGTTGTATGACCGCGCAATTGTTATTCAAAGTGCGACAGCGCTGAAAGCTGAAAATTGGCTTGGGCAGGAAGGGGGTGAAAATGCCCTGTATGGAAGTAGTTAAGTGGATGTAAAGGCAGAAGGTTTTTTATCTTAATGCATTCTATGCATTAAGATAAAAAAATAACCTATGTGCAGCAGCCCCCCCGGCCCTCTTAATACTTACCTGAGCCCGATCTCTATCCAGCAATTTTCAGGAATCCCTCGGCTGTTTGGGACCTCCCTCCTGATTGGCTGAAACCATTGGCTCCCATTGCTGTCAAACATAGCCAATCAGGAGAGAGAGGGGGTGGGGCGAACCACAGCTCCATGTCTGAATGGATACACAGAGCTGTAGCTTGGCTCGGGTGCCCCCATGGCAAGCTGCTTGCTGTGGGGGCACATAACAGGAGCTCCAGCCAGGGACCCGAGAAGAGAAGGATCTGGGCTGCCCTGTGCAAATCTACTGCACAGGGCAGGTAAATATGACATGTTTGTTATTTTAATAGAAGAAAAAAAAAAAGTAGACTATACAATACTTTAAATTGGCACTCAATTGTATCTGAGCACCACAAACTGAAATGCTATTTAATTAGGTTTGAATATACAAAGCAGACTTGCCCATCCATCCATGTTGCCATGCTTTATTTTGTTGAGAAATCACTTTAAAAAATACCCCCAGCCTTTCTAGTTGAAACCAACATGAGCAAGGGCAGATTGTAGCATTTCTTCCTGGAATACTTGTGTCTAGGGATGAGCTTCGAGTTCGAGTCGAACTCATGTTCGACTCGAACATTAGCTGTTCGCCAAACAGCGAACAATTTGGGGTGTTCGCGGCAAATTCAAAAGCCACAGAACACCCTTTAAAAGTCTGTGGGTGAAATCAACAGTGCTAATTTTAAAGGCTTATATATGCATGCTATTGTCATAAAAAGTGTTTGGGGACCTGGGTCCTGCCCCAGGGGACATGGATCAATGCAAAAAAAAGTTTCAAAAATGGCCGTTTTTTCGGGAGCAGCGATTTTAATAATGCTTAAAGTGAAACAATAAAAGTTAATATTCCTTTCAATTTCGTACCTGGGGGGTGTCTAGAGTATGCCTGTAAAGGGGCGCATGTTTCCCGAGTTTAGAACAATCTGACAGCAAAATGACATTTCAAAGGAAAAAAAGTAATTTAAAACTACTCGCGGCTATTAATAAATTGCCGGTCCGACAATACACATAAAGTTATGTGTATGAAACTTCATCAAGTTTCATACACATCAAAATCCATACCAGACCCTTATCCGAGCACGCAGCCTGGCAGGCCGCAGGAAAAGAGGGGGGACGAGAGAGCGGTCCCCCCCTCCTGAACCGTACCAGGCCACATGCCCTCAACATTGGGAGGGTGCTTTAGAGTAGCCCCCCCAAAACACCTTGTCCCCATGTTGATGGGGACAAAGGCCTCATCCCCACAACCCTTGCCCGGTGGTTGTGGGTGTCTGCGGGTGGGGGGCTTATCGGAATCTGGAAGCCCCCTTTAACAAGGGGACCCCCAGATCCTGGCCCTCCCCCTGTGTGAAATGGTAAGGGGGTACAGAAGTACCCCTACCATTTCACAAAAAAACTGTCAAAAATGTTAAAAATGACAAGAGACAGTTTTTGACAATTCCTTTATTTAAATGCTTCTTCTTTCTTCTATTTTCTATCTTCCTTCGGTTTCTTCCTCCATCTTCTTCTTCTTCTGGTTCTTCCTCCGGTGTTCTCGTCTGGCATCTTCCTCCACGGTGTCTTCTTCCCTTCGGGCTGCTCCACATCCATGATGGCACGGAGGGAGGCTCCCGCTGTGTGACGCTTCTCCTCTTCTGACGGTTCTTAAATAATGGGGGACGGAGCCACCCGGTGACCCTGCCCCCCTCTGAGGCACGGGGACTTGACGGGGACTTCCCTGTGGCATTCCCCGTGATGTCAGAAGGGGGCGGGGTTACGTAACGGGTGACCAAAGCACCCTCCCAATGTTGAGGGCATGTGGCCTGGTACGGTTCAGGAGGGGGGGCTGCTATCTCCTCACCCCCCTCTTTCCCTGTGGCCTGCCAGGTTGCGTGCACAGATAAGGGTCTGGTATGGATTTTTGGGGGGACCCCATGCCATTTTTTAAAAAAAATTTGGCGCGGGGTTCCCCTTAATATCCATACCAGACCTGAAGGGTCTGGTATAGATTTTGAGGGGGACCCCACGATTTTTTTTTTTAAATTTTGGCTGGTTTTCCCCTTAATATCCATACCAGACCTGAAGGGCCTGGTATGGAATTTAGGGGGACCCCCCACGTCATTTTTTTTTTTAAATTTTGGTTCGTGGTTCCCCTGTGGGGAATTCCCATGCCGTTTTTATCAATGAACTTTTATGTGTATTGTCAGACCGTCAATTCATTAATAGCTGCGAGTAGTTTTAAATGACCTTTTTTCCTTTGAAATGTCATTTTGCTGTCAGACTGTTCTAAACATGGGAAACATGCGCCCCTTTACAGGCATACTATAGACACCCCCCAGGTACGAAATTTAAAGGAATATTACACTTTTATTGTTTCACTTTAAGCATTATTAAAATCACTGCTCCCCGCCGTTTTTAAAACTTTTTTTTGCATTGATCCATGTCCCCTGGGGCAGGACCCAGGTCCCCAAACACTTTTTATGACAATAACTTGCATATAAGCCTTTAAAATTAGCACTTTTGATTATTCATGTTCATGTCCCACAGACTTTAACGGTGTTCGCATGTTCAAACAAATTTTTTGCCTGTTCGCAAGTTCTGGTGCGAACCGAACAGGAGGGTGTTCGGCTCATCCATACTTGTGTCTTTAGTTCAGACATGGAGGTAGAAGGATGTGCTTAGCCAAGAAAAACCCTCTTCCCCTCTTTCAGATGAAAGGAAAAAAATGCCCACGAAGACTCCTTGGATGTATGACATCATTTTGGCCTAGGCCAGAAACCAGGCAGCAAATGAAGAAATGTGAAAAACAAAGTTTAAAAAAAAATATTATCTATTTACTAATGCTAGGAACATAAGGACTAAAAATAGTTAATGTTATGTCAGAACTTTTGTAAAGAAATAGACATATTTTCAAAAATTTCATATGGAGGTTTAACCACTTCAGCCCCAGAAGAATTTACCCCCTTCCTGACCAGAGCACTTTTGCGATTCGACACTGCATTGCTTTAACTGACAATTGCGCGGTCGTGCAACATTGTACCCAAACAAAATTGAGGTCCTTTTTTCCCACACATAGAGCTTTCTTTTGGTGGTATTTGATCACCTCTGCAGTTTTTATTTTTTGCGCTATAAACAAAAAAAGAGCGACAATTTTGAAAAAAAGCAATATTTTTTACTTTTTGCTATAATAAATATCCCCCAAAAATATATAAATATATATAATATATAAAAGGCCGATATGTATGCTTCTACATATTTTTGGTAAAAAAAAAAAAAAAAAATCGCAATAAACGTATATTGATTGGTTTGCACAAAATTTATAGCATCTACAAAATAGGGGATAGATTTATGGCATTTTAATTATTATTTTTTTTTATTAGTAATGGCAGTGATCTGTGATTTTTATTGTGACTGCGACATTATGGCAGACAGATCGGACACATTTGACACTATTTTGGGACCATTGTCATTTATACAGCAATCAGTGCTAAAAAATGCATTGATTACTGTGTAAATGACACTGGCAGTGAAGGGGTTAACCACTAGGTGGCGGTGAAGGGGTTAAGTGTGTCCTAGGGAGTGATTCTAACTGTGGAGGGGAGGGGCTACACCTCACATAACAGCGATCACTGCTCTCGATGAGAGTGAGCTGTGATCTCTGTTCTGTCACTAGGCAGAATGGGGAAATGCTTTGTTTACAAAAGCATCTCCCCGTTCTACCTCTCCGTGACACGATCGTGGGTCACGGAGGCCGCGGCGAGCGTGCACACACACACACACAGCACCGCTTCTTAAAGGGGACGTACCTGTACGCCCTTTTGCCCACCAGTGCCATTCTGCCAATGTAAATCGGCGTGCGCTGGTTGGAAAGCGGTTAAGTGTGAATAAGCCCCAGAACAAAGGTCAGATTCAGTTCATGTCACCTAAGCTTCAACCAAGATATCCTGTGTTGTTCTCTTTCTGTTGGAGGTATGTAAACAGGATGTTTGCAGAACTGGGAATATAAAAGCCAAGTGTCACGTACCTGGTAGGTAGAGCCTGGAATGCAGAGAACGGCCTCTCCTATACCTCTGACTCGGGAACCCCTGGTAGTGTTGACAGGGGCTCGAGAGTGCAAAGGGGCACAAGTGCCTGACTGGAACACTGGAGTAGAGGGCTGGATCCTGTAGTCAGCAGGGAGGTGCACTTGTAGTTCGGTAGCAGGTTGCAGACAGCAGGGAGGTGCACTGTAGTCCCGTAGCAAGATGCAGACAGCAGGTAGGTGCACTGTAGTCCCGTAGCAGGATGCAGACAGCAGGGAGGTGCACTGTAGTCCCGTAGCAGGATGCAGACAGCAGGGAGGTGCAGACAAGCCGGGTCAAGGTACTGGTGGGCAGATCAGGTACAGAAGATCAATCCAAAAGAATAGTCAGAGTCCAAGCCAGAATCGGGGCAAGCAGCAAACAGGGAAGTCAGGAACAAGCCGGGTAACAAGGCTGCAGGGGTCTTCAGGAAACGCTGTAGACTGGACAGCAAGGAAGCAAGGCATCACTCTCCTTTAAATATGTTGGCGCTAAGTGCTATCACAAGGGGCGTGCGTGTGCTCCCGCACGTGCCCGTGCGCCGCTATTCGCGCTATTGCACATGTGCGTGCGCAGGACGGCTCTTCTATGCACAGGAATTCTTCTAGTGCCAGAACGTCTGCTGGAAGGGATTTCCTGACATTGCCCCCCCTCCAATGGGCAGCCTCGGGATGCCCAACTGGGCCAATTTATTGGGGTGGGATCTTTTAAAGGCTAGGATCAGTCTTTTGGCATGGATATTAGTCTCTGGTTCCCAGGAGTTCTCCTCAGGGCCGTAACCCTTCCATTTACCAGATACTGAACCTGATTACGTCTTTTCCGGCAATCTATGATTGATTCAATCTCAAATTCTTCTTCACCGTTGATGAGTACAGGCTCAGGAGGACCGGTATTCCGGTTGAGGAAAGGGTCCGGGACTGAAGGTTTAAGTAAAGCCACGTGGAAAACTGGATGTATATGGAAGGACTCTGGTAATTTCAACTCATAAGCCACATTATTAATTTTTCTTACCACCGGGAAGGGAACCCACAAACTTAGGACCCAATTTCCTGGATGGGCATGCTAGTTTCAAGTTCAGGGTGGACAGCCAAACTTGATCCCGAGGTTTCAGGTCAAGCTCCCCTCTCCTCTTTGTGTCAAATGTCTCTTTGTTATGTTCTTGGGTCTTTGCCATTGTCTCTTGAAGTAGCTTGTTATTTGTGCTAAAGAAATTCAAGGCTTCTTGAGCAGCTGGTACTGCACACTCTGGAATGTTGTTAGACAAAAACAAGGGGTGGAACCCATAGTTCGCAAAAAATGGAGACTGGTTGGTTGCAGAATGAACAGAATTATTGTAGGCGAACTCAGCAAGAGGTAGCAGGGGTACCCAGTCATCTTGAGAAAAACAAGAATAGCATCGTAAGTACTGCTCAAGGGTCTGATTAGTTCGTTCAGTCTGACCATTAGTCTGGGGATGGTAGGCAGAAGAAAAGGAACGGCCAATCTTCAGTGATCCATACAGGGCTTTCCAAAATTTGGATGTAAATTGTACCCCCCAATCAGATACAATGTTTGCAGGTATACCGTGGAGTCTTACGATATCTTTAATAAAAATCCTTGCAGTTTCAGAGGCAGATGGGGTACCCTTCATAGGCAGGAAGTAAGCCATCTTGGAAAGTCTGTCGACCACTACGAAGATAGTGGCGAAATCCTCTGATGGTGGTAATTCCACAATGAAATCCATGGAGATCATCCTCCATGGTCTTTCCAGTATGGGTAGAGGCCTTAACAGCCCCCAAGCCTTGATCTTGCTGCCCTTGTTCTGGATGCAGGTAATGCATGATTCAACATAACGTCTGCAATCTTTTTGTAGCTGAGGCCACCAGAACGTGCACTGAAGGAGTTCGGAAGTCTTGTGTATACCAAAGTGGCCAGCTAGTTCATGGTCATGACAAGATTTAAGGACAGCAACCCGTGTTTGTTGTGGCACAAAAATTCTGTCTTTGTACCATAGTAGGTCATCTGTCGACTGTAAAGTGATGTCTGTTGGATGGGGGGCCGTTGAGGAAGCCTGTCTGATTTGGGACAGTAGGTCTCCTTGAAGCATGAGAAAATTTCCAGGAGCAAGTATTGTATCTGGAGGAGAAAGAACTTCAGGTTCGTTGAACATCCGGGACAGCGCGTCTGGTTTGGTATTCTTGGATCCCGGCCTGTAAGTGATGTGGAAAGTGAATCTAGTGAAGAAGAGTGCCCATCTGGCCTGACGTGGTTTCAATCTCTTGGCAACTTTCAGGTACTCTAAATTTTTGTTGTCAGTGTACACCAGAATAGGATGGGCCTCTCCTTCCAAGAGGTAACGCCATTCTTCCAGCGCAGCTTTGATTGCAAGTAGCTCCCTGTCCCCAACATCATAATTCTTTTCAGCCTTGGTTAGCTTGCAGGAGAAGAACGCCACTGGGTGTAATAGAGCCTTGGATCCTTGTCTCTGTGAAAGAACCGCCCCTACTGCTATCTCAGGGGCGTCTACTTCCAGTATGTAAGGTAAAGCTGGGTCAGGATGTTTTAGGACGGAAGCTGACACAAACTGTTCCTTCAAAGAGTACGGACTCCAGTTCGCCGGACCAAGTATGCCGTAAAGTCCGGTCGTGTGTACGCGGCATTAGAGTGTGTGTGTTTTAACCATTCCCTACTCTATCCAAAAGAAGATAAAAAGTTTTGGCTTCAGATATATTTTTATTCACTAAGCTGTAATGTACTATTTGCCATAATGTTCATAATTTTCAAAAGAGTGATTGTTCATGCTGGCTTTTATTGGTTCTCATTCCTGAGAATATTGCTTGTTAAGGCATAACAATTGTTATGATTGTCAAAAGTGAATTGAGCCTAATGTCTTACTTCCAGACAATATACTAACCATTACACAAAGTGCTGTTTGGTCTAGTAGTACAGACCCTTCCCTTGATTTAAGGAATTTATTCTCAACTGTTCTGAATAGATTGGCATAATCTAATCGCACACAAACAATGCATTTGACTTGAGTTTGTACATTTACAGTTTTTCGTCATCTGCACTGCTATTATCACTCTTAATAGCTGAAAGAATAATTTATGTTTAATCTCTTCTTATTACGTTTAAGGAAAGTACAAAACAGAGTACAGAAGAGATATATCAATTCAAACTGCAGACATGGAGAACACAGACAATCTTAATCTTCAATTCCTCTATTGTGTGAAGCACTATGTTGAAAGAATTATTTATATCTGTCAAATACATTGGCAAATATATTTCTGATGCACATACTGGTGCTGTGTTTGAATAGAGTATGCAAGATCCACAGGTAAACAAATGATATATTCAGACATGGAATGGAAAAGAATGCTTAGCACAATTTTTAGACATAAAAGCACTTAGTATATTTAGCCTTTAAATTCCACCCTCCCCTTCAGTAACCCTCAAGTTTACCAGTCTTCGCTCCTTTAAAATCTTCACTTTGGAGAGTCGTACATTGGCCATAGCAATAGACTCCAGGCTGGCCTTTTCCTTCTCTGAATAACATTAAAAACCTTTGGAGAGGTAATTTAGTATGTGTCCTAATGGTGAACAGCCTGTCCATAAGCATGAATGGAGATTCTTCCATACGGTGGGGAAGAGACAGCCCAGGAGTCTTCTGAAGTTATGTCTGCATGGCTTCATACTTTTAAAATCTCAGAAAAGCATGGGCTGTAGGCTTGTGAAATTCGTTTTGTAATGAATCAAAATTCAGCCTAATTTTGCTTTTTTCAGACATTCGGATGCATCCGAATGTCCGAATAAAAAAATAATGAATTTCAACGAATACGAAAGAAATTATAGCGGATATAACAAATGAATTTGACATGATTTGGTAATTCGTTAAAGGTCTAATGAAACAAAAGTTCAACTCAAAATAGATCTTACAGTCCAATCAGCTGATTCATTTTGTGCTGGAGGTTGGATTACTGGCAAAGTGCATTCCTAAGAACTGAGTGAGAAGGGTGTTGTATTGTATTTGAGCAGAGGAGAAGAGATATTGTCATTGTGTGTGTTAAAAGATTCAATAAACAAACGACTTTCCAAACTACGAATCATTATCAGGAATATATATACATACATAAATATCGAATTTCAACGAATACAAACAAAATTATAGCGCATATAACGAAGGATTTGACATGATTCGAGAATCAGTATAACGAATATCGACACTCTACGGATAATAACAAATTATCCGAAAATGAATTAACCACTTGACATCTGGGCACTTAAACCCCCCTCGTGACCAGACCAATTTTCAGCGCTCTCACACTTTGAATGACAATTACTCAGTCATGTAATACTGTACCTAAATGAATTTTTTGTCCTTTTTCATACAAATAGAGCTTTCTTTTGGTGGTATTTGATCACCTCTGGGTTTTTTATTTTTTGCGCTATAAATGAAAAAAGACCGAAAATTTTGGAAAAAAAAAACGCATTTTTCTTTGTTTCTGTGATAAAATTTTGCAAATTAGTAATTTTTCTTCATAAATTTTGGCCACAATTTATACTGCTACATATCTTTGGTAAAAATAACCCAAATTAGTGGATATTATTTGGTCTGTGTGAAAGTTAGAGAGTCTACAAGTTATGGTGCAATCATAAAAAATTGATCACACCTGATGTACTGACGGCCTATCTCATTTCTTGCGACCCGAACAAGTCAGGAAAGTACAAATACCCCCCAAATGACCCCTTTTTTGAAAGTAGACATTCCAAGGTATTTAGTAAGATGCATGGTGAGCTTTTTGATGTTGTCATTTTTTCCCACAATTCTTTGCAAAATGAAGATTCCCCCCCCCCCCACACAAAATTGTCATTGTAATAGGTTATTTCTCTCACATGGCATGTGTATACCACAAATAACGCCCCAAAATACATTCTTCTACTCCTCCTGAGTATGGGGATACCACATGTGTGGGACTTTTTCACAGCCTGGCCACTGATGACACGTGGCGCTGATGACAGATGGCACTAATACGTGGCACTGATAACACGTGGCACTGATGAAAGATGGCACTAATACGTGGCACTGATGACAGATGGCACTAATACGTGGCACTGATGACAGATGGCACTGATATGTGGCACTGATGACAGATGGCACTATGTGGCACTGATGACAGATGGCACTATGTGGCACTGATGACAGATGGCACTTATACGTGGTACTGGGGACAGATGGCACTGGGGACAGATGGCAGGGACATGACAGCAGGGACAGATGGCAGGGACATGACAGCAGGGACAGATGGCAGGACAGATGCCAGGGACCGATGGCAGTGGGGACACTTTTTTTTCGTTTCTTTTTTTTTTCTTTTCACTTACCACCGCAGCGTTTCGCTCTACCTCCTCACACGCTGTCTCTGTGTGAGGAGGAAGAGCCGGCGATGAGAGATGATCTCATATGTTTACATATGAGATCGTCTCTCATTGGCACAGCCGATCGCGCTGAAAACGGCCGCTATGATTGACGTTTTCAGCGACCTGTGACTGGCTGTGTCCAAGGGACACGGCCAGCACAAAACTTCCCCAATGGGCGCCCGCAACATGGTAGTAAACAGGAGGACATCCAGGGACGCCCTCCCGGCAATTGGAGTCCGCGCTGTAGCCGTCTTTCGGCTATAGCACGGACGCCTAGTAGTTAATGTAACATAACGAATATAACAGAACGAAATGATGTATTGTATTTTACGAATGACAACAAACCGTAACTAAACAAATTTTTCCGTTGTGCACAAGTCTAATGGGCCGACAGTATAAGTCTTCAAGAAGGAAGGGGATCATTTAAAGGTTGATAAATGGGTATACATTATCCATTAGAAATTCCAGCTCTAGCTTCCCCCTTTAGATTTTATAAACCCTTTACCAAACTAGTCCAGTGATGTTGTAGATCCTTTCTCTACTTCTTTGTTGGCAGCAAGCAGTCCTTTTTTCTGTACTGAGCAATGTCAGGCAAGAACATAGGTTTGCACATGGGGTGTCTAATCTGGGGGTTGGCAACCCATTGATTGCAATGTACCTATTGATCTGAGGCAGGTGAAGGGTAGACCATGATCCTTCCCTGCCGATCCTGGAACCTGGACAGGAGGGGCGGCATTTACTGGAACCAATCTGACTGTATTTTCCTCCTGCAGCAACTGAAAGTAGGCTTCTCCTCTCCTCCCTCCTACCGGCATTCAGCTGTCACAGGAGAAAAATACAAAGGATTGGTATCAGTATATGCCGTCCCTCCTGTCCCTGTTCCTCTTCTTTCTGCTGTCCGGGCCAACCTGGTCTCTCTCCTTCCCCTGAAGCTCTGCCAGCTTTCCTTCCTTTGTCCTCCCATTGGCTGCTACGGGGGATCATTTCAGGATAGAAAGCAGGGAAGGGGCAGTAAATATGTAATTTACCGGTCCCTTCCATTTCCAAATGAACATGCTACAGTTTGTGAATGAACAGAAAGCCGCACAACACAGAGCACTTCCCATTTATTCACTTTCCAGTGCAGCTGAGGTTACAGAGAAAGTGACGGTCCCAATGGGATTCCTAAAAAAAAATTGTAAAAAAAAAAAAAGCGTAAAAAATAATTAAAAAAAATTGTAAAATTAATAAAAATAAAAAACTACTGACACAGTTCTCAAAGGAAAGGCAACCTATTGCTTGTTTTATGCCGCACAGAACAACTAAGCTAAAAAAAAGATGACTTGACCTGAAACCAATATGACATATAACAAAGTGAGCTGGGTGTCTACTTGTAACTATGATTGTGCAGTTCAATAGGCGCTAGAAGAAGACCCACTGTTCTCAATAATGTGATAGACATGGTCAGACAGACTGCAGAGTGAGTGCTGAAGGCAGAATTTTCACTGAGAGAAAAAAGTATTTTAATCCCTTCATGACAAAGGGCAAAATAAATCCTAATGCCTAAACACAGTTTTGTGTTAATAAAACTGTACATATCAGCGCAACTATTTTGTGTATCCAGGTAAATTATACCTTGTTTTTTTCAGGATAAATTGAGCCTTCTTTTTGTGGTAAATGGTAATAGATGTGTCTTGATTTTTTTTTTTTTATTATCAAAGAAAAACTGGCATAAAAAAAATAATACATGTACAGTATAATATTTAGCTGTATATTTCTTGCTATTACCATAACCTGCCACCAAAGAACAACCTAAAATAAATTCTCCTGCTCTTGATGATTGCAGCTATACCACATACAGTGCCTTGAAAAAGTATTCATACCCCTTGCAATTTTCCACATTTTGTCATGTTACAACCAAAAACGTAAAATGTGTTTTTTTGTGATTTTATGTGATCAACACAAAGTGGCACATAATTGTGAAGTGGAAGGAAAATGATAAATGGTTTTCCAAACTTTCCAAACTTTTTACAAATGAATGTCTGAAAAGTGTGGCGTGCATTTGTATTCAGCCCCCTTTACTCACATACTCCTAACTAAAATCCAGAGGAACCAATTGTCTTCAGAAGTCACCTAATTAGTAAATAGAGTCCACCTGTGTGTAATTTAATCTCAGTATAAATATTGCTGTTCTGTGAAGCCGTTAGAGGTTTGTTAGAAAACCTTAGTGAACAAACAGCATCATGAAGGCCAAGACAGGTCAGGGATAAAGTTGAAGAAAAGTTTAAAGCAGAGTTAGGTTATAAAAAAAATATCCCGAGTTTTGAACATCTTACGGAGCACTGTTCAATCCATAATCTGAAAATGAAAAGAGTATGACACAACTTAACTAACAAGACATGCCTGTCCACCTAAACTGACAGGCCGGGCAAGGAGAGCATTAGTCAGAGAAGCAGCCAAGAGGCCCATGGTAACTCTGGAGGAACTGCAGAGATCCACAACTCAGGTGGGAGAATCTGTCCACAGGACATCTATTAGAAGTGCACTCCACAAACCTGGCCTTTATGGAAGAGTGGCAAGAAGAAAGCTATTGTTGAAAGAACGCCATAAAGAAGCCCCGTTTGCAGTTTGTGAGAAGCCATGTGCTATGTGTGGCAGAAAACCAACACTGCCCATTACCCTGAACACACCATTCCCTCTGTAAAACATGGTGGTGGCAGCATCATTTTGTGGGGATGCTTTTCTTCAGCAAGGACAGGGAAGCTGGTCAGAGTTGATGGGAAGATGGATGGAGCCAAATACAGGGCAATCTTAAAAGAAAACCTGTTAGAGTCTGCAAAAGACTTGAGACTGGGGTGGAGGTTCATCTTCCAACAGGACAACGACCCTAAACATACAGCCAGAGCTACAATGTAATGGTTTAGATCAAAGCATATTCATGTGTTAGAATGGCCCAGTCAAAGTCCAGACCCAAATCCATTTGAGAATCTTTGGCAAGACTTGAAAATTGATGTTCACAGACTCTCTCCATGCAATCTGACAGAGCTTGGGCTATGAGAATGAGCAACAATTTCACTCTAGATGTGCAAAGCTGGTAGAGACATATCCAAAAAGACTTGCAGCTGTAATTGCAGTGAAAGGTGGTTCTACAAAGTATTGACTCAGGGGGGCTGAATACAAATGCACGCCACACTTTTCATATATTTGTTTGTAAAACTTTTTGAAAATCATTTATCATTTTCCTTGTCAAAAGAAGTTTATTGAGTATACAATGTTATAAAGATACATAAAGTAAGTTTACAAGGATCTATAAAGTAAGCTCATTGTTTTACAGTAGGGTTTCTATAGGTAAATATAATGAAATTTCAAATATTAAACATTGGGTTTACGTAAACCTAAATTAAAGATATATATAATTTCCTTAGTTACTTTTGTAGGTATTTAAATGATTTATACCTACTATACATATTGTTTACAAGTAGAGTGTATATAGGTCAAATAAATTCTGATAATGAGCTTTAATCGTAACATTTATCATTTTCCATCCACTTAACAATTATGTCTCACTTTGTGTTGGTCTATCACCTAAATTCACAATAAAATACATTTACATTTTTGGTTGTAACATGACAAAATGTGGATAATTTCAAGGGGTAGGAATACTTTTTCAATTTTATTTGATGTATATACCCATAGAAAGACCCAAAAACAATTTGCTTTTTGCTTTTTCAACCCTACCCAAAACACACTGACATTAACTGACGCTGATACTAAATTTAAATAAATGGTTCTTTTTAATCCTACTTAAATTACTGACTCCCAATTTGATTCCAAACTTTGAATCTGACCATGACCTGACCCTAACCTTGGCTCCAACCCTGACATTGACCTAAATCAAACCCTGATCTAGCTATTTTTTTCTTTTTTAGTGTTTTCTTTTTACACATTTCTTTGGATACCTTTTCTCCTCTAGACAAGAAAAAAAATACAACTTTTTCTCC
The DNA here is from genome assembly GCF_042186555.1 of Aquarana catesbeiana. NCBI lineage: Eukaryota > Metazoa > Chordata > Amphibia > Anura > Ranidae > Aquarana > Aquarana catesbeiana. The sequence goes on from NC_133331.1 coordinate 189,232,454, forward strand.
ATTCAAGAGGAGAAAAGAACACCAGGGCAGGCTGAAGAGGCTGATTCTACTTTAACAGTGATGAGGTGATTGTGAGCTGCGCCTCTGGGCTCTTGATCATTAGTACTAGATCCAAAGCTTTCAGTGAGAGCCCAGTCTATGTGCTGGGAGTGAGTTGTGCAGGGTGCTCTCAGCCCAAGCACAGCAGTGCATATATGCGGCCCCACTGATAAAGACCCCCATTTCATGCATACACCCATCGTGAAGGAATTAAAACAAAAAATCAGTCATAACATAGGGAAGGTACAGATTATAAAGAGATAAAGAAGATGTAAGAGTTCCACAGGGCTTTAAACCTGGGGTCATCATGACAACAATGTATCTTGTGTTGTCCTGTATTTCTCTTATGATTGGTTTCCTTTAACCTCCTCCTGACCATGAAATGCATATATGCAGTGGTGGAAAAAATGCCCAACCGCTGCACATATGCATCCACGGCTGTCTGATGTTGTGTGGTAGGAGCACACTTACTGCATACTCCCAGCACATCGACTGAGCTGTCTCTGATAGCTCTCACTCACAGGAGCTAGGAGAATTGGACTCTGTAAAAGCCAACCACAGCAGTCACATGATCATGAAGCTTCTGCACCTCCCAGCATTATAGTCTATTTAAGGCCCACCAGGAACCAATGGGAAGAGGTTAAATCACAAGATTTGGGCAGAAATGTTTATATTTGTTTAGGTATTTCTTTATAGATACTGTGTATCTATCCTGCATAATGGAAGAGTGACGCTGAACACTTGTCATCCCTATCCACTCAAGTCTGTGGTTACATTAGTAACATTACCAGACCATACATATCTATAAAACGAATCCCAAAAAAGTCATTTTTACAGTTAAACACTTACAGTTTTAGCTCCTCAAATAAAATATTTAGTAATTGCCTAAAGTGCTTTGAATAAGTATGTAAGGTATTTGGAATTTTATACAATGCTAGTGACAATTTTTATTCAGAATAAAGCTGTATGAGTACTTAAAGGGGTTTTAAACCCTTGTTTAAAAAAAAAAAAATAACAAACATGTCATACTTACCTCCACTGTGCAGTTCGTTTTGCACAGAGTGGCCCTGATCATTGCCTTCTAGGGTCCCCCGGCGGTGCTGGTAGCTCCTCCGTGCATCAGCTGTCCACGTTGGAGAAGCGCTCTCCTTGGTGGACACCTGTGCGGGCGCGCTCCTGAGTCCTGCTTTTCAGGGCCCTCTATACTGCAGGGCAGACTGGGCAGTTGCCCAGGGCCCTGTCACTGTTTGGGGCCCAAAGCAGAGCTGTCCGTTAAGCCCGCGTGCTGCCTGCAAATTGGCGCTGAAAATCCCCACACACACACAGACAGTCTGTCACTGTCATCAGTAGCGGCAGCACGCACAGTGCAGCAGTCAGTGCCAGTGCTGTATTTTTTTGATCAAGGAGCAGGCCGCAGGTGGGCAGGGCCTTGAGCTCCACTGATGCTCTGGCCCCGCCCCGTGCTATGCGTACACTGTGCACAGTGTACCTGATCGGAGGAGCGGAGGAGGAGTGAGACCACGGCGCGGAGTGGAGTGCTGCCTGGTGCCTGGTCAAGTGAAACTCGGCTAGCAGTGTGTGTGGAAATTTGCCAGGACAAGGTAGGTCCTCCCTTGGCTCCCGCTCCCCATCCCCATGCCATGTGCCCCAAGCCTGGCTTTCAGCAAGAACCAATGAAACTTCCACATCAAACCTACTTTGGTGAATTACCAATAAAATGCATCTTAATTCCTGTTTTCCTGTATTTATTAGTGATTTTGAATATTTCTATGCACAATGTTAAGTAAAGGGCATACGCAGTGGCGGCGCGTCCAAAAAAGGGCCTATGGGTGCCTCCCCCTCTCTCCTGTCACCTCTCTCTCTCCATAGATAGATTCATGCATTGCATGAATCTATCTATGGTTGCCGCTGACACCCCCTATTCAGGTGTCTGGCTCCTGAATTACAGCGGTAGGGGTGGTTTTTTGGAAGCACCTGATTAGAGCCATAGGCTCTAATAGGCGCCCAAAAAGGTGAACAGCGGGCGCCATTGTGGGCGCTCGCTGTTCACTCAGCGTTGTATTAGCAAAGCAAAAGAAATTTGCTTTGCTAACACTGAACCGCCTCCCAGCCAATCAGGTGCTCCAGTCTATTACCTGTCACCTGATTGGCTGAAACGACATGCACTGTGATTGGACGCCTGATAGAGAGGATGGGAGAAGACATCGAGCAGCGCACAGGACACCGCTGCTGACCCGCTGCAAGACAGGTAAGTGCTGGGCGATGCACACTGGCAGCATTTGATGGGGCACCGTAGCGGCAATTGATGGGCACACTGGCAGCAGTTGATGGGTACAGTAGCTGCGTTTGATGCCACAGTGGCTGCACTTGATGGGCACAGTGGCTGCGTTTGATGAGCACAGTGGCTGTGTTTGATGAGCACAGTGATTGCGTTTGATGGGCACAGTGGCTGTGTTTGATGAGCACAGTAGTTGCGATTGATGGGCACAGTGGCGGCAATTGATGGGTACAGTAGCTGTATGTGATGGCACAATAGCTGCGTTTCTATGTGTGTGTCTGTTTTTTGAGATGTTGGGGTGAAGAGCAAAATTGCATGGGGGGGAGGCCAAAAAAATGTTTGCCCAGGGTCCAAACCAGTGGCGGCCAGTCCATAGGGGGTGCCTGAGCGCTGCCCCCCCCCTCCCCCCTCCAGGCAGTCACAAAAAAAAATTTAAAGCTGGCCCTTTAAAAAATACAAAAAAGGTCCTTAAGTGCACTGTGTTCGGACGCCGGACACAGTGCACTTATGGAAAGCGCCACATCTATGCAATCGCGAGATTGCAGATGCGGCGCTTCATTTGCGGGCGTTTACCCTGCCTTGCGGCGCTTTCTGAAGCACCAAGTAGCTTCCACCCAGGGCTAGTATCTATTACTATGGCCGGGCGGTTTGATTGACATCTGAGTATGATGTCACTTCCTGTTTCTCTCTACAATTGCACCCAGAAGAGAAGAAACAGGAAGTATGAGAGGAACGGACCTCTCCACAGGAGACACCGCTGGAGAGGACAATACACAGCAAGGTAAGTAACTGGGGGAGGGGGGTTTGATGGTGACACATGCTGCTGCAGTTTAGTGGTGACACATGCTGCTGCAATTTGGTGACACATGCTGCTGCAATTTGGTGACACATGCTGCTGCAATTTAGTGGTGACACAGGCTGCTGTAATTTGGTGACACAGGCTGCTGCAGTTTGGTGGTGACACAGGCTGCTGCAATTTGGTGACACGTGCTGCTGCAATTTGGTAGTGACACATGCTGCTGCAATTGGTGACACAGGCTGCTGCAATTTGGTGACACATGCTGCTGCAACTTGGTGGTGACACAGGTTGCTGCAATTTGGTGGTGACACATGCTGCTGTAATTTGGTGGTGACACATGCTGCTGCAATTTGGTGGTGACACATGCTGCTGCAATTGGAGGTGACACATGCTGCTGTAATTTGGTGACACAGGCTGCTGCAATTTGGTGGTGACACATGCTGCTGCAATTTGGTGGTGACACATGCTGCTGTAATTTGGTGGTGACACATGCTGCTGCAATTGGAGGTGACACATGCTGCTGTAATTTGGTGGCGACACATGCTGCTGCAATTTGGTGACACAGGCTGCTGCAATTTGGTGGTGACACATGCTGCTGCAATTTGGTGGTGACACAGGCTGCTGCAATTTGGTGGTGACACAGGCTGCTGCAATTTGGTGGTGACACATGCTGCTGTAATTTGGTGGTGACACATGCTGCTGTAATTTGGTGGTGACACAGGCTGCTGCATTTGGTGGTGACACAGGCTGCTGCAATTTGGTGGTGACACATGCTGCTGCAATTTGGTGGTGACACATGCTGCTGCAATTTGGTGGTGACACAGGCTGCTGCATTTGGTGGTGACACAGGCTGCTGCATTTGGTGGTGACACATGCTGCTGCAATTTGGTGGTGACACATGCTGCTGCAATTTGGTGGTGACACAGGCTGCTGTAATTTGGTGGTGACACAGGCTGCTGTAATTTGGTGGTGACACAGGCTGCTGCATTTGGTGGTGACACAGGCTGCTGCATTTGGTGGTGACACAGGCTGCATTTTATGTGACACGGGCTGCATGTAAGGAGGGACTCCGCTGGGGGCACCTGATGTAAGGAGGGACTCCACTGGAGACACCTGATGGCATTTGGTGGCAGGCGACGTGGTTAGTGACACGCTCAGGGCTCCCACTGATTCTGCATTATGGTGAGTTCAATGATTTCATTTTATATTACAATGTAATAATATAAATAATGTGCTTCAATCATTCTGACACCATAACAACCATGGTGCCGGGATGATTAAAGCGCTAACACCAGGTGTTTAGAGTATCTTTATCTGCTGATTTTTAAGCTTTCTAGAATACACATATTTCTATTGTTGTGTAGGATCTGGGCTTGCTGTCCCTCCATCCCTCTCTCCCTCTCCCTCCATCCCTCATTCATCTCAGACACTAACCACACCACCTTAGAGCCACGCCCACTATTTCGCTGAAACCACGCCCATTTTGTCAAGTGGGAGGGGTCAAAAAGGAAGGGCGGGGTCTGCCCCCCCCATCCTAAAACTTCACCAGCCGCCACTGGTCCAAACCATATTAAAGAAGGCCCTGCTGCTTTTATGTGTATTCACACAGAAGGCAGGACTCTCCCCCACCCCCTGGCGCCCGTGTCATTGGATTTCATTGACAGTATTGGGAGCCAATGGCTGCACTGCTATCAATCTATCCAATCAGGACACGAGACACCAGCTAGAGCTGGTGTGCTCGTTCCCGGCCAGAAAAAGACAGTGTTCAGGTGAGTAAAAGGGGTGGGGGGGGGCTGGGGGGGCTGCAGCACTACAGAAGGTTTTTCACCTTCATGTAAAGAATGCATTAGGATGAAAAACCATGAGGGTTTACAACCCCTTTAAGTGTTCCATTAAAATTCTAGAATTATCTCACTTGGATAAAACAAGAATTGCTGCGGAAAAAAAAAAAACAACAAATCATATGCCATCAGTGAAAATCAACCCATAAAGTAAATGTTCTCCGTAAGAGATGTGGCCTTATCAAGGTGTAACCAAGGAAACAATACCTCATTTGGAGGGGTGACCCTTTCAAGGCATATTGAAGTCATTAATAGCACAAGTTATTGTTTGTTACAGCGGGTGTATTGATTGAGCTGATGACTCCTGACACCTAATGACACAAGGCTTTAACCATGGTAGACTGACTGGCCAACTTCCTTAATGATCTGTCTACCTTTGTTCTAAATGTCTGGATGCCTTCAAAAAGACATTGTTTCCCATATATAATATGTGGCGTAGTATTGTTGATTCCTTAACCCTTTCACGCCTAAGCCTATTTCTGACATTTGTTGCTTACAAGTTAAAATCAGTATTTTTTGCTAGAAAATGACTTAGAACCCCCAAGCATTATATATATTTTCATAGCAGAGACCCTAAAGAATAAAATGGTGATTGTTGTAATATTTTATGTCACACAGTATTTGCGCAGCGGTCTTTCAAACGCATTTTTTGGGGAAAAAAGACACTTTCATGAATTTAAATAAAACTAAACAGTAACATTTTTTGGTATAATGTATAGGATGATGTTATGCCAAGTAAATAGATACTCAACATGTCATGCTTTGAAATTGCACACACTTGTGGAATAACGACAACCTACAGTACCTAAAAATCTCCATAGGCGACGCCTATTTTTTTTAACCACTTCACATCCCGGCTATTGTCAAATGATGTCCGCAGGAGAGATCTCCCATCCTGGGCGGGCATCATATGACATCCTGGGCTTCCCGGCCTTCTAGGGGGCGCACGCGCTCCCGCCACGTCACTTGGGAGCCGGGCACCCACGATTGCCGGAAACAGAGAAGGGACGTGGATCTGTGTGTAAACACACAGATCCACGTCCCGTCAGGGGAGAGGAGACCGATCGTGTGTTCCCAGTACAGCGGAACACTGATCGGTCTCCTCCCCTTGTGAGTCCCCTCCCCCTACAGTTAGAATCACTCCCTAGGTAACACATTTAACCCCTTGATCGCCCCCTAGCGTTAAACCCTTCCATGCCAGTGACATTTATACAATAATCAGTGCATTTTTATAGCACTGATTGCTGTATAAATGTGAATGGTCCCAAAATAGTGTCAAAAGTTTCTGATGTGTCCTCCGCAATGTCACAGTCACAATAAAAATCGCAGATCGCTGCTATTACTAGTAAAAAAAAAAAAAAATTAATAAAAATGCCATAAATCTATACCCTATATAGATGCTATAACTTTTGCGCAAACCAATCAATATACGCTTATTGCGATTTTTTTTACCAAAAATATGTAGAAGAAAACATATCGGCCTAAACTGAGGAAAAAAAAATTTATTTATTTTTTTTTTTAAATTGGGATATTTATTATAGCAAAAAGTAAAAAATATTGTTTTTTTCAAACTTGTCACTCTTTTTTTGTTTTTAGCGCAAGAAATAAAAACCACAGAGGTGATCAAATACCACCAAAAGAAAGCTCTATTTGTGGGGAAAAAAAATGATAAAAATTTCAATTGGGTACCGCGCAATTGTCATTCAAAATGTGACAGCGCTGAAAACTGAAAATTGGCCTGGGCAGAAAGGGGTGAAAATGCCCTGTATTGAAGTGGTTAAAATCGGCGCCATTGGCAGTCAAGTAAACCGTTGTGACATTGCTTCCGGGATTTTACATCTGAGGCCCGATCAAAGCTAAATCCGGCTTTGTTGGGGTCTGAGCCTATCCGGCGGACATGCCGGCTGGTGGCTCAGGCCTCCCAGTGGGACAGAAGGTGGCGGGAGGGGGGGACATCTCCTTCAGCTCCTTTAGGATAACAGCCAAGTGGCTTTTAGCCACATCGGTTGTCATCACTAAAGAGCCAACCATCTGCTCTAAAAAACGGTACTGGGGTGATGCCTGCGCTTGCAGGCATCATCCCGGTATAACCCCTTTCAAGCCATGAACGCAAATTTGCGTACGGTCGGCGTGAAGGCGTTAAACACGCTATTTGGGTATTCTAAACCAAAGCATTGGGATGTTAGGCAGTTTTAGATCCCATAAAAATTCATCGGTATGACAAAAAAATAGTAATGTGTTAAAATGGTATTTGAAAAATGATTCAGAAGTTGTGAATTTTCTTTTTACTGAGTGGGTTCTCTCACGGAGTGGGTGAGATATTTTGAAAAGTTCACACTGAAAAAAGTATTTTGATTTTAAAAGTACATTGTATTTCAAGTTTTGTAATCAAGCAAACTCTAATAATGCAAGATCATACTAATTACATTTTAAACAACAAGTATTTTAAATCATTAATTTTAAACCTTGTTTTAAAGCTAATCTCCAGGCAAACAAAATACACTATATTGTGAAAATTATTGGGACACCTGCCTTTACACGCATATGAACTTTAATGGTACCCCAGTCTTAGTCCGTAGGGTTCAATATTGAGTTAGCCCACCCTTTGCAGCTATAACAGCTTCAACTCTTCTGGGAAGGCTGTCCACAAGGTTTAGTGTGTCTATGGGAATGTTTGACCATTCTTCCAGAAGCGCGTTTGTGACGTCAGGCACTGATGTGGACGAGAAGGCCTGGCTTGCAGTCTCTGCTCTAATTCATCCCAAAGGTGTTCTATCTGGTTGAGGGTTTGTGCACTGGTGCACAGTCATGTTGGAACAGGATGGGGCCACCCCCAAACTGTTCCCACAAAGTTGGGAAGATGAAATTGTCCAAAATGTCTTGGTGTGCTGATGCCTTAAAGTGATTGTTATTGTTATAGAAAAAAAAAGAGACTTTACAAACATATTATACTTACCTCCTCTGTGTAGTGGGTTTGCACAGAGCAGCCTGGATCCTCCTCTTCTCAGGTCCCTCCTTAATGTCGAGTGTTCCTACAGCAAGCAGCTTGGGGTGCACCCGTGCCAAGTGACAGCTCCCTATGTCCATTCAGACATGGAGCCTTGACCCAGTCATGCTCCCTCTCTCTCCTGATTGGCTAACTGACTTTGATTGACAGCAGTGTGAGCCAATGTGCCAATTGCGCCACTGCTGTGTTTCAGTCAATCAAGAGGGAGAATCTCGGACAGCCAAAACACTTGTGGACATTGCTGGACAGAAATGGGGCTCAGGTAAGTATTAGGGGGGCAGAGGGGGGCTTCTGCACTCAGAAGGTTTTTTATCTTAATGCATAGAATGCATTAGGATTAAAAAAAAACTTCTGACTTTACAATCACTTTAAGAGTTGCCCTAACTGGAACTAAGGAGTCAAGCCCAACCCCTGATGAACAACCCCAAGCCATAATCCCCCCTCCACCAAATTATTTAAACCAGTGCTTAAAATAAGGTCCATAAAGACATGGATGAGCGAGTTTGGGGTGGAGGAACTTGACTGGCCTGCAAAGAGTCCTGACCCCATCCCAATATAACACCTTTGGGATGAATTTGAGCGGAGACTGTGAGCCAGGTCTTCTCGTCTAACATCAGTGTCTGACCTTACAATGCTCTTCTAGAAGAATGGTCAAAGCTGCAAAGGGTGTGTCAACTCAATATTGAACAATACAAATTAAGCCTTGGATGCCATTAAAGTTCATGTGCTTCTAAAAGGCAGGCGACACTTTTGGCAATATAGTGTACATATTGGAACTGTTTTAGATTCCAAAGGGTTTTCTGTGTGTCCAATACTGAGATTTAGGCCCCTTCCACACGGGGTGGGCTCCGCTAAGAGTCTGCTTGCTCAGCCAGGGATCTGCCCTCTGATCCCCACTGAGCAAGTGGATGACTGGTCTGTGTCCACTTTACTTATGCAGAGCAGACACAGCCCACTCTCCTCAAAGCATGGTTGGTTGTAAACGGACTGCCTATCTGTTTACACCCAGCTGCCATCTGATCTGATCAGATCAAATTGCATGCCAGCAGGTGTAAATGGACACATGTCTATTTACACCCGCCGCTCCATAGAAGAGACTGAAGGGTCCAATCGGGACCGCCCGAAAAACCAACAGGTGGACTTGATCGGTCAGCGGTCAGCTTGTGTGAAAGGGACCTTAGACCGCTCTGCCCATACAGTACACCCCTGTCTGACAGGACATAAGACCTGGCTGTTCCCTGCCGCAGTAGGGTAACACAGGTCTTAAAGATCTTGTCCCTACCCCAGCCTATGATTGGACAGTGAAGGAGAAGAAGCAGATTAGTGAGCTCTCTCTATTCTCACCTATTAGGCCTCATTCACATGGGCGTATCTATCCGTACACCCATGTAAAGGGCCATCTTTGGTCACATGAGGTTTTCAATGCATCTACATGCAGGTAGACCCATTCATGTCTTTTGGGACACAGCCACTGGTCTTAATTTGACAGCTGTGTGGTTGCATGTCCTGGATGCATTGAACAGCTGTGGAGGCACAGACAGCCTTTTGCATGCATATATGGATAGGCACTCCTATATGAATGAGGTCTTAGCATGTTCTTTGTAAGTACATAAGCACTGCAGCACAGCTGACAAGCTCTTTTTGCTGCTTCTATCTCTCCCTAAAGCCTACCCAAGTCAGGTTTTTGGAAAAGAGGTGTAAGCCCTAACTATATGACATGTATTTTGCTCTATGCAATGTGAATCGTAAACAATTTCCATTTTTTCGCATTAAAATATGTTTTTCAACTTTATTTTTTTCATCTTATTGCTGTTGATCACCGCCAGTTTCTTTTAGCCTTTTTTGGCTTAGCACATGATCACGGCAGCAGAGCTGACAAGCTCCATGTACTGTACTGCTTCTCCATCTCCCAGTCTAAAGGCCAGTTTTCACCAGAAAGTGGTGCGGAAAAAGTGGGTTCCAAGCGCATTTCCTGCACCCCATTCAAAACGCACTGCCTTTGTGATCTGCAGCAGGTGCCAATACATGGTTAATGGCACCCCAAAAGCAGATTGCAAACACAGTGTTTTGCGGGCACCAAATCACATGGCAACTCAGTACCATGCAATTTGGTGTGGCGCCTTTTTTAAAAGAAGTGCCTGATCTACTTTTTCTATAATTTGTCATTTTTACTATAACGATAACCACATTCCTGTGCAATTCTGGTATTAACCAGTCCTTAGTGCTTCTATAATAGGGGATTGTAAGAGGCTGATTCAAATTCAAGTATTACCATTGCTCGCTTAGAAAAAATACATTTAATCACTGCATTCACTTTTATTGCTGCATAGAGTTCAGCTTCATATGTATTTAAAGCCAAAATTTTTCTTTTAATTTTAATTTTGGATAAAGGAAGGATTTGAAGCTCCGTGTAAGGGTTTTGATGCTGCCTGTGTCCCCACTGTGGAGAATCACCCTCTCTATTGCCCTTGTGATCCTTGCTATCAGGGCTGAAAGTAAAGGTAAAATCCAAAATGTTTGGTTGTCACCAAAATAGGATTAGTGGTGAAATCTTCCACATACATAATTAGTACCAGACCTCCTCTGTACATTTAAACTGGTAACCTGTAAAGGCTTTTAAATCGTCGCCTATGGATAGTAAAATTTACGCTGTTTGTCGCCGTTGTAAGGGCGTGCGCAATTTTAAAGCATGACATGTTTGGTGTCTATTTGTTTAACAACATCTTATGTATTGTGTTTTTTTTAAATTAAATATCAAAATAGTGTATTTTCCCCCAAAAATTCCATTTGAAAAACTGCTGCGCGACTACCGTTACATAGTTACATGTCACTTAGGACATCTGTTCCGGTGATAACTGTCTAAGAGGGTATTTCCCTCACTGGAGGGATTTCCGCTCAATTCATCACCCTCTCTATTTGCCCTTGTGATCATTGCTATCAGGGCTGAAAGTAAGGGTTAAATCAAAAAATTTTCGTTGTTACCAAAACAGGATTAGTAGTGAAATCTTCTACTTACATAGTTAGTACCAGACCTCCTCTGTACATCTAAAGTGGCAACCTGTAAAGGCTTTTAAAGCGTCGCCTATAGATAGTATTTCCGCTCAATTCCTGTTATGTCTACATGGCAGGAAGTAAAGAGAAATCCCTTAGATGGGACCCAGATGGCAAATAAACCTCACTGAATTTAAACTATTTCCTTCATAGGGCCACAAAGAAAAAATGCTATATTTTGTGTAATCTGGATATTAAGTATGATCATAAATGGTATTTCCCTCGATTGGGGAGGGGCTTACATGAATAGGAAATAATCATATTACACAAAATACAGCGCTTTTTCATTGTGGCCGTGCTAACGTTCATCACATTTGTGCAGCACATTTTTTGATACCTAGATTCCTAAGTATTTGATTTGCACAGTCCCAAACACTTTGCAACGCTGAGATGCAGAACCTTTTGTTTACCACGTAAGCATTGTTTTTTGTTTTTTTTTATATAGCACCAAAATATTGAACCGAGCTTTGCAGAGTATATAACACCATTCACGTGAGTCCCTGAGGATCTATCAATCTGAGTGTCCCTGCCATGGAAACTCAAGCACACTTATAAAGACACTCTAGGGATAATTTGGGCAGAAGCCATTAGTGTGGTTTTCAGTTGTGGGAGGTAAACCATTCAGATACAGCAAGAACAAACAGACTCAATACCAATACGTTCCCTGGAAGGAGTCAAAACACGGACTTGAAAAGCAAGGGTTTTAACCATTTAGCCATCATGATGATTTGAGCAAAGTTGTGTTTTTAAACTAATATTGAAGCCTTTTTTTTATATACAAGATGCTCATGGCAGAACTTACAAGCTTTTGCTCTTCTTTTTCAATTTTTCTCCCCTCTATTCTTGCACCACTAACATTTTCCCATCAACGCTAACCAACTTCAGGTGTGTGGGTGGCCCTCTCTGCCTGCTGGGACCTATGGAATCTTACCGGAGTCTCCACTTTGTGCATGGTCCCATTTACAACTACAAGTTTTACATGCAGCTACTCCCAGCTCCACACACACAGGCAGACAAAATCTAAGCCATGATTAATAGCTCCACCATGCCCATTCATAGATCCTGTTTCATACATAGAAGCTGTAGCATAGCTTCTATGAATGGCAGAGTTGGGTGGTATGGTGGGCATAGTCAGGCTCTCTTGATAAGCACCTATGACAGCCCTTTAGTTCTATTAACCCCTACTGCACCATTAACCCCTACTTACAGCGGCAAGTGCAGATTAATCAACAAAAGAGACACATCCTACTGATTGTAAGCTATGTCCCTTGTGCTGATTTTTCCGTTTTTGATTTTGGCTGCATTTAGGCTTTAACTATGACAAAGGAATCAAGGAGATTAATATGCTATAGCCAAAACTGCACTTTTAACTGCTTGCCGCCCACGCACAGTGCATGTACTGAGGGCAGGCTGCACAGCCAGACTGGATCATGTATTGTACATGTATGCCTTCCAGCTTCTTCAGGGCTGCTGACCCATGCTGTCACTGGCTACAGCATTATTGTGTAAGCAGGTCCTGGACAATGATTTTGACCATGGACCAGCTGATCAGTTGTACAAACACACAGAACGCTGTACACAGAGCAGTAATCTGGCTGCTTCTTCTCCCTGTAAAGCATGATGAAAAAAAAAAACTGATCTGTAAGTAAAAGCAGCACACATTGCACACATTACACTTCTTAGGCACACAGTTGACCCCCTGATTGCCCCTAGATGTCAACCTCTTCCCAGCCAGTATCATTAATACAGTGTCAGTGTATTATATCTGATCACTGTATTAGTGCCATTAGCACTAACCATCAGTGTCAGTCAGTTATGCTGTGTACACGCGATCGGAATTCTCGTCGGAAAAAGATATGACGGCTTTTCCGACGGGATTCCACTCAAGTTTGCCTTGCATACACACGGTCACGCAAAAGTTCGCTGAACTTACGACCGTCAAGAACGCGGTGACGTACAACACTACGACGAGCCGAGAAAATAAAGTTTAATGCTTCCGAGCATGTGTCGAATTGTTTCTGAGCATGCGTAGGAATTTTACGCGTCGGAATTGCCACAGACGATCGCATTTTTGGATAGGAACTTTTCCCAACCGAAAAATTGAGAGCATGCTCTCAATCTTTTGCTGGCTGGAATTCGGCCAGCAAAAGTCCGATGGAGCATACACACGGTCGCATTTTCCAATGAAAAACTCTCATCTGTCTTTTGCGGGCCAAAATTCCGATCGTGTGTACGCGGCATTAGTGTACCTCCTAGCGAGGGTCTGTTAGCACCAGATTTCCCGCCACATTATCATAGTCCCACTGTAAGTCGCTGATTACCGCCATTATAGGATAGCGTCTATAGCTGCATAAATTCCAGTATATATAAACCATAGTTTGTAGGTGATATAACTTTCATGCAAACCAATTAATATACACTTATTGGGATTTATTTTTGTTTACCAAAGACATGTAGAAGAATATATTTTGGCCTAAATTTATTAAGAAATTCGATTTTTTTTATTTATTTATTTTTATTGGATTCTTTTTTAATAACAAAGAGTAGAAAATATTGTTGTTGTTTTTTTCAAAATTTTATTTTTTTTGTTTATAAATTAAAAATGAAAAAAAAAACTCAATAGTGATCAAATACCAACAAAAGAAAGCTCTATTTGTGTGAAAACAATTATATAAATTTAATTTGGGTACAGTGCTGCAAGACCGCGCAATTGCCAGGTAAAGTAGCGCAGTGCTGAATAGCAAAAAAATGCCCTGATCATGAAGGGGGTAAAACCTTTCAGAGGTCAAGTGGTTAAGTTAGACTTGAGAAACAGAACCCCAACAGTCAAATGATAGTATGTCGGACCAGTAACAGTCTGAATGGACTCAAATTCACTTATTTACATTTCAAATATATTATTATATTTTGCCTTTTTTTTTCTAATTATTTTTTAGTAACAAGAACCTTGGATGCGTCTGCACATTCAGGAAGGGTCAATTCTTCTGTCATTTTTCGATTTTCCTTCTATTTCTCAATTTTGGGTAGATTGAGGAGATCTAAGTGAATAATATTATCGTAAATGTTCCTTTATCTCTTTATAAGTAGTTAAACACCAAATACCATTTGTATATTAATCGCTTGGCAATAGCTTTAATCAAGTTTCTTTTTTTTAACCTTATGCATAAACCACAGTCAGCATGTTACTTTTTAATTGCCTTTTTTCCCCCCTAAAACACATTTCTATAATTACACAACCCACCTTATACATTAGAGAAGCATGACATTTTTGCAAGTACAATTATTCATAATTTCAAAAGTTCTTTCTAAAATAAGTGCAATGATAATTGCATATTAAACTGTTAAGTTTAATGGATTGCATTTAAAAAAACAACGGAGCTGTGATACTGAGATACGTTTTTAAGACAAATGGCTTTTATTGGTACGGTTTAAATGTTTTAATAGCAATAAATATATAGGTATGTGATGCAAGGGATGGAAGTTAAAGGGGAGCAATGAAGTATAAAGCAATTATGCCATGTATTGATTTGTGACATCTCCCTTATGAAAATGACAGTACGTTTTGTTTTTCTTCCTGCATTACACCACTATGACCTAAACAAATAGGAATTTGCTATAAACACATTTTTCAGATTTTTTTTAATACTTCCTGTTATGTTGTTTCATTAAGTGCATCCATTGATATTTTATTTACATTCATAAAAGGTATCCTCAGACAGCGATATTGCTGAATTTCTAAAGACCGGGACAACTAATAAACACAATACACTACAAGACCTGAAGCCTGTAACAAAGTCAGATACAAAATCCAGAGCAAAGACAGCCAGGCAGATGTGAAGTCAATGCCCCTAGCAACAAAGCAGGATCCATCCTTCAAATAAATCAGGGAAACTGGCTGCTTATGAGAACTGCCTTGGTTTTCTTTATTCCATTTTTGTTAATCAGCCCCATAGGGTGTAAAACTGCAGAATGCCTATATTACAAGGTGAATTGCTACAACTGCTTTTTGTCTTCTCAGTTCTCTCTTTGTACTTTACTCTCCGATCTGTCTTTCTTTTCTTTGAACACTCCTGGTTATGCTTTTCTCCATTCTTAATTAAAAATATGCACTCTTTTAGTATACAGTACATTTCACAATCAAGTTTAAGCTTAAAAGAGAAGCAAGGGAATTTTTTTTAATTGCAGAATCATACTTACCTAGGTGGATGCTGCTTCTGTCCCCCACTCTCGGCTCTAAGGCTGAGAACCGAGCGATCAAACACCACCGATCGTTTGGTTCTCAGAGCTCCCTGAGCAGGGAACTGGTGACTGTCAGTCACCGCTGTCTACTCTGCCCCTCCAGCGCTCACTGGAGCGCTGAGCTGTGGAGGGGGTGGGAGTGGCTGGCTCGGGCTCTCAGCGGCCCGCTGAGAGGCTAAACTGGTTGCTGGTCCAGGCATGTGGGTGGATCCCGACCATATGGTTTCGATCTTTCCCGAGCCTGGACCGGCTCTGTGATGTCAGCCAACAATGGGCTTCAGCCCGCTATCTGCTGAAAATGGGTCACAGGAGTGCAGAACGGACTGCACTCCTGTGATCCACAGAAGTAGTACAGCCAGACAAGCTTTGGCTGTACTTCTCCTTTAGGCTGGGTTCAAACTACTGCGAATTGGATGTGGGCTATACCTGCATCCAATTTGCATGTCAGGAGACTGTGACCGGCTCTCTGTGGAGCAGGTTCACATGTACCCGGAGCGGCTCTGTCCTGTGCATCCATCCTCTGGTCCATTTCAGGTCCGAATTCAGCCAAAAATTTGGGCTGAAATCGGACCTGAAGCGGCGAACAGGGATGCCCTGGACCCCTGCTGTGAACCACTCCGTGCTGCAGTTTGAATCCAGCCTTAAAGTAGTAGTAAACCTTTTTTGGTTTAACACATTGAGCACAATAACATAAACATCCCCCAGCAGGGGCGTTGCTAGGTCTGCAAAAGATCTGGGGCTAGAGCCCATAGCAGCAGTCACCAACCTTTTTGCAGGCCCGGGGGAGAGGGGGCTGGTGGTAAGCAATTTTTTGCGGGCAAAGGCTGGTATTGGCGTTTCAATCATCATGGCGCTATGGTTGACATGGTGTCGGGGTGATCGAGGTGCATTGTTTCTATTGTTACATTCTAATATATAAGGAAGTGGTTCAACTCACCATAATGCAGAATCAGTGGGAGCCCTGGGTTTGTCACTTGCCACATCTCCTGCCTCCAGATGCATCATGTCACTTGCCACCATCACCTGTCAGCAGATGCAGCTTTTTAACTTGCTACCATCACCTGCCACTAGATGTGGATTGTCTCTTGCCATGTCGCCTACCACCAGATGTGGATTGTCACTTGCCACGTCACTTGCCACCATTTGCAGATTGTCACTTGCCACCATTTGCAGATTGTCACTTGCTACGTCACCTGCCACCTGATGCGGATTGTCACTTGCCACGTCACCTGCCACCATTTGCAGACTGTCACTTGCCACATCACCTGCTGCTAGATGTGGGTTGTCACTTGCCAACTGATGTGGATTGCCACTTGCCATGCCAGCCAGTGCCACCAAATGTGCATTGTGCCTGCATTGGTGGCAGGCTGGCAGCACTGGTCCATTTAGTGAGGGCAGGAGAGCGGTGATGTGGGGCGGGCAGTGAGAGATAATGTAATCTCTCTGCTTCCCGCTGCACCTCTGACATTGAAGTGGCGCGTTCTGTGAGGGCGGAAGATCGCTGATGTGTGACGGGCAGTGAGAGGTGAGGTCATCTCTCTGCTCCCCGCCCCACATCGCTCCCACATTGAAGTGGCCCGGCTGTAAGGGCAGAAGAGCGGTGGAGCAGGCGGAGAGAGATGATGTAATCTCTGCCCATCCACCTGCTCGTCTCTCTCCTCCACCTCTAATGCAGCCCGCCGCAGCCGCGACCCTGTGGCATACCTCCCAACTTTTGAACTTCAGAATGAGGGACACTTGAGGGAGGAAGCAAACGGTGGCACGCTACATGAACGTGCTACGTGCACTACAGCATAAGTGGGTATGGTCAAACTTAACAGTGGGAGGGGCTTAATGGACATGGTTAAACAAAAGGTTAAAAGTTGACCCCCCCTACTACCACCTGCCACTTCCACCGCATGCCAAGATACTCCAATTGGCTAAAGAATAATTTCAGATCTTTATTAACATATTGAGAGGATCATTCAAAAGAATTTGGAGGAACAGTATGTCAAAATGTGGACAGTTTCTCCAAAATCTTTTGACTACTCTGGAGCAGGGGTAGGCAACAGATCAATCTGAACAAAATGAAAAAGATCACCGGGGTTTGGCGCCCTTTTTTTTTTTTTTTTTTTAGAAATTACCCAGCAAGGCCTAAAATAGGGAAAAAATATAATAAAACAAAATATCATCGTTAAAATATAAAGTAAGCCTACCATAAAGGACAGTGTCAGAAGGGGAGAGGATGGTGTCAGTAAGACAGTGGATGGTGTCAGTAGGGCAGTGGACGGTGTCAGTAGGGAAGAGGACGGTGTCAGTAGGGCAGAGGACGGTGTCAGTAGGGAAGAGGACAGTGTCAGTAGGGCAGAGGATGGTGTCAGTAGGGCAGAGGACGGTGTCAGTAGGGCAGAGGACGGTGTCAGTAGGGCAGTGGACGGTGTCAGTAGGGCAGTGGACGGTGTCAGTAGGGCAGTGGACGGTGTCAGTAGGGCAGTGGACAGTGTCAGTATCGCAGTGGACGGTGTCAGTAGGGCAGTGAACGGTGTCAGTAGGGCAGTGGACGGTGTCAGTAGGGCAGTGGAGTAGGGCAGTGGAGTAGGGCAGAGGACGGTGTCAGTAGGGCAGAGGACGGTGTCAGTAGGGCAGTGGACGGTGTCAGTAGGGCAGTGGACGGTGTCAGTAGGGCAGTGGACGGTGTCAGTAGGGCAGTGGACGGTGTCAGTAGGGCAGTGGACAGTGTCAGTATCGCAGTGGACGGTGACAGTAGGGCAGTGGACGGTGTCAGTAGGGCAGTGGACGGTGTCAGTAGGGCAGTGGAGTAGGGCAGTGGAGTAGGGCAGAGGACGGTGTCAGTAGGGCAGAGGACGGTGTCAGTAGGGCAGAGGACGGTGTCAGTAGGGCAGAGGACGGTGTCAGTAGGGCACTGGACGGTGTCAGTAGGGCACTGGACGGTGTCAGTATCGCACTGGACGGAGTCAGTATCGCACTGGACGGTGTCAGTATCGCAGTGGACAGTGTCAGTATTGCAGTGGATGGTGTCAGTATCGCAGTGGACGGTGTCAGTAGGGCAGTGGACATTGTCAGTAGGGCAGAGGACGGTGTCAGTAGAGCAGTGGAGTAGGGCAGAGGATGGTGTCAGTAGGGCAGAGGACAGTGTCAGTAGGGCAGAGGACGGTGTCAGTAGGGCAGAGGACGGTGTCAGTAGGGCAGAGGACGGTGTCAGTAGGGCAGTGGACGGTGTCAGTAGGGCAGAGGACGGTGTCAGTAGGGCAGAGGACGGTGTCAGTAGGGCAGAGGACGGTGTCAGTAGGGCAGTGGAAGGTGTCAGTAGAGCAGTGGATGGTGTCAGTAGGGCAGAGGACGGTGTCAGTAGGGCAGAGGAAGGTGTCAGTAGGGCAGAGGAAGGTGTCAGTAGGGCAGAGGACGGTGTCAGTAGAGCAGTGGAGTAGGGCAGAGGACGGTGTCAGTAAGGCAGTGGAGTAGGGCAGAGGACAGTGGACGGTGTCAGTAGGGCAGTGGATGTTGTCATTATCGCAGTGGACGGTGTCAGTAGGGCAGTGGACGGTGTCAGTAGGGCAGTGGACAGTGTCAGTATCGCAGTGGACGGTGTCAGTAGGGCAGTGGACGGTGTCAGTAGGGCAGTGGACGGTGTCAGTAGGGCAGTGGAGTAGGGCAGTGGAGTAGGGCAGAGGACGGTGTCAGTAGGGCAGAGGACGGTGTCAGTAGGGCAGAGGACGGTGTCAGTAGGGCAGAGGACGGTGTCAGTAGGGCACTGGACGGTGTCAGTAGGGCACTGGACGGTGTCAGTAGGGCACTGGACGGTGTCAGTATCGCACTGGACGGAGTCAGTATCGCACTGGACGGTGTCAGTATCGCAGTGGACAGTGTCAGTATTGCAGTGGATGGTGTCAGTATCGCAGTGGACGGTGTCAGTAGGGCAGTGGACATTGTCAGTAGGGCAGAGGACGGTGTCAGTAGAGCAGTGGAGTAGGGCAGAGGATGGTGTCAGTAGGGCAGAGGACAGTGTCAGTAGGGCAGAGGACGGTGTCAGTAGGGCAGAGGACGGTGTCAGTAGGGCAGAGGACGGTGTCAGTAGGGCAGAGGACGGTGTCAGTAGGGCAGTGGACGGTGTCAGTAGGGCAGAGGACGGTGTCAGTAGGGCAGAGGACGGTGTCAGTAGGGCAGTGGAAGGTGTCAGTAGAGCAGTGGACGGTGTCAGTAGGGCAGAGGACGGTGTCAGTAGGGCAGAGGAAGGTGTCAGTAGGGCAGAGGAAGGTGTCAGTAGGGCAGAGGACGGTGTCAGTAGAGCAGTGGAGTAGGGCAGAGGACGGTGTCAGTAAGGCAGTGGAGTAGGGCAGAGGACAGTGGACGGTGTCAGTAGGGCAGTGGATGTTGTCATTATCGCAGTGGATGGTGTCAGTAGGGCAGTTGAGTAGGGCAGAGGATGGAGTCATTAGGGCAGTGGACGGTGTCAGTAGGGCAGTGGATGTTGTCAGTATCGCAGTGGATGTTGTCAGTATCGCAGTGGACGGTGTCAGTATCGCAGTGGACGGTGTCAGTAGGGCAGTGTAGTAGGGCAGAGGACGGTGTCAGTAGGGCAGTGGACGGTGTCAGTAGGGCAGTGGACGGTGTCAGTATCGCAGTGGACGGTGTCAGTATCGCAGTGGACGGTGTCAGTATCGCAGTGGACGGTGTCAGTAGGGCAGAGGACGGTTTCAGTAGGGCAGAGGATGGTGTCAGTAGGGCAGTGGAAGGTGTCAGTAGAGCAGTGGACAGTGTCAGTAGGGCAGAGGACGGTGTCAGTAGGGCAGAGGACGGTGTCAGTAGGGCAGAGGACGGTTTCAGTAGGGCAGAGGACGGTGTCAGTAGGGCAGAGGACGGTGTCAGTAGAGCAGTGGAGTAGGGCAGAGGACGGTGTCAGTAAGGCAGTGGACGGTGTCAGTAGGGCTGTGGACGGTGTCAGTAGGGCAGTGGAGTAGAGCAGAGGACGGTGTCAGTAGGGTAGTGGACGGTATCAGTAGGGCAGTGGACGGTGTCAGTAGGGCAGTGGAGTAGGGCAGAGGACGGTGTCAGTAGGGCAGAGGACGGTGTCAGTAGGGCAGTGGACGGTGTCAGTAGGGCAGTGGACGGTGTCAGTATCGCAGTGGACGGTGTCAGTAGGGCAGAGGATGGTGTCAGTAGGGCAGAGGATGGTGTCAGTAGGGCAGAGGACGGTGTCAGTAGGGCAGAGGACGGTGTCAGTAGGGCAGTGGAAGGTGTCACTAGAGCAGTGGACGGTGTCAGTAGGGCAGAGGACGGTGTCAGTAGGGCAGAGGACGGTGTCAGTAGAGCAGTGGAGTAGGGCAGAGGACGGTGTCAGTAAGGCAGTGGACGGTGTCAGTAGGGCTGTGGATGGTGTCAGTAGGGCAGTGGAGTAGGGCAGTGGACGGTGTCAGTAGGGCAGTGGACGGTGTCAGTAGGGCAGTGGACGGTGTCAGTATCGCAGTGGACGGTGTCAGTATCGCAGTGGACGGTGTCAGCAGGGCAGAGGACGGTGTCAGTAGGGCAGTGGACGGTGTCAGTAGGGCAGTGGAGTAGGGCAGAGGACGGTGTCAGTAGGGCAGAGGACGGTGACAGTAGGGCAGAGGACGGTGTCAGTAGGGCAGAGGACGGTGTCAGTAGGGCAGTGGACGGTGTCAGTAGGGCAGTGGACGGTGTCAGTAGGGCAGAGGACGGTGTCAGTAGGGCAGAGGACAGTGTCAGTAGGGCAGAGGAAGGTGTCAGTAGGGCAGAGGACGGTGTCAGTAGGGCAGTGGATGTTGTCAGTATCGCAGTGGATGGTGTCAGTAGGGCAGTGGACGTTGCCAGTAGGGCAGAGGACGGTGTCAGTAGAGCAGTGGAGTAGGGCAGAGGACGGTGTCAGTAAGGCAGTGGACGGTGTCAGTAGGGCTGTGGACGGTGTCAGTAGGGCAGTGGAGTAGAGCAGAGGACGGTATCAGTAGGGCAGTGGACGGTATCAGTAGGGCAGTGGACGGTGTCAGTAGGGCAGTGGACGGTGTCAGTAGGGCAGTGGACGGTGTCAGTATCACAGTGGACGGTGTCAGTATCGCAGTGGACGGTGTCAGTATCGCAGTGGACAGTGTCAGTATCGCAGTGGATGGTGTCAGCAGGGCAGTGGACGGTGTCAGTAGGGCAGAGGACGGTGTCAGTAGGGCAGAGGACGGTGTCAGTAGGGCAGAGGACGGTGTCAGTATCGCAGTGGACGGTGTCAGTATCGCAGTGGACAGTGTCAGTATCGCAGTGGACGGTGTCAGCAGGGCAGAGGACGGTGTCAGTAGGGCAGAGGACGGTGTCAGTAGGGCAGTGGAAGGTGTCAGTAGAGCAGTAGACGGTGTCAGTAGGGCAGAGGACGGTGTCAGTAGGGCAGAGGGTGGTGTCAGTAGGGCAGAGGGCGGTGTCAGTAGGGCAGAGGACGGTGTCAGTAGGGCAGATCACGGTGTGAGTAGAGCAGTGGAGTAGGGCAGAGGACGGTGTCAGTAGGGCAGTGGACGGTGTCAGTAGGGCAGAGGACGGTGTCAGTAGGGCAGAGGACGGTGTCAGTAGGGCAGTGGATGTTGTCAGTAGGGCAGTGGAAGGTGTCAGTATCGCAGTGGACGGTGTCAGTATCGCAGTGGACGGTGTCAGTATCGCAGTGGACGGTGTCAGTATCGCAGTGGACAGTGTCAGTATCGCAGTGGACGGTGTGAGCAGGGCAGAGGACGGTGTCAGTAGGGCAGAGGACGGTGTCAGTAGGGCAGAGGATGGTGTCAGTATCGCAGTGGATGGTGTCAGTAGGGCAGTTGAGTAGGGCAGAGGATGGAGTCATTAGGGCAGTGGACGGTGTCAGTAGGGCAGTGGATGTTGTCAGTATCGCAGTGGATGTTGTCAGTATCGCAGTGGACGGTGTCAGTATCACAGTGGACGGTGTCAGTAGGGCAGTGTAGTAGGGCAGAGGACGGTGTCAGTAGGGCAGTGGACGGTGTCAGTAGGGCAGTGGACGGTGTCAGTATCGCAGTGGACGGTGTCAGTATCGCAGTGGACGGTGTCAGTATCGCAGTGGACGGTGTCAGTAGGGCAGAGGACGGTGTCAGTAGGGCAGAGGATGGTGTCAGTAGGGCAGTGGAAGGTGTCAGTAGAGCAGTGGATGGTGTCAGTAGGGCAGAGGACAGTGTCAGTAGGGCAGAGGACGGTGTCAGTAGGGCAGAGGACGGTGTCAGTAGGGCAGTGGAAGGTGTCAGTAGAGCAGTGGACAGTGTCAGTAGGGCAGAGGACGGTGTCAGTAGGGCAGAGGACGGTGTCAGTAGGGCAGAGGACGGTTTCAGTAGGGCAGAGGACGGTGTCAGTAGAGCAGTGGAGTAGGGCAGAGGACGGTGTCAGTAAGGCAGTGGACGGTGTCAGTAGGGCTGTGGACGGTGTCAGTAGGGCAGTGGAGTAGAGCAGAGGACGGTGTCAGTAGGGTAGTGGACGGTATCAGTAGGGCAGTGGACGGTGTCAGTAGGGCAGTGGAGTAGGGCAGAGGACGGTGTCAGTAGGGCAGAGGACGGTGTCAGTAGGGCAGTGGACGGTGTCAGTAGGGCAGTGGACGGTGTCAGTATCGCAGTGGACGGTGTCAGTAGGGCAGAGGATGGTGTCAGTAGGGCAGAGGACGGTGTCAGTAGGGCAGAGGACGGTGTCAGTAGGGCAGTGGAAGGTGTCAGTAGGGCAGTGGAAGGTGTCAGTAGGGCAGTGGAAGGTGTCAGTAGAGCAGAGGACGGTGTCAGTAGGGCAGTGGAAGGTGTCACTAGAGCAGTGGACGGTGTCAGTAGGGCAGAGGACGGTGTCAGTAGGGCAGAGGACGGTGTCAGTAGGGCAGAGGACGGTGTCAGTAGAGCAGTGGAGTAGGGCAGAGGACGGTGTCAGTAGGGCTGTGGATGGTGTCAGTAGGGCAGTGGAGTAGGGCAGTGGACGGTGTCAGTAGGGCAGTGGACGGTGTCAGTAGGGCAGTGGACGGTGTCAGTATCGCAGTGGACGGTGTCAGTATCGCAGTGGACGGTGTCAGCAGGGCAGAGGACGGTGTCAGCAGGGCAGAGGACGGTGTCAGTAGGGCAGTGGACGGTGTCAGTAGGGCAGTGGAGTAGGGCAGAGGACGGTGTCAGTAGGGCAGAGGACGGTGACAGTAGGGCAGAGGACGGTGTCAGTAGGGCAGAGGACGGTGTCAGTAGGGCAGAGGACGGTGTCAGTAGGGCAGTGGACGGTGTCAGTAGGGCAGTGGACGGTGTCAGTAGGGCAGAGGACGGTGTCAGTAGGGCAGAGGACGGTGTCAGTAGGGCAGAGGACAGTGTCAGTAGGGCAGAGGAAGGTGTCAGTAGGGCAGAGGACGGTGTCAGTAGGGCAGTGGATGTTGTCAGTATCGCAGTGGATGGTGTCAGTAGGGCAGTGGACGTTGCCAGTAGGGCAGAGGACGGTGTCAGTAGAGCAGTGGAGTAGGGCAGAGGACGGTGTCAGTAAGGCAGTGGACGGTGTCAGTAGGGCTGTGGACGGTGTCAGTAGGGCAGTGGAGTAGAGCAGAGGACGGTATCAGTAGGGCAGTGGACGGTATCAGTAGGGCAGTGGACGGTGTCAGTAGGGCAGTGGACGGTGTCAGTATCACAGTGGACGGTGTCAGTATTGCAGTGGACGGTGTCAGTATCGCAGTGGACAGTGTCAGTATCGCAGTGGACGGTGTCAGCAGGGCAGTGGACGGTGTCAGTAGGGCAGAGGACGGTGTCAGTAGGGCAGAGGACGGTGTCAGTATCGCAGTGGACGGTGTCAGTATCGCAGTGGACAGTGTCAGTATCGCAGTGGACGGTGTCAGCAGGGCAGAGGACGGTGTCAGTAGGGCAGAGGACGGTGTCAGTAGGGCAGTGGAAGGTGTCAGTAGAGCAGTAGACGGTGTCAGTAGGGCAGAGGACGGTGTCAGTAGGGCAGAGGGTGGTGTCAGTAGGGCAGAGGGCGGTGTCAGTAGGGCAGAGGTATGGCTGGTGTCTGCTGCTGTTGTCCCCCAGGGCGGGTATGGCTGGCGGCTGCTGCTGTCCCCCAGGACGGGTATGGCTGGCGGCTCCTGCTGTCCCCCAGGCAGTTATACCCACCCTGGGGGACAGCAAGCCAGCCGGCTATACCCACATGTGGCCTGCGGGACAGCGGCTGAGCACCCCTAACATAATGTGACAGGGAGGTGGAACGGGCTCCTGGAGCATGGGCCCAGCACTATGCCATTATGTCCACAGAAGTCCAACTGCTGCCTGCACACTACAAGTCCCAGCATGTTCAGAACTTATCCCTTCCACATGCTGGCTCCTGTCACTCCAGGGGGAATCCAGGGAAGTCTCAGTCCTCCTCCCTTTTAATAGAAGCCCCCAGCCCTGTCAGTTTCCTGGACAGTAGAATGTACTCAGTCACCCCAATCCTCTGCTCTCACCATAAACATGCTTGCTTGTAGGATCTACAGCACCCGCTTAGAGAGCATTTCCCCCCCAGCCGGACCCTTGCCATTACTGAGGACAGGTGGGGGGGGAGAGGGAAAAAACAAAGCCAGGAGAAATCAGCAGGGAATGAATTGGAGCGAAAGGTGAGGAGACCAGCGAGAAGGCAGGACCAGCTCACGGCGGGGGCGGGACCAACACACGGAGGGGCGGGGGCAATTTACAGAGGGGCGGGGTCAATTCACGGAGGTGCATGGATAGGGAGGACAGGTGGTTGGGAGGCAGTGTCATTCTAATCAAGCGAACAGCCCCTTAGCAGATGACCCGCCTCCTCCATTCAGCAGCGTTCCAATGGCACTTGTGTGCAGGAGAGGGGAGTGGTCTGTCCTATAACATACTGACCCTCATGCGAGCCGCTACCCACAAAAACAGCAGCGACATAAAACCAAATGTAACAGGGAGCCACACAGCCCCCCTGAAGCATGGGCGGGGTCACAGTTGCAGCTCCTCACGCTACGCCCTTTGTCCCGGCCAGCAATGTATGAATGCCGGGTCTCCACTGGTTGGATGACAGAGGGGCAGGTCTGGGTAGCAGTCCCGCTAATACCCGACATCACACTCTCAATTTGACAAGTGAAGTCTTCCTTCCTGACTGCACAATGTACATCCAGCCAGCTTGTCCATCAATCCTTGGCTGTGCTGGATGATCACACTGCTGCAGGTCCTACTGAGCCAAAACATAATCAACAAACTTATGCGGACAATGCATCTGCAGGGTGGGACAGAGACTTGGGGCTATGGGCTCCAGATTCGGGGCTCCAGCCTCCATAGCCACCCCCTGGCGACGCCTATGTCCCCCAGTAAACTGTTTGTTAAACTTATTACGCCAGCGCTTACAGTTTTTAATCTTTTAATGCTGCTCAGTGCTGCTTCCCTGAAAATTCAATTAACACGCCTACTCCCATGGGAGGAGAGACAGGAAGTGCCACAATAAAGTACAATATAAAAGGTAATTACAGCGATAAATAGATTTTTTGTGCGGCATTTGAACATCTATGCAATTAACTGAAGGGGGTAAGATTAAGTAAAAAATTTGAGTGGAACCCCGCTTTAAGAGAGAAGTATTGGACTTAAAAAAAGAAACAAAAAAAAAACATTTATATTCACCTAGGTGAATGCACCATCCATCTGATGCTGCACTTGTCCCCTGCCTGCTCTGCACTGATTGCTCAGTTATCCCCTCTCCTCTGAGCAGAGTGCCATGACAGTCAAACTCTGGCTCTTTGCTCTGTCCCTCAAGTGCTCACTGGAGTGCTGGGCTGTGGAGGGGGCAGGAATGGCTGGCTCAGGCTCTCAACCGTTCGCTGAGATGCTGAGCCAGGTGCCGGTCCAGGAATCTGGGTGGATCCCGACCATATGATCAGGATCTTTCCCCAGCTTGGACTGGCTGAGTGACATCAGCCAACAGCAGACTTTAGCCCACTGTCAGCTAAAAACGGGTCACAGGAGTGCAGAACAAACTACACTTCTGTAACCAACAGGACAAGTATAGCCAAAAAAAAGCTTTGACTATACTTCTCCTGTAAGGAGACACAACTCTAATCTCTGCATGCAACAGTGGCTTGATTGGATGCTGGAATAAAAAGGAGCCATCCTGTAAAAGGAAACCTGGGGCAACAGTCATGGCACCAGCTTAAACAGGATTAAATGATAGAAAGAAGCTACATACTCAGTAAGTGATTAAATCAGCTGCTAAAAGAACTTTGAGGCTGGGTTCACACTGGTGCGACACGACAGCCGTCCTACTTTGGATCCGACTTTGCCCTGCGACATGAAGCCGGCATGTGTCCGACTTTGAATGAACGGGGATCCGACTTGGAACCCCGCCAATGCCCGGCACTGTGTTTGGTACGAATCTTTAGGGGGAACTCCGCGCCAAATTTTAAATAAAAAACCGGCATGGGTTCCCCCTCCAAGAGCATACCAGGCCCTTGGGTCTAGTATGGACCTTGAGGGGAACCCCCTACGCCGATAAAAACGGCGTGGGGGTCCCCCCCAATCCATACCAGACCCTTATCCGAGCACGCAGCCCGGCCGGACAGGAATGGGTGTGGGGACGAGCGAGCGCCCCCCCCCTCCTGAACCGTACCAGGCCGCATGCCCTCAACATGGGGGGGTTGGTGCCTTGGGGGAGGGGGCGCGCTGCGGCCCCCCACCCCAAAGCACCTTGTCCCCATGTTGATGAGGACAAGGGCCTCTTCCCGACAACCCTGGCCGTTGGTTGTCGGGGTCTGCGGGCGGAGGGCTTATCGGAATCCAGGAGCCCCCTTTAATAAGGGGGCCCCCAGATCCCGGCCCCCCCACCCTATGTGAATGAGTATGGGGTACATGGTACCCCTACCCATTCACCTAGGGAAGTGTCAATAAAAAAAAACCACAGTACACAGATTTCAAAATTAATTTATTGGGCAGCTCCGGTATCTTCTTCCGACTTCTCCCGGTGTTCCGCCTCTTCTCCCGGGCCCCGCCGCTATCTTCTTCCAGCTCTATTGCCAGCGAGGGGCCCGGTCTGCTGCCGCTGTCTTGTCGCCGCTGTCTCGCCGCTTCTTCTCTTCATCTCTTCTTCCGATGTTGACACGACGCTCTCCCCGGCTGGAATGCTCTCTGTGCGCTCTGCTCTGACTTATATAGGCGGTGACCCCGCCCCCTTATGCCGTCACAGTCCCTGGGCATGCTGGGACTGTGACGTTTTAGGGGGCGTGGTCATCACCCGATTTGGCGCGGAGTTCCCCCTCAAGAACATCTGAGCACAAGTCGCGTGCCGAAGTCGGATCATGCAAGACGGCAATCCGACTTTGATCCGACTTCAATGATAGTCAATAGGCTGAAGTAGGATCAAAGTCGGACCAAAGTAGTACAGGGAGCATTTCTAAAGTCGGAACGACTTGTGTCGGACCAGTTAGGACGGCTCCCATAGGGAAACATTAAATTTCACACGTCATGCGACATGAGCTCCCAATGTCGGAGCGTTTGTCGGACCAGTGTGAACCCAGCCTTAGGAATGAGAGTTTATCACTTTACAGTTAATCTCTGTGTAGCCACCCTGCCATAAGCAGACCTGTATTTGAACAGAGAGAATGTACTTGTGGTTTCCCAGGACAAATATCTCTGCAAACGTTTTATAAATACACACCTTAAAATTAGATGTAAGCCCTAACTGGATTGCATTTAGTTTGCTCTGCGTTCCATCATGCTGTAGCCAATAGAACTTATTGAAATGTCACTGTTTGATATTTCAATAAAGTTTGTCAGGAAAAAGTGAAGAGTGTGATGAGCCAAAATTGGAGCATCAGCACTGCTGTCATCATACCACACATCAGCTCCTACGTTTTAATGAGGGTCCCAAATCTCAAATTAGGATTCCCCCCTTCACAGAGTCTCATGTACACATGAGGAGTCCTACCATGACATTAGGAGTCCCCCATTTCACACCAGGAGTCCCTTCCTTCAAATCAGAAACCCCTTCCTCTATCCTTCACATAGGAGTCCCCTCTTTTATCAAGAGTTCCCCTTTTACATTAGGAGGCCAGCTCCTTACATCAAGAGCCAACCTTTCCATCAGGTGTCCCCCTTTCACATCAGGAAATCCCTACTTAGCATCCGGAGTCTTCCTTTAACATCAGAGTCCCCCTTTACATCAGAGTTCCCCTTCCCATCAGCAGTGGGCTCTTTAAATCAGGAGCCCTATTTACATCAGTAGACTAATACTTAACATCAGGAGCCCCCCTTGCACAACAGGAGTCTCCCTTTTACATCAGGAGTTCCTACATCCCCCTTTACATCAGGAGCCCCTCCTTTACGATCAGAATACCCCTTTAATGTCAGTAGTCTGCCTTTACATCTGGAGGTCCCCCTCCCCCTTACATAAGGAGTTCTCCTTTACATCTGGACCCCCTAACATCAGGAGTCCTCCTTTCACATTAGAATCTCTTTACACCAGGAGTTCCCCTCTTACATCAGGCACCCCCACTTACATCAAGATCCCTCCTTTACATCAGAGTGGGTTTGGGGGGGGGGGGTGGCAGGAGGAAGTGATGGGAGGGGTGTTCCAGAGATATAAATTAAGTAGATAAGGACTGGATTATACTGATTAAATGTCCTAAGCTTAGGATGCAGACAGTTAAAAGGGAAATGTGGGCTTGATTACAGTGTTAAGTGGAGGGAGTTAGGCTAAGGATCGGGTGAAGTATCTGGGGAACTGAGGAGTCTAGCAGGAACTACTGGTTGGGAAAGGAAGAATGTGAGTGAATGAACCAGAGGGCCTGTTGGTGGGGGAAGGAGCAAGTATCTAGTTGAGAGAAAATGGGGGTCTGGTGTGTTGGGATGGGAGTGGTTGATGACTGGGAAGCGGAGCGGAGATGTGTTTTGGGATCGTTGTGGCTGCTAGTGGGGTGAGGAAGGGTGGAAAATAGTGCTGCAGGACCAAAGATACTGATTGTAGAGAAAGGAGTAGCGGAGCTTGAACTGTTCGTGGCATGGGAAGGAGGAGAGGAAGGCAGAAAACAAGTGTGGCTGGACAGGTATAGCGGGGAGGAAAGAAAGGCAGAGAACCGGCATGTCAGGAAGTAGTGGAGGTTGGCACGGCGATCCTCACATACAATTCTTAACTTTTAAGAACTATTAGTTCTTCACCGTATGTTACAATACAATGCAGGACTGTTGTATAGTGCTGAGTCTAGTGGGAAGTTAAAGGAGAGAGGGGTGCCCCCTACAACATTAAGGACAATTCATCAATTACAGTTCACATATTTCTGTCCTGACAGGTCCCTTAAAATGAAACACATCCTGACAGACATAGGGAATGTCATTGCTGGCTTTTTTTGAAAATGCTTGTTACCCGATTGTCACTGGCCTAGACTGTGCTGAGAACCCCGTTTGCTGCTGCTGGACTTAGAGCTGTGCTGCCTGCAGAGGACACACCACAAGCTGGCGCTGAGTGGGAGGACATAAGCTGGTGCTGCAGAGACACAGGCTGCTACTGCTGAGAGTGAGTCAATGCTGCAGGGGGACCACAATTAGCCTGTATGGGTCAGGTCTGATGCTTCTATGAGATTGCTGTATCTGTCAGGTGATCCTTGATGTCTGAGTAAGGAGAGTAAGGGCTTGGCTGTTCCAAACAGACCCCACCTAAGAAATTGTCCTCTAACCCTAACCATGGTGACAAGTTTCTTTTGTTGTTTTCTCCTCAAGAGGATTACATATGCTCCTGTCTGGAAAGAGAACACTCGCTTTGGGCCCCAACACTGGCCAACGGTAGTTAGGGGCCACTTGACGGTAGAATAAGGAAGGACTTCTAGTTAAACCCCAGGGTGCTACAGCCCTATAGATGGAACTTTTCTGTAGCTCAGGCACTTTTTCAGGACTGAGAGTATTCCAAAGTTCTATTGTAACTAGACTAGTCTATTTGTTGTGTTTTGTGATACTTTAATCCATCAATAGTTTTTTTTTCTGTGGGTTTGCTGCCGTTTATGTCATTTTGTTTTTGCAGGTGGTGTTTGCCCAATTAAAATACCCCTTTATGGACTCAGGTGTGTCAGTGAGTTGGGTCCACCAAGGTGGATTATCGCTGTGGCACAGAGGACCACATACATTCAGCAGCACTTTTGGGAGTGAACGCTACATACATAAATACTGTTTTTACCTCTTAATAAAGTTGGATGCACAGACAGTGTTTATAAAAAGGTCTCCCTACATTACTATACTATAAGTGGCCATAGATATTAGGTGGTAGGTGGTTATGAGGGCAATGTTCCACTATGAAAAGATGTCTCTACAAATTATTTCTCCATAAACAGGTACCTGCACATAACAAGTGTTTTCGATTTTATCAGAGCAATGTTCAGCACCACGGACAGCTGGAAAGGTAAGTCTCCTTCTACAGTAATGCATTGGTTTAAGCAATTTTCTATAGCAACAGGGTTGCTTTTAAGTAAACCAAGGCTTTTTTTTTCTACTCATGCAGAGCAAAACAAAATGTTTGTTTTAACATCTCCTTCCAACAGTACTTATTGACCTTTCTTTTCTTGTCCTTTTCATCACTGCTCCATTTAGCCACCAGGATCAAAGAAAATAATGAGGATCAGGGAGCAAATTACAATGCTGGTGCTTTTTGATTCCGTACACTTTCACACATAGACATAGAGAGTCTCCAGTACTGTGTAAGCTCTAATGCAGTGTCTTGGACCCTGCACAGGACTGCCTTTCTATGCTTTCGGCAAAGGAAATGTGAATATAAATGACTTTAACCACTTGCCTCCCAAGCTTATTCTGACACTTCTCTCCTACATGTAAAAATCATATTTATTTTGCTAGAAAACTCCTTAGACCCCCCCCCCCCCCGTTTTTTTTTTTTTTTAACAGAGGCCCTGAGAATAAAATTGTGGATATGGTGGATGTTGCATATATTTATGTCACACAATGTTTGTGCAGCGGTATTTCAAACATTTTTTTTCTGAAAAAATACAATTTTATGAGTTTTAATGTGCAAAAACACAATATAACACCCAATTGTTTGGTACATTTTAAAAGATGATGTTATGTTGAGTACATAGATACCAAACAAGTCACACTTTAAAATTGCATACGTCCGTGGAAGGGTGCCTAACTATGGTACCCAAAAGTCTCCATAGGCGATGCTTTAAAAACATTTATAGATTATCAGTTTAGAGTTAGAGTTACACAGGAGGTCTGGTGCTAGAATTATTAATCTCGCTAAAACGTTCACGGCGTACCTCACATCTGCGATGTGAACATTGTTAAGTGGGTGTTCGCCTTTGTGCACAAGCATGGCTGGTGTAATGTGCTTCACATTTTTTTATTTTACTATTTATTTTATTTAAAATTTCTTTTTTACACTGTTTTTACTTTTTTTTTTTACATCAACTTTATTGCTATCACAAGTGATGAACAACATCCCATGTGAGAGCATGGACCATGACAGGTCCTATTTAGATCTGTCTGAATGGCTGATTTATTGGCTGGCACCTGGCCAGTAATCACAAAACTGAAACCGAAAGTAAGAAAAAATACTTGTCGCCCGGTTTCATTAACCATAGAGATTATCGGGGACCTTCCGGTCCTCGATAAATTCTATGGTTAGCCAGCGGGACTGCCGGCTGCAATTGTAGGATTCCTGGTAGGATGGGCAAGCCTTGGAAAGTGGCAGATGGCAGCTGGGAGGGGACCCCCTCCCGCCACCTGGAAAAACAATGCAGTTGCTAATTAGTCGCTAGGATTCATTTACAAAAAAGAGAATCGCTGGCCAAAAAAAAAAAGATACAAGGATGATGCCTGTAGCTGCAGGCATCATCCCAGTATAACCACTGCAACTCAGGGATGTACAGGGATGTCCTTAGGCAGCAAGTGGTTAATTCTGGGGGACCAGGCCTGAAAAACATTGTTTTGCATCATCCTGTATCACCATGCTGTCATGTTAATATTTGGCTATGAAAAATGGTCTTAAATGTATTCTGAATTTTTTTTTTCGTTGGGTCTTACAAATACCAGATACGTTGGTGCTCCGCTGGCAGTTATTTTCACTGAAGCCCCAATGCACAGACAAGGCAAAATCCCTTGTTTCTTATGGTGTCAGCTCACACCACAGGATTGCCATGGTTAGGCTGAGAAAAAGTACTGCCTGTACTTTTTTCTTCCGAACAGCAGGATGCAACATTAACCACCACGTTGCAATACCACTGCAGTGAATAGAAACTATTTGAAATGTCACTCATGTTATTTCAATAAAGTTCTGTTAAAAAAAAAAAAAAAAACAGTGAGAGATCAGCACATCTGCACTCTGTTTCCCAACCCACACCAGCAGCCATATGCAGATCATTGGCGTGAACAAGCCCTTAAAGAAAAACTAAACCGAGTAACAAAACACGTAATACAATGCAGCATATTAGTGCTTAGATGTGGCTTGTTTTCATTTTCTTAAGTACATTTTCTGCATGAACAAAAAAGAAAAAATGAATGTTGATCAAGACAGAAATCCAGTACATTTGTAACTTTCTGTGTACTGAACTGACATCTCAAGGAATGTTATCAGCTTTCCAAGCTACTTTCTGGGAACTACATAAACATATCCAAAAAACAAAGCTGCGCTTGTTCAATATATGATTAAATCAAATAAACATTCTATAAAATATAACACTATAATGATGAATAAACTCCACATG
The DNA here is from genome assembly GCF_042186555.1 of Aquarana catesbeiana. Classification (NCBI taxonomy): domain Eukaryota; kingdom Metazoa; phylum Chordata; class Amphibia; order Anura; family Ranidae; genus Aquarana; species Aquarana catesbeiana. The sequence goes on from NC_133331.1 coordinate 189,265,382, forward strand.
AATAAGTGAGTGAAGAAATCTCATTAAAGTAGAAGTATAGGCAAACATTATTTTTTTCCATTTTGGATAGAGCAAGAGAGGGTTATAACCCGTGTCAGATTTATTTTCACCATCTGTGTCCCATTGCAGAGATTTCCCTTCATGTCCTGTCCCATAGCCAAACAGGAAGTGAGAGGAAATCCCTGCAAAATGAAGGGAATTCCTTGGGCCCCCCCAGGTCACCAGAACTAGTGTTCCCATTGGAACATTTCCCCATTACTTTTCTGAGGACAACCCAAAATGTGGGATTTCTTTTACTTTCACTTCCAATGATAATGGTAAACAGGACAAATCTCCTTCACGGGGGCACAGGCAGCAATACTAATTGACAGGTGTTCTAATCTATCTCTACTCTATCCAAAATTAAAAAAGTTTTGCCTTTAGGTCCTATTGACCCTCTATCTCTAGAGAGGTCAATCGAGCAGTAATCATAACCATCTCAGGGATATTTCAGATAAAGGTACACTCTTATGCCTCGTACACACGATCAGATTTTCGGAAAGGAATTGTGTGATGACAGACTGTTTGCCTAAAATCCGACCTTTAGTACGCTTCTTCAGACAATTGTTGTCCAATTTTCCGCCAACAAATGATTGATGCAATACTAGTACATTTTTGGCAGACAACGGTCTGTACACAAGTCGGTCACACAAAAGTCCAAAGTACAAACACGCATGCTCGGAATCAATGCTCACCAAACACGACATTAGCAGAAGGTGCCCAAAGGGTGGCGCTCAAGAGCTGAAATTCCACGTAGTACGTCCCTACGTTCCTGTTTGTTGGCCGACAATTGTGTGCCGTTGGTATGCAAGACAAGTTCCTGGCACACGCCATTCGAACAAAAGTCTGACGCTTTGTTGGCCAATAATCCGATTGTGTGTATGAGGCTTTATAGAAAATGATTGCCACTGCTTGTCTCCCGACCAGCCATGCCAGTATACCATGGATCAGGGTGTAGAAGGATATGTAAACTACATAACCCCTACACCCAAAGAAATGGAAATGAGTGGGGAAGAGTTTTGTTGTCCAAATCAGGATAACAGCCTTAGGTGACAATGATTCTCCTCCAAAGATACAGTGGAGTGTATGGGTGATGTCAGCCTAGGACAGGAAACATGTTATTGACAGAAGGTGCAACCACATCTAAGAATTGGTAAGTTGCAAAATAAGAAATTTTTGTTTTCAAATTTAGAGTCACCTTAACTTTTTGTCCATGGGCTTGAGCTCAGGATCCCATATATTTTGCAAATTAGAATCGCCCAGACAGCCTTCTTCTTTACTTATAAATCTTTAAGATGTCTAGATTATGCCATAACAGATATGTGAGTAGTACCAATTTAATGGATTCACCACTTGCCTCTCTAAGGGCCATTTGTAGGTCAGGCTTCATGGCAATAAATACTTAAACATGTTTCTCACTGACACAGAGAATAGAATTAACTGAATAACAAAACTAAAGAAATCCCCAAAGTAGGCAGACAGCGGCCTTCATCATCATCAGCAACAGCCGCTCTAACTGGTTCTCCCCTCCTGGTCTGTTGCATCAGCTAGAAAGCTGTAGCCTCACAGGGCATTGTGCTAGACAATTCCGACCTCAGTATACTGTATACTTTGTTATTCATCTCTAGATACACTCAGAATACATGTGCATTTTAATCTTGTCCCTTGATGAAATGAGATTTCCATACATTTACGTGTTTTTTTGTTACCAGCTATCTTTGTTTGGTGTATCCAAAATAAATCAGATATGTGATGAATAATAATGAATCATTACACTCTCGCTAAACGACTAATGTGCGTCTGCTTGTGGACTCATAGCTGGGGAAATACTGTCATCTACAGGCGAGAAGGGGTGTCCAGCACCTGTCAGGCTGGTGTTTGCAAAAGCTTATCAGAAATCTAGATTTATGTGCATTTGACTGCTCTGCAATTAGATATGCATCACCTGAAATTCACATGGCTAAGCCAAGGGCAACCTTTACATGGACGCCGATGTTACAACATGAATTTTCCTCACCTCCTGTACTGTCTGAAATATGCACTGTTCTCTAATGTGCTGATATTGATTCTACAACAGTCATCTGTTCTTTTTAGAGCATGATATCTCCTATTGTGTCAATGTAATGCTGACAGGCCAACCATGAAATACACACATTTCCAGAACAGCGTGCTTCCCATCCTCCCTACAAATGTGAAAGCAATAATCAGGCAGATATTGAATAACCCGACCGCTGTTTATAAATGAATATGCTTTTTTTTTCTTTTTTTTTTTTTTAATAAATTATAGCTGGAGTTAACCTGAACATTCCCATTTTAAATAACTTGCAAACATTTGCAATGCAAATCCGATCTTAAATTTATAGCAAGATGGCAGGCATACATATTTTTCATATAAACGTAGATGATGTAAACACTTTATACGATTATAAGCATAATTTATGATCTTCTAATTCACCACTGCCTAGGAATATGTTCCTGTTTACAGTGTGTATACAAGTGCAATAGAAAGTCTGTGGACCTTTTGGAATGCCAAATAATTGAAAAAATATACAAACAATTACAATTAGTCAAATCTTTACTTAACACCTTTTTTTAAGGCAACACTTTCACAAAGCGAGTCCCACACTGGCTTCTGCGATTTCTCCCACTAACTCCTACATCGCTACATAACTCAGCAGTGGCATAACTCCCAACTGTCCAGTGGGGGATGGTGCTTAATATTTTGGGGGGCGGCAAACAACCCCCCCTGTAGATACAAGTGATCAATGGCAGTTTACTACCACTTTAAAAACAAGACTGCCAAATAGCACTTCAGTACCGCACTTTTTTTTCTAATAGAATTACGAAGGTAAAAAATCTGTGATAATCGTTTTGCTCTGTAACAGCCCCCCCTGAATCCATAAAACTCAACTTCTACCCACAGAGCTTTAGAGATTATATTATATCTAAAAACTGACAGATCATCTACTGTTACAGCAAAACTCCTGTTTATAAAGACAGTTTCCTGAAATGTTTTGCATCATCGGGTTTATGTGGATGTTAATTTAAATGTACAGATTGGAATGCGGTTTGTCTTCCTACTCTCTAATGCCTTGCTTCATTTTCTGAAAATAAATCAAATATATTTTAAAAAAAAAGGACAGATGTTACAGAGGAACATTTTAAGAGATGGCACATGCAAAAAAAAAAAAAAAAATCTGAGAATTGTAGGGAATGATTTCCTAAAAGGCACCAGACATTTATTAAATTGAATGACCTAAGTGTTGGCCTTGATATAAAAGTTTGTACCTTAGGTTGTTCCTGGGAGAGGCCAAAGCACTCCCATGTATGAGGAAAAATTCAAAGTAAACCTGCATTTTGTCCATTAAGGGCAAGCAACAGGTTCTATTTAAACTCCTTACCCCTCCTCAGCATATACCTTCACCCCCCCTCCCTTGTTTCATCCATTGGCAGAAGATGAAAAAAATACTAATTACTCTTGGCTATAGAGGCACATTTGACATACTCCATGTGTCCGCAATGGGGTTCATTACCACAATCATGTGTAAGGTACAACTTTTGTCACTCTAATGCCCCGTACACACGGTCAGATTTTCCGACGGAAAATGTTCGATGGGAGCTTGTTGTCGGAAATTTCCAACCGTGTGTAGGCTCCATTGGACATATTCCATCGGAATTTTCGTCACACAAAATTTGAGATTTGGATCTCAAATTTTCCGACAACAAAATCCGTTGTCATAAATTCCAATCATGTGTACACAATTCGGACGCACAAAGTTCCACGCACGCTCAGAATCAACCAGAAGAGCCGCACTGGCTATTGAACTTAATTTTTCTCAGCTCGTCGTACGTGTTGTACTTCACCGCGTTCTTGAAGTTCGGAATTTCCAACAAGATTTGTGTGACTGTGTGTATGTAAGACAAGTTTGAGCCAACATCCGTCGGCAAAAATCCATGGATTTTGTTGTTGGAATGTCCGATCGTGTGTATGGGGCATAAAGGTACACACAATACGAAAATCGGTTGGAAAAATTTGTACGATGAGCAGTCTGATGATTTTCAGATCGTTAATACGGTGCTTTCAACAGCTGATTTCGCTTTTTCGGCAGATAAAATCTGGATGTGCAGACTATAAAGTTTTTGCCGGACGTGAACAAAACGTCTGATTTTCGTTTCATTATAAAGGTTTTCGTACGAAAAAAATTAAAATATTAAAAAAAATAATATAAAATAAAAAAGAAACTAAAGAATACATACAAAACTATTCAACACATTACGTCACTTCTGACGTTGTATTCTGTTGTACGAAAATTTTCGTATTGTGAGAAACCTCTTCACTTTCCACATGAGACTAATGCCGCAAAAGATAGACGAACGGTCGTCCGAAAATCTAAGCATGTGTACAAGGCTAAAGATTATACGGGGCTTTTTTTTCCACCCAGGTAAGACAAAAGAGCTGGACTGAAAAAGAAAGACAACTATTTTTGAAGAGGACTGGGTTAAAGTTAACCTGTTTCTTTGTCCTGCGTGGGCGAAGCACAGGTTCACTTTAGGTCCTCCACCAGTGTTGCCAACTTACCACATTGAAATTTACTGACACAACACCCAAAATTTACTGGCACTGCCACGTTTTTACTGACATTTACAAAAGTTATAAAATTACAGTTTTAAGTGCAAATTTCAGTGTTTAGGCTACAAACAAGTACAATATGCAATTAGCAATGTGATTTAAGGTAGATATTAACCACTTGCGGACAGCCCTATAGCAAATATTCTGCTACAGGGTGGCCGCTGTGCGCAGGATCACATATATATATATATATATATATATATATATATATATATATATATATATATATATATATATATATATATACTGTGATATTGGGTTATTTAGCTCAGTGGTAGATGCATCTTCACGTAGTGAGTCCACAGCAGTCAGTTATCAGGTTTGAGGGCATGGCAGCCCATTTTTATTCACAGGAACAAAATAAAAGTTTATACATAGGATTTCCCACACAGGGGTTTAACTTCATTAAGCACTCCAAAAATAAGGAAACATACCGAGCCACCTGGCTCTCTTGTCAGCAGTTCCTCTGCTTGCTCTCAACAGATTTGGCAATTCTTTACAGCCCCCTGGACTCACTGGCTTCCTCAGTCTCCCCGACTCTCAAGGCTGGCCAGCCTTTCCCAGTCCCTGGGCAAAGAATCCCCTTTACATAGGCTGCAGACTCCCACAGGGCAGATCACTCTCCAGACACAGGTCTGTCTTCACACAGCAGTAGCAACAAGCTGCACACACTCCACCTTCCTCCTCATTCTCCTCTACACTCCCTCTCTAACTCCCTGTCTTGTTTTAAACCCATTTCCTCTGACAGGTGAGTTAACCCTTTATTTGTTCCCTTTTCATGGTAACAGGGACTCTCACTATTACAATACACATACATACACACACACACACACGTGATCCTGCATTTCCGGGTAGTGTGCGCGAATTTGCGCCAGTGGTAGCTCGCTCCCGCTGTGATTAGCAGGAGCTGATCAGCAGGTACCACAGGCTCGATGTTCGCTAGCAATCGCTGATCGTTTGATACAGAGGCAGAATGGCGGTCTGCTTATGTAAACAAGGCAGATTGCCGTTCGGTCAGTAGGAAAGGCATGGATACTGTGTTCCTGCAAAGCATGGACAAGGATCCGTGTCTTCCCCAAGTCAAAGCACCTCCCACACTGTACAAAAACACAGGCTAGGCACACAGTTAACCCTTTGATAGCCCCTGATGTTAACCCCTTCCCAGCCAGTGTCATTAGTACAACGACAGTGCATATTTTTTAGCACTGATAGCTGTATTAGTGTCACTGGTTCTCAAACAAGTGTTAAAAGTGTCAGTTAGTCTCCGATTTGTCCGCAGCAATATTGTAGTCCCGCTTTAAGTCACTGATCACTGCCATTACTAGTAAAAAATAAATAAAAATTCCATAAATATATCCCATAGTTTGTAGACACTATAACACTTCTGCAAACCAATCAATATACACTTATTGGGATTTTTTTTACCAGAAATACGTAGCAGAATACATATTGGCCTAAATTGATGAAGAAATTTGATTTTCTACATTTTTTTTATTGGATATGCTTTGTAGCAGAAAAAAAAAATAATAATTTTTTACTATTTTTTTAAATTGGCAGGCTTTTTTTGTTTATAGCGCAAAAAAAATTCAGATGTGATCAAATACCACGAAAAGAAAAAATAAAGGACATCAATTTAATTTGGGTACAGTGTCGCACGACCACATAATTGTCAGTTTAAATAACGCAGTAAATGGCCTGGTCATGAAGGGGGATAAATCTTACTGAATTAAAGTGGTTAAGGCAAAAAACATATTTCTTATTTTTTTTTTTCGATATAGTAAGTGAGTAGCTCAGGGACAGGACTCAGGAGGACAAGAAATTAGAATGGACAGGCACACGCACGAGAAACTGACTCTCACAGCGACACTGACAGCAGTGTGCATGTCCTCTCCTGAGTCACAGTGACAGTCTTTCTCCACGCCAGGTGGTCCTTTAAGTCCACTCCAGTCCAAACAGCACTGACAGTCCCACTCCCGGCTTGCCTTGCTCACACAAGGCTCCGGCAACTCCACTCGACTCCCTTGCACCATCACATCACATAACATGCTCAGGCACCGCTTCCTCCAGGCCCGTCACCCGCTGGTGCCACGCGAACACAGGCAGGCACTCGGATGGTTTCGGCCGGCTCTGGACAGTGTCACAGCCATATTTTTTACTGGCAAACTTTTCCTGTCACTAGCATTTACTGATTTACTAGTAGGACAAAAGTGCCCATTTTTTACTGGCTGCCAGTAAAAATACTGATGGTTGGCAACACTGTCTTCCACCATGTTTCTTGCCTGTGCTGGTGTTTTCACTACTGAATAAACCAAACACCAAAACAAATTGGCTTTAAGTGCAAGGTAGTGTAGGTATTAAAAACATTTTTATAACTAATATATAGTAATTGGTAGTAGTAACCATATTTCCAGGGTCAGAATAATACGTCCTGTTCTCCTTGGTCAACTGTCTTCTGCTACCATCCTCCTACCCCTGTCAACAGGCTAGCCCGAATATCACACTAATGAGAGCGGACATCCAAGCCACACAAATAATATTACGGTTAGGAGCCTGAAAGATTATTACTAGCACAACCATGTTCATGCAGAAATATAAAACGAGGAAAAAACAAAATAAAGAACAGCTTTTTTTTTAAGCAATTACAAGAGAAGTAAGGATTTATAGGCCTCCGTGTACAAAACCTTACTTCTTGTTCCGCTGGTTAATAGCAAAAACAACAAAAAATGCCCAGCCTGTATAGAGCTGTTCAAGTCTATTAGCTGTTATAAGTGCAAGATACGGAACATTGGCTGTACAGAGAAAGGCTTGCTGTGTACACACAGAACAACTATTAGGGAAGAGGTGACACAGAGAAAATGCAATAAAATGTGAAGTCATTTGCTGGACAAAGATTTACATGAACTAGTTTGCAGATGCTGCCCCAATAAAGTATAATTCTTACACAATGAACCACGGAGCAGATAATATCAGATGTTTCACTGAAGCTACAGCAAGGAAGGGAACCAGAACCAGCAATATAAACCTTGTACCAAGTTAAACTATCCGTGTTATGCAAAATGTATTTTATTATTCCTGCTTTAGCGGGTGCTCTGTGGGCCAGTAGATTTATGCAAAGATACAATCAGTTGCATTGCTTGATATAATGCATATAGGCAGGGCGTACACAATCATAGAGATTACACACACAGGCATTGGTGTTATTTTTTATCTTGTATATTGTATTTAGGTGAGCAAAGATGAATGGAAACAATTTCTTTAGGCACGGTTATTCAGGCTACAGAGCACTCTATGCTGTTGAGGGGAGCCCCACTTAACTGGTATAAATACCAGAATGTCCTCTGTACACAGGTGGTGTCCCAGCACTGAACCTACAAGAACAGGAACCTCTCCCTGTGCTTTTTACTCTCCCAGACAATTGTCCCTCACCTACTATTCACTTCAGGTGCGCCTAAATGGTATGGGCCCCCTAATATACTGTATAGAGTAAAACACCAAGATAACTGCAAAAGGTCACCAGAAGTTGCAGGGTCCAATCAAACTGCTGCAACCTCTGTGACATCTATAGAGCCTATGAAGAAACAATTCCTGTACTCCCCTCTATTTGAGTAGTGACACATCAGCACCAACTGGATGGAGGGAAACCTGCACCTGCTTACATGTGTGTGAGAAGTATGGGGTTTGTATTTTTTCAGAGTTATACTTACCTAGGTGGATACAGCATTGGTCCAATGCTGCATGTGTTCCTCACTGGCTCTAACAGTGAGAACCCTATCAAACATCGCCAAACTCTTGGTTCTCAGAGCTCCCTGAGCAGAGAGCTGGTGACTGTCAGTTACCACTCTTTGCTCTGCCCCTGTGCTCACTGGAGCGCTGGGATGTGCAGGTGGCAGGAGCGGCTCTCAGAGGCTCACAGAGAGGCTGAGCCAGGTCCCAGTTCAGGCATGTGGGCAGACCTTGACTTCATTGTCGCGATCTTGCCCAAGCTTGGAACGGCTCTGTGACGTCAGCCAACAGCAGGTTTCAGCCTGCTGTCTGCTGAAAACGGGTCACAGGAGTGCAAAATGATCTGCACTCCTGTAATCCACAGAAGTACAGCCAAAAGAGCTTTGGCTGTACTTCTTCTTTAAAGTATTTACAGACTGGAAGTTTTTAATAAATATGCAAATGAATGCACAAAAATCTGTTTGGCATAGGAACAATCAAACAGGAGGTCAACTTGAGAATTTTTCTGATTTGATACAGTATTTACCTCTGCTTATACAGCATGGATGGACAATAAGAGCAAAGCAAGGCATTGTATTGCCTCATAGGCTATAATGGGTATATGCCTGATGTCTGTAATACATGTGCTTGTCAGGTGAGCATGGGTTTGTATGAGTGTCTAATGGACATATGACCGTTTCTATAAGAATAAGATGATAAGCATTGTCCCCATTAAAGCTTAACATGTTATTAAAGGCTAACTATTCTTAAAAAACATCCTCCTGCATAACCTATACAAAAAAAAATCTGTATACTTATTTATTTATTAAAAGGCCTGGATCGGTCACCTGATTCAGCTGCTCCTGCTCCCCTGTGTAAGGGAACACTCTACAACGGCTGTTACTTCCTGGCTGTCACTCATACACTCCTATGGCCCATGTATTGTTGACACAAAAATTGGTACACATCTTTTTTATACAGGGTATTCAGGATAGGTTAGCCTTATCTTCTACTTTAACTCCAGGCAAACAGCTAAATATACAATACATACAGTATATATTGGAGCTGTTTTACCTTCTAAAGGATATGTATTTCTGTCCATTGAATCCTACATTTTTACAGCTCTACTAAACAGTAGAGACAAACTAATTACCAGACTTTCCTCTGCTGCAGCTAAGCAATACAACCTGGTTACCACCATGCTCCCAACTTATAATTGGACATTGAAGAAGCAGCAATAGATGGACGAGGTCATCTCCCTTCTCTTCTCTGTCCTCCTTTTAGCAAACACAAATGCATGATAGCTGACTGGTCCCAAGAACTGTACATCTCTCTCTCAGGCTGACTGCTACTGTACAGGGGATTACAACAGTCTGAAGTCAAGTCAAATGCTGGTATAGGTGCTAGTTAAAATAAATGTAATGCTTTTTAAAATAAATATATAATTGTATTTAATGTGTTTTTAATATTTGTATATTAGTTTTTTAATATGACCATCTAGTAGTACAAAAAAAAAAAAGATAGTTTATATAAATGGATACAATATATTTTTCCCTCTGTGGGCATGGCAGTGTATTTCCAGGAGACAACGTGTACCAATATATTTACCTGACCTTCCCAAGTAATAAACTAACAAGGCCCTAGCGAGAGAAGGGATGGTACAGTAAGTGAAAGTCCATTAAGCAGAGTAATTTGAGAGAGCATGGCTTCTGTATGTCAAAGACCAAAGGTAACTGTCTCCCATTAGATGAAGGTCAATGGAGGACTCAATAAACAGGGTTGGTTAATGGTGCTTCTTAATGTCCCTTTTAAATAACAGCTAATGAGCTTTAACACATGACATTATTCAGGATGAAATAAGCAGTGAAATGGGTAACATATGGAAAGTGTGAAAAATGTACTTGATAGCATAGAGTATTTATTGTTTTATGTCCACCGAATGAATGTAGTGGAGTTTGCAGATCATTCATAAAATACTTGGATTATAGCAGCATATATGAGCCAAAATTACATGACGCAGATAACTCAAAAAGTACACAATCTATGTGACAAGCATATTGGGAGCCTATTAAAAGCAGTCATGGACAGCCTGTAACATATACAGTAAATGTGTACATAATGTGTTATAGTAGTAGTATGTATGCATAGAACTGATTTACATATAAGTAGTGTTCATGCAGGAAATTGTACGCAATTTAGAATATTCAGGAGATAATGCAGGAACTCTGTGCACTTACCAAATGAGTTTAAAGCTTTTCATTATATCATCAGCAGGGTGACATAGAGTGATGTGGTGACTGCAGATTGAAATCCAAACAGTAAGGCTGGGTTCACATTGGAGAATGCAACGGCTCACAGCAGGAGTCCGGTGCGTCTCCATTCACCAGTTCAGGTCTGATTTCAGCCCAAATTTTTGGCAGAATTCGGACCTGAAACAGACCAAAAGACGCACAGGACTCCTGCGCAATTTGCAGCGGAGCCGCTGCAGAGATGTGTTAACCGGCTCCATAGAGAGCCGGTCACAATCTCCTGCTATGCTAATTGGATGCTGGGAAACCCGCATCCAATTCGCAATAGTGTGAACGCAGCCATAAGTATCTAGCATGAAGACCTTCTGCCTTCTCAAGTTGGGGATATTCCCTAGGTGATTCCATTTACCACAAGACATTTTGGGTTACTGTAATAAGTACATCATCTGGAATTTTGATGAGGAGGCAAGTATGCATCTTATGATAGCAGTCTTAACTCTTGTTCACACTTGCACGTGAGTAGTTTCAAATGATTTTTATTTGCAAGTGTTGTTAAGGCATTTTTCATGTGTTTTCAATCTTTAGCCCTTTTTTGTTTTGGCCTAGCAGCGGCAGCCCGTCCATGGGGGCACACGGGCACTGCCCCCCCCCCCCCCAAGCCCCTAAACTACATGCGGGGCACCGGACGCATGGATTTTTTTTTTCTAGAAGCACATGATTAGAGTCTGAGGCTCTCATTGGCTTCACCCTGAGCCCACCAAGTTATGTGATATTAGCGAATTAATATTTGCTAATGTCTTCCTGTTTCTCCTCCCGGGCCAATTAGGAATCGGCTCCATAGACTCCATTGGCCGGAAGTCCGAAGACCAAATTGGCTGGGAAGAGAAGATGGAGGGGACCCACGAAAGCTGGGAAACGGAGGAGGGAAGCCTCTGCTGGATGGATTCAAACATGGGGGAGATCCGCTCTCCCTCTCCCTGCTCTGCTCCTTTTAGCAGCAGGCAGCGCTGTGCACTGATGGAGGGGATTTCCCTGCACTGATCACAGTGGTAATCTGTCTGCTGAGCTAGACTACAGTCATACAGTAAGTCAGCGGGGGTGGGGGGCGCGGTGGCGGGCTGGAGCGACGGGGGGAGTCCATCTTTAAGTCTGTCTGCCGCCCCCCCCCCCCGACTGATGGAGCACCAGCCACCACTGCATCCTAGTATCTGCTTCCTGGTTTTCTGTGCAGAGTTGTGGTGTCCTCTGCTACAGAGCTCTTGAGCCATTTTCTTGCAGCAGCTGCAGCAGTTTCTTCATTGTTGTTAGTAGGAGAAGTGGAAAAGAAGCAAAGATACTGGAACCATGCAGTTCTTGCTAATAGAAAACAGAGATGCCAGTTCTGGGTCATATACCAATCCTTCACACCCAGTTTCTTCCCAGGCCTTCTACTGCTTGCCACAATTGTTGCAATAGGAATCACTGGGGTTGTAGAGGTCCATGTGAGCCCACACCAAACTCATGAAAGTGTACACATTTAGCAAGAACACTCCTGGATCCTCCATTTTGTTCATAGGCCTGAAACAATTGAGTACTGTCCATAGGCGTGCGCACAGGGTGTGCCAGGTGTGCCTGGGCACACCCTAATCACCCCGTGTGGTGCAGATTCTCCCTGTTTAGACCCCTAAACACCAAATCTAACAGGGCTCCTAAGCAAATTGTAATAAAAAAAATAAAATAGTAAAAAATAATAAAAATAAAAACTACTGACACTGTCCACTGCTTACTGACACCGTCTCTGCCCTTGTGACACTGCCCATTGCTCTACTGACACTGTCAATATGTATACACATGCACACACACACACAGGCATGTGTGTTTGAGCTTTGGGGTGCACACCCTAATGCAATAGGCTGGGCACACCTATGGTACTGTCCGTGATACTTTTTTCATTTGAACTAACATACAGTTTTTCAGGACATGCTTTTGGGTATGTCTCCTTCTACAAGGTCCCAGCAGTACTAATTCACAATAGTTTTAGCAGAATGTTAAAAAAAAGACAATGTCTGAAGGAAAAAAAAACAAAAAAACAAACACACACAAACAAGTGTACACAGCAATGGTAATAAATTTAGCATAGTTAGTGAGGTAAAAACAGAGGGAGAGCTATAGACTGGGGAAGAGGGGGTCATGAAAACTGTTGGATAATGAGTGAGAAAACCCATATATGAATTTAGGCCATTACCTTTTGTGTCAAATACAACTATCATTTTTAGTTCAAAAGTATTCCTTTCCTGAATAGCTTTGACATTTCCTTTAAGAATTAGACATTGAGATCCTCCATAGTGTTGTCCAGTTTGCTAGAAGGAGGAGACCAGTTGTTAGGCACAATACATGTAAAAAAAACTCACTGTTAGAATCCCAGGGTTAAAATTTCAGCTATAACTTGATTGTACATTTAACTACAGTCTCACTAGGGAAGGATTGGGTTGAGGAGCAAGGTGGAATCTGTCTTCTTTCCCTGAGCCAGTACAAATAATATATGTTTGGCTGGTGGCCTTGAGTAGATACACTATATTACCAAAAGTATTGTGACACTTGGCTTTACACACATGAACTTTAATGGCATCCCAGTCTTAGTCCATAGGGTTCAATATGGAGTTGGCCCACCCTTTGCAACTATAACAGCTTCAACTCTTCTGGGAAGGCTATCCACGAGGTTTAGGAGTGTGTCTATGGGAATGTTTGACCATTCTTCCAGAAGCGCATTTGTGAGGTCAGGTGCTGATGTTGGACGAGAGCGCCTGGCTTGCAGTCTCTGCTCTAATTCATCCCAATCATTTGGTGGAGGGAGGATTATGGTGTGGGGTTGTTTTTCAGGGTTGGGCTTGGCCCCTTCATTCCAGTGAAGGGAACACTTAAGGCGTCAGCATAACAAGACATTTTGGTTAATTTCATGCTCCCAACATTGTGGGAACGGTTTGGGGATGGCCCTTTTCTGTTCCAACATGATTGCGCACCAGTGCACAAAGCATAAAGACATGGATGAGCGAGTTTGGGGTGGAGAAACTTGACTGGTCTGCACAGAGTCCTGACCTCAACCCGATAGAACACCTTTGGGATGAATTTAAGCAGAGAATGCGAGCCAGGCCTTCTCATCCACATCAGTGCCTGACCTGACAAATGCGCTTCTGGAAGAATGGTCAAACATTCCCATAGACAAACTCCTGAATGTTATGGACAGCCTTCCCACAAGAGTTGAAGCTGTTATAGCTGCAAAGGGTAGGCAAACTCAATATTGAACCCTATGGACTGGGATGCCATTAAAGTTCATGTGTGTGTAAAGGCAGGTGTCCCAATACTTTTGGTAATATAGTGTATATGCCCCTATTCAGATCTCATTTAGAGAAGGACCCACCGTCTGTGACAGCTGTCGGGCATAATATAGCTACCCGCTCCTTGTTTAGTGCACTTTGCAGAGTGTCAAATCAAGAGAACACAAAACCCCCAGACCAGAAATGCATAATAACAAAATTGCTTTACTGTACACATCCAGGAACATCCAAGGAATCTGTTACTAGAAAGCCACTTCTGCGGATAATACTCTTTGTTAAGGTTGAAAAAAAAACTAATTCTTTAGGGAGAGACCCATGTCCATATATTGCCTTATCTTGCTGATTGACACTCTTTCTAACTAAGGGCTGCCATGACTTCCATCTCCTCTCCATAGGAAGCAGTTCAAATGTTATATTCCCACTTGCCAATCCAGCTCTGCATTCACTCACATGTCGTCTTAGCTGCTGGCTCATGATGAAAAGACACCTTCTGCTCTTCCGCTACTTGCTCCACCTACCTTTGCTTTTATATCCTCTTAACAGTGGCATGAGGGGCAGGCTGGACTCCCACCCTTAGAACAGCATCTAAAAAGGCCCTATCAAAGTTGACTCTCTGATCCAGGTCAGTCCTGACCACATCCACCATCACAGCCCTGATGACGGGGCAGGCATTTCATTCCAAAAGATTTTGGCTTTACTTATCATCAATACATTAGCAGGGGTGCGCTATACCCATGCACCTATCCCTCTATGACCTAAAACTGTGGAATATTTGATTTTGATGTGCATCTGGGCCTTTTAGTAACCACAGTAACCCAGGGTATAAATCCATGCCTTTGGGTTGTGGTACTGACCCTACCCTATACACATCTCCACTCAGACAAAAAGACTGAACAACGGCAGCTAAAAACATACTTGCTGCCTGGTTGTTATTTCGCTATAATGAAAGCAGTTGTATATCTGTTCCATCATTTTGTATTTTTGCACTAATTCCACATTGCCCATAAGGTTATATACCTGGCATGCCCATTGCTTTCATTTTCTACATTATAGATTAGCGCTACCCCCCCCCCCCTGTAAGGGCCACTGGTGAATGCGGTTCACCTACCACCCTGCACAGCTAGGCAAGCGAATCTACAAACACACCAAGTCAAGAAGAATTCCTTGCGCTTAGTTTTTTTTGTTTTATTAAAGGAATTTAACTTGGTTGGGGAAGGGTACATATGGGGTGCCCACTTATTTGATGAATCTTGGTAGGGACCGAACTATATCCACGCCAGTATATACAATCTCTTCTCCTCAACCTCCAGCACATACACTTGCTTTCAGACTATCACTCCAAGGACCAGCTAGAACTGATGTGGGAACCTGACACTGACTGTCAGGCCCAAGCAAATGCCCTTTGCAGGCAGGGACCACAGGCCCTTATGGTGTAGCAAAAAAGAAGTCCTTGGTGCTAGCTGTCTTACATGTGGCTACTGATCCCAGTACCACCTCTTTGGGCACTGCCAGCCCTCCTGGCTGTAGCTGCCTCTTTCCACTGCCCATTCCACCACAGTCCTCCTGACTGGCTCTGCACTCATCCCAGTCGGCTCCATCCCAGTCCTATCAGGCGTGCCTCCCAGTTCTTCTGACTGTGTGCCACTCACCAGCCCTCTTGGCTGTTCCTGTTGCTCCTGGAGACTTGCCTAGCAGTGTTCTCCCGCTGTCCTCCTTGCTTCCAGTGCCTCCTGGCCAGAAAACCTCTGTGGTTTTAGGAAGGTCCTGTCCGCACTCAAGCCCAGGCCCAAGGTCACCCCCCCAGACTGGGCAGCTCCCTCAAAGGCCACGACAGCTTAACATTCCATCTCCAGCTTGCACCTCAACTCTCCTCCCCAGCTGGGGTGACCCAGAGTATTTGAGGGGGCCTGCCCCCTGCCAAACCAAGTTGGGGATTGGTCAGGGCCCTCAGAATACTCCAAGCAGCTCCATCTCACTTCCCCTCCCATCTTTCTAGAAGGTTCAAGTACATTCTAGAAATAAGGAGGGGGTCTCAGTGATGCTGTCTGAGTCATCCAGCCCTCCCCGGATCTCTACCCAACCCAGGAAAAAAACAGACAGGCTTGGCTGCCAGCCAAGCCTGAACAAATTTACCAAAACTAGAAAAAAAAATCTGTTTACAATTCTAGCACTAGAGGGTGTTACATAGATTTTCAGACAGTTTTGAATAAAAGTGAAGTTTTAGGTCATAGTGGGTTTGATGCGTGGGTACAGAACACCCCTGCTGATGTTTCTTTATTAATATTTCCCACGTAAAGACCAATCTTATAGTGTATACATCAGGAAGTTTTTGTTTGTTTTGAACTTTTACTCATCATCTGTGAACTGTTAAATTCAAAAAAGCTGTTAAACAATAACTTCAAGTATGATTAACTTCTATATCGAGCACGCCTCTACATCTATCCAAATGTATTTTTCGAAAGCACCTTTCTGATGCTACAAGAGTGGCAGCAGCCGATAGCCTAACAGGGCACTACACCATGCATTCATTGGCTACAAACCTGAATGAAGGACAACACAGCCCATATCACCTCCAGTGATAGTAAACCATACGCTGGTCCAGCGCTTTCATACACACACAATGGATTCCCACTTATAGGGTCTTCAATCCCACTACAAATGTAGGATGTAGTGCAAACATGCCGGCTGCTATTGGCTCTGTAAGTGTTCACATCTCGAATAAGTAATGCAGAAAAACATTTAAATCATTCTCTCTGGTTAAATGCAGTGTTTCTGCTGTCATGTGTAACATATTTTGTCAATGAAGCTATACAGTTTATACACTGTTCTTCCAATTCCTGTAACACTGAAATCAAACATGCAGCAAGACATGAAATATTAGTCATGATTGTTTTGCCTTTAAAAATGAGCAGTGAGTCACGCTAGTCAGGCTAAGCAGATCATGGTGTGAAGGGCACAGAATGCTGGGAGAAGTGAAAATACATTCCTCCATTAACAGACACCAGCTGTACAAATAAACACATTAAGACCTGCATTCTATTATAACACCCCTTGCATTACTTCCTATTAACTCAGCAGTAATACAGATTGAGTACAGAAGATTGGCTCAGACTGTGCAGCCTAGACTGGCACTGGAATACATGGCGTTCACACCGCTCTGCCTTGCAATGTGTCCCTGTTCGGAGTGATGTGTAGGAAATAATATTGCCTAGTGATGTAATAAACTGCAAGCTAGTGACTGAATGAGCTTCTATGTGACCTTCAAGCTGCAGTTTTGTTAATGAGCAGCGGGAGACTCCAAGGGACTGCCACTTCCAAACATATTTCAGAGGCATTTGCAAAGTAATGTATAAGCTGATGTAATTCCTTTTTCAAACCTATTTCGCGTTTTTTAATTACATGGAAAAATAACTCAGAGGTTTGGAACTAGCATATTCTCAATCCGTTCCTATAAGCATTTTCTTCAACTTATATGAGAAACATCCATTCTTGTGTACTGAGTACATATAAACTTTGATTATATGGTGAATTATCTATGGCTTTTTCAATTTTAAGATTTTGTACACCTCCGTATTAGTCCCTATTCACTATTAGTTTATAAACTCTGAACTAAGCATGCAAACTCCAATGCAGCTTTATTAGGCACAAATAGTAAACCACGTTGCTGCCAATAGACCCAAAAACCATTCAGACATGATGGAGAGAATCAGTTGTTCAATCAAGCATTAAAACAGGGACATTTGTAGACTACTTGATGGTGACTGTAGTCAGCAGGATCTTTTTTCCTGGTTGCAATTTTTCAATCTAAAAAAAAAAATTGAATTAACACTTTTCCATTTTTTGGTGCACCACACATGGTAGCAAACAAATATAGGTTGAATGGGCCCATATAGTTTCCCTTTCACAACATACTAAACCATGGGGGCTAAACCTCCAGCCATTGCAGAGTTACAGTTTTCATGAGGCATTGCAAGGCTGACATTTACAAGCAAGACTCTCAAAGGCAGAGGCATGATGGGACTCAACAGCTGGAGAGACACAGGTTGAGCACCCATGTACTAAACTGTATCACATAGATGTGAACCAACCATACAGCCAAGAATGAGATTTCTACTTAATGGAATGCATTTTCATGCCGCATAACGAATGAGTTTTGGTGCATGAAAATGGACAGGTGTAAATAGGCCCTATAGAGGTGTCTAATTTTTCTACATTTAAAAAGCAGACACCTCTATGAGATCTGGTGACGACTGAAGTCTAGCAGACAGTCTGAATAGTGTCACTGAGCCTGACAAGTACTATGTCAGAGGAATATTTCAGAGCCCTTATTCTAACAATATGCAGTTATTATTGCCATTGAAAAGCCATCAACATAGTGTACACACTTTGTTGGTATACCAATGCAATGTGTGTGCCAGTCCATCATTTACTCAGTGGTGGGGCAGTTATTACTAAATAGAAGAGAAATAACAGTATGAGGGCCCCATAAAAAGCATCCAATTTATTATTATAATTATTATACAGGATTTATATAGTGGCAACAATTTGCACAGTGCTTAAAAACATGAGGGCAGTCAGTAGAGTTACAATACAATTCAATATAGGAGGAATTAAAGGGTCCTGCTCGTTAGCACTTACAATCTAAAATTTATGTCATCTACTAGGTCTATATCTAAGTCTATAGACAAAAAAAAAAAAAAGAGCCTAACTTAGTATGTGACACAGGATCAGAAAAACAGGGGGCAACCTGGTTCTTGTATAGGGATAGCCAAGCAATGTCGAAAGATGCCAGCAGTGCTGAGCAAGACAACTCCAAGTCCTACAGGTAGGCAAGGTGTTGTTCTAATGTGTATCCTTTATGACAGGGGTAGGCAACCTCAGTCCTCCAGCTGTGGTGAAACTACAAGTTCCATGAGACATTGCAAGACACTGACCATCACAGGCAGGACTCCTGAAGAGAATGTACAGGTACTCCAGGTACACGACAGACTATCCAAGGGTTAATACTGCAAGACACTGAGGGACCCCCAGTACTGGGAGACAATTTCAATGAACAGAAACACATACAAAGAGTGAGTTCAAAGAAATGTCTGAGTTTTATTGGGCGTGTATACAGCTTATATTTGGTTCAACTTTACCAATCATAATAGGGAAGGGGGGAGTGGTTAGTAGGAGGATATATTGAATTATCATTAATAATTAAACAGTTCATCATTATATGATAATCGCTAAAAACATGGCTGCCACAAGGTTACCAGAGTGAAAACGCCATCTGTTTATGAATAATAGATCATCTTTCCATTACCTTCCTGTCCTACGTTTATGTACCCTTAAAGAGGAAGGCAGGCAAAATCACATTTTATTTATTATAATATGCTCATTAATGCTTATGCAAGCAGGTTTGTGCATGCTCTTGCGATATATAGCTGAAAAACTAAACTTTACAGAATAAACTTGAAAATGAGTTTTGGACCTAAAACAAGGGTACATACACTTTACAGCTAAAGCAAGATAGAGTCACTGTTGTTCAGTCATATTACTACAATCCCCTCTTAAAGTCATGAAATCAAATCATGAAGATGACTTACTTCTTCTCATTGTGACATATTCATCCTGGTGACTGTAATAAAAGTTAAGATACATTCTATTAGCTGCAGCTGGGTCTGGAGATCGGGTACCTCGGGGACTCATGCACAAGATAAACTGGAAGCAGGCATATAGAAGTAATGCTATAAGCAAAATCAGTACAACAAACATAGCAATATCCTTGAACCAGGAAAAAATTCCACTGAAACCACCCCCCCCCCCACACACACACACACACACATACACATTACCCAGGGGGTTCCAAGTCTTAGCAAGGTCTTTTGCTTCAATCTGTAATTTGTTAACCTCCTTCCTGTGCTGAGCAATTATGTCAAAATAATTGGGCATCTCCATACTGGTATTATTTATCCAGGTACAACATTCATAATCCTTTGTTACCTCGCATAACCCCGTGAATGCTGCACTCATGCTTTCAATAGCCAAGTCACGAAGCTATAGCTGCTTTCTTAGTGCTCTAGTTTCTAAGTTAAGGCTGGTAATGTCAACATAATTCTTATCTAGTATTTCATCCAAAATCCCAGAGTAATTGTTTAGCCTTTTCATAATGTCAATACCCCATTCAGTTCCCGAGGGGAACCATGCCCAGGCCATGTCCAGAGGCATGATGGGGTTTGTAGTTTCACCACAGCTGGAGTGACAAGGTTGCTTACCCCTGCTTTATTAGATAAATAAGATGGAAGTTCTCATCTCACCTCCTGGTCCAGCTGTCTTTTCTTCCAATGTACATTGGAGAAACAGTGCTGTAATATGGGAGCAGTGTATTTAATAGGGAACACAGCTTCATAGGGGTTTTAACAGCAGGACATACATTTCTATTGTTATAATGGATAGAACAAATAGGCAGAAAGTTCCTGGAGCTGGATAATGAGAATGGGAAACAGGTCACTCCGGAGAGGTCACCAAAATATAGTTGTTAGGATGAGTAGTAGTTTGCTACTTTTTGCTTTTTTAAAGCTTTTATTTTACATGATATGATATGTCAACTTGTATGATATCAATAATGATGTAGCACAACTAAAACAGTGTCTCTTAAATAAATGTGTCCCAAATGATGAAACAAAATGTGTTGACTTGACTCTATTCCTATTTGGTGCCACCACTGGCTGGTGTGGAGACCCTGCGGTGAGAAGGCGGTTTACTTTTACACAATGCTCAGATCATGGCACTGAGCGTGCATGTGTTTGTGAGTGTCCCATTTTAGACTTTATTAAATTGTTTTAGAATGTATGGAGAGCACAATTGGTTTTACTCCTTTTGCACGAGTACAAGTCACATTGAGACGGAGGAGGTTGAACAGAAGCTCCAGTCCATGTGTCTGTGCCTGTGCCTGTGATTGTTACTGGGAGCCAGTTGGAGTATAGACCAAGAGGGGCAAAAGTCTCTTGACTGTTTATTAAGGTCCTGCCCAATAGGTGAGTGCATATGGTTCACTGGGTGTTATGCATGTGACATGTGGGTAATCCGTCAAAAAGAAGGCTGCGTTATCTGGAATTCACTAGTGGTTGGCCACACATACATATTTAAGGACTTTTTTTCATCATTTGGGACTCATTTATTTAAGAGACACTGTTTTATTTGCACTGCATCACTATCGGTATAATATCTTAAAGGGGTGGAGTGAAAACGCCTAATGGTGCTGGGCAGCAACTAAGAATTCACATATTTGTGAGCATGTTGATTTGCTTGTGATTTATGTACATTAGGTTTATATGTCACAGATAGTTTATGGTATTTTGTAATAATAGTGACTGCACTGACTGTCTTTTACTTTCCACGTGTCAACTTGTATGCCAGGGCAAAATTAAAAAAAAAAAAACATATTCAGTATATCTCTGCAATGCATACACATTTACCCATGCTTTGCCCCTTTAGCTACTTCCCGGCAGAGCAGTGTGGCTCTTGTTCTGGGACAACGTCATATGACAGCACCCAGTTTAGCCGCAATCGACCACCCCCTGGGGGAGCACGGCGATCACGGGTAAGCTATGTTCCTGGGACATGGCATGACCCCGATCTCAGCAAAGAGCCTCACAGGAAAAATGTGTAAAGGTGATCATGGCACTGATCATCAGTGCCCGATTACAATGCAGCTGGCACAGTGCCCATCAGTGATGCCACTATGTGCCAATCAGTAACACCAGTTTATGCCCATCAGTGAGGCCAATTTGCTACCTTTCAGTGCCCATCAGTACCGGCCCATCAGTGCATCCCATCAGTTCCCACCAGTGCCCATCAGTACCATCCATCAGTGCCACCTATCATTGCCCATAAGTGCCGCTGATCAGTGCTCATCAGTGCCACCTATCAGTGCCCATCAGTGTAGAAGAAAAATTACTTTCATATAATTTGCTGACAGAAACTAAGAAAAACTTTTTTCTTTTTCTACATTTTTGGTATTTTTTCATTTTTTAGCAAAAAAAAAAAAAACAGCATTGATTAAAAACCACCAAAAGAAATCTCTATTTGTGTTCAGAAAATGATAAAAAATAAATTTGGATACAGTGTTGCATGATGGCACAATTGTCAACCAAAATGTGACAGCACTGAAAGCTGAAAATTGACCTGGGCAGAAAGGGAGTGAAAGTGCCCAGTATTGAAGTGGAATACTGGAAAATAACTGGAGATTTGCTATAAAGCGAGTGTACAGTATGTCAAACATCGAGTTTGAGCTGACAACACTCTGCACTGAAATCTTAACCAGTGTTGTCAGCCACCTATCCCCTATCCCTTTCTGTCATGCCACCTATAAAGCATTCCCATGCAGTATGTGAAGGGAAAGGAGATGTAGTTCTGGGATGTGCCCACACCATTAGGAATTTACTTCTCAGCAGCTGTCCCTGCAGGAGATTTACAAGCTTGATGATGATGTCATCGGCTGTTTTATGTTACAGGAACAAGGTAAAAAAAAATTTGATGGAAAGAGGGAGGTTTAGGACTCAATTTGAGTTACGCCTGTACATACCCTTTTGGGATGAAACACATTGATTTTACATGCATTAATGCAATTTGGGGCCATTCATTTGTAAAGGCACCCCAGCACAATAACCCAATGCATATCCAAAGTAAATATGTAGCAGCACACCATAATATGTGGTAACACAGTAACACACTACTGTGTGTTGTGGTGTGCTGTGTCAGAAAATATGCTGTATGTCTGTCTTTAGTTCCTTGCTGTGTGTTGGCAACCCATTCAAAAAGAATAGGCTGCCTTAATGCAATGCATGTTGAATAGGTTCCTAAGCATTGTAGGATAAATATCATCCGTGCACTGTTATACATTTTAGCTCTTCCTTTTCAGTGTATATATATATATATATATATATATATATATATATATATATATATATACATACATACAGTGGGGATGGAAAGTATTCAGACCCCCTTAAATTTTTCACTCTTTGTTATATTGCAGCCATTTGCTAAAATCATTTAAGTTCATTTTTTTTACTCATTAATGTACACACCACACCCCATATTGACAAAAAAACACAGAATTGTTGACATTTTTGCAGATTTATTAAAAAAGAAAACCTGAAATATCACATGGTCCTAAGTATTCAGACCCTTTGCTGTGACACTCATATATTTAACTCAGGTGCTTTCCATTTCTTCTGATCATCTTTGAGATGGTTCTACACCTTCATTTGAGTCCAGCTGTGTTTGATTATACTGATTGGACTTGATTAGGAAAGCCACACACCTGTCTTTATAAGACCTTACAGCTCACAGTGCATGTCAGAGCAAATGTGAATCATGAGGTCAAAAGAACTGCCTGAAGAGCTCAGAGACAGAATTGTGGCAAGGCACAGATCTGGCCAAGGTTACAAAAAAATTTCTGCTGCACTTAAGGTTCCTAAGAGCACAGTGGCCTTCATAATCCTTAAATGGAAGACGTTTGGGACGACCAGAACCCTTCCTAGAGCTGGCCGTCGGGCCAAACTGAGCTATCGGGGGAGAAGAGCCTTGGTGAGAGAGGTAAAGAAGAACCCAAAGATCACTGTGGCTGAGCTCCAGAGATGCAGTCGGGAGATGGGAGAAAGTTGTAGAAAGTCAACCATCACTGCAGCCCTCCACCAGTCGGGGCTTTATGGCAGAGTGGCCCGACAGAAGCCTCTCCTCAGACACATGAAAGCCCAGATGGAGTTTGCTAAAAAAACACCCGAAGGACTCCAAGATGGTGAGAAATAAGATTCTCTGGTCTGATGAGACCAAGATAGAACCTTTTGGCCTTAATTTTAATCAGTATGTGTGGTACAAAACCAGGCACTGCTCATCACCTATCCAATACAGTCCCAACAGTGAAGCATGGTGGTGGCAGCATCATGCTGTGGGGGTGTTTTTCAGCTGCAGGGACAGGACAACTGGTTGCAATCGAGGGAAAGATGAATGCGGCCAAATGCAGGGATATCCTGGATGAAAACCTTCTCCAGAGTGCTCAAGACCTCAGACTGGGCCAAAGGTTTACCTTCCAACAAGACAATGACCCTAAGCACACAGCTAAAATAATGAAGGAGTGGCTTCACAACAACTCTGTGACTGTTCTAAAAAGGCCCAGCTAGAGCCCTGACTTAAACCCAATTGAGCATCTCTGGCGAGACCTAAAAATGGCTGTCCACCAACGTTTACCATCCAACCTGACAGAACTAGAGAGGATTTGCAAGAAGGAATGGCAGAGGATCCCCAAATCCAGATGTGAAAAACTTGTTGTATCTTTCCAAAAAAGACTTATGGCTGTATTAGATCAAACGGGTGCTTCTAATAAATACTGAGCAAAGGGTCTGAATACTTAGGACCATGTGATATTTCAGTTTTTCTTTTTTAATAAATCTGCAAAAATGTCAACAATTCTGTGTTTTTCTGTCAATATGGGGTGCTGTGTGTACATTAATGAGGAAAAAAAATAACTTAAATGATTTTAGCAAATGGCTGCAATATAAAAAAGAGTGAAAAATTTAAGGGGGTCTGAATACTTTCCGTCCTCACTGTATATACTGCAGTTCAGAGTATATAGTGCAGTCAGTGTAGCATATATAATACAGTGCAGAGTATATAGTGCAGTATACAATATATAATATAGGGTATTGAAGTGGTTAAGGGGAGCCCTATGACAGAATTAAGAAAAAAGGGCATGGGTTCCCCACGTCCATACCAGGCCATTTGAGTCTGGTATCGATTTTGGGGGGGACCCCCATGTCATTTTTAAAAAAAAAATTTGGTCCCCAAAGGGCCTGGGGGGAACCCACGCTGTTTTTTTTCAATGATTTTTATGTATATTGCCGGGATCTGGCAATACATTACAGCCGTGAGCAATTTTGAATGCTATTTTTTCCTTTAGAAATGTCATTTTGCTGTGGTACTGTTCTAAACATGGGAAAAATGTACTACTTTAAGGCAGACTAAGGGGACCCCCCAGGCACGATATTTAAAGGAATATTTCATTTTTATTGTTAAACTTTAAGCATTCTTAAAATCACTGCTCCTGGAAAAAAACCTGCCTTTTTAAAAACATTTTTTTTTATGGCAATAACTTGCATATAAGCCTTTAAAATTAGCACTTTTGATTTTTCACGTTTGTGTCCCTTAGACTTTAACAGTGTTCGCACAAATTTTTTTTCTGTTCGCAAGTTCTGGTGCAAACCGAATTGGGGGGTGTTCAGCTCATCCCTAGAGTTCACATCAGCCAATAACATAAGCCACTTCTGACAAATGGCAACAAGACTGAAAATTTAAACTTGTGATGCAGTCAGAATTTTAGCTGGTATCATAACGGATTTTAGAACAAATGATAAGAATGGTCATAAAAAGCAGCATTGGATAGGAAGAGAGATATAATAAGATGACAGTGGACCTAGGTGTGCCAGACTACAGTATAAATGAAGATACAATATACATTTTATCATTCACAGGAAGATTCTTAAAATTCCATCCAGGAATAATGATTCAAGGAAGACTTTTTATGGGTCGTTAATGTCAGATCTTCCATCTGCTTTGGCTCATTTACCTTCTTAATCCAAACACCTGACGTTGTTTAAATTGTTGCATCTAGTAAATTTGTATTATTGCTTTTGCTACATTAAACAAGTATCGCACTAGAGGATTTCAGTGAATAAATGGTAATGATTTAAACATAAATGTGAATTCATCATGAGGTACCTTAAATCTGTTAGAATCTATGTGCAGCTTGTCAATGAGATATAGTCAACGTATAAAAAAAAATAAAACAAAAATGTGTAGGGGTGCGTTTTTCTTTATTTTAGTCTCAAAACTGATCATCTGTTTTATATATATCAAAAATAACTTTTAGATAGTATCCCAGAGCACTTAATGTTTCAGAATGCTTATGTAATCTCTCAAAGCTCTGACATAACATCCCAGATATACTATCTCAGAGTTCTGAGCATTATGTCTGACAAACCCATCCAGCTCCTAACCGCCTCTTTCATTCTTTATGTTTGAGACACACTTCACACTGTGACTAGTTGTCACACCAATTTAACTAGCCTGTGATATGTAGCAAGTTTTTCTACCTTTCCCCCACACCAAACAAAGGTGAACGCACACATTTAAAGTATATAGAGATCTTAAAGGAGAAGTATAGTCAAAGCTATATTGGCTGTACTTTTCCTGTAGTTCATTCTACACTTCTGTGACTCGTTTTCAGCTGACAGCAGGCTAAAGTCCACTGTTGGCTGATGTCACTCAGTCGGACCAGGCTCTGAAAAGATCCACCCAGAAGCCTGGTCCAACATCTGGCTAAGCCTTCAGCAATCCGCCTGAAAGCCTGAGCCAACCCCGCCTGTCCCCTCCACAGCCAAGCGCTCCAGTGAGAGCTGGGGTTTCAGAGCAAAGAGCCGGAGACTGACAGTCAGCTCTTTGCTCAGAGTTGAAGGGGAGAACTGAGCGATCAGCGGTGTTTGACCACTCAGTTCTCACTACAGAGCTGGGCAGGGGACTGATGGCATTCACCTAGGTGAATATATATTTTTTTGTTTTTATGTTAAGTCCATACTTCTCTTTTAAAGATGATTAATGAAAACAGTACAACAGTAGCAATAGAAAGGACCAGTACTCCTAACCCAAAAAGCTCATATGGGATGAGAAAATAATAATGAAAAAAATAACTGCAGTGTATACAAGTAAAACAGGAAATATACAATATATATATATATATATATATATATATATATATATATATATATATGGGAAAATAATTATTTGATCCCCTGCAGATTTTTTAAGTTTGCCTACTTACAAAGAAATGGATACCACCCAAAATATACCACCAAGGCAACAAAGGAGTGGCTCAAGGGGAAGCACAATAAGGTCATGGAGTGGCCTAGTCAGTCTCCAGACCTTAATGCTATAGAAAAATTATGGAGGGAGCTGAAACTTTGAGCTGCCAAGAGACATCTAGGAAACCTTAAGGATTTAGAGAAGATTTGTAAAGAAGTGTGGACCAAAATCCCTCCTGAGATGTGCGCAAACCTGGTCACCAACTACAAGAAACGTCTTACCTCTGTTCTTGCCAACAAGGGTTTGTCCACCAAGTCATGTTTTGCTTGGGGATCAAATACTTATTTTACTCACTGAGTACGTGAGTAAATATGTTTGTGTTTTTTTCTGGATTTTTGGTTGATATTCTGTCCCTATCATTTAAAATACACCTATGATAAAAATTATAGACCCTTCATTACTTTGAAAGTGGGCAAACCTACAAAATCTGCAGGGGATTAAATAATTATTTCCCCACTGTATTACACACACATACACTATATTACCAAAAGTATTGGGACACCTGCCTTTACATGCACATAAACTTTAATGCCATTTAATGGCCCAGTCTTAGTCCATAGTGTTCAATATTGAGTTGGCCCACAATTGGCGGCAGCTATAATAGCTTCAACTTTTCTGAGAAGGCTGTCCACAAGGTTTAGCAGTGTGCCTATGGAAATGTTTGACCATTCTTTCAGAAGCACATTTGTGAGGTCAGGCACTGATGTGGACGGGAAGGCCTGGCTCGCAGTCTCCGCTCCAATTCATCCCAAAGTTTTATCAGGCAGGACTCTGTGCAGGCCAGTCAAGTTCCCCCATCCCAAACTCGCTCATCCATATCTTTATGGACCTTGCTTTGTGCACTGGCATAAAGTCATGTTGGAGCAGAAAGGGGTCATCCCAAAACTGTTCCCACAAAGTTGGGATTATGAAATTGTCCAAAATGTCTTGGTATGCTGACGCCTTAAGAGTTTCCTTCACTGGAACTAAGGGGCCAAGCCCAACCCCTGGAAAAAAACCCGACACCATAATCCCCCCTCCACCAAATGATTTGGACCAGTGCACAAAGCAAGGTCCATAACGACATGGATGAGCGCATTTGGGTGGAGGAACTTAACTAGCCTTCACAGAGTCCTGACCTCAACCCAATAGAACACCTTTGGGATGAATAAGAGCAGAGACTGTGAGCCAGGCTTTCTTGTCCACATCAGTGCCTGACCTCACAAATGCGCTTCTGGAAAATTGGTCAAACATTCCCATAGACACACTCATAAACCTTAAACCTTAAACCTAAAGCTGTTATAGTTGCAAAGGGTGGGCCAACTTAATATTGAACCCTATGGACTAAGACTGGGATGCCATTAAACTTCATGTGCGTAAAGGCAGGCGCCCCAATACTTTTGGTAATATAGTGTATATATACAGTTGTGCTCATACGTTTACATACCCTGGCAGAATATATTATTTCTTGGCCATTTTTCAGAGAATATGAGTGATAACACAAAAACATTTCTTTCAATCATGGTTAGTGTTTGGCTAAAGCCATTTATTATCAATCAATTGTGTTTACTCTTTTTAAATCATAATCACAGCAGAAACTACCCAAATGACCCTGATCAAAAGTTTACATACCCCAGTTCTTTATAACATGTATTGCCCCTATTAACATCAATGACAGCTTGAAGTATTTGTGGATGAGGCTCTTTATCTTTTCAGATGGTAAAGCTGCCCATTCCTCTTGGCAAAAAGCCTCCAGTTGCTGTAAATTCTTGGCCTGTCTTGCATGAACTGCACATTTGAGATCTCCCCAGAGTGGCTCAATGATATTGAGGTCAGGAGACCGAGATGGTGTTTTGCTTGCGTCCATCTAGCATGGTTACTCTGTGGTATAAGCAAGGAAGCTGAACTTCTGCAGTGTGTAAATGTGCTTTTACTATACAAAGATACTGTACATACAAAACTATTACAATATTAGGAATACACTACAAGACTGACAGATATATATAACAAGCAAAATGCCTAGCAAATGAGCAGCCTATGGTCTAACAGTACAAATACACTTAACCACTTGCCGACCGCCTAACGACGATATACGTCGGCAGAATGGCACAGGCAGGCAAAATCACGTACCTGGTACGCGGACCCCCCCCCCCGGTGCCAGAGGCGGTCGGCTCGAGTTCACGGGCGATGAGAGGTGAGGGGGAGGCCATCCATTGTTAGCCACCCCCTCCCGATCGCTCCCAGCGAATGAAAATGCTTCCTCTCCCTCTGTAATGTAAACAGAGGGAGAGGAAGTGATGTCATCCCTCCTCGAGACGGTCCTTTTGATCCGGCGCCAAGGAGAGAAGACATCAAGTAAGTCTGCACAACACTACACTGTCAGTAGAACACGCCAGGCACACTTGTCACCCCCCTTCACCCCCCTGTACCCCCTGTCACACTGACACCAATAGCAGTTTTTTTTTTGCATTGGTGTCAGTTTGTGACAGTTATAAAAGTGTTAGGGCAGTTAGGGTTAGCCAAACATATCACCTTTCATAGGTAATAAGGATGTTCATCCGAGAAAATGTGATGGTGATTCAAAAAATATAAGTGAAAAATAAACAACAAATTATAAGTGCAGTGTCTACACACATGAATCATCTAATTAGAATAATATATATCACCCTACATCACAGCAGTGTATAGTGGTATATAAAGGAATAAAGTCCATACATAAAAAACTCTAGCGATAACGCTGTGCGAACTGTGGCACTGATGAGATCCCGTAGTGATTGTTACATCTGGTGGGCAATCTTCCTGCATACAGATTTCATATAGAAATAGTAAGGTGGATGCGCTTACCAGAAGGGATGGACACTCTCACCGTACGGCGGGGTGTCATAAGGGCTTGTGGATCCAGATGATCCTATGGGTGTTCACTGGAAACTCGGTGAGGCGTGCCAATGGACAGTACTGGAAATTGCATACACAGCGACTTCAGAGACAAGGTAGACTGTAGGTCATCGGATGGATGGATGGATTCACCTCTCCCAATACGCTGGTGGCCGAAAGGATGTAGTTCTCACCACGTCACAATGTCATCCACATAGGGAAAAAAAGGGAATCTCCACATGGTGCATGAACCGATAAAAGCAGGTTTATTTGAAACCATCAGCGGTACAGCAGACGTTTCACAAGCATCAGATAAAAAAGTTGAACAAGTGATCACAAGTTGAATAAAATTAGGATTGGAAATTAGCGTGGTAACAGAGTAACAGCAGTCAGCAATCCGACATGTTTCAGACGATTGCCCATCTACAGGGGCATATAGCTGGATATCTGAAACCACACTGTATATATAGCCATAATAATACATCTAATAGTAGTCAGCTGTAGTATATATATATATATATATATATATATATATATATATATATATATATATACACACATATATATATATTTGTGTTTTCACTTTTAGTTGTGGTTTTTAGGAGGCGCGGTGGAGGTATTATTTGTGGGAAGGGCAGTTTTTCATAATACCTTTATACATACATATTTACAGTTCTTGTTCGTACGATCCCGGATTATGTTTACCCCCCCGGGGCCATCCGACAAGTCCTCCATAGGGTCTCATGAATATGGAAGTTTGTGGGTTGGTATATAAGATGGTATATAAGATCTAATATCGAGTTTTTTTTATTTTTTATTTTTATTTTTTATTTTTTCCTTTCCTTTTCCATTTTATAACCACAGACCTGGGACATTTTAGAAATAGTGATAATGAAATGTCCACGGATTACTTGTTGTTTCCTGTTGAGGGGTGATTTGGAAACAACGGGTTATTTTGACATATGAATGTACTGTAAGGTTGACATATTTACATAATTAATATAATCTATGTTTCTGTAAAAGAGAGCCATTCAAATGGTTGCAGTGCTCAGCCTTACAATTTTTAATATTTTCAACATTTTTTATAGCAATTTTAGTATTATTTTTATTGTCATTGGTGTCCCCTGTGCCTATTAGTAATCCATTGGTGCTTCTGGTGACACAGGAAATAACCAGGAGAGGAGCGCTGATCTGGCTTGTGCAATGACATAGATTGGAGACAGTCAGGTGGAATTAGTCCTCCTCCTGCCCTATCCCCTCTCTCTCGGTTGGTTGAACTGAGAGAGAGGTTAGGAGCGCAGCCGTGGCCGTGCAATGACGTCATCATTAAGTGCACTAGATGATTATATCCCTGTAGCCTCCATTAACCAGAATCCCTTCTGGGAAAGTCACATGATCCAGCCCGAGAAGCGGTGATTGGTCGGAGGTGTCACGTGACCCACGGTGGTCATGTGTTCTGTGAGATGACAGGTACCTGATGCCGGTCTTTGATTGGCTGAGAGGGAGCTTGGGGAGTGCTTTACACAGATGGTCTGTGTTATGGTAGACACGGTTGCCTGTCTCTGATTGGCCGAGTAGCGGCCATGAGACAAGAGTCACACAGCTGACTACTATTAGATGTATTATTATGGCTATATGTACAGCGTGGTTTCAGATATCCAGCTATATGCCCCTGTAGATGGACAATTGTCTGAAACATGTCGGGTTGCTGACTGCTGTTACTCTGTTACCACGCTAATTTCCAATCCTATTTTTATTCCACTTGTGATCACTTGTTCAACTTTTTTATCTGATGCTTGTGAAACGTCTGCTGTACCACCGATGATTTCAAATAAACCTGCTTTTATCGGTTCATGCACCATGTGGAGATTCCCTTTTTTTTCCCTATGTTGATGACATTGTGACGTGGTGAGAACTACATCCTTTCGGCCACCAGCATATTGGGAGAGGTGAATCCATCCATCCATCCATCCGATGACCTACAGTCTACCTTGTCTCAGAAGTCGCTGTGTATGCAATTTCCGGTACTGTCCATTGGCACGCCTCACCGAGTTTCCAGTGAACACCCATAGGATCATCTGGATCCACAAGTCCTTATGGTGAGAGTGTCCATCCCTTCTGGTAAGCGCATCCATCTTACTATTTCTATATGAAATCTGTATGCAGGAAGATTGCCCACCAGATGTAACAATCACTACGGGATCTCATCAGTGCCACAGTTCGCACAGCGTTATCGCTAGAGTTTTTTATGTATGGACTTTATTCCTTTATATACCACTATACACTGCTGTGATGTAGGGTGATATATATTATTCTAATTAGATGATTCATGTGTGTAGACACTGCACTTATTTGTTGTTTATTTTTCACTTATATTTTTTGAATCACCATCACGTTTTCTCGGATGAACATCCTTATTACCTATGAAAGGTGATTTGTTTGATTATATGTTTGTATAATCACTGAAAACACATGTTTGATTATACGTGTGTTTAACCACAGAAAAACGCATGGTTAATGACACTTAGCGCTGCATTTATTTATTGATCACATTTTGTATACGGTTATCATACTGGTGATGCTGGCTGCTGATTTACACTTTTAAGAGAAAAAATTTTTTAGTAGCGCAACAATACTTTTCTCTCTTTCTTGTTTACCCCCATATACTACCTACTAAAGGTTTTAACCCCTTCATTGCCCCCTAGTTAACCCTTTCACCAGCGATCACCGTATAAGTGTTACGGGTGACGCTGGTTAGTTGGTTTGTCTTTTTTTATAGTTTATTATAGTTTTAGGGCACCCGCCGTTTATTACCTTATAAAGGTTTAACCCCCTAAATGCCCGGCGGTGATATAAGTTAAGTTTTTAGGATCAGATAGGGTCTGCGTCGCCCCAGGCAGCGTCAGGTTAGCACCAGTACCGCTAACACCCACGCACGCAGCATACACCTCCCTTAGTGCTATAGTATCTGAACGGATCGATATCTGATCAGATCTATACTCCCCAGCAGTTTAGGGTTCCCAAAAACGCAGTGTTAGCGGGATCAGCCCAGATACCTGCTAGCACCTGCGTTTTGCCCCTCGGCCCAGCCCAGCCCACCCAAGTGCAGTATCGATCGATAACTGTCACTTACAAAACACTAAGCACACATAACTGCAGCGTTCGCAGAGTCAGGCCTGATCCCTGCGATCGCTAACAGTTTTTTGGTAGCGTTTTGAATCAGCCGCTGACAGTCAGGAGCTTTTTTGCCTGTGAGTCTCACTAGTGTACCCCTAAATTTAGAGCCCAAAATGGCAAATCGAAGGTACACTAGTGAAGAGGCCTACACGTTTCTGAGCATGACAGAATCTGTCAGATTCAGGCTCTGAATACGATCCTGTAGAGGACAGCGGCTCCATGACAGATAGCTCTGACGGAGTTGTGGTCCCTGCTAAGGTCAGGCGTACCAGACCCCAAACTTCTTCTGTCCTTGAAGTGCAAGAACCGCAGGGCTCTCATATGGAGCAGAGAAGTACTAGTGCCGCTATTCCTTCTGGTGAACTGGCAAGCACCTGCGGCCTAGTACACCCTGGTCTTACATCCAGCACTGCAGTAACACTTGGGGACGTGGCGAGTCCCATAAGTGCAGTTCAAGCTGACAAGCACACGCTGCCACCAAGAAGACTAACACAGGCCCGTCGTGCCCATAGTGCCCTTCCTGCTGCATTCGCCAATTCGAATTGGGTACCCACCACTTCTGCAGCACCCGTACTTCCCCCATTCACTGGCCAACCCGGAATTCAGGTGGAAACAGTTGATTTTACTCCACTGGATTTTTATTCGCTGTTTTTCACCGAAGATCTCTTTAGATCTATTGTGGACCAAAGCAATTTGTACGCTGGTGAACACATCGCCGCTAATCCCCAGTCCTCCCTTGCCAGCGATTGGAAACCAATTACGGTTTCCGAATTTAAGATCTTTCTGGGCCTTTCCCTCAACATGGGCATAAATAAAAAGAGTGAGTTGCGGTCATATTGGTCCACTGACCCAATTTACCATATGCCCGTGTTCTCTGCTTCCATGGCCAGGGCACGATACGAGCAGATTTTGCGGTTCATGCACTTCAACGACAATGAACTCTGTCGTCCTCGTGGAGACCCTGGATACGATCGGCTCTACAAAATTCGGCCCCTCAAAAACCACTTCAACCAACGTTTTGCAGACTTGTTTACTCCCCATCAAGTTGTCTGCGTTGATGAGTCCCTGATTAAATTTTCTGGCTGCTTGTCATTCAAACAGTACCTTCCCAGCAAGCGTGCCAGATACGGGGTCAAGATGTATAAGCTCTGTGACAGGGCCACAGGCTATACATGTAGTTTTCTGGTTTACGAGGGCAAAGATAGTCACGTAGAGCCGACAAACTACCCTGACTACATAGGAAGCGCTGGCAAGATAGTGTGGGACTTGGTGTCACCCTTATTCGAAAAGGGGTACCACTTGTACGTGGACAATTATTACACAAGCGTGCCACTTTTTAGCCACCTTTTTGATCATCAGATTGGAGCATGTGGCACCGTGCGACCTAATCGCCGGGGCTTTCCCCAGCGGCTTGTAGATTCCCGTCTTAGGCTGGGGGAGAGAGCCTGCTTGAAGTGTAATAACTTGCTCGCTGTGAAGTGGAGGGACAATAAGAATGTTTTCGTTCTTACCTCCCTTCATACAGACACGACGGTCCAAATTCCTACGGCGACTGGTGTTGTGGAGAAACTCCTCTGTTTCCACAAATATAACCTTAATATGGGAGGGGTGGACCTCAACGACCAGTTGCTGGCGCCATACCTAATTGCCCGTAAGGCCAGACGCTGGTACAAAAAAGTGTCTGTTTATTTATTTCAACTGGCTTTGCTGAACGCTCATGTGCTATACAGAGCTTCAGGACGGACTGGATCCTTCCTTAAATTCCAAGAAGAGATCTCAGAGCCCTTCTGTTTCCAGACGGTGCTCCACCTCACCTTCCCCAACCAAATGCAGTAAGCCGGCTGCATGAGAGGCATTTTCAATATGTCCTCCCGAATACCCCTACCCAACGAGCCTCCCAAAAAAGATGTCGTGTCTGCAGCAAGCGTGGATTTAGGCGTGACACCCGGTATTATTGTCCCTTCTGTCCTGACAATCCTGGTCTTTGCATGGGTGAATGTTTTGAACGCTACCATACACTAGTTTAGTATTAGCGTAGGGTACAGCACTGCACAGACTAGGACACACTTTCACAGGGTCTCCCAAGATGCCATCGCATTTTGAGAGACCCAAACCTGGTACCAGTTAAAAAAAAGTTAGTTACAAAAAAAAGTGTAAAAGTAAAAAAAGAAAAAAACACAAAAAAATATATAAAATAAAAAAAACAAAAATAGTTTTCCTTTTAATTATCTCTCTATTGTTCTGCATTCTATACTGCAATGTTTTATTGTTATGTTTTTATCATGTTTGCTTTATAAGTATGCGTTTTTTTGTTTTTTTTTGTTTTTTTTTATACTTTTTTTTTTTTTATTGTTTTTGTTTTCAGGTCTGCCATTCAGCTGCAGAGCGGATTTATTTATCTTGACAGCAACAGCGTTTGCTCCCACGATACATAAAGCCGTGACTCCAGCGCTGTCGGAGGTGATTTCACCACCACAGTTACATACTTCAGCATATATGCCGAAGCATGGGGGCAGCAGTGGGTGGAGGAGCGATTTGCTCCTGCCTTTTGCGGGAGGATGCCCCCATGCTTCGGCATATATATAAGGTTCATGTATGCCCATCATTAGAAGTGGGTGGATGAAGGGAGGTATTCTAATGGTGGGAATACCCACCGATCAATATCTTTTTTTCGTTCAGTCCACAGGCTGCATGAAAAAAATGTTTACAATATATGCCCAACAAGGACCAGCAACGTACTGGTATGTTGCTGGACTTTGAGTGGTTATACCAGAATGATGCCTGCAGGTTTAGGTATCATCTTGGTATCATTCTTTTCAGCCAGCGGTCAGCTTTCATGTAAAAGCAATCCTAGCGGCTAATTAGCCTCTAGACTGCTTTTATAAGCAGTGGGAGGGAATGCCCCCCTCCCACCGTCTTCCATGTTTTTCTCTGGCTCTCCTGTCCCAACAGGGAACCTGAGAATGCAGCCGGTGATTCGGCCAGCTGACCATAGAGCTGATCAGAGACCAGAATGGCTCCAAACATCTCTATGGCCTAAGAAACCGGAAGCTACGAGCATTTCATGACTTAGATTTCGCCGGATGTAAACAGCGCCATTGGGAAAGCATTTTATCACACCAATCTTGGTGTGGTCAAATGCTTTGAGGGCAGAGGAGAGATCTAGGGTCTAAAAGACCCCAATTTTTTCAAAAAAGAGTACCTGTCACTACCTATTGCTATCATAGGGGATATTTACATTCCCTGAAATAACAATAAAAATAATTTAAAAAAAAAATAAAAATGAAAGGAACAGTTTAAAAATAAGATAAAAAAATCAAAAAAATAATAAAGAAAAAAAAAAAAAAAGCACCCCTGTCCCCCCCCTGCTCTCGCGCAAAGTGAACGCAAGCGTCGGTCTGGCGTCAAATGTAAACAGCAATTGCACCATGCATGTGAGGTATCACCGCGAAGGTCAGATCGAGGGCAGTAATTTTAGCAGTAGACCTCCTCTGTAAATCTAAAGTGGTAACCTGTAAAGGCTTTTAAAGGCTTTTAAAAATGTATTTAGTTTGTCGCCACTGCACGTTTGTGCGCAATTTTAAAGCATGTCATGTTTGGTATCCATGTACTCGGCCTAAGATCATCTTTTTTATTTCATCAAACATTTGGGCAATATCGTTTGTTTTAGTGCATTAAAATTTAAAGTGTGTTTTTTCCCTAAAAAATGCGTTTGAAAAATCACTGCGCAAATACTGTGTGGAAAAAAAAATGAAACACCCACCATTTTAATCTGTAGGGCATTTGCTTTAAAAAAAAATATATAATGTTTGGGGGTTCAAAGTAATTTTCTTGCAAAAAAAATAATTTTTTCATGTAAACAAAAAGTGTCAGAAAGGGCTTTGTCTTCAAGTGGTTAGAAGAGTGGGTGATGTGTGACATAAGCTTCTAAATGTTGTGCATAAAAAGCCAGGACAGCTCAAAACCCCCCCAAATGACCCCATTTTGGAAAGTAAACACCCCAAGCTATTTTCTGAGAGGCATGTCGAGTCCATGGAATATTTTATGTTGTGACACAAGTTGTGGGAAAAAGACAAATTTTTTTTTTTTTTTTTTTGTGCACAAAGTTGTCACTAAATGATATATTGCTCAAACATGCCATGGGAATATGTGAAATTACACTCCAAAATACATTCTGTTGCTTCTCCTGAGTACGGGGATACCACATGTGTGAGACTTTTTGGGAGCCTAGCCGCGTACGGGACCCCAAAAACCAAGCACCACCTTCAGGCTTTCTAAGGGCGTAAATTCTTGATTTCACTCTTCACTGCCTATCACAGTTTCGGAGGCCATGGAATGCCCAGATGGCACAACCCCCCCCCCCCCCCCATGACCCTATTTTGGAAAATAGACACCCACAGCTATTTGCTGAGAGGTATAGTGAATATTTTGCAGACCTAACTTTTTGTCACAAACTTTTGAAAATTGAAAAAAGAAAAAAAAATACATTTTTCTTGTCTTTTTTCATTTTCAAAAACAAATGAGAGCTGCAAAATACTCACCATGCCTCTCAGCAAATAGCTTGGGGTGCCTACTTTCCAAAATGGGGTCATTTTGGGGGGTTTTGTGCTATCTTGGCATTTTATGGCCTTCGAAACTGTGATAGGTAGTGAGGAGTGAAATAAAAAATTTACGCCCTTAGAAATCCTGAAGACGGTGATTGGATTTCGGGGCCCTGTACGTGGCTAGGCTCCCAAAAAGTCCTACACATGTGGTATCCCCATACTCAGGAGAAGCAGCTAAATGTATTTTGGGGTGCAATTCCACATATGCCCATGGCATGTTTGAGCCATATATCATTTAGTGACAACTTTGTGCAAAAAAAAAAAAAAAATGTCACTTTCCCGCAACTTGTGTCAAAATATAAAATATTCCATGAACTCAACATGCCTCTCAGCAAATAGCTTGGGGTGTCTACTTTCCAAAATGGGGTCATTTGGAGGGGTTTTGTGCCATCTTGGCATTTTATGGCCTTCAAAACTGTGATAGGTAGTGAGGAGTGAAATAAAAAATGTATGCCCTTAGAAATCCTGAAGGCGGTGCTTTGTTTTCAGGGCCCCGTACGTGGCTAGGCTCCCAAAAAGTCCTACACATGTGGTATCCCCATACTCAGGAGAAGCAGCTAAATGTATTTTGGGGTGCAATTCCACATATGCCCATGGCCTGTGTGAGCAATATATCATTTAGTGACAACTTTTTGTAAATTTTTTTTTTTTTTTTTTGTCATTATTCAATCACTTGGGACACAAAAAAGAAAATATTCAATGGGTTAAACATGCCTCTCAGCAATTTCCTTGGGGTGTCTACTTTCCAAAAGGGGGTCATTTGGGGGGGTTTGTACTGCCCTGCCATTTTAGTACCTCAAGAAATGACATAGACAGTCATAAACTAAAAGCTGTGTAAATTCCAGAAAATGTACCCTAGTTTGTAGACGCTATAACTTTTGCGCAAACCAATAAATATACGCTTATTGACTTTTTTTTTTTTTTTACCAAAGACATGTGGCCGAATACATTTACAAAATTGAGTTTATTGGATTTTTTTTTTTATAACAAAAAGTAGAAAATATTTTTTTTCGGTCTTTTTCCGTTTATAGCACAAAAAATAAAAACCGCAGAGGTGAGCAAATACCTTTTAAAAGAAAGCTCTATTTGTGGGAAGAAAAGGACGCAAATTTCGTTTGGGTACAGCATTGCATGACTGCGCAATTAGCAGTTAAATCGACACAGTGCCAAATTGTAAAAAGAGCTCTGGTCAGGAAGGGGGTAAATCCTTCCGGGGCTGAAGTGGTTAAAGGTTACTTATCTTCTGTTACTGTATGTTCGTGACCTCCATTGGCAACGATTCTTCTGGAGCATCAGACACCGTTCTTGTATCATAAGTGGCTTCTGATCTTCAAAGCATGATGAGGTGTGTGTGTGTGTGTGTGTGTCCCTAGCTTATGCCCGAATCCCCCTTTTATGTGCCAGGCTGTTTACCATAGTTACCAAACAACAGAAAATATACCTGTTTACTGTAGCTGTGTAAACAATGGACTGTTGAAAACTGTGAATTGCCAACACCTGACAGTAATCTAACAGTCATTCTTTCAGTTTGATAGAAAGATTCTCAAACAAGTAAATCTCTTACTTGTGTACCATAGCTATAGAGACAATAGCCTATTCAAAATGTCAATTGAATACAACACTCGTATCTATGCACCCATTGTATGAAACAGCATTTGTTTGAGAAATCTACTCAAGCCAAAAACTGACAGTATCTCTATGACCAACCACTATTGTGCAATGTCCCCTGTATCTTATGTCTGATTAATATAAACAAAAATCATATTGTAGCAAACGCAACACAGATGGCCACTCCAGAACCTTCACTTTATTCTGCTGTAGCCAATAACAGGTCGACTTGGCATTGTGTTTTGGATCATTGTCTTTTTGGAACGTCCAAGTACGTCCCATGCACAACTTCCTGGCTGATGAATGCAAATGTTCCTCCAGTATTTTTTGATAACATACTGCATTCATCTTGCCAACAATTTTGACCTAATTTCCTGTGCCTTTGTAGCTCACACATCCCCAAAACATCAGCAATCCACTTCCGTGTTTCACAGTAGGAATGGTGTACCTTTCATCATAGGCCTTGCTGACTTCTCTCCAAATGACGCGTTTATGGTTGTGGCCAAAAATCTCAATTTTGGTCTCCAAATGAATTTGTGCCAGAAGGTTTGAGGCTTGTCTCTGTTCTGTTTGGTGTATTGTAATGTGGGATACTTTGCAGCATTTGCGTAGTAATGGCTTTCTTCTGGCGACTCGACCATGCAGCCCATCTTTCTTCAAGTGCCTCCTTATTGTGCATCTTTAAACAGCCACACCACATGTTTTCAGAGAGTCCTGTATTTCACCTGAAGTCATTTGTGGGTTTTTCTTTGCATCCTGAACAATTTTCTTGCCAGTTGTGGATGAAATTTTAGTTGATCTACCTAACTGTGGTTTGGTTTCAACAGAACCCCTCATTTTCCACTTCTTGATTAGAGTTTGAACACTGCTGATTGGCAATCCCAATTCTTTTTTACAGTGGGGACGGAAAGTATTCAGACCCCCTTAAATTTTTCACTCTTTGTTATATTGCAGCCATTTTCTAAAATCATTTAAGTTCATTTTTGCTCCTCATTAATGTACACACAGCACCCCATATTGACAGAAAAACACAGAATTGTTGACATTTTTGCAGATTTATTAAAAAAGAAAAACTGAAATATAACATGGTCCTAAGTATTCAGACCCTTTGCTGTGACACTCATATATTTAACTCAGGTGCTGTCCATTTCTTCTGATCATCCTTAAGATGGTTCTACACCTTCATTTGAGTCCAGCTGTGTTTGATTATACTGATTGGACTTGATTAGGAAAGCCACCACATATAAGATCTTACAGCTCACAGGGCATGTCAGAGCAACTGAGAATCATGAGGTCAAAGGAACTGCCTGAAGAGCTCAGAGACAGAATTGTGGCAAGGCACAGCTCTGGCCAAGGTTACAAAAAAATTTCTGCTGCACTTAAGGTTCCTACGAGCACAGTGGCCACCATAATCCTTAAATAGAAGACGTTTGGGATGACCAGAACCCTTCCTAGAGCTGGCCATTCGGCCAAACTGAGCTATCGGGGGAGAAGAGCCTTGGTGAGAGAGGTAAAGAAGAACCCAAAAATCACTGTGGCTGAGCTCCAGAGATGCAGTCGGGAGATGGGAGAAAGTTGTAGAAAGTCAACCATCACTGTAGCCCTCCACCAGTTGGGGCTTTATCACAGAGTGGCCCAATGGAAGCCTCTCCTCAGTGCAAGACATATGAAAGCCTGCATGGAGTTTGCTAAAAAAAAACACCTGAAGGACTCCAAGATGGTGAGAAATAGGATTCTCTGGTCTGATGAGACCAAGAGAACTTTTTGGCCTTAATTCTAAGCAGTATGTGTAGAGAACCAGGCACTGCTCATCACCTGTCCAATACAGTCCCAACAGTGAAGCATGGTGGTGGCAGCATCATGCTGTGGGGGTGTTTTTCAGCTGCAGGGACAGGACGACTGGTTGCGACCCAGGGAAAGATGAATGCGGCCAAGTACAGGGATATCCTGGATGAAAACCTTCTCCAGAGTGCTCAGGACCTCAGACTGGGCCGAAGGTTTACCTTCCAACAAGACAATGGCCCTAAGAACACAGCTAAAATAGTGAAGGAGTGGCTTCACAACAACTCCGTGACTGTTCTCTGGAGAGACCTAAAAATGGCTGTCCACCAACATTTACCATCCAACCTGACAGAACTGGAGAGGATCTGCAAGGAGGAATGGCAGAGGATCCCCAAATCCAGGTGTGAAAAACTTGTTGCATCTTTCCCAAAAAGACTCATGGCTGTATTAGATCAAAAGGGTGCTTCTACTAAATACTGAGCAAAGGGTCTAAATACTTAGGACCATGTGATATTTCAGTTTTTCTTTTTTAATAAACCTGCAGAAATGTCAACAATTCTTCTGTTTTTCTGTCAATATGGGGTGCTGTGTGTACATTGAGGAAAAAAAAATGAACTTAAATGATTTTAGCAAATGGCTGCAATATAACAAAGAGTGAAAAATTTAAGGGGTCTGAATACTTTCCGTCCCCACTGTATATCCCTCTCCTGTTGTATACAGTTCAACTACTTTTTGGATGAAAGATGCAAGGGTCTGTCAGGAGTCCAGAAACTCATTGACCTTTTATACACACACACTAATTACAAGCAAACAGATCATAGGTGAGGATGGTTACACTTCAGCCCCGAGCTTCTTTTTTATGCCGAGTAAATTAATACCCAACATGTCACGCTTCAAAATTGCGCCTGCTCGTGGAATGGTGACAAACGTTTATCCTTAAAAATCTCCATGGGCGATTTTAAAAATTTTACAGGTTAGCGGTTTTGAGTTACAGAGGAGGTCTAGGGCTAGAATTATTGCTCTCTCTCCAACGATCGCAGCGATACATCACATGTGTGGTTTGAACACCGAGTTCATATGCAGGCGCTACTCACTTATGCGTTCGCTTTTGCGCGCGAGCTCATTGGGACGGGGCACTTTAAACAAAAACTTTTTTTTTCTTATTTATTTTACTTTTAGTTTTTTATTTTGACACAGTTTTTTTTTAAATAAAAAAATTGGGTCACTTTTATTCCTATTACAAGGAATGTAAATATCACTTGTAATAGAAAAAAGCATGACAGGACCTCTTAAGTATGAGATCTGGGGTCAAAAAGACCTCAGATCTCATATTTACACTAAAATGCAATTTAAAAAAATAAATAATAACAGTATTCCAAAAAAGTGAGTACACCCCCATATTTTTGTAAATCTTTTATCATATCTTTTCACGTGACAAAACTGAAGAAATGACACTTCACTACAATGTAAAGTAGTGAGTATAACAGTGTACATTTGCTGTCCCCTCAAAATAACTCAACACACAGCCATTAATGTCTAAACTGCTGGCAACAAAAGTGAAAATGTCTAAATTGGGCCCAAAGTGTCAATATTTCTCAAGTCATCTTCCAGGACGGCACACCTGAGAGATGAGAGGCTCCTCCCCACAGGAAACACAATCAATCAACAGCTGTTTTAAGTCCACACCCTTCCCCCTGATCCTCAGTTTTTGATTGTGTTTCTCCCTACACGACGAAACTGTTTGTTTTTTTCCAAATGACCGAAGCCTGGGGCTTGTGGTCTCCCCCTGGGAGCTGGACCAAATGCCTGGGAAGCCTCTGGGTCTGGCGGGATATATTTATCCTTCCCGGGGGGTTCCCCTATCCTTTCCTCAGGGGGGGCAGCAGAAACTGGGAAAGCCCCCCTGAGAGCTGAAGGCCCCTGGGTACAGTGGTGTCCCCAGAACTTCAGGGGCCTTTATCCTGTCTCCCCCCCCCCCCTTACCTGTCCGGAAGTCCTTTCAGACGGGGGTGCTGGCCGTCGGTTCTTTCCAGGGGGATCGTATCCCCTGACTCCTGGGTCCCTGGTAGCTCGCGTGGGCTGCTGGGGAGGGCACCGCCTGAACGACTCGCGTTCTTACCCAGAAGGGAAGGCTGAGAGTCAGCAGGAGCAGGCACCCACATCCTCCTTTCGAGGAGGCACCAGTTTACTATGGTGAATGTCTGCCTAAACCACCTCATGGGAATGAGGAATGTACGGCATTGCCCCCCCCCCCCCCCCCCCATGTGTATATACTGACTGGACAGAGCAGGACACAGCCTAACCTTGCAGCTCCCTAAAGGGACAGCAGTTGTGGGGGGGGGCACTTTGGCGGCTATCCTCCTTGCGTGTGGACCATAAGGATGGAAAAGCAAGCCCGGTGGCTGTGGAAAAAGGGGAAGACGACAACGGTGAGTCAAAAATCCCCAAACCCAGCCAGATGGTTTCTGGGCATTTGAGATAATCTCCCCTGGGGTCTGGATTCAAATAGCCCAGAAGCTTTTGCTAAAGACACCAGCCACAGCTCCCTCCTACATCAGAGATGCTGTATGGTGGACAAGTGGTGCAGAGGAGCGAGTGTGCCTAAACCACCTCAGATGGGAAAGAGGTAGGTAAGGCATTTTTTCCCCTTCCACCTGTATTTACTGAGTGGTGCAGTGCAGGACCTGGGGTCTCCATAACAAAATAGCCCAGAAGCTACTGCTAAAAACCACCAGCCACAGCTTCCTCTTATAGCAAAGACACTGTGGTTATCACAACAGTAGGTTGCCAGCCTCTCCCTACATACCCGGTTGTGGTACATTAGTAGGGGTGAATACAGCAAAGAGGGTGACCTGGTAGAACAAAGAGTTCCTTACTGGCCAGGTATACCACTGAACAAGTTATTAATGGTGCAATGGTTGAAGGATTCAGGAGTAAGCTCCCTTGCTCAGCAGGTGCACTAGGTTATCTGGCCCTATTTGCCCAGCTGCTAGGAATCTGCTTAAAGTTGCTCCAAGATGCTTAAAAGCTGACCTAACTTTCAACAATGTGGCAGGGACCAAGCTTCTGTGTGGCACAGTAGGGGTTCCCTTGTGACAGATCCTCCTTTTGGGGGTTGCTTGCTATGGGTAACTTTTCATAAGCTCCAACCTCCCACTCCACTCTTACATTGTGGTTATATTTTAATGCAGGGGGTAAGAAAAACCTTTTTGTTGGTTTGGGCTACAGTCCACTCAGTGACAGATCTAAAAGCGATTTACCATAAATCGTTTTTCCTATATCCTTTGATTAAGGATTTTCTGTGCAAACATATGCAAGAGCTAAATGGCTATATGATTGCTTCTTTAAGGGCTGCAGGTGGCTATTTACCTCCAGGCTAAATTGGTAACCACCCTTTTTAGAGGTCTTATATTGGTCTCTAGGGCTGGGCTCATTGAGACTTTAGTTACTGATCAGCCCCACCCGTGTATGAGCTTGCTCAATCTACGGAGGTAAGGTAGGACAACAGCTACTATAGTAAGGTGTCCAACCATTTTAGGATTGGTTCCTTCACTGGTGGTGAAGGATTAGTATCTACAGCCCAGGCTATGCCTATGAAATAATTTGCTCCTGTTTGGTTATTTCATAAAGGGATACACCATGACTCCTTCTTGGCTGCTCACCAGTAGACCTCAGTAGTGAAGGTTTGTCCTTGCTGGGGTGTTTGGTGGCACAACTAAAGTACACATTGAGATTTGTGACCTCTCTGCTG
Source organism: Aquarana catesbeiana (assembly GCF_042186555.1). Taxonomy (NCBI): domain Eukaryota; kingdom Metazoa; phylum Chordata; class Amphibia; order Anura; family Ranidae; genus Aquarana; species Aquarana catesbeiana. The sequence goes on from NC_133331.1 coordinate 189,309,994, forward strand.
AAGCTTGTTGGGTGTCCTTTATATCCTAAAGGTACTGCTTTGTTTGGCTACAGATCAGAAAATACAACAGGGAAGGTGGTCTGTACTTTCTGGTTTTGTGCCGCACGCCAGAAACGCACATCATTGAGTCGGGTGATGACATTTCTGCTCATAATTGTTATATTGCTGCACATCAGACCTACACAAGATTGGGGTCTGTCTGTGGGGTTTTTGTGTCCTGTATTACTGCCTTATTGGTTGCTTATCAGAAAGGCAGCAGGAAAGATTGATGGCAGGGGTAGTACATATACTGCCTTTGGTAATCGGTACAGCACCACAAGGTGGCGTCGTCCTGATTCAGACAGTGCTATTAACTGCAATAGCTGCCGATTTTAGGCATGCGATTTGACATGTGAGTCGCATGCCAAATCGCTTCAATATGGATGTGCTATCTCTATTCAGAATTGTTAGATTGTTGCACATTAGAGATATACACGATTGAAGTTTGTCTGTGGGTCCTGTATTACTGCCTTATTGGTTGCTTATCAGAAAGGCAGCAGTGATGACGGATGGTCCTGATTTTGTTGGAAAATACAAAATTGAACCTGTGCCAGGGGTAGTACACATACTGCCATTGGTAATCAGTGCAGCACCACAAAGTGGCCAGGGCTGATTCAGACAGTGCTATTAACGGCAATGGCTGCCAATTTTAGGCATGCGATTTGACATGTTGAGTCACATGCCAAATCACTTGAATACGGATGTGCTATCTCTATTCAAGATTGTTGTTGCACATCAGACACATACAAAGTTGAAGGTTTACTGCCTTATTGGCTGCATATCAGAAAGGACACAACAGTGAAGGTTGTTTGTCTTTTTCTGATTTTGTTTTTGCTGCTCAGCAGAGAGACACATTGAGGGTAATGACATCTCTGCTCAGTATTGGTATATGCTACACATCAGACATACACAAAGATTGAACATTGTTTGTGTCCTGTATGTCCTATATTTACTGACTTATCGTCCGTATATCAGAAAGGCACAGCAGTAAGTGGTGTTTCTCATTGATCTTCCTTGCTGTTTCTTAGGTATACACAGTAGGGGGTTGTTGGCTGCACTCCTCCAGGGAGCCACAGCATGGGGACCCCTTGTTTGTTCGACCCGAAAACTGCTTTTCCTGCGACCTGTGTAATCTTGAGGTCTGGGGTTCCGTAAGAAGGGACTGCTGGATACGCTGCGACCTGGAGTCGCACAGTCACGAATGATACCCTTTGGAAGCCATAGTATGACTTCTCATGCGTCTTGCAGTCCCAAGTGGCAGGTTGGGTCGCACGGGTGTGGGAACCCTAAGCTTATCTGTCCCTTCTGGTTCAGGTTTTGCAAGGCTGCAGGAATACTCATTGTGGAGTTATTGCCTTATTTTGCAGTAGACCAGAAAGATCGCAGCTGTAAAGGCTATCTGTTGTTTGTTTTTATGTTGCTGCACAGCAGAAGTACTCAACATTGAAGCTTGTTGGTGCTTTCTGTTTCATATTGCCTTACCTTATGGCACTTCAGAAAAACACAATGCTGTAGGTTGCTTGTGTTCTTTCTCTGTTGGGTCTATGTAACTGCACTACAGAACTGCATAACAGGAAGGATTGTCTTATAACTGTACTTGGTGGTTCGTCATAAATACGCAACATAGAAGTTTGGGTCTTTCTGTCTTCTCTTTATAGCCTTGTTTTGCTGTACATCAGTAAAACACCACTGTAAAAGGGGGTTCCCGTCCTTTCTGTATTTACCAGTTATGACCTAGCTAGCTGCACTTCAGAAATGCGCAGCATTTAAGGTGTGTTTGTGTCTTAATGCTTACATATTGGCCGCACATCAGAAAACCAGACTGTGAGGTTCAGATTTGGGTCTCTTCCCATATTTGATATTTTGGTTTAGCTAGTCACACAACATTGATGTCTATGCTTGTGTCCTTTCTGTCTAAATCTATTGTGCTATGTCCACAATCTATGATTTTTTTTATTTGTGATATTAATAATACATGTATCACCTTTTTGTATTTCAGCCTTCTCTTCCGTGAAAGGGCCAGGAGTTCTGGTGCAGATGTCACATGTCAGAAAGCCTTGACCCCTTACATTCAGGGATGCCAGAGCCATTTCCTAGGGTTGAAGCCCAGTAGAGTTATGGGTCACTGGAGGAAGGCGATAATGAATCGCCCTGTAATAAGAACTTGGGAAGTTCGGTTCAGAGGAGTTTTATGGCCTGAAGATAAAGTATAAACATGTATACCCGACCAAATAGGTTACAGCTCGGTGCATGGCCTTCATTTTGCCCTTCTAGCAAAACTATATGTAGCAATATGAGTGTTCTTCTCCTGCTATAGATGTTAGTCTCCTGAGTAGGCTCTCAGGCGTAAGTAAAACTATAGATTGGGCATGCCTTAAACCCAGGGATTAAGTTTTTGTTAATCTATTTCCCTTAAGTAGGTTTCCCTTCAGTCTTTGCTGACGTAAAGCTAAAAATGAACAAAAAGGGGTTGTCTGTCAGGGGCCCCCCTTTTTTTGGCAGTTTTATTTCCCTGGACAGGGTTGTGTTAAGACAGGCCCCCTTATGGATCAATGTAGTATCCTTGTCTTACAACACAGGTCTCCGATTAATCTTTTTAGTGGTTCTAAACAGCACCTATAGGCAGAATAGGCCATTGTTGGTAGATGTGTGACAGGCAACATTGATAACCTACAAGTTTAACATGTTTTCTGATTCCATGTTTAAGAGCCCACTCCACCTAGATCCTGCATCCGAAACAGAGAAGGCAGGGACACCGGTGGAGTAGACCGGCAGATCAGCCGCATGATCCAGCTAAGATACCTTCATCAAGCATATGGAGTAAAGGTAAAGCTTACTGCAGAACCGAGGTTCGCCAAGAGTCTTGCAGTGGTCCCACCCTAAGGTAGGCCTGAGGTACTTGATTATCCTTTCAGGTGTGCCGTCCTGGAAGATGACTTGAGAAAAGTACTAGTTACTTACCGGTAACTGTCTTTCTGGGAAATCTTCCAGGACGGCAGGCCTACTTCCCACCCGTTGGAGGAGGGAAAATTTTAGAACACTAGAAGGTGAGTGCCTATGAGGAATGATTTCCCTTGTGAACCAGGTTCAGGAGTTACTTCTCTACAAACTGAGGATCAGGGGTAGGGTTGTCCCGATACCACTTTTTTAGGACCGAGTACAAGTACCGATACTTTTTTTCAAGTACTCGCCGATACCGATTACCGATACTTTTTTTTTAATGTCACGTGACAGTGGTTTTTTTTTCATTTTTTTTTTTTTTTTTTTTTTTAACAGTGCTTGCTTTTTTTTGGGGGGGGGGGAGGGGGTGAACGTTGTATGTGTGTGTTATTTTTTTTTTTTTACAATTTTTATTTTTTACAATAATATTTCTTTTATTCTTTATTGTTTTTTTTTTTTTTTTAATCAGCCCTTTTGGGGGGCTTTGGTGAGATATCAGGGGTCTTAACAGACCTCTGATATCTCCCCCTTGAGACAGAGAAAGAGACAGAGGATAGAGAATCCCCAGTCCCTTTCTCTGCAGCGTCAGCTGCACTGACAATGAATGGAGAGAAGACCGCAGCTTCTCTCCATTCATAAACTGACACATCGTAATCACAGAAGATTACAATGTTTCAGTTATGTGAATGGACAGAGTCAGCTGACTCTATCCATACACAAAGGAAGGAGGAGGGGGACGGAGGAACTGAGGGGGAGAACGGAGGGGACAGATAAGGAGAGGGGAACAAAGGGGGAGTACGGAGGGGACAGATAAGAGCAGAACGGAGGGGACAGCTGAGAGGGACAGATAAGAGCAGAACGGAGGGGACAGCTGAGAGGGACAGAGGAAAGGAGGGGGCATGGAGGAGGATGCAGTGACAGTCAGCTGTGAGCGATCACCGCTGTCTGTCACTAAAGCTAGTGAAAGCCGCTGGGGGAGAATCTTGTAACTCCCCCACGCGCCGATCACAGCTGACAGTCAAGGTATCGGGGGAAGCATCGGGAGCATTTGCCCGAGTACAAGTACTTGGGCAAATGCTCGGTATCGGTGCCGATACCGATACTAGTATCGGTATCGGGACAACCCTAATCAGGGGGAAGGGTGTGGACTTAAAACAGCTGTTGATTGATTGTGTTTCCTGTGGGGAGGAGCCTCTCATCTCTCAGGTGTGCCGTCCTGGAAGATTTCCCAGAAAGACAGTTACCGGTAAGTAACTAGTACTTTTTGTGTGGCCACCATTATTTTCCAGCACTGCCTTAACCCTCTTGGGCATGGAGTTCACCAGAGCTTCACAGGTTGCCACTGGAGCCCTCTTCCACTCCTCCATTAAGACATCACAGAGCTGGTGGATGTTAGAGACCTTGTGCTCCTCCACCTTCTGTCTGAGGATGCCCCACAGATGCTCAATAGGCTTAGGTCTGAAGACATGCTTGGCCTGTCCATCACCTTTACCCTCAGCTTCTTTAGCAAGGCAGTGGTTGTCTTGGAGGTATGTTTGGGGTTGTTATGTTGGAATACGGCCCTGCAACCCAGTCTCCGAGGGGAGGGGATCATGCTCTGCCTTAGTATGTCACAGTACATGTTGACATTCATGGTTCCCTCAATGAACTGTAGCTCCCCAGTGCCAGCAGCACTCATGCAGCCCCAGACCATGAGACTCCCACCACCATGCTTGACTATAGGCACGACACACTTGTATTTGTACTCCTTACCTGGTTGCTGCCACACACGTTTTAAACACCATCTGAACCAAATAAGTTTATCTTTGTCTCAGCAGACCACAGGACATGGTTCCAGTAATCCATATCCTTAGTCTGCTTGTCTTCAGCAAACTGTTTGTGGGCTTTCTTGTACATCATCTTTAGAAGAGGCTTCCTTCTGGGACGACAGCCATGCAAACCTCTGAATATGACGCTGAGCACGTGCATTCAACTTCTTTGGTCATGCTGCAGCTCAGTTTCAGAGTTCTGGCCATGAGGCGCCATGTTGAACTTCCAGTGACCAGTATGAGAGAGTGAGAGGGTTGACACCAAATTTAACACACCTGCTCCCCATTCACACCTGAGACCTTGTAACACTAAACAGTTACATGACACTGGGGAGGGAAAATGACCTAATTTGGACATTTTCACTTAGGGGTGTACTCACTTTTGTTGCCAGCAGTTTAGACTTTAATGGCTGTGTGTTAAGTTATTTTGAGGGGACAGCACATTTACACTGTTATACAAGCTGTACACTCACTACTTTACATTGTAGCAAAGTATAATTTCTTCAGTATTTTCACATGAAAAGATATAACAGAATATTTACAAAAATGTGGGGGGTGTATTTACTTTTGTGAGATACTGTGTGTGTATAGATAGATCTATCTACACACACACACACACACACACACGTATGTGGGAGTCCAAAATTGCATAAAGTATTCATACCCCTTGAAATGTTCCACATCTTGTCGTGTAACAACCAAAAGCGCAAATGTATTTTACTGTGATTTTATGTGATAGACCAACACAAAGTAGCACAATTGTGAAGTGGAAGGAAAATGTTAAATGTTTTTCAAATTGTCAGTTAAAACGACGCAGTGCTGAATCGTAAAAAGTGCTCTGGTCTTTGGCCAGCCAAATGGTCCGGGGCTTAAGTGGTTAAATGGCATAGGTTCAAATACGAATATGAGATCCCTGTTCACCATGAACTTTCGCCACATGACCACCATCACAATGAGTTAAACACTACTCAACAAACTGTTTTGTTTGGTTTTTAATCTTGTCTTTTATTAACTACTTAAGCCCCGGACCATTTGGCTGGCCAAAGACCAGAGCACTTTTTGTGATTCGGCACTGCGTCGCTTTAACTGACAATTGCGCGGTCATGCAATGTGGCTCCCAAACATAATTGACATCCTTTTTTCCCACAAATAGAGCTTTCTTTTGGTGGTATTTGATCACCTCCGCCATCTTTATTTTTTGCGCTATAAACAAAAAAAGACAATTTTGAAAAAAAAAGCATTATTTTTTTACTTTTTGCTACGCTCGCGATGCTCCCGGCGGGCACGCGCCTGCAAGCAGCCTCTTAAAGGGCAACGTACAGGTACGTGATTCTGCCTGTAGTGCCCTTCTGCCGACTTATATCGGCATGAGGTGGTCGGAAAGCGGTTAAACTATAACTTTCATATATACGGTTTCTATTATTTGCAAGCACCGTGATAATCCCGTCCCTGTAGGAATATCAATGGCAATTGCAGCTACCTACTTGTTGTCTCCTCCCTCTATGCTCCTGGTTTTTCCTCAACATTCAATACCAAAAATTATTATGCATCAAGTTATTGTGCCTATCAAGTTGCACTGCCTTCTTAACCTCTTCAATTCCTGACTATATATTTCCCCTAGCAAATGAAGCTTGTCTAAGTTTTGCTATATGAATAAAGAAAAATGATTCTAAAAATTAGAATAAATAATTGTAGTTGTTAAAGAAGAAAAAGTTGGAAGATCAAAGTCTCTCAGCTGTTGCTGGCCACAGAAAACAAACCATAAAAAACACACAATATAAGCTGTACAACTCAACACATTGTGGTAAATGCTGCAGCTGAGATACTGCTTAGAATGTCGGGAGGAGTTCATCCACCTAATGACCCAATATAATAGCAGTAATGATGAAGGAAGGGGAATAATGTAATCTTCTCATCAAGGGTCAAAGTGTCTTGTCCTGGGCTGGTACTGACTATAATACTGAGAACTTTAGGTCACTGTCTTGGAATGACAAGAACACATTAATAAGTTCTCCGACACCATAATGGCCTAATCAAAATTCCATATAGCAGCTTACAGAAACATATCTAGGGAAAACAATCACTGCAGTTAATTTTATGCTGAAAATCATCACTTACCATTTGATAATCAAAACAACAAGAAAATCACAACATTCATGACTGTCTGACAAATAACCTAATAGAGCCTTAAAATAAATACAATTTGATTCTAGTGTACTATGATTTGGCTAAGTTGAGAGGATCTTAAGTCATCAGGAGATCAGTAAAGTTATAAGGCTCAATGCAATTGGGAAACACAATTTCAAACTTACTCTCGGTATAAGAAAAATATTAAATCTGAATTGTAGGCATGAAATTTAATACATTAAATAAAATAAGGGAGCTGTTTTACCTGGATGACCAAAGGATTTGTATTTTCCTCTACTTATCCCTAAGACTGACACAACCCCGAGAGAGACAGCACAAAGCTAGCCCGGTGATCTGATTTTTTTTTTCTGCTGGAGCTAAAGCTAAACCCCTCCAACTGCTTCCAGTCAATTCACAACTTTTTTTAACAACTTTTTATAAGACCTTTTTATACTTGCCTCTATCCATGGTCCAGTGATGCAAACTGGAAGTGATACTTCTGGCAGCACCCACTCCCTATCCTGATAATGTTAATGCTGCCCAGTGGCTAAGTGGTTAGCATGTCCTCCTAGCAGCAATAGGTTTGAATCCCAACCACGGCACAACCTGCCTGGAGTTTGCATGTTCTCCCTGGGTCTGCGTGGGTTTCCTCCCACACTCCAAAGACATGCTGGTAGGTTAATTGGCTCCTACCTAAATCAGCCCTAGTATGTGTATGTATAAATGTGAGTTAGGGACCTTAGACTGTAAGCTCCTTGAGGGCAGGGACTGATGTGAATGTACAATATATACGAAGTGCTGTGTAAATTGATGGAGCTACACCTGTAATTGTAATAATAATAAAGTACCTGAAATAATGTTGTTGGCAAGCATTCATGCAGATTGTCCTGCACTGAATACAGATACTGGCATGAGGGAGTGCAAAAAGACCGATTGGCAGCACAAAGACTGACACATAGAATGGATTCAGATTTCCGGTAACCCTCTTTGAAATGGGCCTGCATTTAAAATATACTATTGGAAGCTTTTTGTCAAATACATTTGATATGGGAAAAAACTTAATTTTTTAAGAAATTCAGAGCTGTCCTGTGTACAATTATTGTGGTATCTCAAGGAGACTGTCTAATTCTTATCTTAGTGAAATATGGAAAACTACTGCGCTACCGAAAAAATGGCAAGCTGATGACACTACAATTAAATATATGTGCAAATGAGTACACAATTAAAGTGACAGTGCAGAAATGCAAAGAGGCCAATGACTGGCACATGTGACATATAAAAATATTGCAGAATATACGAATGCGCAAACAATATTAAGTTACAGTGCAAAAATGTATTCAGGGCAATGACTGGCACCTACTAAATAGCGACATATAAACAATATGAATCACAATGTCCATCAAAAGGGTTCAAAAAACATAAGTGAGTCCACAAGGAGTAGGAAGAGTGACTTCAGGTAAGAAAAAGTTCATTAATAGTGAAGAATGGATGTTCTGACTTTATGAGGTAAACCACCATGGAAGAAGTTTGCAGTACCCCTTGAAGAGAACAACCAAGGACAGGATTCACCATTCAATGTGTAGCCACCACCACATAGAATAATTAGGTACACTTACCGAATACTGTGGGCCCTCTGTCAGTGGCAAAGTGCCAAACACGCAAAAACACTGGAGAGAAGTGAATATCCTAGGAACCAGCATACAGGGGTGCACGGCAGCACGAATCCAACATGCAAGAGGGATATGCTCCCATTATCAGAAAAAGGGTCCTTCTCTGTGCCACTTCCAGCAATGTTTCCTCTCTACTTCGTAACACGTGGAGCTTTCACCTGTACATGACATGACTTCCTGACTGTGAGGAAGAAAGGAAGTGATGTCATGTACAGGTGAAAGCTCCATTCACCATTTATGAACTTTTTCTTACCTGAAGTTCCTCTTCCTACTCCTTGTGGACTCACTTATGTTTTTTTTGAACCTTTTTGATGGACATTGTGATTCATATTGTTTATATGTCACTATTTAGTAGGTGCCAGTCATTGGCCTGAATACATTTTTGCACTTTATATTGTTTGCACATTCGTATATTCTGCAATATTTTTATATGTCACATGTGCCAGTCATTGGCCTCTTTGCATTTCTGCACTGTCACTTTAATTGTTTACTTATTTGCATATATATTTAGTGCTGTACTTTATTATCTTTTAGTTCTTATCTTAGCCTAAAGAATGATTAGCCTTTATGTCATAGAGGTCAGAACAGAAGCGGTTGAGTAGTTTTGTAAAAGACAACTGGGAGGGCTGACACATTATTCAATCTCCAAAAAATGCTGTGTTTTCTTGCCTAAAACAACATTTAGAGTCTGACTTCAGACTTGCAAATACAGGATACCTGATTGACCTCTGTACAGGCACAGATTACAAGTGCCTGAAATCAACTCAATGTCAGATATTTACACGTATTGCATTTTTAAAAAAAAACTGTTTAATGATTGATAATACATAACTGCATTCATTTGTGCTTTTTCTTATGCCTGTCTGGAGTTCAGCTTTAAAGAAGCAGAAGCAATTAGCTGGCAGTAGTATACATAGGATGAAAATAGTAGCATATCCTTCATCATGTTCTAAGAAAATAAATGAAGTGAAGCAGGATTGCACTACAAAGACTGCCAAGTCCATATATATCCTTATTAGAGCACTCAGTTAAGGAGATGCCGACTAATAGAAGAGTGGGATTAGCTCAGAGGAGCATTTAGGAGGAAAATCAATATGAAGATGGGAAAAGACCTCCGAGATCAATCTTGCAGCTCAATATTGATATTATGGACACTTCCAAGCTGATCATCATTAGTCAACTCAGTAACTAGTAGTTCTCTGTCTGTTCTCTGTACAGATGTAATTACTGAATTTCCCAATTAGGTTGTGGTGACACTTAGCTTTGAAGTGGTCTAATATGATTTCAGTTGTGGTCAAGTGCTTGTCTGGTAACATGCTCAGAAGTCATGACATTGACCTTCCACATTATATTACATTGTATCTTCATTAAAGCATACCTCCCAACTTTTTGAGATAGGAAGGAGAGACACCTATAAGCAAAGGTATGTAGGCATGGGACACTGTTCTGTTCTCGCTTCACATTTGCCCCTGGCGTGTATGTAGTTCAACATACAGTTTAAACCTTGAATCCTACAATAACCAGACTGTCTGTAACTTTGGATCTTTATTAGGATGAACAGGTGGTGGTCATATAAGATAGGATGTACACACGATGAAACTAAGAATAAACAGACAATGAACATATATAAGAATTACATGAACATAACAAATGCTTACTAGGTATACAAATAAAACAGCCTTTAGCATACCAGCGATGCTCCCCTAGAGAGTTATGCCCCGTACACACGGTCGGATTTTCCAATGGACAATGTCCGATCGGAGCGTGTTGTCGGAAATTCCGACCGTGTGTGGGCGCCATCGGACATTTTCCATCGGATTTTCCGACACACAAAGTTGAACAGCAGGAGATAAAATTTTCCGACAACAAAATCCGATCGCGTCAATTCCGACCGTGTGTGGCCTGTTCCGACGCACAAAGTGCCACGCATGCTCAGAAGAAATTCCGACACGGGACAGCTCGTTCTGGTAAACTTAGCGTTCGCAATGGATACAGCACTTTCGTCACGCTGCAATGTAAAAAATGGTTTAATACAGCGCACTCTCTTCTTCTTTATAATGTGACAAGAATTAAGTAGTTTTGCTGCTCATATTCACACACACTTCTCACAAACTTTTATTTGTGTTTTTTTTAGTGGGATTCCCTCAATATATTGTTATTAGTTGTCACATCTGACAGTTTTATATTTTTTATGTTTGTTTTATTTTGTTTTTAAGCCTTTTTTTTTCTTTAATGTTTGGATTTTTTCCAAGGCTGATCTTTGTTCAATGTTATTTTTATTTTTACTCCAGAATATTTTTGTATGTGTTTTGTGTGGCAAGTTACCCCAACACCATTGATATCTTTTATTATTTAATCTCCAGGAGATTGTTTGTTGTTGGTGTCCCTTGTTCATTTCACATTGTATATTAGAAATGTACCTGAATCCTCACAAACAAACTGTCCTTTTTGAAGTAAAACACATAGGAGAGTATAATTCAAAACAAAAATCCTTTATTAAGGGATCAGAACCAAACAAAGAGGGAGGCAACACTGGATCAACAGGAGAAATTAGCGAAGCCTGGGACCCCCACGGCAGACATCAATTCTTCAACATCAAAATTGGTGGCCTGAGGAGTCCATATGTAAGGGAGGGCAGTCTGGTCCGGGATTCGCAGAGATCCGGATAGAAGCAGATGACATCTGTGTCCCCAGGCTGTGGTACCACAAGAGGCTGCATTTTTTGGCCGACCAGACTGGACCCAGGGCAATCACTGTCTGGTCTTCCTTTCACACTTCCTTCCGGGCTGTGGCTGTGCAGTTGGAGATGTGGCAGGAGGAGGAGTAGGACCTGGAGGAGGAGGAGGACTGGGGGGACCTGAAGGAGGACTGGGAGGACCTGGAGGAGGACTGGGAGGACCTGGAGGAGAGGGAGGAGGAGGAGGACCATCCCAAAGCTGTGTGTGAGGTGTAATTTGGCCCCTCATACCTTTCTCCAGAGCCTCTGATATGAGGGCCTCACACATGGCTTTTTGGCCCTCCTCCATCCTCTGCATTTTATATGCTATGAAGGCAGCAATATTCTCCTGCCTGGTGTGTGGTGCTCCCAGGACCTCTGTAGCCCTCCAAAAGAATCTGATAGCCGCCTCCTCTAGGGCACTCGTCCTACTGCCACTTTCTCTTTTCGGGGGGGTGGAGGGACCTGCAGATCAGCCAGCCGGCTCGGCCCGGCCACCTCCTGGCTGAGACTTCCCTGTGTATGAAAAAGGGACATAGTTGTAATGTTTTGCATCATCAATCACAATCCTAAATTAGTACTCCAAACTAACATCTAGGTAACATCATTGATTGGACAAGCAGAAATATTTAGAGGAATGCTATACCTGGCTCAATCTGGGCTCCTCCACATGCGGCCTGGAAGGCCCAGGTTGGGCGTCAGAAGCCTCAGCCAGGGGGGAAGGAAGCGTGGAAGGAAGACTGGAGAGTGATGACCTGGGTTCAGTCTGGCCTGCCAGAAAGTGCAGCCTGTCGTAGTACAACATCCTGGGGACATAGATGTCACCTGCTGCTCCGGATCTCTGTGAATCCAGGACTTTCTTGCGCTCCCTCAGATATGTGCTCCTCAGGCCACCAATGAAAATCTTTAAATAAGTGATGTCTGCCGTGGGGATCACCTGCTTCACAATTTCACACAATTGCTCCAGTGCTGCCTTCCTCTTTGCTTGGTTCTTGAAATGGGGGTGGGTAATCTCCCACAGACAGGGCAGCTCACTTAGCATATCAATGAATAGTGACATGAAGTCAGTATCTCTCATTAAGATATCCATGTTCACTGCAAGACACAACACAAGACAAAGCCTAATGTCAGACAAAACTCTCCTAATCTTGTTACAATATAGGCCTCAATCTAGAAGCAGTATAGGCACAAGTTTGTCTCTTACCTTCGTTCTTACGATCGGCGCGTCCAATGCTCCTTCCTCCGCTCACAGATCGTACGTAATACGCACGCGTGTTACGCTTTATGCACACTGCGCATGCGTGTAACTCCGCCCGCCCCTGACGTTCTTTCTAGTGTATTCCCCGCCCCTTTTCGTTCGGCGCAGTGGGTGAAGAGCATGATGGCAGAGTTACAGCAGGTGCATGCTAATTATAGCAACGAGGAGGAGGAGGAGGAGGAAAGGCCGGATCCAGGCACGTCCCGATCCAGAAGGAGACGTTTTAAGGCCACAAATATGTCGTTTGGGGAGATGTTGGAGATGGTACACATCATGAGGAAGTCCGACTATGACGGAAAATATGGGCCTTACCCCAACCCCAACATCCGAAAGGCAAAAATCATTGGTAAAGTGGTCAGGAGTCTAGAGCGGAATTTCGGGGTACGAAGGTCTAAAGATCAGCTCAGGAAGCGGTGGTCGGACCTGAAGTTGAGAGAGCCAGAGCAGTACCGAAAGATCCGGAGAGTGCTGCAAAAAAGTAAGTAGTTGTGCTGTGTTCCTATTCTTTCTGTCTTTATTACGTTCATTCTGCTCCATATGCTTTTATTAATTGTAACGTTTAAAAGGGCAACTTTAATGTTCATGGGCCCATTATTCGTTCGTAGCAAACATTTTTATTTCGGCCACCATTGTTTAGGCCATATGCATTTTCACACATTTTTTGGGGCCTACTTGGATGCCAAAGATTTGTTTGTGTAGATGGGTTTGTTACTAGAATGAAATGACAACTAGATTGTGTGTAAAGAGAGGACACTGAGCAGCTGTTTTCACATCTGGACACTGGAGCACTAGTGTGGGACCCCAGAACATCATTTTTATTAGGGGGGCACACAGGTGCTCCAGTGTATACTATAGGGGGGGCTACATCTGTGAAGCTTGTACCAAACATGTAAAGTATTGCAGCTTGACAAAGGGCAATAAAAAAAATATACATCTTGGAACTCGGCTAAAATAGACAATTGTACCCCACTTCCAAGCAATGTTTCCTATTTCTAGTTCTGCCATCAAATATCTGTGTGCTAATTATACCATTTTTGTTTTACATAGGGGAGAAAAGACTCGGAGGACAGCCCTCATCCGAGGAGACCACAGACCCCCCACCTATGGAAGAAGGTGAAATACCCCCAAACGAAGAAGAAGAGCAGGAGGAAGAAGAAGACGTGGTGGAGATTGGCACCACAACAGGTGAGTGTCTGCGACCACAGGCTCAGGTAAAAGAGATGGATGGTGGCAGATTTTTGAGACCTTTTTTTTGTTCTTTATCTCCTTTTTAGGTGATCGTGATGTGAGGGATCCTGAACACTTTACTTCAGAAAGTGCCCAGATACTTATCGGGGAGATCATGGGGTGTAATCTCCAATTGCAAAACATCCAGAACCAAATCAGTGATGTTATTAAAAAAAATAATAACATCATTGATGTTTTGGGGCAAATTTAAACCCCACAAAATCACCTGTTTTATTAATGTGGTCCAATCTTCCAAAAATTTTTTAAATGTTTAGAAAAGCCAAATTTGGAGGATGCACACAGTGTGCCAACATGTGCTATCTGCCATCACGGGAGATCAATGGACGCGTTTTGGGGGTGCAACACCTTCCTCAATTATAAAGTCGCATTGAGGAAAGGCTTTCTCCCCCAAAACACGTCCCTTGATCCCCCCTGATGGCAGATAGCACATGTTGCCATTCGTAAATTGGTGTGCATCTTCCAAATTTGGCTTTTCCAGGGGGTGATTTCCCCCCATCTGAACGCTAGATCAAACCCAGTTCCTAAATACTGATGTCTGATCTAGCCTTCAGGTTTTACCTAATGTGAACTTTGTAAGTTCAAGTTTTTTGGCTTTCTTGTTGGTTTTACACAGGCCTGTTTTATCTAAAATGGATATTTTGATTTTTCATAATGCTACTGCAAACATTGTTATACAACAAACATGTTGGTTTGTTTTAAAAACCTTTGGTAAATGCGCATGTGATTGTGCAGGTATAAAAAAGTGCCTTACTCAAGAATGTGTGGATTATTGTCTCAACACTACAACACTTTTGGGGTGATGTAATTGTTGTTTTATGCACAAATGGGGGTTATTTCCTAAGGGCAAATCCTCTTTGCACTACAAGTGCAGGTTCAGTGCAGTTGCAAGTGCACTTGTAGTGAAATGTGTTTTTGCATTTAGGAAGTACCAGCCAACACTGTTTTTTATAAGGTTACCCAATCACGACATTTTCTGCACTCAACACATTTCTGTCAGGGTCAGCTAAAACAAACACAAGCAGTAAATGTCCACCAAGAATTTCTTTTGGTTGTTTTTTATTTGAAAAAGGTGTCACATATTGTCTGGCATATTGATAGCCCCCCTACCCGCAAAGAACTCCAGGTATCGTAACCGGACATCACGGGCATTCAGGGAGGGCAAGCCAGGACGGCCGCTTTCAAGTGCCGTCATTGTTGATGTATTTGGGATTCCGGCCTCAGGCCCAACTGAGCCAGCATAGTTGGCTGAATGTTTTTGTAGAAAATTATGGAGAACACAGCAGGCAAGTATTATATGATTCAGTTTATACTCCGCCATATGGATGGGTGTCATAAATAATCGGAACCGGCTGGCCAGGATTCCAAATGTGTTCTCCACCACTCTTCGGGCTCTGGCCAGCCGGTAATTAAAAACCCTCTGTTCCGGGGTGAGGGTCCTCATCGGGAATGGCCGCATCAGGTGGTCCCCCAGCGCAAATGCTTCATCAGCAACGAACACAAATGGGAGACCTTCAACATTGTCCTCTGGAGGTGGCAAGTCCAAGCTGCCATTCTGGAGACGCCTGTAGAACTCCGTCTGGGCGATGACTCCACCATCGGACATCCGGCCATTCTTCCCCACGTCCACATACAAGAAGTCGTAATTAGCCGACACCACCGCCGACATCACTATACTATTAAACCCCTTGTAATTATAATAGTATGACCCCGAGTTGGGTGGTGGGACGATGTGGACGTGTTTCCCATCAATTGCCCCTCCGCAGTTAGGAAAGTCCCACCGCTGGGCAAAGTGGGAGGCCACAGTCTGCCATTCCTGTGGCGTGGAAGGAAACTGTTGAGGAAAAAACAATAAACATTACTATTTTTTCACAGAAACCTGGCAAGCAGATTAGACACAAACATTATGGGTCAACCTCCAGATAGCATTTATTAAGGGGAATTTAACAACAACAAAGTATAAGGTACACCTATCATATTCCCCCTCCCCCCCTCATGGGCCATTTCTAACATTATAGGGGGGGGGAACTCTTGGACAGGTAACCCTCTTCACTTCATTGAGAGATGAATGCCTAAATACAGGGTATTACTTGGAACAGCCCCTCCTTAGTTACACTATTGGCAGCCCACTGGACAGGTAAGAAGTGTCATAATACAAAGATATAAATACACACTGTACACATTTGAGCACATTTGGACATTCTGCTATTACCTATCAAGATCATAATAGGATACAAGAACTTTAAACAGTACCATTGGAAAGTATACAGGCAGGCCCTTGCACTACATGCTTTGGGGAATTAATCCATAAATCTGAGCACTAAAGAGATGGGTATAGTGTGTATGGGTTTGGCAAAGTCAGCAGATAGATGATTGAAGATAGAGAATTGGGATCAGCTGACTTAGCAGTTGGGGGAGGGAGGGTTACCAAAAATTTGGGGACACCACAAAAAAAAGCCTCTGCCACTCTGCCTGAATTTAAATCAAAAATAACATTTCAAAACATTTTAGGGGGTGTTTGGGGTAAAGCACTACTATGGAGCTGATAAAATACATTGTTAAGTGACTACATGAGGTGAATATAGGGCAGGAGACACCATGCTGGGGAGGTTATTGAAGGGCAAATATGTATGAAGGACCTAAAATAATAATTACATAAAAATCCAGCATGCGTGAGGACAAAGGGGACATTCACAGCATATTACAATCATGGTAATTATGGAATGAGGGAAGAAATACAATATATTATCAAACATTCAATACAATAAAATGTGATATAAAAGGATAAAAATCTTACCTTCATATACTCCTTCTGCAGGACCTGGATGATGGCAGAACAGGTCTCTGGGATAATGATACCCAGAGCCTGGGGGGAGATGCCTGTCGAGAACTTCAAGTCCTGCAGGCTTCTCCCTGTGGCCAAATACCGCAAGGTAGCGACCAACCTCTGCTCCGGAGTGATGGCTTGCCTCATGCAGGTATCCTGCCTGCTGATATAGGGGGTCAGCGAAGCCAACAGACGGTGAAATACGGGGTCCGTCATCCTGAGAAAGTTCCTGAAATCATCAGGATTATTCTCACGGATCTCACGGAGCAAAGGCATATGACAGAACTGGTCACGCTGAAGCAACCAATTCTTGGTCCATGAACTCCTCCCCACCCTGTTCATGGACTGGACTTGTGTCAAGGTCAGGACCCCAACACCAAGCCCCCGCACAGCACGAACTCTACGAGGAGTACGCATACGAAACATGGCTAGAAAACGGTCGGCTGCTCAGAACGAAGTAACAGAACGCACTGAAGAACAGCAAGGCCTGTGAAGAGCGACCTGAAAAACAGCAACGAGCGGACAAGATCGCACAGAAAACTCCAATACGAACTGACTGCACGCACTGAAGAGCAGATACAAACCCACAAGCACAAACTGAACGGCAGAAAACGATCTGAAAGCCACGAGTCTGAAAAAGCGCGAATCGTCTCTCACCAAACTTTTACTAACACGAGATTAGCAAAAGGAGCCCAAAGGGTGCCGCGCTTGGTTCTGAACTGGCCTTTTCTAGTCTCGTCATACGTGCTTGACGTCACCGCGTTCTTGGCGATCGGAAATTCCGACAACTTTGTGCGACCGTGTGTAGGCAAAACAAGTTTGAGCCAACATCCGTCGGAAAAAATCCGAGGATTTTGTTGTCAGAATGTCCGAACAAAGTCCGACCGTGTGTACGGGGCATTAGAAATCCCTAAGAACATGCAGTACAGGCTTAGCTGGCTCCATTGCATTCTGTCCTTCTCATGGTGAAGATGAAAGAATTGCATAGGGAGTGGGCTAGTTCTTAGTATTATGACAGGAAATGTCTATTGACCATAGAACACTACCCATCAATAGTCCTTTGTTGAGAGTGGCATCTAGTGGGCAATGTTGATATTGCAAGTCGAGGAGATATTATTTTTCCTTCATAGACCGAAGGCATGACAGTCCCCACCTGGTATCATCAGATACCACTATTTATTCCTCAGATGACAACAATAAAATTAGCTATATGGATAAGACAAGATATAGCTCGAACAAGCGTCTTCCATTTTGAGAATCTGGTCAATCTGTTTAAGCTGGCAGTCTGAAGTTGCAGTCTGAAATGTCGAAATCTCAGGACGGATGTCAGCATCTGAGTCTGGATCTACTAGTTCAATAGTGTCACTCTTAGGAACAGTCTGTTCTGCATTGTACAAGAATGCAGGTCCTGTAAACCATGTTGTGTCTTTAAGGTTACATGCATCAACAGCTCTTGTAGTATGGTCTGCAGGTTTATGGTCAGTAGGTAAGTAGCGCCATTGTGTTGGACGAGTGGATCTCCTAATCCTCAACACTCTGTTGTTGATGTAAACATGGAAACGTCTGGTCTCATTGTAGATGTAGCCTAGCACTACCTTGCTGTCAGTGTAGAGCCTTTATATCCTTGAGGTCAATGTCCATCTCTGAGGTTATTAGTTCTGCTAGTTCAACAGCTAGTACTGCAGCACAAAGTTCTAGCCTAGGCACAGTGTTCTCAGGGTGTGGAGCTAGCTTTGCCTTGCCCATGACGAATCCTATGTGACATCGTGCTGTAGTGTTGACAGTTCTTAGGTAGGCCACAGCAGCTATTGCCTTGATTGAAGCATCACAGAATATGCAAAGGTTTTGGCTCTGTGTCTGTGTAGAAGGTATGGGAGCATATGGGCATGAAACAGGGAGATCAGATAAGACTGATAGAGAGTTCTTCCACTCTACCCAAGAGTTCCTCTTATCAGGGGGTAGTGGGGCATCCCAGTCGGATGTTTCACGAATCAAATCTCTAAGTAGGGCTTTACTTTGAATTGTAACAGGTGCCTCAAAACCTAATGGGTTGTATAGGCTATTGATTGTGGACAAGACACCTCTGCGGGTGAAAGGCTTTTCTTCTCCATTTATTTGGAAGGTAAAGGAATCAGATTTCAAGTCCCAAAGTAGACCTAGACTGGGCTGTACAGGTAAACAGTCTGTACCTAGATCTAAGGCTGGCCATACACTATTCAATTTTCCTGTTCAACTTTCCTTTAGATTTACCAAAACCATATAATAGGAGGTCAAACCTAAACACTTTCAATTTGGATGCAATCAGGCAGGCCCTTGTACTACATAGTTGAAGGTAAATCTAAAGAAAATTGAACAGGAAAATTGTATGGTGTATGGCCAGCTTAAGTCTCTTAGATCGTTAGAATGGTCTTGAGCAAGAAAAGCTTCCATTACCTCTTTGCTGTTGGAAGCAATCTTGTGAAGCCTGAGATTAGAACAAGCGAGCATTTCCTGTGCTGTTTTAAGAAGACAGATTGCAGACTCACTGGAAGGTAAGGATTTCAAGCAGTTATCTACATAAAAGTCTTTCTTTACAAATTGCTTTACATCTGAGCCATACTCAAGTTCACCTTTTTGGGCGGAATGTCTGAGTCTGTAGATAGCGACTGCAGGTGAAGGGCTATTTCCAAAGATGTGTACCCTCATGTGATACTTTGAGATGTCTTTGGAAGGGTCATTGCCTCTAACCAAAGGAACCTTAGGAAGTTTCTGTCTTCCTCTCTGACCAGGAAACAATGAAACATCTGTTGGATGTCAGCTATGAAGGCAACAGAATCTTTGCGGAAGCGTAAGAGCACTTCCAGGAGTTTGTTGTTGAGGTCTGGACCTGTCAAGAGGACATCGTTCAAGGAGACACCCTTGAATTTAGCACTAGAGTCAAACACTATTCTGATTTGACCTGGCTTTTTAGAATGGTACACTCTGAATATAGGAAGGTACCAACACTTTTCAGAGTCTTTAAGGGTGGGAGCTATCTCAGCGTGACCGTTCTCAAAGATCTTCCCCATGAAAGAAAAGAAATGTTCTCTCATCTCTGGCTTTCTTTGTAAATTACATCTAATGCCAGACTTTCTGGGAAGCTAGGTCCGACGTTCTTCCCGCCGGACTTTCTGAATGGACGGACTTGCCTACACACGACCGGACTTTCCATAATCCGGTCTTCAAGCCGGACTTCCGCCGGACTTTCAGAATGAACGGACTTGCCCACACATGGACAAGTCCGTTCATTTTGAATGTGACTCGGGTACGACAGGACTAGAAAAGGAAGTCAATCTCGCCGCTTTTATCGGCGAGATTGACAGCTTGCGAGCCCCGTTGCGGGGCATCCCAGGCCCTTAGGTCTGGTATGGATTTTAAGGGGAACCCCCTACGCCGCCAAGAAGCCAGAAGGCAGAAGTCCGGGCCACCGCTAGCAAAAGAGCGGCATGAAGATAGAGGAGGAGCCAGCAGAAGAACTGGAACACCAGGAGCAGAGGTCGAACACCGGGAGAAGAGGCCAGAGAGAGCGGAGAAGAACCAACCGGACGCCGGGAGAAGAGGCTGGAGGGACCCCCGAAGTCGGAAGAAGACCCCCCGGAGCTGTCTAATAAATTATTTGAAAAACCTGTGTAGTGTGTTTTTTTTTTTTTTTTTTTTTTTTTTGACACATTTTTTGCCCCAGGTGAATGGGTAGGGGTACCATGTACCCCATACTCATTCACATAGGGTAGGGGGCCGTGATCTGGGGGCCCCCTTATTAAAGTCTGATAAGCCCCCTGCCCGCAGACCCCAACAACCAATGACCAGGGTTTTCGGGAAGAGGCCCTTGTCCTCATCAACATGGGGACAAGGTGCTTCGGGGTGGCGGGGGCCACAGGGTGCCCCCCTCCCCCACAGCACCAACCCCCCCATGTTGAGGGCATGCGGCCTGGTACGGTTCAGGAGGGGGGGGCGCTCACTCATCCCCACCCCCTTTCCTGACCGGCCGGGCTGCGTGCTCGGATCGGGGTCTGGTATGGATTTTAGGGAGGACCCTACGCCGTTTTTTCGGCGTAGAGGGTTCCCCTTAAAATCCATACCAGACCTAAGGGCCTGGGAATCCCCGCGCTTGCCGCAACAGGAAAATGTGTTTTTCCTATTGCAGCTAGCGCGAGATGCAGTACCCTGCCCTTGCATTGTATCTGGTCCGTCGGACCAGCATACAGACGAACGGGCTTTCCGTCAGCAACTGAGTCCGGCGGAGTTACGACGTAAAGATTTGAAGCAGGCTTCAAATCTAAAAGTACGTTGGATTTCCGACCGAAACGGTCCGTCAGAAGTCCGATGCAGACTACACATGGTCGGATTGTCCGCTGGATTTGGTCCGTCGGCATCCGTTGGACAAGTCCGGTCGAAAAGTCTGACCGTGTGTACGCGGCATAACGGAAGCAAAACGTTGTAGCACTTGTTCTGTTATTGGGTAAGCGTTGTCTCTGTGCTCTGAAAGGGAAGAGGTGTGACCCAGCTGTTTGTGCTATCTTTGATTAGTCCTTGCTCCATTACTTCTAAGAAGTGTTTGTCCTCAATATAAATTGCCACACAATTGTCATCTTTAGTTCTTTGAAAGACTGTGCACCCTAAATGGTCTCTGTCACTGTCACAGGCAAAGTTGTCACTAGTGGGGCTTGTGAAGGGACAAGACAAGTGGGTGGTGTAGGGCAATTCCTTAACAAGGAAGTGGTTGTGGCATGGCTGGAAAAGAGAGGGACGCCCATTCTCTAGGGTATTTAGGTATCTACACCTCTTCCCTGGGTCAGTTGATAGCCTCTCATGGCTTTCAATATAATTTCTATGCTGATGACACACAAATCTATCTCTCCACCCCTCAACTCACTCCATCAGTCTCCTCACGCATCACTAACTGACATATCTGTATGGATGTCACACCACTTCCTCAAACTCAACTTGTCCAAAACCGAGCTTATAATATTTCCTCCCCCACGTGCCTCTTCCCCTGACTTCTCTGTGAAGAGCAATGGCAAAACCATCCACCTGTCCCCACATGTCAGGGTGCTAGGTGTTATCCTGGATTCTGAACTCTCCTTTCAGCCCCACATCCAATCACTTTCCAAAGCTTGCCGCCTCAACCTCCGCAACATCTCCAAACTACGTCCCTTTCTAACCAATAAAACCACAAAGCTCCTGATTCACTCCCTGGTTATCTCTCGCCTTGACTACTGCAACTCACTCCTCATTGGCTTACCTTTAAATAGACTATCCCCCCTTCAGTCCATCATGAATGCTGCTGCCAGACTCATCCACCTTACAAACCGCTCAGTGTCTGCTACCCCTCTCTGCCAATCCCTCCATTGGCTACCATTCGCCCAACAAATTAAATTCAAAATACTAACAATAAGTTACAAAGCCATCCACAACTCTGCCCCCAGCTACATCACTAACCTAGTCTCAAAATACCAACCTAATCGCCATCTCCGTTCCTCCCAGGACCTCCTGCTCTCTAGCTCCCTCATCACCTCCTCCCATATACGCCTCCAGGACTTCTCCCGAGCCTCGCCCATCCTCTGGAATTCCCTACCCCAATCTGTCAGACTGTCTCCAAATCTATCCACTTTTAGGCGATCCCTGAAAACTTTCCTCTTCAGAGAAGCCTATCCTGCCTCCATCTAACAACTGCACTATTTTCTCCACTAGCTCATCCCCCACAGCTATTACCCTTTTGTATAACTTGACCCTCCCTCCTAGCTTGTAAGCTCTAACGAGCAGGGCCCTCTGATTCCTCCTGTATTGAATTGTATTGTACTTGTACTGTCTGCCCTAATGTTGTAAAGCGCTGCGTAAACTGTCGGCGCGATATAAATCCTGTATTATAATAATAATAATAATAATAATAATTATAATAATAATGGCTGGAAAAGAGAGGGAAGCCCATTCTCTAGGGTATTTGTGAGCATGCTATTAACGGAGTTAGGTTTGTGCACGCTTCCTAGACAGACCTCTCCTATGATGACCCATCCAAGGTCTAATCTCTGAGCATAAGGAGCGTTGTTGGGACCATTAATTTGAGCTCTTGATTTGTGGACTCGTAACATATCTCTCCCAAGGAGTAGGATAATCTGAGCCTGAGGATCAAGTTCTGGTATCAGATGCACTATGCGTTTCAAGTGTGGGTGATGAGCAGCCACATCTGGTGTAGGAATTTCAGATCTATGGTCGGGGATCTGGTTGCATTCGATAAGAGTTGGCAAAGATAAAAATGATTGTCCGTCAATGGACTCGGCTTGGTAGCTGGATGCTCTCCTTCCCGCGGTCTCCACTATTCCTGCACAAGTTTTTAAGGAGTAGGGGATGCTGGGGCCTTTAACGCCAAATATGTCAAAGAAGGTTGAGCTGGCTAATGACTTGTTACTTTGGTCATCCAGAATTGCGTAAAGCTTAATGGCTTAGTCTTTTTGGCCTGCTGGGTAGACTCTGACTAGGCAGATTTTGGAGCAGGACCTGCCACCTATGACTCCTTTGCAGACCTCTGTACATTGTGAAGTGATCTCTGGTGTAGTTGTAATGGTGTGCTCTTCCTCCCTGCCATGCTCACTAGTGCTGAAAGTGTGTTGTAAAGTCCATGGAGCTGGCCCAGGATGTAAATCTGTGTTGTGATCTAAGCTGTCACATTCTGTAGATTTTTAAACTGACCTTACAGTCCTTGGCGAGGTGAGATGTGGAAGAGCAGAACCTATAGCAGATGTGGTTCTCCCTGAGGAAGGCCTTGCGGTCCTGCAGGGTTTTCTCTCTGAAGGCTCTGCATTTTAGGAGAGGATGTGGCTTCCGATGCAAGGTACACTGCTTACCAGGATCTTTGAACTTTGTCTCTGAGTTTGAGAAGCTGGCAGACCTGTGAAAGGAATCTGAAGGAGTCACGTTAGTTTTGTGTACTGCTACTGAAGGTTTGCGAGGGTTAAGTCCTGAAGGAGCAGCACATGACAATGTAAAATCAAAACTTGGATCATTTCTAGTTTTAGCTTGTTAACACACAAAGTCCACAAAAACAGAAAAAGGAGGGAATGGAACATCATACTGTCTTTTAAATCGGGATCCATGTGTAATTCACTGCTCTTGCAAGTTATAGGGTAGGTTTTGTACAATGGGGTTGACACCTCTGGCTGTGTCAAGGAATGCAAGTCCTTGTAAGTCCCCCTCGGATTTTGCTACTTGAAGTTCCATTAGCAAGTCACTTAGCTCCCTAAGTTTCTGGTAGGCTTTGTTAGGTATTTTGGGGAAGTTATCAAGTCTTTTGAATAGTGTGCTTTCTACTGCTTCTGCTGAACCATAACACTCATCAAGTCTATCCCAAACATTTTAAGACCAGTTTTTATTTATTGTCCTGATTCGCCTAGCGTGCTCGGCAGACTCGTTTCCAAGCCATTTGATCAGGAGGTCTATCTCTTCACTGCAAGACAGATCTAAGTCTCTGATGGCATTTTGAAAGGAAGACCACCAGGCTCTGTAGCTTTCTGGGCAGTCAGTAAACTTTTCAAGTCCTTTGGTGACTAACTCACGTCGTGCAAAGAACCTTGCAAAGTCTATGGTGGCTTGGTTAGCTTGCTGTGTGTTGCGATGGTGAGATGGCTGTGTGTAGTCATACCTTTTGTGGGTGTCGAGCTGACATCTGTCGTACCGTTCTGTATTGAGCGTTGGTTCTGGAGGATGATTAGGGATCTCACGTTTAGGGAGTCTTTCGTAGGAGGCATCACTTTGCATTGATTTCTCCTGTTTGCAGGATTGAGGCTTGTCGCTGACTTGCGGCGGTACCGTGTAGTGTCTTTGGCTTGTCTCTTTGACGTCATCTTTGTCACTGCTTGGCTTAAAATGTTGGTTGATGTAATCTGAAGTTCGTTGTAGAGAATCTTGAGTTTCAGCTTCTGGGTTGAGAATATTGCTGTGTCTGCTGCATTCACTTCTCGGGTATACAGCTAATTCTAAGGCCTCTGCTTCGGCTATGACCGCTGCTGCTTCTTTCTCTACAGTGAGTTTCTCTAAGGTTACTTCTAGGAGGGCTTCCTTGGCCTCTAACTGTTGCTATGCTTTCTCAGCCTCTAACTGCTCTGTCTTCAGTCTCACTTTCACCTTTTTTAATCTGCATTTCTTGCTCAGCAAAGGCTGCTCGGGCCTTGGCGGCTTCAGCTTTTGCACGTGCGATAGCTTGCAGAGGAAGATCTAGAAGAGCCGAAAACTTGGGACCTTGTCTTGAGTGAGGATGCATGGCTATGTGACATGTTGCTTGCAGGAATGCTTGACTGTGTAGACACTGCTCTATTGCCATATGCAGGTGACTGCGCTGACAGGGTAGCAGGCCTCTGTGTAGTCACTGTCCTAAATCCCACTTGCTGGATAGCCACTGTTTCACTGTTCTGTTCTCACTACACGTTTGCCCCTGGCATGCATGTAGCTCAATGTGCCCTTTCTAAAGTGCGCATGCGCCGATGACATTGGTGCATGCGGCTTTTTTGTAAATATCTCCTAAGCCGTGGAGGTTTAGGAGATATTTCCAGCACCTACAGACAGGGGCATTGCTAGGTCTACAAAAGATCTGGGGCTAGAGCCCATAGCAGCGTAGTAAAGAAAGTCATACGCTTGGGCAGGCATACACATGTATATACAGCAATATATGTGTGTGTGTATATATCCCCAGAGAGCCCCCCATTTACATCAGGGTCCCCAGAGATCCCCCCTTACATCAGGAGCCCCTCCTTACATCAGAGTCCCCAGAGAGCCTCTCCCTTAAATCAGGGTCCCCAGAGACCCTCCCCCTCTGGGGACCCTTACATCAGGGTCCCCAGAAAGCCTCCCTCTTACATCAGGGTCCCCAGAAAGCCTCCCACTTACATCAGGGTCCCCAGAGAGTCTTCCACTTACATCAGGGTCCCCAGAGAGCCTCCCCTCCCCTTGGGGACCCCTGCAGAGACTCAGGGCTATGGGCCCCAGATTCGGGGCAGTGACGCCACTGCCTACAGGTAAGCCATAATATAGGCTTACCAGTAGGTAAAAGTGGTTGTACAGGGTGTACAACCACTTTAACTACAAGTAAAAAACATGGGTTTACGATTTACCCACAATCCCATGTTTTTCTCATACAGTAATGAGGGAGAATGATAATCTGCTGCAGTTGAAAAGGTACTGTTTTAGTCAAGCTAAATCATATATTATTATGCTATAACATAATAATTTATTATTTAAACTATTTAATGTGAAATAACTGGTTGGAAGTTATAACTTCAAACTTCAGTAATTTGTGTGTGTGTGTAAATATATATATATATATATATATATAGTTGTGATGATATGGACGATAACACAAAAACTTTTCTTTCACTCATGGTTAGTGTTTGTCTGAAGCCATTTATTATCAATCAACTGTGTTTACTCTTTAAATAATAATGACAGCAGAAACTACCCAAATGACC
Source organism: Aquarana catesbeiana (assembly GCF_042186555.1). Classification (NCBI taxonomy): domain Eukaryota; kingdom Metazoa; phylum Chordata; class Amphibia; order Anura; family Ranidae; genus Aquarana; species Aquarana catesbeiana. The sequence goes on from NC_133331.1 coordinate 189,336,097, forward strand.
CTGATCAAAAGTTTACATACCCCAGTTCTTAATGCCGTGTAATATCCCCTTTAACAGCAATGACAGCTTTAAGTCTTTTGTGGTATTTGTGGCTGCAGCTCTTTATTTTCTCAGATGGTAAAGCTGCCCATTCCTCTTGACAAAAAGTCTCCAGTTCCTGTAAATTCTTGGGCTGTCTTGCATGAACTGCACGTTTGAGATCTCCCCAGAGTGGCTCAATGATATTGAGGTCAGGAGATTGAGATGGCCACTCCAGAACCTTCACTTGATTCTGTTGTAGCCAATGACAGATCGACTTGGCCTTGTGTTTTGGATCATTGTCATGTTGGAATGTCCAATTACGTTCCATGCGCAGCTTCCTGGCTGATGAATGCAAATGTTCCTCCAGTATTTTTTGATAACATACCGCATTCGTCTTGCCATCAATTTTGACCCAATTTCCTGTGCCTTTGTAGCTCACACATCCCCAAAACATTAGAGATCCACCTCTGTGCTTCACAGCAGGAATGGTGTACCTTTCATCATAGGCCTTGTTGACTCCTCTCCAAATCTAGCGTTTATGGTGTTGGACAAAAAGCTCAATTTTGGTCTCATCACTCCAAATGACTGTGCCAAAAGGTTTGAGGCTTGTCTTTGTGCTGTTTGGCATATTGCAAGCGGGATATTTTGTGGCATTTGCATACTAATGGCTTTCCTCTGGCAACTCAACCCTGCAGCTGATCTTTCTTCAAGTGCCTCCTTCTTGTGCATCTTGAAATAGCCACACCACATGTTTTCAGAGAGTCCTGTATTTCACATGAAGTCATTTGTGGGTTTTTCTTTGCATCTCGAACAATTATCCTGGCAGTTGTGACTGACATTTTATTTGGTTTACCTGAGTGTGGTTTGGTTTCAACAGAACCCCTCATTTTCCACTTGATTAGAATTTGAACACTGCCGATTGGCATTCCCAATTCCTTGGATATCTTTTTATATGCTTTTCCTGTTTTTTATACAGATCAACTACCTTTTCCCGCAGATCCTTTGACAATTCTTTTGCTTTCCCCATGACTCAGAATCCAGTAATGTCATTGCAGCACTGGATGAAAGATGCAAGGGTCTGTCAGGAGTCCAGAAACTCATTGACCTTTTATACACACACACACACACACACACACACACACACACACACACACACACACACTAATTACAAACCCCCATTCAAACCCCTTTGTGTCAACTTGTGTGCATGTTATCAGGCCAAAATCACCAGGGTATGTAAACTTTTGATCAGGGTCATTTGGGTAGTTTCTGTTGTCATTATGATTTAAAAAGAGTAAACACAGTTGATTGATAATAAATGGCTTCAGCCAAACACTAACCATGAGTGAAAGAAAAGTTTTTCTGTTATCATTCATATTCTCCCTGAAAAATGGCCAAGAAATCATAAATTCTGCCAGGGTATGTAAACTTATGAGCACAACTGTATATATATATATATATATATATATATATATATATATATATATTGTTTTAGCAGACACCCTATAGAATAAAATGGTGGTCCCAACTTTTTATGTCACACAGTATTTGCGCAGCAATTTTTCAAATGCGTTTTTTTTTTTGGAAAGTAACTGTTTCATGAATAAAAAAACAGTAAAGTTAGCCCGATTTTTTTTGTATAATGTGAAAGATGACGTTTGCCAAGTAAATAGATACCTAACATGTCATACTTTAAAATTGTGCACACTTGTGAAATGGCACTAAACTTCAGTACTTAAAAATCTCCATTAGTGACACTGTAAACATTTTTACAGGTTACATGTTTAGTGTTACCGAGGAGGTCTAGTACCAGAATTATTGCTCTCGCTCTAACGTTTGTGGTGTATGTAGCCTGCGTGTATCTGGCTCTGATACTAGCCAGTGCCTCACCTGCCACTGACCTCAACGCACGTCACTGCAATTTATAACAATTCTCTAAAACTGACCAAAACATATAGTGGTTGCTTCCTTGTATTACATTTTTTTCTAATTTTCTCAATAGTAAGACTGATGAATGATTACAGTAGGTAGATCTTACAGTATTTATCTTTTATAGGTATTTCTATTGCATCATAAATCTATGCAGCACTTTTACATTCTATTCATTCACATCTATCTGTTCCCTCGAGGAGCTTACAATTTACAATCTCTATCTCACAAGCATACGAGGGCCGAACCCAGACAGGGGAAAATTAACCTATCAGAATGTCTTTGGAGACTGGAGTATTCAAAGGAAACCCACGCAAGCACGGGATTGAGCATACAAACTCCTAACAAGAAAAATAAGAAACTTCTTCTGTTTTTTTGAGACTACAATGGACTAATACTATGAAACATAAGTGACCTTTCCAAATTTCAAATAATTACCACTTTAAAAGCCAAGTCTCTATTTCAATCTTTTATTGTACAAAAATAAAAATGTACCTATCCACAAAGGATCCAATGCACATCTGAAACACTCCTCTATATACAGTATATAAACACCCAACCCTTAGTTATTTTAGAAATCTATTACCAAAATTGGTAAAAAAAAAAAAAAAAATGTAAATTGTATTACAGATAATGTCATAAGTAAATACACAACACAGTCTTATAAATGCTTATAGGCCATGGGTGACACAGACCCTCTTGTCAATTATTTAGTGGCATTAAAAGAAACAGTGCACAAAAATGCACACCGGTCCATCCATCTGAACAAAAAATACTTTTGTATGAAGCTAGTTGTAGCTTCTATATGAACAAGCTTTAGTCTTTTTAAAAAGTGTATTGAACCTGGGCCTTAAATATTATCCAGAATATTGACCTGAAGTGGAACATCACTCTCTCAATAAACCGGCTATTTTTAATCCTTATTCTGCTAGTATTAGTAAATAGATAGGAAAGCATGTCATATTTGCTTGTTTTAAACATTTTTTTTTTTTCATTTCTTCAGTTACTTCCTGGTTTCCACGCCTAGGCAAATGACATCATACAGTGTCATGTATATAAACCGCGCTGTGTAAAAAATTTAAGCAGCCAGCATAGCTAAAGACAAACAGCAATAGACAAAAAGAAGAAATTATGCAGCGCTTATAGAAAATAAAATGAATACATAAATATAAATAACATTGTGAGAATCAGGGTCATCTTAAGAGCATTATAGGCCCCGGGCAATACAGTGCACTGGGGCCCTGTCTACACAATCACGCACGAGAATAAAAATACAAATTATCAAAAAAGCTATATTTATTGGTATTTCCAACAAAATCATTGTTTAAACATTAACACAACGTTTGGACAATATAACACGAGTTTGATGGGCACAGTGGCGGCTTTGATGGGCACAGTGGCGGCTTTGATGGGAGCAGTGGCAGCTTTGATGGGCACAGTGGCTGTGTCTGATGGGCACAGTGGCAGCTTTTAAAGGGGCACAGACAGTGGCTGTGTGTGATGCATAACTTGAACGTACTTAAGTAGACAGTGTTAGACTTACTTGAGGCCGCCGGCCTGGTGCAGTACAGTGTGTCGCTCACAGCAGCAAGGCAGCGCCAGCTATCAAGGGCCATCTTTCCGATCCGCTCCCTCTCCACGCTGTCTGAAGAACATGGCAGAGGTGGACGGAGCTTGTTCACTAGCAGCTGGGGCGGCCGCGGCGCGCTATGAATGCTGGGGCGGCCACGGCCTCTGACTGACATCACTGGTTGCTAGCTAGACGCTGGGCGGCCGGTGATTCTAGCAAGTGAGCAACCAGTGCAGTCAGTCAACTTAATCAGCAGATTGCAGCACTGAGGATCGGCCCTGGATGGGGCCCTCCAGACAGGTGGGGCCCCCGGGCAACTGCCCAGCGTGCCCAGTGGAAAAAACAGCCCTGGTGAGAATGTCCACCACGTGATAACTGACAAATATGCAGTAAAAACCAAATGACCTGGTGATTATGGACACCGTCCGTGAGTTGATAAATATGGACCAGTAGAAATCAATACAGGTCAACAGGTGAGGGAATCTTGTGAGGAGACCACCAATTATCTGAAGGCTTACCAGAAAGGTTGGACTCGAAGAGAGTAAGATACAACTGATAGGGAGGACACTCAGGGAGGTTTTAGAATCAGCTCACACGGTAAAACCAAAAGAACACTATGTGGAACCTTTTTTTTGTTCTTTTGGTTTTACCGTGTGAACTGATTCTAAAACCTCGCTGAGTGTCCTCCCTATTGGCTGTGAAGAATATTAATATCTAATATTCTTGTATCTCGGAGGCGCTTCCGGATGAATAGCATTGATAGCCAAACTGACTTAAAACAAAGTGTGAGTTTATTGTCACACAATTGGCATCATAAATACAATGTAAAAAATATAATAGTTCAGTTCAATGTAGGTAAAAATATATGAAATAGAATAAAAGTTATAAAGCTGTAATAAGCTTATGAAAGCATGTGTGCTTCATGGATGCTGTCTGTCTCCATGCTGTCTTGTGTGTCGTCCAAGAAGAAGCAGGAAATGACGTTCTTAGTCTTCTGGCAGAATTGGCAGCTGTCCCAACTTGTCAAAGTGTCTTGTGAACATGTCAGTGTCATCTATCCTAGTGGCTGTGTGTGTGTGTGTGTGTGTCTGCCTGTGTGTGTCTGTCTGTGTGACCTTCAATATGGAAGCATTGGCTTTATATGTTAAATGTGAATGTGTGAACGTCATAACCGCACACCAACTTAGAACCTTGTAGGGCACATATTCATTTCTGCTAACTTCAGCAATATGCTATCCAAGAAAAGATTCTAACTCAGAGTCATATATGGCATACGATTGACAAGCCCACATGTAACACTCCATACTTGAAGTAATGTACTGATCATGTAATGTCATATAACCAAACATCTATATAATATGAACACATATTATCAACTTTAACTACATTAAGTAACTATATACTAATACTTATTAATATGATTGTAACTTTGAACACACACTGGTGTCCCATACCGTACCAAGTTTAGGGAGATCGAGGCTATCTGGATTGTTGCTGGTTTTCCATCAACCATGGAGTTTTGACACCCAAGCCTTTTTCACTTGAGAGGTATATGCTTCTTCAAGTCCAACCTTTCTGGTAAGCCTTCAGATAATTGGTGGTCTCCTCTCAAGATTCCCTCACCTGTTGACCTGTATTGATGTCTACTGGATTAATATTTATCAACTCACGGACAGTGTCCATAATCACCAGATCATTTGGTTTTTACTGCATATTTGTCAGTTATCACATAGTGGACATTCTCACAATGTTATTTATATTTATGTATTCATTTTCTTTTCTATAAGCGCTGCAAAATGAAATCGTACATCCCAGGAGTCTTTAGTAGGGGAAGGTGTTCAGATGAAGTGTAGTTCCACTTTAATAAGATTCCAGTGCTTAGCTTGCAGCTACTATCCGAAGATCTATATCTGCAGTTCCTAATCCTAGTGTATAATCCAAAGTTAGTCACAGCATGCTTGGTATACTCACTGTGGAACCCAAGGAGTTTATACTGTGCATTGTGAAAAAAAGGCCGTTAGATCCAGTCTTCTCAGATTCTCCCCTTCTTCCACATTCCCCAATCCATAATCCATCTCCTGATAGCACAAAGCCTTGGAGGCATTCTGCACATGCTCAGTTTGGTGTATATTGCTAGATAGTTTTCAGGAGGTTTTTTGGACAGGGTGCATGTGATCGGCACAGGGCCAATCAGTCCTCTCCAGACAGAGTCAGGAGTCATGCAGCCTCATAGGACAGTAGGAGGAAAATGAAAACTCCTCCTACAAGCTTTACCAGTGCTCGGCCAGACACTGGTTGAATTCACAAGACTGTTAAAAACTGCTGATGAGAAAGGTATTAAACAGTTTATATTTACTAAAATAATTGCATTTCCATGTTCTGTGTACGATGGGAGACCAGATATAGTGAATGACCGTCCTGGGTTTAGTAACACTTTAATGAGCACCCTTGTGCATGCAGTAGCCACTTTTAAAAAGCAAGACGTACTGTATATCCCATTTCACAATTCACTGATATAAAGATACACTATATTACCAAAAGTATTGGGACACCTGCCTTTACACGCACATGAACTTTTATGGCATCCCATCCTTTGCAGCTATAACAGCTTCAACTCTTCTCGGAAGGCTGTCCACAAGGTTTAAGAGTGGGTCTATGGCACTATTTGACCATTCTTCCAGAAGCGCATTTGTGAGGTCAGGCACTGATGTGAACGAGAAGGCCTGGCTCGCAGTCTCCGCTCTAATTCATCCCAAAGGTGTTCTATCGGGTTGAGGTCAGGACTCTGGGCAAGCCAGTCAAGTTCCTCCACCTTAAACTCGCTCATCCATGTATTTGTGGATCTTTGCTTTGTGCACTGGTGCGCAGTCATGTTGAAACAGGAAGGGACCATCCCCAAACTATTCCCACAAAATTGGGAGCATGAAATTGTCCAAAATGTCTCCTTAAGAGTTCCCTTTACTGGAACTAAGGGGCCAAGCCCAACCCTTGAAAAACAACCCCACACCATAATCCCCTCTCCACCTAAGGATTAGGACCAGTGCACAAAGCAAGGTCCATAAAGACATGTTTGAGCGAGTTTAGGGTGCAGTTACATGACTGGCCTGCACAGAGTCCTGACCTCAACCTGATAGAACACCTTTGGGATGAATTAGAGCGGAGACTGCGTGCCAGGCCTTTTCGTCTGACATCAGTGCCTGATTCCAGAAAATGAGTTTCTGGAAGAATGGTCAAACTTGGTCAAATTTCCATAGACACACTCCTAAACCTTGTGGACAGCCTTCCCAGAAGAGTTGAAGCTGTTATAGCTGCAAAGGATGAGCCAACTCAATATTGAACCCTACGGACTAAGACTGGGATGCCATTAAAGTTCATGTAAAGGCAGGCATCCCAATACATTTGGTAATATAGTGTATGTGAGCTCTGATGTTACTTAAATAATGACTACATCAAGATAGTACCTGATCCATGAAAATTGTGCCCTGCTGTAAAATGTATAAACTCAGTGGCATTAGTGCACAACTTTGTCTTAATAAGCAACTATGTACATACAATAACTGCATTCAAAAGCAAAATGTCCATCACAGTTCCCAGTTAATAAGTAAAGTGCCATATTAGGGGTAAATAAAGTTATGCAGCTCCATGCAAAATGTTATCTCCTTTGCTGAATTCATAAGAGAGGGGTGAGTTCACTAAGTGTGGTAGGGCTCATTTTTTTTAGGGAGGTGATCAGAATTGTTGGGGGGGGGGCCACAGGAGGCAAGTTCACCAGGGTGTCCAAGCCCAAAGAGATAAATATAGGATTCAACAGTATCTACTGCACAGAATAGATATTAAGATTATAAACTTATCTTTTAAGGTTTCAGAAGCTCAGAAGGGTCTGTAGGCAAAGGTATTCAATTTTTTTCCTAGTGATGTGAGGGGATTGTTGTTGGGTTTTTGTAATTAAATTATATTATTAAAATTACCAAAAGGTCTTTTTTTTTTTTTTTACATGTGAGGGGTATTTATTCATATGGAAACTTATACTGAGAGTACTCCACTCAAAAAATACAAACATCATGGAAGAGATGTGGGAAAACTGGTCCCGTGTGAATACAAGGCCCTCAGGGACTTATCGGATTTATGGAAAGAGGAACGTGTAGATACAATTGATAAAAAGCTGATGTGGATGTCTCTCAGTTTTTTAGGTAGCGAAAATGAAGAGGAGATAAATGAACCTGTGAATCATGGGAATATATACATAGGTGTGCACAGCCTATTGCATTAGGGTGTGCACCCCAAAGCTCAAACACGCATGCGTGTGCATATTGTCAGGATCTGAGGGGGTTAACAGGCAGCTGTGAGACAGTTTAATCAATCTAAAAGGCTTTATTCAGAAAAGGAACACAAAAAAGACAGACTTTGTCTTCATGGGCAGTTCAAACAACACAAAAAAACTCTTATCGGTATAACGCAGTCCTTTTAAACAATGCTCAGCATCCCAGCCACAGCACATAACATAGCAAAGTCCCAGTACAGGCAAGCTCACCCAGAAGGTTCAAGTCAGAGGCAACAGGTGTCCTTCCAGCATCAAGCTATCTTCAGCCCTGATAGCAAAACAGCCATTCCCCACAGCCTCTCTGACCAGCTGCCTAATAAGTAGGCCTGAAAGGGAAGTACTTGCCCTCTTTGTGTGTGTACACACTGGCCCACTTCTGGCTTGGATAGGGTAAAAATATTTATCCCCCTTTTAAGTAAAGGTGACATTCCCACCACAGGAGCCCTGAATAGAAACAGATGGTAAATGTTAACCTGGAAAGTAAACCTTGAAACATAAAAAAGGAATTATTGATCTTGATCATTATCCCCCTCCCGCAGTACTCTCATTCTGTATAGTACTACTGCCAAAATGTTTCTTAAGAAGCAAAAAGAAGCCAAACAAATCCTGCTATGTAAATTCTACACCTGATAAATTAATAACATTTCTACAAGGATTCAGTCCCTGTTCTATTTGTGCTGTGGATAGATCTCTTTGCTTCATGTCGACCCCCTCTTCTACATCTCTGACCTTTTGCCGTCTTGATTTGTACTTTCTTCCTGGTGGGCTCCTTTTTTGGAACTCTAGATTTTGTTTAGTAAACAGAGAGAGAAACTGCAGATCTGGAAGTATTAGCAGAATAAGAGTCTGTAGTTGAATCCAACTAGTCATTTGATTGATTCGAGCTAAAATGATTTTTTCCTTCTGCACCACCATTATGGTTCTTCAGTATGGATTTTATTTTATGTTGTTTGCCTCCCCAGTTCACATGCTCATACCCTACTTTATCTTCATAACCCTGCACATCCCACATCTATTTACTGCACTTAGTGACCATTATATCTTGCTCCAATCTCATTATGTCTTGGGTCAGCTTGTCATTCAGAGACTGGTATATAGAAGAGCACTCAAATATAGCAAGAGAGACTTTTAGATATTGAACTTCAGATGTTGTTGTAGCCAAACTCTTTTGTTCATACTCAGTGATGAGATTCATTAGAGAAAACGAGCACTCACTTAGCAAATCATTCCATTGCTGCAAAACAATTACCTGAATAATGGGTGGTGGGGATCTTTTTTGGTTCAATCATAATTTATTAAAGATTAGATACGATTATACAAAAAACAGAAAAAAAGTATATAACCCACAGCAATATTTTGTAAAGTACAGAGGCATATATTGTATGTTATGGGTTGACATTAACAAACAGAACTAAAATATCATGTAAATATGCAGAACTTGGGTATCAAGGAAAGGAAAAAAGCAACAAGACAGTAAGGAGAAGGAGTCAGGACAGAGCTAGAGTGGGGGGGGGGGGGGCACTCCATCAGGTGGCACAGAGGAAGAAATGGACTCACTTTCAACTAAGACCAGGAATTCGGAAGAGTATCGAAACAACCATCGAACCAAAGAGGTCCAGGTGAGGGAGTATTGATCTTTTCCTGCTTCCTGCACCAACAGCTGCTCCAAGTCACGGATGGAATCCAACTCATTAGCATATTCTCCTCGAGATGGTAGGGAAGTTGACTTCCAGTGACAAGGGATGACCGCTCTAGCTGCTGTTAAGAAATGGTGGAGAATATCTCCTTTGACTGACTTACAGAATCCTGGGAGCATGGATAGGAGGGCTATCTTAGGAGAGGCTTGGAAAGATGTCACCATGAGCTTACAATACAGGTCGAAGATGTACCTCCAAAAAGTTTGAGTAGGAGACAATCCCACCAGATGTGAAGCATGATGCCTTTTGAGGAATTACATATCAGGTAAGGAGAGGGTGTTTTCTTGGGTTTTAGTAGCCAGCGAAAGTTTGTGGGTTAAGGTGAAGCTTTTTTGCCATTCTGAGGGAGAAAAGGGTTGTTGGAGATCTCTTTTGCACACCTGCGTATATGGGGGAAGATTCAGATAAGAGGAAGCTAATAAAATAGAGTATAACTGGGAAATGATGTGCGTCGAAGGAGCTTTCTGTAAGGCTAGGGATTAAAAAAATCTATTGGTTTGGCTACAACGTTTGGTATCGATGGGATGGAACGTACAGTGCCTTGAAAAAGTATTCATACCCCTTGACATTTTCCTCATTTTGTCATGTTACAACTAAAAACATAAATGTATCTTTTTGGGATTTTTGTGATAGACCAACACAAAGTGGCACATAATTGTGCAGTGGAGGAAAACGATAAATTGTTTTCGTAATTTTTTTTACAAATAATATGTGAAAAGTGTGGCATGCATTTGTATTCAGCCCCCTGAGTCAATACTTTGTAGAACCACCTTTCACTGCAATTACAGCTGCAAGTCATTTTTGGTGATGTCTCTACCAGCTTTGCACATCTAGAGAATGACATTTTTGCCCATTCTTCTTTGCAAAATATCTCAAGCTCTGTCAGCTTGGATGGAGAGTGTCTGAACAGCAATTTTCAAGTCTTGTCACAGATTCTCAATTGAATTTAGATCTGGACTTTGACTGTGCCATTCTAACACATGAATGGGCTTTGATCTATACCATTCCATTGTAGCTCTGGCTGTATGTTTAGGGTCGTTGTCCTGCTGGAAGGTGAACCTCCGCCCCAGTCTCAAGTCTTTTGCAGACTCTAACAGGTTTTCTTCTAAGATTGCCCTGTATTTAGCTCCATCCATCTTCCCATCAACTCTAACCAGCTTCCCTGTCCCTGCTGAAGAAAAGCATCCCCACAACATGATGCTGCCACCACCATGTTTCACAGTGGGGATGGCGTGTTCAGTGTGATGTACAGTTTTAGTTTTCTGCCACACATAGCGTTTTGCTTTTAGGCCAAAAAGTTAAATTTTGGTCTCATCTGACCAGAGCACCTTCTTTCACATGTTTGCTGTGTCCCCCACATGGCTTCTTGCAAGCTGCAAACAGGACTTCTTATGGCTCTCTTAACAATGGCTTTCTTCTTGCCATTCTTCCATAAAGGCCAAATTTGTGGAGTGCACAACTAATGCCCTGTACACACGACCGGTTTTCCCGTCGGAATAAACTCTGAAGGTTTTTCCGACGGAGTTCCGGCAGAATTCCGCTCAAGCTGTCTTGCATACACACAGTCACACCAAATGTCCAGATCGCGGAGACGTACAACATGTACGATGGGACTAGAAGACGGAAGTTTGATAGCCAGTAGCCAAAAGCTTCCGTCTCGTACTTGCTTCAGAACATGCGTCGTTTTTGGTACGTCGGAACAGCATACAGACGATCGGTTTTCCCGATAGGAATTGGTTCCGTCAGGAAATATTTAGAACATGTTCTCTTTCTAGGTCCGTCAGAATTTTCGACGTAAAAAGTCAGATGGGGCATACATACGATCGGAATATACAATGAAAAGCTCCCGTCGGACTTTTTCTGTCAGACATTCCGCTCGCGTGTACACGGCATAATAGTTGTCTTGTGGACAGATTCTTCCACCTGAGCTGTGGATCTCTGCAGCTCCTCCAGAGTTGCCATAGGCTTCTTGGCTGCTTCTCTGATTAATGCTCTCCTTGCCTGGCCTGTAAGTTTAGGTGGACGGCAATGTCTTGATAGGTTTGCAGTTGTGCCATACTCTTTGCATTTTCGTATTATGGATTGAACAGTGCTCCGTGAGATGTTCAAAGCTTGGGATTTTTTTTTAACCTAACCCTGCTTTAAACTTCTCCACAACTTTATCCCTGACCTGTCTGGTGTGTTTCTTGGCCTTCATGATGTTGTTTGTTCACTAAGGTTCTAAGGTACAAACCTCTGAGGGCTTCACAGAACAGCTGTATTTATACTGAGATTGAATTACACACAGGTGGACTCTACTTACTAATTAGGGGACTTCTGAAGGCAATTTGTTCCACTAGATTTTAGTTAGGGGTATCGGGGGGCTGAATACAAATGCACACCACACTTTTCACATATTTGTAATACATTTTGAAAAACATTTATCATTTTCCTTCCACTTCACAATTATGTGCCACTTTGCGTTTGTCTATCACATAAAATCCCAATAAAATACATTTAAGTTTTTGGTTGTAACATGACAAAATTTGGAAAATTTCAAGGGGTATGAATACTTTTTCAAGGCCCTGTGTTTACGATAAGGCTTGTTGCCACTGCGTGGAGTGCACACAGAGGAGGTGGCTGCTAGTAAAGATGGATCCGACTGAAGAACCTGGGAGAGTCTCTTATGTTCCAGTTAAAGCCAGGGACCAAACCTAACAGGGCGGAGGGCTGGAGTTCCAAAAAACAGGGTCATAGGACCCATGGGTTGGGTCAGAGAGAAAGTGGATGTTGTGTGGTGTGGGGTTCTTTTTTTATTCTCAAACCCTTGGGATCTTTTGGTCTCTAACATATTGTTAGTCCTGTAAGATACCACCATAGATGTGTTTCATTGTTCATTGTCGCCCTCAGTCTCTTAAAGACTAGGCAACAATCAGCATCAGATTGAAAGACATTAAAGTCCCAAGTATCTAAGATAATTTTGTTCTTTGATTCCCCTCCTGGGTTAACACTGCACCTGTACTGGTTGTACTTTATATGTCCATATCCTACAGTGTATACAGTATATATCTTCTTAAAATGAGAACCAGTCTTGTATCCTCACAATACAAAGGGAAAGCTTCAATACTCAAATAATAAGTTTGATGGCATACTGCGGGGAGCACAGGTGTACAGGTACAACATAAACCAAAGGGAACTCACTGCGCTCTACCTGAACTGTTCATAAGTGCTATGAGGCAAGCGGTACAGTTCTATAGACTCCTGTAAGCCAACAAATTCATCCAACGTTGCAGAACCTGGCAATCTCTCTCAGGATAATAAAAGCATTTTATTTGACCACAGGGTATAAAATCTAGACAGTGTCTAAATGCTTACGCTTACATATAGCTAACTAGACACAAGCTTCTACCTGTATTTAAAAACTCCACCCAAAGTGGAACTGCACACAAGTGCAAAACCAACCCAGCAGATAAAATAAAAACTAAAATTAAAGCTACTTAACCCGACAAAGCATCAAAAAAGGGACAAAAAGTATATACAGTATATGGGAGAGAAAGGCAATGCAAATAGAGCACACAAGGGGGGCAAAGAAAAACCCCTCCAGTAGGGACTGAGCAGAAAGAAAATAAAAACAGAGGGGGAAACAAAAAACAAATAAATAAATGGTTCCAAGCCAAATATATCCAATAATCAAAAAAAAAAAAAACAAAAAACTAATATCCCACTTGTTGAAAGTCCATCATATCTCCTCCACCAACCTCCCTGAAATGTCATGAGACAGATGACAACTGTTTCACATTGCAATTTGTGGTGTCACAAAAATGTGTCAATCTATGGTTAGCATTCCAAAATGTGCTGATCATATCAAAATTCACGGCTTTGTAAAGCAAGCAGCTATCCCTGGTCCCCAGATCCTGGTAGAAAACACAAATAGATGATTATTGTATTAATGTGTAAGAAGAGTTACAGTACTTTCCACCAACCTAAATAAAAGCTTATTAATGTAATAGCAAAAGAACATAATGGAATAGCAGAAAACCCATTCAAGAGTTTAAGGTGCATTTGCACTTTTGCAGCCAAATTGAGCTAACATCTACTTTATACTGTATTTGTTACATGTTCTTATTCGCATAATATAACTTAAAAAAAAATAATGCTGCCTAAAGTTTAACTTATGTTGCAGAGTCCTTGTTATGCAGAGGTGACTTGGGAGTTCATTTTTTACCTCAATTAAACTCGTCTGTACTGTGCAGATCTCATTATCAGTTGTAAACCAGATCTGAACACTGTCTGTCCTTACAGAAAATTATGATTGGTAGACACAGGAAGATTTTTTACATACAACCCCGTGGGTGGACCCTCACTTTAATAAGGAGAAGCTGAGCGTGTTCCTCTTTGTCAGTGGGGACAGATAGAGTTAGCATCAAATTGTTTACAGTAGTTTGCAGAATGTCTGAGGTCTGCTACAAACACACACCGACAGTGGTAAGAAATATTTTATATATTTTTTTTAATTATTTTTAGGTATACTGTGTGAGTAGAAACACATAACATACTGTACATCTAGTGAGACTTTTTCAAATTCGATTGCAAAAGTGGAAATACGCTATGATGTTTTCTAGTTGTGTATAGAGTGGTAAAGTGGTCTGTCAGGGCACTAAGCATCTGTAATTTCATTTTTTCTGTGTTCCACATGAATATATTCTTCTGCACCTTCCTGCAGATACAATTGTTCTGTGAACATAATAAAGGTGTACATGATTATTGTATTAAATTGCTGTCACTTCTTTTTTTTTTTTTTTTTTTTGAGTTTCCATTCAACAAGCCATTATATCATTTAATAAGAAAATTTGGAGGCTAATTCATTGAATGAGGAGAAAACGAGAACAAAAAAGTTGAAATTGCTTCTTACCAATCAAAATACTTGTTTAATTATCAAAGCAGGTTTTATTAAAGTGTTTTTACCAATGTGTATGTAAACCCCAACAATCACTTCACTTCTTAACTATCACCCCTTTGGTCTGCAGTATATTACCAAAAGTATTGGGACACCTGCCTTTACACGTGAACTTTAATGGCACCCCAGTCTTAGTCCGTAGGGTTCAATATTGAGTTGGCCCACCCTTTGCAGCTATAACAGCTTCAACTCTTCTGGGAAGGCTGTCTGCAAGGCTTAGGAGTGTGTCTATGAGAATGTTTGACCATTCTTCCAGAAGCAAATTTGTGAGGTCAGGCACTGATGTGGACAAGAAGGCCTGGCTCACAGTCTCCACTCTAATTCATCCTAAAGGTGTTCTATCGGGTTGAGGTCAGGACTCTGTGCAGGCCAGTCAAGTTTCTCCACCCCAAACTCGCTCATCCATGTCTTTATGGACCTTGCTTTGTGCACTGGTCCAAATCATTTGGTGGAGGGGGGATTTTGGTGTGGGGTTATTTTTCAGGGGTTGGGCTTGGCCCCTTAGTTCCAAGTGAAGGGAACTCTTAGGCTGTCAGACATTTTGGACAATTTCATGCTCCCAACTTTGTGGGAACAATTTGGGGATGGTCCCTTCCTGTTCCAACATGACTACACCAGTGCACAAGGCAAGGTCCATAAAGACATGGATGAGCGAGTTTAGGGTGGAGGAATTTGACTGGCCTGTACAGAGTCCTGACCTCAACCCGATAGAACACTTTTAGGATGAATTAGAGTGGAGACTGCGAGCCAGGCCTTCTTGTCCACATTAGTGCCTGACCTCACAAATGCACTTCTGGAAGAATGGTCAAATATTCCCATAAACCTTGCGGACAGCCTTCCCAAAAGAGTTGAAGCTGTTATAGCTACAATGGGTGAGTCAACTCAATATTGAACCCTATGGACTAAGACTGGGATGCCATTAAAGTTTGTGTGTATATAAAGGCAGGTGTCCCAATACTTTTGGTAATATAGTGTACCATCAGTAGTATTTTTATATATGTTTATTAACCACTTCCCGACCGCCGCATGACTATATACGTCCTAAGTTTGAACGGGGATATCGTTGTTATGGCAGCAGCTAGCTGCCATAACCCTGGTATCCCCGTTTTCGTGCGGCGGCCGGCTTTCAGATAAAAGTGGTCCCTGCGGCGGATTCGCCGCGAGATCACTTATCGGTGGCGGGAGAGGGGCCCCCCCCTCCCACCGCGATCCGGTGCCCTCCGCCGCTTACCGGAGCCGTCGGTAGCGGCGGAGGCGATCGCGTCCTTCTGCGTGGTGTGTCTGGAGACGAGTGAGGCCAAGATGGCGCTCACTCGTCTCCATGATACTGCTGGGCGGAAGCGACGTCAAAACGTCACTTCCGTCCACGCCTCTTAAAGGCATATTTTTTCAAATGTCATTTTTCTAAATGACTTTTTTTTTTTTTTTTTATTGCATTTTAGTGTAAATATGAGATCTGAGGACTTTTTGACCCCAGATCTCATATTTAAGAGGACCTGTCATGCTTTTTTCTATTACAAGGGATGTTTACATTCCTTGTAATAGGAATAAAAGTGACACAATTTTTTTTTTTTTTTAAACAGTGTAAAAATATTTTAAAATAAATAATAAAAATAAAAAAAAATTTTTTAAAACCCCCCTGTCCCGACGAGCTCGCGCGCAGAAGCGAACGCATACGCGAGTAGCGCCCGCATATGAAAACAGTGGTCAAACCACACATGTGAGGTATCACAGTGACCGGTAGAGCGAGAGCAATAATTCTAGCCCTAGACCTCCTCTGTAGCGCAAAATATGCAACCTGTAGAATTTTTTAAACGTCGCCTATGGAGATTTTTGAGGGTAAAAGTTTGACGCCATTCCACGAGCGGGCGCAATTTTCAAGCATGACATGTTGGGTATCAATTTACTTGGCGTAACATTATATTTCACAATATAAAAAAAAATTGGGATAACTTTACTGTTGTTTTATTTTTTTATTCAAAAAAGTGAATTTTTTCCAAAAAAGTGCGCTTATAAGACCGCTGCGCAAATACGGTGCAAAAAAAAGTATTGCAATGACCGCCATTGTATTCTCTAGGGTGTTAGAAGAAAAACCATATATAATGTTTGGGGGTTCTAAGTAATTTTCTAGCAGAAAAACCTGTTTTAAACATGTAAACACCTAAAATCCAAAACGAGGCTGGTCCTTAAGTGGTTAAGTGCAAAAAATACCTGTTGATCCTGCCTGAAATCTAGTGAGCTGATAATTTCTTATTTGCATCTGCAGATTATTATTAGTTATCACTAGCCCCAGATTTCCTGGTTTTCTTAGTAAACTACAGAACACCTTTCCCTGGATCATGGAGATGAGTAAGGGGGGTGCATTATGTAATTGTGAATATACATAGTTATAGACACTTTCTAATTCGATTGGTGTTACCAATTTTAGTTCTGTCATGTATCTTTTCTACCTGACACTTGGGAGTGAGGTTACAGGACATTGTGCAGACACACACTGTACCTGTATTCCATAGTCTGTTCAGTCTGAGGCAAGATATAGGTTCAGGTTGTGCTTGAGCAGGGGGAGTGTTTAAGAGGCAGGCTGTGATTAGGAGGGGGTGTGTGCCAGAAGCAGGCTGTGATTGGTTGGGAGTGTGGTGGCTGACAAACTACCCAATAAAGGCATGCTGTGTGTCTGTACAGTGTCCTGTACCTCTGAATGGCCAGCCACAGGATGAAAACTGATCATGCAAGCAAAAACCAGCATCTGTGCTTTGTATGGTCAGTTTAGAATAAAGACGAATGGTGACTGGCAGGATCAACTAGGTACTTCAGATAGAATAAGTATTTGAAAATGATAGAGACTATGATTTATATAATAAACATACAGTATGTGAACACACACAAAGAAAAAAAGTGCTCCTCCATGAATACAGTACAGCGAGGAAACATTGTCTCCTTAGGATAAGAAGTGTGTTACTGGCAGGATAAACAGGCAAATAAAGGAAAAGAGGCCTGGAAAAAAAAGGAAAGCAAATGCAATAATTTACAAGCAGTATACAAATTTCACATGTAAAATAGCCAAAAATAATCGGATTCATTTTTTTTACATTTTCCATAAGATATAGGATAAAATCTGTTTGCATATCACTGGTTATAACGCCAAATCGCTCTGTTTTCTGAGCTCCAATTGAAATGAACTGGCACCATTATGCTATTTTAACCCTCATCACAATAACATTTTATTTTATATGCAATACAGTGAACAAATGCATGCAGATTTTTGTTTTTATATTGTGTTCAGCTATTATCTGAAGTGTCTTCAGACACGGTTTTCCATTGCACACTTATTTTCCCATGCCTGTACAGATGCTGAAACACATTTGATGTGCTAATGATGGCAACATCTGCTATCGCTAGGCTGTAGGCTGGCGACATCTATACAGTAGACTTCCCATTAACAAAGTCACAGTGCTTGTTATCCTGTATTAGGCAGCACAAAGCTAACATACATAATACTAACAAAACTACACCCAACACATAATTCAGAGCTAATTACCGTTAAAATATAGGTGTCTTTTCTACTGCCAAATGCCAGCTAGCTGCCTACTCATTTTATTAACAAAGGAAAAAGAAATCAATTAACCTGACAGTACACCCCATTCAATAGCTTGTTACAGGAAAATTATGTTTAAATAAGATAATGGAAACAATGTACCCTATGCTGAGAAATATATAAATATTAAAACTTTCCTAAAGTATATCTAAAGCCCGTTTTTTTTAAAATTTGGATAGAAGAGAAGAGGGTTAAAACTGCAGTTATTATATTTTTCATCTGTGTCTCATTAGGGCCCTTTCACACTGGGGCGGTTTGCAGGCGCTATTGCGCCAATAAACCGACCCGAAAGTGCCGCTGCTGTCCCTCCAGTGTGAAAGCCCTCAGGGCTTTCACACTGGAGTGGTGCGCTAGCAGGACAGGAAAAAAAGTCCTGCTAGCAGCATCTTCGGAGCGGTGAAGGAGCGGAGTGTATACCGCTCTTTCACTGCTCCTGCCCATTGAAATCAATGGGACAGAGCGGCTATACCGCTGGCAAAGCGCCTCTGCAGAGGCGCTTTGCTGTGGTTTTTAACCCTTTCTCGGCTGCTAGCAGGGAGTAAAACTGCCCCGCTAGCGGCCGAATACCGACGGTAAAGCGCCACTTACAATAGCGGCACTTTTCCGCCGCCCCTGCCCCAGTGTGAAAGGGCCCTTGGGGAGATTTCCCTTTTACTTCTTATTCAGAAGATTCAAGAGGAAATGAGACTATATTTATCGGCGTATAACACGCACCCTAATTTTAAGAGAGAAGTTTCAGGAAAAAAAAACTTTCCACAGACCTTTACATTCCAAATCCCTCCCCCCCCACCCTGCACATTACACAGACCCCCTTTTAAATTACAGACTCCCCTTTAAATTACACACACCCCCATTTACATTACACAGACCCCCGCAATTACACTATGCAGACACCCCCACACATTGCACAGCCCCTTTACATTCCAAAACCCCCCTGCACTGCCAGGAGACCCCCAGTCTCCTGGGACAGCACCGCCAGCGTACTCTTATGCCGTGTACACACAGGTGGACTTTTAGGCATCAAAGGTCTGACGGTCTTTCCGACGGACTTTTGACGGACTCCTACGGACCGGACTAAAATAAGGAAGTTGATAGCCAGTAGCCAATAGCTGCCCTAGCGTCGGTTTTCGTCCTTCGGACTAGCATACAGGCGAGCGGATTTTTCGACCAGACTCGAGTCCGTCGGAAAGATTTGAAACATGTTCCAAATCTAAAGTCCGTCTGATTTTCGACCGAAAAAGTCCGCTGCAGGTCCGATGAAGCCCACACACGGTCGGATTGTCCAACAGATTCGTTCCGTCGGACCAGTCTGGTCGAAAAGTCCGCCCGTGTGTACACGGTATAAAGCTTAAAAAAAAAAAATCAGTGCCAGCCCCTTCTCATAGATTTTTCCTACACTGTGTCACTATCATTGTAAACCAAAGCCTGCAAATACCTCATTAGCTCCATTCTTTCCATCTGGTCACATGATCACTCTCTTCTGATGTTTCACGTGACCACTCTCCTCCTCCAATCTAAAGCTATACTTGGAGGAGGAGCGGAAGGAGGAGAGCGGTCGGAAAGAAAGGCGAGAATGCGGCAATGCCTTTGTCCCTTTTTTCCCTTTTCTTCTTCCCACCAGATACTGAGGACTCCTTATTTTATCTCCTGATGTTTATTGGGGTGTCCTTGTACACGTGCCCTATGGGGGTATCAGTAAAATATGTGACATCCCCATGAAATACACTTTGCTAGGATGGATGTTATATCCAATTTTTTTCAATATCCAGTGATCGTCCATGGCTGAATTGTAGTTGGTGGGGTTCCTTTGATGTTCCAGCGCCCGCCCAGCTAGTGATGGTGCTCGTGTTTCTTTGTGCCTGAGGTGGGTTCCACACAGTGAATGCATAAATACTTTAAATGTTGATGTATATGAATGCTTTATAAACGTTATTGTTCACCTAGATGAGTGCTGTATTGTCTTCATAAGCTCTGATGAAGCCGAGTCTGGTGAAACGCGTCCGCTCATGAAGACCCACTTTACCAGCATTCTTTTTTGGTGTATGAATATACTGTACACAGTGAATTCTATCAGAACTAGTATTATTTTTAACTACTAAAAAATACACGCATTGTATGAATTCTTTTAACATTTGTTGTCTAATAAATTGTATGATTTTATATTATAAATTGTTTACTCCTTGTGTGGCCCGTGCAGTCCGAAATAGTATTTTGCCTGTTTTCCAAATACATTAGAAATCATAGTGGTGCAGATATTGCTTTGTGCCCCTATAGTTCTGAACAGAGCAAATCAATCAGTTGTTCTACCATACAATCGATCTTCCCAATATGATTGTTTATGGGTTTGTTTTAACTGCTTGCCGACCAGCCGCCTTCAATATACTGTGGCTGTGCGAATCGCCGTAAGTGTACGTCGGTCGCTTAAGGAGCAATAGGAGGGGCGCCTGCGGCATGTCGCCAGAGCCAATGCGCATGGCTGGCGGCCGCAATGTCCGCCGGCCACCTGTGATTGCTCCACAGAGAGCCAGAACAGGAATCTGTCAATGTAAACAAACAGATCCCCATTCTGACAGGGCAGTAGAGAGTAATCAGGTGTAAGTGGATAATTGCGCTGATATTAAACTCTTAATAGTGCACCTTAATGTCCTTACTCAATATGTGACTAAACATTAATAAATACAATTTTGTGAATAATACAATCCTCCTGGTGATAAACGCCCACTCAATGAGTAAACACAAATAAAACACCCATAAATTATATACCACAATAATCCTTAAATAAAATTGCCAAAATGAAGTGAATTAAAATGAAGTAAAAATAAATTTGAAAAATAAAATGGGCACCCTTGAAAAAGTCACGTGTCTGTGACGCAACACGTCGGGAGGAGGAGCCTGTGACGTTTCCAGCAGTGTCTGTGTGTGAGCACTGGCGGTGGATGAGGAGCCTCCAGCGCATAGCTGAATGCAGCTGATCATTATACTTATATGCGATCTTGCGAATGGGGATATGTGAGTGAGAATAGTATCCTAGCATTTAGCAATTATTCTGCTTTAATCTCTGCGCAATGGATCTGTCCTCTGTGTTTACTTTACATGTCATGGAAATGTGCTGAAAACCGAAGAATCCTACCAAACACCATCAGCGGCTGAATGGTGAAATTGATGCTGAACCTGTCGCTGTTTATTTCATAGTATACTCGGCATTGAATCTCCTATTATTTCTATTACGTCTTGATTCACTTATTATTTGAACTTCATAGTAACAATTTTTGGCGCACCTATTTTATTTTTCAAATTTATTTTTACTTCATTTTAATTCACTTAATTTTGGCAATTTTAATTAAGGATTATTGTGGTATATAATTTATGGGTGTTTTATTTGTGTTTACTCAAACATTGAGTGGGTGTTTATCACCAGGAGGATTTTATTATTCACAAAATTGTATTTATTAATGTTTAGTCACATATTGAGTAAGGACATTAAGGTGCACTATTAAGAGGTTAATATCAGCGCAATTATCCACTTACACTCAATTTTCTACTTGTTATTCACAAAATTAATTGCAGCTATATTATTTGGGTATCTTTTAATAACATTTTCACATAATTTTATTCACTTTATCCACTTCAGCGCTTTAGTATTTTATCACAGAGAGTAATCAGGAACAGCGATCTCTCTCTACTCCCCGTTAATACACAGCCCCCACAGATAGATAGAAACAACTCCCTAACACTTAACCTAACACTTAACCCCTTGATCACCCCCTAGTTTTAACTCCTTCCCTGCCAGTGTCACTAGCAC
The DNA here is from genome assembly GCF_042186555.1 of Aquarana catesbeiana. Classification (NCBI taxonomy): domain Eukaryota; kingdom Metazoa; phylum Chordata; class Amphibia; order Anura; family Ranidae; genus Aquarana; species Aquarana catesbeiana. The sequence continues at coordinate 189,357,968 of NC_133331.1, forward strand.
TGATCGGTGTATAAATGTCACTGGTCCCACAAAAGTGTCAAAGGTGTCCGATCTGTCCGCCGCAATGTCGCAGTCCTCTAAAAATCGCTGATCACCACCATTACTAGTAAAAAAAAAAAAAAATTGTTATAAAAATGCCATAAATATATCCACTGTTTTGTGGAGGCTATAACTTTTGCGCAAACCAATCAATTTACGCTTATTGCAATTTTTTTTTAACTACTCGGTATCAGTGGTGGCCTGCTGATAAGGGGCGCAGGGGTGCCGCCCCCCCGATCCATATGTCCGCCCCTAATCTACATGCAGGGCACCGGACACATGAATTTCAATGGGTTTTTTTTTTTGTAAGCACATGATTAGAGCCTGAGGCTCTAATTGACTTAAAAAAAGGGTGGGCTCGGGGCACAGAGCACTGCACCTTGAGCCCACCCAGCTGTGTGACAATAGTGAATTATATTCGTCATTGTCTCCCAGATTCTCCTCCTGGCCAATCAGGAAGTGGGTCCTGAGACCCAATTGGCCAGGGAGTCTTAGGACAGCAGTCACTCGGGGGGGGGGGGGGGGGGCAGTCCTCCTTGCCTGGAGCTAGAGTCGCTGCCGAAGGGGCATATTTTGGGCGGGTTTAAGGCATTTAGGGCTCATAGTCTGTCTGGTAGCAGAGGGGAATGGATCAGGAAGATTGCAGCCTGCCCTCTCCTGTGCACCCTCTTCATCACTGCAGGAGCCGTCATGGTGGTGGGAATATATCCACCTGTATGGGAAGGAGGGCCCGGGCCTCTGTGTGTGCGGTGTATACATGGACTAGGTAATGTATGGAGTGTATACCCTCCTGGTGTACAGCATATACCCCCCCCCTTACACTCCTATAGAAGTGTATATTGGTGGGGGGATAGACAGCATTTACCTGGGTAGAGGAGTGTGGAGGGTATATACCCGCCTGTACACTGTATATAGACCATCATCACCGCCTTCCCATCCACTACCGCAGGGGAGGGGGGCATTAGTTTGCCCCCCCAAAAAAAAATTGAGCACCACCTACCACTGCTCAGTACAGAGACAGCAGATCCTGTATCAAGCATCGGGATGATTGTTCACAGAAGCAGGACAAACAGTTACACTGTACAAAGGTTTGTCTAGAATGGAAGCATCATATTTATCCACACTTAAGATGGTAACCTCCTGGGAGGTAACCCCATGAACTTGTCTAGCAGTAGAGGTATGGTAAATGTGCACAAAATGTCCCATTTTCTTTAATTTTATGGCGCTGTGCATATTTGGCAGCTCACACAGTGTAGTTTTCAATGTGTGTTATCTTGCGATAGACTTCTGCGCTACTCAAGTGATATAGGAACGTTTTGTGTAATGCTGCAAAATCTAATAGTGAACACCGCTCCACTACCTACTAATCTATAAATACCACAACAATGAGATGTGTCTGTGATTCTGCGCAAAAAACTATTCACTGGTAAAAAGTGAACAATAAATATTGTAAATAAGTGCATCTATAAGTGATATGCTCTATAAAAAACAAACAAACATCTAAAGTGACTTCAGTGCTAATATATACAGTGAAGTGACTAATGCATCAATATAAAGTGACTGAACAAAGTGCACGTGCGTTGATAGGAGATCTGGTGACTTTCGTGGTGTTTGGTCCCCACTCGGGGCTCCCAGAACTCTCACCTTGATGACACAATAAAAGTGCCTATTAGAATCCCTTGGATGTAGAACTCCTTCCACTTGGATCAGTGCTGGCGTTCTGGAGTGCTTGTAGATAGGCCATCAGCGATGTTCCCTCCAGTAAATGGGTTCCACATAGGGAGTAATTAAAAAAGGGGGACTCCAATAGTGTAATAAAGTATGACCAAAAGTTTTATTAAAACGTATAAACTGCTTACATTAAAAACAGCGCTGGGCAGCAGTGAAAAACAGCGGTTTCAATCCCCGCTACGTCACTTCCGGTCCGCGTGTGTTGTGTTTCCGGTCACGTCCTACGCGTTACGTCATGTGACTTCCTCAGGGCCTTGAGGAAGTCACATGACGTAACGCGTAGGACGTGACCGGAAACACAACACACGCGGACCGGAAGTGACGTAGCGGGGATTGAAACCGCTGTTTTTCACTGCTGCCCAGCGCTGTTTTTAATGTAAGCAGTTTATACGTTTTAATAAAACTTTTGGTCATACTTTATTACACTATTGGAGTCCCCCTTTTTTAATTACTCCCTATGTGGAACCCATTTACTGGAGGGAACATCGCTGATGGCCTATCTACAAGCACTCCAGAACGCCAGCACTGATCCAAGTGGAAGGAGTTCTACATCCAAGGGATTCTAATAGGCACTTTTATTGTGTCATCAAGGTGAGAGTTCTGGGAGCCCCGAGTGGGGACCAAACACCACGAAAGTCACCAGATCTCCTATCAACGCACGTGCACTTTGTTCAGTCACTTTATATTGATGCATTAGTCACTTCACTGTATATATTAGCACTGAAGTCACTTTAGATGTTTGTTTGTTTTTTATAGAGCATATCACTTATAGATGCACTTATTTACAATATTTATTGTTCACTTTTTACCAGTGAATAGTTTTTTGCGCAGAATCACAGACACATCTCATTGTTGTGGTATTTATAGTTTTCAATGTGCTGTGTTGAACAACACCTGAAGCAATTATTGTTTTGTGTATATGCAGCTCTGCTTTGCAGTTAAGCCACTTTACGACCAGGCCTTTTTCTGAAATGTGTTTTTTACAAGTAAAAAACTGTATTTTTTGCTAGAAAATTGCTTAGAACCCCCAAACATTATATATTTTGTAGCAGAGACCCAAGAGAATAAAATGTTGTTGTAATATTTTACGTCGCACTGTATTTGCGCAGTGGTCTTTAAAACGCAATTGTTTTGGAAAAAATATATATTTTAATGAATAAAAAAAAAAAACAAAAACATTAGTTAGCTCCAATTTTTTTGTATAATGTGAAAGATGATGTTACGCTGAGTAAATAGATACCTAACATGTCATGCTTTAAAATTGTGCACGCTCGTGGAATGGTGACAAAATATGGTACTTAAAAATCTCCATAGACAACGCTTTAAAAATGTTTACAGGTTGCCTGTTTAGAGTTATAGAGGAGGTCTTGTGGTAGAATTCTTGCTCTAACGAATGCAGTGATACCTCACATGTGGTTTGAACACTGTTTACATATGCGGGCGCGACTTAGTTATACATTTGCTTCTGCGTGCAAGCTCAAAGGGATGGGGTGTTTTAATCACTTCAGCCCCGGAAGGATTTACCCCCTTCCTGACCAGAGCACTTTTTTCACAGGTATTGGCCTATCTTACAAGAAGACAGGATTCTATCAAAAATTCTCCCTAGAAAACCTAAATTTGTCTACAGGAGAGCACCTAACCTCCGGAATTTTTTAGTACATAATGCTGTGGACCCCCCGAAGCAAGTAAAAATCAGTACAGGTCTAAAAGGGTTCTATAAATGCCGTAGGTGCTTAGCATGTAGGGTCAGCAAACCACAACCCAGGAAGAGAGAAACATTCAAATCTACAGTTGACCACAAACAATATAAAATTAGAAAACTAATCACATGCCAGAGTACTTACGTCACGTATATAATAGAATGCCCCTGCCACCTCCAATACGTGGGTAGAACCACCCGCCCCCTGGCAGTTAGAATTAGGGAACATATCAACAATATAAAGAAGGGGTTCCCTAAATACCACTTGTCTAGACACTTTGATAAGGTACATCAGAGAGACCCCACAGGACTTGTGTTTTACGGTATAGATCATGTGGAAGATCATTGGAGAGGAAACAACAAACTCACTCTGATCTCCCAGAACGAAACCGAGTGGATCTACCGTTTACAATCACTGGCCCCTAGGGGGTTAAATCTGGACATAGATTTGAACTGTTTTATAGCTAATCCATAGTTATAGGTCTGTCCAATTTACACAATATTATGGTGGACATCCTTGGGGGATTAGTGGGTTAAGCACCTAGTAACTTGACCCTTTTGGTCCTTTCCTTTACGTTCTCATATAAGCAGAGAGAGGGAGGACAATAGAGTAGGGATCCCTTGATATAATGGTGTGCTTGGGACAAAATATTAATGTTAAAATTAAATTTAGTTTTTGGGGTCATCTACCATATGTAAAGTCCTTTGGTGGGGTTCAATTAATACTAATCCTGGTACCCTACGACGTCCTTTTTATGCAGGGCATTATTATATATTCCCTTAGGTAGGGTTCTTCCCTTATAACTTACAGTCCAGGGGTATACAGGCCCTCTAGATCTCTCTCTGAAATGGGCATCTAGGCGGGGGTTCACATGTGGAGCCCCCGTTTTGTGGCATGACCCTGAGAGGGGACATGAGGGGGGTATACATACCTGAGGGGTGTCTGAAGGTTCTGAAGGTTGATTTGCCATAATATAGAACATCGTTTACATGTGTGTATATATACTATCCGATTGTATATATGAATATAAGGGTGTGTGTTGCCCATAATGTGTTAAGCTGCTTTATTTTAAAGGATTTTTTAGAATACCTTCTAAAAAATTTTTTTAATGGGAAAAAATTTTTTCAATACTTTTAATATATATTTTTATTATTGTTATTAATTTTTTAGTAGATCACTACTTGCGTATATGTTTTTTTACTGTGCTGATGCCAATTCCTGACTTCGGACTATGCAGGATGAAATGGATGAATAGAACCCCTAGGGGGATAGAAGCGGGATTCAGGAACATCCTCCAATCTAGGAGTCTGATATCTCTGTTGCACGGATATCCCGCAAGTCTTGGGGTTATATGAATATAACATTAAGATTGGAGTAGCAATACATTGGGCTACCACTAGGCTCACTCACCGTCTGGTTCATCCTATTTTCCCCTTTTATTCCTGCATATAAATAGGTGTAAATAGGAATTGGTATTGCTCAGTTAGTTCGAGAGGTTAATTGAGTAGCAATGCTATGTATAACATTATTACCTATAGTGTTAATGATATATCATGTTAAGTCTGCCCTTTTTTTAACGACAAGCGGAGATATAAGTTTAGGCTCCCTTTTATGGTAATTGTATTATCCTCTCCGGACTGTAATGATTTGATCTGGGAGGTGATATGGGAATATGAGTACGCCCAGGGGAGGAGAGTGGGAGGAAAATATACACTGCTTGTCTTTAAATAGCATAGGACTAGGTACGTTAGCTGCGCCTTTGATAACGTCGATGACGAAACGCGTAAGGCGGAGCTACGCACTGACATCACACGCGGAAGTAGGAGAGTGTGGAACGCAGCTGAGGCGCACGCCGTGTAGCTGATGGTTCCAGACGCACTGCACTCTCCTTACTATATAGATTACATGCTGTGTGATTAGTCAGCTCGGATTTTAAACTTTTAATTCTAGTTATTTTGTGCTGTGATAGCTAAATAAATTAATTAAAAAGTATCACACTATGGAGCCCTGTCTCTTTCATATGAGGATATACTGAAGGATACCTCACAGCTGGAGCGGTGGACCCTGAGGACCCATATACATCATATTGGCGCCTGTTACTACATGCCTACTCCCCCTGCAGGGGTGCAGGGAGCTGGTGAGTGGGGATCTTTGAGGGGGAGCACCGCAAGTCACTGGATTTAATCAGCTGTTCTCACGAAAGTCACTTACCACGGACGTTTTTACTTCCTGTTACTGGACTCTGATACACTACAATATATATATATATATTCTGTTATCAATTTTTCACTAATAATTTTTTCATTAATTCTTCACTAGTCTTTTATTATTTAACGTGCGGTTCTGCACTGTATACCTAATGTTGGGACTATTCAATTCACCTTTATACTTATAAGTACACTTGGACACATTTGGGAATCAACATAAGGTTTTATTGTGGTGTCTTATTTATTTTAGTTTTATTGGATTGTCATACATTAATTGTCACAAGTTGTCACGTAATTAATTTATGAAGATTAGCCACACGATGCACGCCTGCATGTAGGGATGAGACTGACCTGTTAGTACAGTCCATTCAGGTAATGCTGGACACCTAGATCCACTACCTAATGAATGATAAAGGGGTGTATTTATTTATTATATTTTTTCTGATTTCTTTGTCCCTTTGAGGCTCATCCAATTAGAAATCAAGGTACCCTAGTAAGGTAGCGCCATTTACCCCTAATAGATTTTCCACTAATACTTTTTACAATTTGGCACTGCATCGCTTTAACCGCTAATTGCGCGGTCATGCAATGCTGTACCCAAACGAAATTTGCGTCCTTTTCTTCCCACAAATAGAGCTTTCTTTTGATGGTATTTGATCACCTCTGCGGTTTTTATTTTTTGCGCTATAAACAGAAAATGACCGAAAATTTTGAAAAAAAATTATATTTTCTACTTTTTGTTATAGAAAAAATCCAATAAACACAATTTTACTCATACATTTAGGCCAAAATGTATTCGGCCACATGTCTTTGGTAAAAAAAATGTCAATAAGCGTATATTTATTGGTTTGCGCAAAAGTTATAGTGTCTACAAACTAGGGTACATTTTCTGGAATTTACACAGCTTTTAGTTTATGACTGCCTATGTCATTTCTTGAGGTGCTAAAATGGCAGGGCGGTACAAAACCCCCCAAATGACACCATTTTGGAACGTAGACACCCCAAGGAAATTTCTGAGAGGCATGTTGAGCCCATTGAATATTCATTTTTTTTGTCCCAAATGATAGAATAATGACAAAAAAAAAAAAAAAAAATTACAAAAAGTTGTTACTAAATCATATATTGCTCACACAGGCCATGGGCATATGTGGAATTGCACCCCAAAATACATTCTGCTGCTTCTCCTGAGCACGGGGATACCACATGTGTGGGACTTTTTGGGAGCCTAGCCACGTACGGGGCCCCGAAAACCAAGCACCGCCTTCAGGATTTCTAAGGGCTTACATTTTTTATTTCACTCCTCACTTCCTATCACAGTTTTGAAGGCCATAAAATGCCAAGATGGCACAACCCCCCCCCCCCCTACAAATGACCCCATTTTGGAAAGTAGACACCCCAAGCTATTTGCTGAGAGGCATGTTGAGTCCATAGAATATTTTATATTTTGCCACAAGTTGCAGGAAAATGACAAACTTTTTTTTTTGCACAAAGTTGTCACTAAATGATATATTGCCCACACAGGCCATGGGCATATGTGGAATTACACCCCAAAATACATTCTGCTGATTCTCCTGAGTATGGGGATACCACATGTGTGGGACTTTTTGGGAGCCTAGCCTCATACAGGGCCCCGAAAACCAAGCACCGCCTTCAGGATTTCTAAGGGCTTACATTTTTTATTTCACTCCTCACTACCTATTACAGTTTTGAAGGCCATAAAATGCCCAGATGGCACAACCCCCCCCAAATGACCCCATTTTGGAAAGTAGACACCCCAAGCTATTTGCTGAGAGGCATGTTGAGTCCATGGAATATTTTATATTTTGACACAAGTTGCGGGAACGTGACACATTTTTTTTTTGCACAAAGTTGTCACTAAATGATATATTGCTCAAACATGCCATGGGAATATGTGGAATTACACCGCCTTCAGGATTTCTAAGGGCGCAAATTTTTGATTCACTCCTCACATCACAGTTTCGAAGGCCATAAAATGCCAAAATAGCACAAACCCCCCCAAATTACCCCATTTTGGAAAGTAGACACCCCAAGCTATTTGCTGAGAGGCATGGTGAGTATTTTGCAGCTCTCATTTGTTTTTGAAAATGAAGAAAGACAAGAAAAAAAAATGTTTGTTTTTTTCAATTTTCAAAACTTTGGTGACAAAAAGTGAGGTCTGCAAAATACTCACTATACCTCTCAGCAAATAGCTTGGGGTGTCTACTTTCCAAAATAGGGTCATTTGGGGGGGTTTTGTGCCACCTGGGCATTCCATGGCCTCCGAAACTGTGATAGGCAGTGAAGAGTGAAATCAAAAATTTACGCCCTTAGAAAGCCTGAAGGCGGTGCTTGGTTTTCGGGGTCCCGTACGCGGCTAGGATCCCAAAAAGTCTCACACATGTGGTATCCCCGTACTCAGGAGAAGCAGCAGAATGTATTTTGGGGTGTAATTTCACATATTCCCATGGCATGTTTGAGCAATATATCATTTAGTGACAACTTTGTGCAAAAAAAAAAAAAAAAAATTGTCTTTTTCCCGCAACTTGTGTCACAATATAAAATATTCCATGGACTCGACATGCCTCTCAGCAAATAGCTTGGGGTGTCTACTTTCCAAAATGGGGTCATGGGGGGGGGGGAGTTGAACTGTCCTGGCATTTTATGCACAACATTTAGAAGCTTATGTCACACATCACCCACTCTTCTAACCACTTGAAGACAAAGCCCTTTCTGACACTCTTTTGTTTACATGAAAATTTTTTTTTTTTTTGCAAGAAAATTACTTTGAACCCCCAAACATTATATATTTTTTTAACGCAAATGCCCTATAGATTAAAATGGTTGGTGTTTCATTTTTTTTTTTCACACAGTATTTGCGCAGCAATTTTTCAATCGCATTTTTTTGGGAAAAAACACTTTTTAAAATTTTAATGCACTAAAACACACTATATTGCACAAATGTTTGATGAAAAAAAAAAGATGATCTTAGGCCGAGTACATGGATACCAAACATGACATGCTTTAAAATTGCGCACAAACGTGCAGTGGCGACAAACTGAATACATATTTAAAAGCCTTTACAGGTTACCACTTTAGATTTACAGAGGAGGTCTACTGCTAAAATTACTGCCCTTGATGTGACCTTCGCGGTAATACCTCACATGCATGGTGCAATTGCTGTTTACATTTGACGCCAGACCGACGCTTGCGTTCGACTTTGCGCGAGAGCAGGGGGGGACAGGGGTGCTTTTTTTTTTTTTTTTGCTTTTTTATCTTATTTTTAAACTGTTCCTTTCAATCATTTTTATTGTTATCTCAGGGAATGTAAATATCCCCTATGATAGCAATAGGTAGTGACAGGTACTCTTTTTTTTAAAAAAAAAACTGGGGTCTATTAGACCCTAGATCTCTCCTCTGCCTTCAAAGCATCTGACCACACCAAGATTGGTGTGATAAAATGCTTTCCCAATTTCCCAATGGCGCTGTTTACATCCGGCGAAATCTAAGTCATGAAATGCTCGTAGCTTCCGGTTTCTTAGGCCATAGAGATGTTTGGAGCCACTCTGGTCTCTGATCAGCTCTATGGTCAGCTGGCCGAATCACCGGCTGCATTCTCAGGTTCCCTGTTGGGACAGGAGAGCCAGAGAAAAACATGGAAGACGGTGGGGGGCATTCCCTCCCAATGCTTGTAAAAGCAGTCTAGAGGCTAATTAGCCGCTAGGTTTGCTTTTACATGGAAGCCGACTGGCTGAAAAGAATGATACCAATATGATACCTAAACCTGCAGGCTTCATTCTGGTATAACCACTCAAAGTCCAGCAACATACCAGTACGTTGCTGGTCCTTGTTGGGCATATATTGTAAACTTTTTTTTATGCAGCCTGTGGGCTGAACTAAAAAAAGAGATTGATCGGTGGGTATGCCCACCATTAGAATACCTTCTTTCATCCACCCACTTCTAATGATGGGCATACATGCACCGTATATATATGACGAAGCATGGGGGCATCCGCCCCAAAAGGTAGGAGCAAATCGCTCCTCCGCCCTCTGCTGCCCCCACGCTTCGGCATATGTGCTGAAGTATGTAACTGTGGTGGTGAAATCACCTCCGATAGAGTCACGGCTTTATATATCGTGGGAGCAAACGCTGTTGCTGTCAAGATAAATAAATCCACTCTGCAGCTGAATGGCGTACCTGAAAACAAAAAAATGGTTACCAGTAAAACACAGTAAACAGTAAAGTATAAAAAAATTGCATATCTGAAAAGCAAACATGGTAAAACATAATAACAATAAAACATTGCAGAATAGAATACAGTAAAAAAGTGCAGAACAATAGAGAGAGAATAGAGAGAGAGAGAACAATAAAATGACAACCATTTTTGTTTTTTTTATTTTATATTTTTTGTGTTTTTTTATTTTTTTTACTTTTTTTTTTTTTTGTTTTTTACACTTTTTTTTTTGCAACTATAACTTTTATAACTGGTACCAGGTTTGGGTCTCTCAAAATGCGATGGCATCTTGGGAGACCCTGTGTTAGTGTGCCTAGTCTGTGCAGTGCTGTACCCTACGCTAATACTCAACTAGTGAATGGTAGCGTTCAAAACATTCATCAATGCATAGATCAGGATTGTCAGGACAGGAGGGACAATAATACCGGGTGTCACGACTATATCCACGCTTGCTGCAGACACGACATCTTCTTTGGGGGGCTCGTTGGGTAGGGGTACTCGGGAGGACATAAGGAAAATGCCTCTCATGTAGCCGGCTTACTGCATTTGGTTGGGGAAGGTGAGGTGGAGCACCGTCTGGAAACAGAAGGGCTCTGACGATCTCTTCCTGGAATTTAAGGAAGGATCCAGCCCATCCTGAAGCTCTGTATAGCACATGAGCGTTCAGCAAAGCCAATTGAAATACTGTAAATAAACACTTTCTTGTACCAGCGTCTGGCCTTACAGGCAACTAGGTACGGCGCCAACAACTGGTCGTTGAGGTCCACCCCTCCCATATTTTGGTTATATTCGTGGACACAGAGGGGTTTCTCCACAACACCAGTCGCTGTAGTAATTTGGACCGTCGTGTCTGCATGAAGGGAGGTAAGAACGAAAACATTCTTATTATCCCTCCACTTCATAGCGAGTAAGTTATTACACTTGAAGCAGGCTCTCTCCCCCAGCCTAAGACGGGAATCTACAAGCCTCTGGGGAAAGCCCCGGCGATTAGGTCGCACGGTGCCACATGCTCCAATCTGTTAATCAAAAAGGTGACTAAAAAGTGGCACGCTCATGTAATAATTGTCCACGTACAAGTGGTACCGAATAAGGGTGACACCAAGTCCCACACGATCTTGCCAGTGCTTCCTATGTAGTCAGGGCAGTTTGTCGGCTCTACGTGACTATCTTTGCCCTCGTAAACCATAAAACTACATGTATAGCCTGTGGCCCTGTCACAGAGCTTATACATCTTGACCCCGTATCTGGCACGCTTGCTGGGAAGGTACTGTTTGAATGACAAGGGGCCAGAAAACTTAATCAGGGACTCATCAACGCAGACAACTTGATGGGGAGTAAACAAGTCTGCAAAACGTTGGTTGAAGTGGTTTACGAGGGGGCGAATTTTGTGGAGCCGATCGTATTCAGGGTCTCCACGAGGACGGAAGAGTTCATTGTTGTTGAAGTGCATGAACCGCAAAATCTGCTCGTATCATGCCCTGGTCATGGAGGCAGAGAACAAGGGCATATGGTGAATTGGGTCAGTGGACCAATATGACCGCAACTCACTCTTTTTAGTTATGCCCATGTTGAGGGAAAGGCCCAGAAAGAGCTTAAATTCAGAGACCGTAATTGGTCTCCAATCTCTGGCAAGGGAGGACTGGGGAATAGTGGCTATGTATGATCAGCGTATAAATTGCTTTGGTCCACAATAGATCTATAGAGATCTTCGGTGAAAAACAGTGAATAAAAATCCAGTGGCGTAAAATCAACTGTTTCCACATGAAAGCCGGGTTGGCCAGTGAATGAGGGAAGTACGGGTGCTGCAGAAGTGGTGGGTTCCCAGTTCAGATTGGCGAATGCAGCAGGAAGGGCACTATGGGCCTGTGTTCGTCTTCTTGGTGGCAGCGGGACACTACTTGTGCTTGCCACCTCGCCAGCTTGAACTGCACTTATGGAACTCGCCACGTCACCAAGTGTTACTGCAGTGCTGGATGTACGACCAGGGTGTACTAGGCCGCTGGTGCTTGCCAGTTCACCAGAAGGAATAGCGGCGCTAGTACTGCTCTGCTCCATAGGAGGGACCTGCGGTTCTTGCACATCAAGGACAGAAGAAGTTCGGGGTCTGGTACGCCTGACCTTGGCAGGGACCACAACTTCGTCGTCAGAGCTATCTGTCATGGAGCCGCTGTCCTCTACAGGATCGTATTCTGAGCCTGAATCTGACAGATGAGTGACTTCCTCTTCACTATCTGTCATGCTCAGAAATGTGTAGGCCTCTTCACTAGTGTACCTTCGATTTGGCATTTTGGGCTCTAAATTTAGTGGTACACTAGTGAGACTCACAGGCAAAAAAGCTCCTGACTGTTAGCGACTGTATCAAAATGCTACCAACAAAAACTGTTAGCGATCGCAGGGATCAGGCCTGACTCTGCGAACGCTGCAGTTATGTGTTTAGTGTTTTGTAAGTGACAGTGATCGATCAATACTGCACTTGGGTGGGCTGGGCAGGGCTGGGCCGAGGGGCAAAACACAGGTGCTAGCAGGTATCTGGGCTGATCACTCTAACACTGTTTATGGGAACCCTAAATTGCTGGGGATGCTAGTATAGATGTGATCAGATCAGATATTGATCCGTTCAGATACTATAGCACTAAGGGAGGTGTATGCTGCGTGCGTGGGTGTTAGCGGTACTGGCGCTAACCTGGCACTGTCTGGGGCGACGCAGACCTTATCTGACCCTAAAACTTAACTTATATCACCACTGGGAGATCAGGGGTTAAACCTTTATTAGGTAATAAACGGCGGGTGCCCTGAAACTATAATAAACAAAGTAACTAACCAGCGTCACCCGTAACAGTTATACGGTGATCACTGGTGAAAGGGTTAACTAGGGGGCAATCAGGGGGTTAAAACCTTTATTAGGTAGTATATGGGGGTCCCTGTCGCTATAAGACACAGACGGCGAACCTATATACTCACCTCCCTAATTAGCGTCACCTGTGTCACTAATACAGCGATCAGAAAAACGATCGCTTAGTGACACTGGCAACGGGGGGTGATCAAGGGGTTAACCTTTATTAGGGGGGGGGTAGGGGGGTATCCTAGACCTAAAGGGGGCTAATACTAACTGCCATACCACTTATAACTGTCACAAACTGACACCAATGCAAAAAAAAAAAACTGCTATTGGTGTCACTGTGACAGGGGGTCCATGGGGGTGATCGGGGGGTGAAAAGTGTGCCTAGTGTTAGTTAGTGTACTAAATGAAAGGTATGGTGCTGCGCTAATCCAATAATAGAATAACACTGCTGCTAAAAGGTAGCAGTATGTATCATAAATCCTAGTGGGAAAATGCATGCACTAATTTTGTATCACAATGTCACTGTGGCGCATAAATAAAGTGCCAAGTGCATAAATAATAAAATAATAAAGTTGACCTGCTAATACATAGCAGAAAGTAGTGTATATAGTGTTCAAAAAAGTGACACAGTGTCAAACAATTCAGTGCAAAAAAGTATAATGCCCTAATAGGGATATAATGTAAACCTAAATACTCGTAGATTTAAAACATAAATACAATATTAAGTAGTAATACATTAATAGATAAATAATAGTGCACATAAATTCAACGTGAAAGTGCAATGCAATACAGTGCAAAATAATGCGATCGTGTGTATCATGCACACATAGGGGTACACTGTGATCCCAGGGTGTCCAATGTGTAAATACATGCAGTGACAAATATTCTAAACAAATGCCAAATACATTGTATACACGTAAGTAGGTAAACAATAAAGTGCCTAGTGAAATAAAATAAGTGACAGAGGTATAGTGTGCTAATGGAACATCCAGTGACTTCACACCAAGCAAGATGATTCTTCAAAGGGCATATAGTAGGTGTATGCCTTAGGGTGTATAAACCAGGGAAAAACAACACAGCGACTCCTCTTCGTGACAAGAATCCTGCACTAATAAGTAATGGCCCCTTACCACATATTACTGAGGTAACAGCGTAAACAGCAAGGCTGATATATTTCATAAACCTGGACCCGACTCTGTTCTCCAAACATCTAAGTCCCTCCATGTGTGCAGTAACCATAAATGGAAAGAAGGGGATGCCACATAGTGTAGTATTTAAATAGCAAAAGCCGAAGTTTATTAAGACAAGGGTACTCACATAAAAAACACAGCAATCTCACATATCACCAACAAGCAGCGGGCTTGTACGCGTCTGTCAATGGGATGTGCCTCTCCTGTCCCTACGCGTGACATCACGTAGCTCGTGACTTCATCAGGGGATACTCCACCTCGTCCTCCCAGCACTGACTGCACACACAGCCCTTCACCCGGACACAGCCTCCCTCCTCCTCCTCTCTGCAGGGGCCACAACTTCCTCCACCACAGGGGCCACACCAACCCCCTTCCCCCACACTTATCACAGCCGGACTCTACTCTGTACACTGATCTCCCAGTGTAGTGTTGTGCAGACTTACTTGATGTCTTCTCTCCTCGGCTCGAGGAGAGATGACATCACTTCCTCTGCCGCTGTTTACATTACAGAGGCAGAGGAATGATTTCATTGGCCTGGGAGCGATCGCGAGGGGGTGGCCACGAATAGATGGCCTCCCCCTCACCTCCGATCGCTGGGGGAGAAATACCGACGGCCTTGGGCACCGGGGGGGGTCCGATCGGAGGCAAGTAACGTACCTGTACGTTACTTTGCCTGCCCGTGCCATTCGGACGACGTATATTGTCGTGAGGCGGTCGGCAACTGGTTAAAAAAAAAATCTTATTTTACTTTTTTTTTTTTTTTTACACTGTCCCTTTAATTTTTTTTTTTTTTTTATCACTTTTATTCCTATTACAAGGAATGTAAACATCCCTTGTAATATAAATAAGCATTGCAGGTCCTCTTTATTGAGATTTCTGGGGTCAAAAAGACCCCAGATCTCTCATTTACCTTTAAAAACAAAAAAAATGTCCTTTTGGCCTTTAAGAAAACAAAAAAAGTTGATGGCCGAGAACCGGAAGTAATGTCAGAGGTCGCTCTGGACCTCCAAGGGCATAAAGCCAATTGGGGGCCATCTCGCCCTCACTGGACTTCCTGCCCAGCCACCGATCAAACCAGATCGCTTCCGGTAAGCAGCGGAACGGGGTGGGGCACCTCTCCCGCCGCCCTTTAAAAGTGAACCAGCAGCGAATCCACTGCTGGGACCACTTTTAATCAGGTAGCCAACCACCTGCTATATAAATAAAGATACCAGAGTTATGGCAGCTAGCTGCTGCCATAACCCCCAGTATTTAATGTCAAAGTAATGACATATATTTACAGTTAGGCGGTCGACAAGTGGTTAGAGATATCTTGTAACTTTGTATTAGACCTGAGATGCGTTTTATGAGAGACAGATTCTGAATTTCCAGCCTATTTGGTGCCAAGTCCCATGACTGAGGATTTTTACCTCACTTTGACTTAAAATTGTAATAGCCTTTGTTAGAGGTAACCCATGTTCCAAGAGCAATCTTTCTCTAATGCAAGCTGAATTCATTATTTCTACTAGTCGGTATCTTATCATTTCATCTGTTAGAGATCCAAACTCAAAGGTAAAAACCAATTCTCTCAAAGCTGATATAAATTGTACTGTGGATTCACCATTATGCTACCCAAGTTGCTGGAAGTTATATTGATCCGCAACCACATTTACTTTAGGCACAAAGAAGGTTTTTAATGCAGTGAGAGCTGTATCATAAGGGTCATCTGCTGCCGTTAGCGTATAGAAATATGCGGTCCTTTTGCTCCCAGGCAGTAAAGCACACTTTCTAGCAGTAGATACTGTATGTCCCCCCTGATTAGCAGCAAGCATGTGATTTCCAAACATAAGAATTCAAGCAGTAAAAGTCATTGTAGACTCACCAGGGTGTGGAATGCAAGGATGCTGTAGAAGTGGGAGAGAAACCCTTTTCACTGTCTTGCCAATTTAGTTGTGTCCTGTAATCTTGTAGGCAGATTAGTCATAACGTGCTTTATTGACATTTTTAAGAAAAAGTGTTTAGCGCCAAAAGTAAATGAACAGCGGTGAAATGTGAATACTGTGTTATAAATGGACAGCACATTGAAATAAAGTCCAAAAAAACTGTTAAAGTGAAAAAAATGCTAAAGTGAATCTAATATATATATAGAAGTCCAATCTTAAATGAAAATCAACCATGAAAAACCAATATAGTGAAAAATATAAATTTCCCATGATAGGATTAGCAATATAAACCTATTGGTGAAAGCACAACAGTTCAGCGCAAAGATATGCACAACAAATTGGCGTGGACTTGAAAAATGAAGAGGTGATCCAGTACAGTGCTTCAGAATTATCCACCGCACCCCTTGTGAAATGAACACTCACCAAAAAAGCTGGCTATTGTTACAGCAGCAAACCCGCACTCAGTGTGGATCCGCCATCTGTTGTGGGGAAGGCTGTTCAGCAACTTGCACCATCCAGATATAGCTGTAGTAAATAATGCTCACTGGGAGCCAGATGAAGTCTCCATAGTGTAGTATTGATTAGATTATTTGGAAATTAAAATGAATCATAAGCGTATATTGATTGGTTTGCACAAAAAGTTATAGCGTCTACAAACTATGGGATACGTACTGGAATTTGTATTTATTTATTTTTATACTAGTAATGGCGGCGATCAACAACTTATAGTGGGACTGCGATATTGCAGTGGACAACGGACACTAAAGGGTTAAACATGTAGGGCGATCAGAAGGTTAAATGTGTGCCTAGGCAGCAATTTTGTGTACTTTGTGAGGTGTTTTTACTAAGAGATGTGATGGCTTTTATTCCCTGCTTAGGTCTGTGTGAAAGTTATAGAGTCTAAAAATTTGTATATATTTGAAAATTAATAAACCCACATATACTGATTGCTTCTCTAATTTCTTGAAACCTTAAAGTGCCGGAACAGCAGAATAACCACTTTTTGGAAAGTAAATAATTCAAAGTATTTAGTAGGAGGCATGGTGAGTTGTTTTTTTTGTGGGAAATTAGGAAATTAAATAAATTTTTTCACAAAGCTGTCATTTTTTTTATTCTTTATTTACAGTCAGGTCCATAAATATTGGGACATCGACACAATTCTAATCTTTTTGGCTCTATACACCACCACAATGGATTTGAAATTAAGCGAACAAGATGTGCTTTAACTGCAGACTTTCAGCTTTAATTTGAGGGTATTTACATCCAAATCAGGTGAACGGTGTAGGAATTACAACAGTTTGTATATGTGCCTCCCACTTTTTAAGGGACCAAAAGTAATGGGACAATTGGCTGCTCAGCTGTTCCATGGCCAGGTATGTTTTATTCCCTCATTATCCCATTTACAAGGAGCAGATAAAAGGTCCATAGTTCATTTCAAGTGTGCTATTTGCATTTGGAATCTGTTGCTGTCAACTCTCAATATGAGATCCAAAGAGCTGTCACTATGAGTGAAGCAAGCCATCATTAGGCTGGAAAAACAAAACAAACCCATCAGAGAGATATCAAAAACATTAAGTGTGGCTAAATCAACTACTTGGAACATCCTTAAAAAGAAAGAATGCACTGGTGAGCTCAGCAACACCAAAAGACCTGGAAGACCACGGAAAACAACTGTGGTGGATGACCAAAGAATTATTTCCCTGGTGAAGAAAACACCCTTCACAACAGTTGGCCAGATCAGGAACATTCTCCAAGAAGTAGGTGTATGTGTGTCAAAGTCAACAATCAAGAGAAGACTTCACCAGAGTGAATACAGAGGGTTCACCACAAGATGTAAACCATTGGTGAGCCTCAAAAACAGGAAGGCCAGATTAGAGTTTGCCAAACATCTAAAAAAGCCTTCACAGTTCTGGAACAACATCCTATGGACAGATGAGACCAAGATCGACTTGTACCAGAGTGATGGGAAGAGAACAGTATGGAGAAGGAAAGGAACTGCTCATGATCCAAAGCATACCACCTCATCAGTGAAGCATGGTGGTGGTAGTGTCATGGCATGGGCATGTATGGCTGCCAATGGAACTGGTTCTCTTGTATTTATTGATGATGTGACTGCTGACAAAAGCAGCAGGATGAATTCTGAAATGTTTCAGGCAATGTTATCTGCTCATATTCAGCAAAATGCTTCAGAACTCATTGGACAGCGCTTCACAGTGCAGATGAACAGTGACCCGAAGCATACTGCGAAAGCAACCAAAGAGTTTTTTAAGGGAAAGAAGTGGAATGTTATGCAATGGCCAAGTCAATCACCTGACCTGAATCCGATTGAGCATGCATTTCACTTGCTGAAGACAAAACTGAAGGAAAACGCCCCAAGAACAAGCAGGAACTTTAGACAGTTGCAGTAGAGGCCTGGCAGAGCATCACCAGGGATGAAACCCAGAGTCTGGTGATGTCTATGAATTCCAGACTTCAGGCAGTAATTGACTGCAAAGGATTTGCAACCAAGTATTAAAAAGTGAAAGTTTGATGGATAATCGTTAATCTGTCCCATTACTTTTGGTCCCTTAAAAAGTGGGAGGCACATATACAATTCCTACACCGTTTACCTGATTTAGATGTAAATACCCTCAAATTAAAGCTGAAAGTCTGCAGTTAAAGAAATTCTTGTTGTTTCATTTCAAATCCATTGTGGTGGTGTATAGAGCCAAAAAGATTAGAATTGTGTCGATGTCCCAATATTAATGGACCTGACTGTAGGTCGCAAGGAATTTAGTACAACAATACAGAGTAGTACAAAGTAACAGCCCAACACAGTCAACCTAAAAACATGCATAGCTTATTTGACCGAGCCGTAAAAATAAGTTGTCATTTTAACAGGATATTTCTCACACACAGCAAAGGCATACTTAAAATTATGCCCCAAAACACATTCGGCAATAACTCTTGAGTATAGGGATACCACATGTGTGAGACTTTTTCACAGCCTAACCACTTAGAGGGGCCCAAAATTCAAAGGAGCACCTACAGGACTTCTAGGGACATAAATGATGCATCTAATTTGCCAACTACCTCTCACATTTTTGGAGGCCCTGGAGCGCCAGGACAGTAGAAACACCCACAAAATTACCACATTTCGCAAAGTAAACACCTCAAGGTATTTTTGAAGAGGCATGGTGAGTCTTTTGAAGACTTTAATTTTTGCCTCAAGTTTTTGGCAAATGCAGAAAAAAAATTAAAATGTATTTATTTAGTTGTCAATTTAATAAGATATTTCTCACACTCAGCATAGGCATACTTAGAATTACACCCCAAAACACATTCTGCTACTCGTCTTGAGTATGGTGATACCACATCTGTGAGGCCTTTTAAATGTTTGGACTGATTATGTACCAGATGTTGTATCTTGTTTATCACACAAATCAACCAATTGTATCAAAACCAATATACTGTAATAATCGCCTCTGTATGAGTGGTCAGGGAATATAGCTTAGTGTATTATCACCTATAGCAGTCCCCATTCCTATAAGCCAAGCAAGTCTAGCCTACTAGTATGTGGCTGCCCCCAAGAATGCCATGTTCACTGGCCAGTAGGGGTGAGCCAGATGTTCAAGTCGAACGTAAGTTTGACTCGAACATTGGGTGTTCGCCTGTTCACCGAACATTATGCAGTGTTCGCGGCAAATTTGGAACAAAAAATTTGGATGAACACCATTAAAGTCTAGGGGACACTAACATGAAAAACCAAAAGTGCTAATTTTAAAGGCTTATATGCAAGTTATTGCCATAAAAAGTGTTTGGGGACCTGGGAACCCCCAACTAAAATTTAAAAAAAAAAATGGCGTAGGGCTCCCCCCCAAAATCCATACCATACCCTTATCTGAGCACACAACCTGGCAGGCTGCAGGAAAAGAGGGGGGGCAAGAGCGCCCCCCTCCTGAACCGTACCAGTCCACATGCCCTCAACATAGGGAGGGTGCTTTGGGGTCCCCAAAGCACCTTGTGCCCATATTGATGGGGACAAGGGCCTCATCCCCGCAACCCTTGCCCGGTAGTTGTGGGGGTCTGCGGGCGGGGGGCTTATCGGAATATGGAAGCCCCCTTTAACAAGGGGTCCCCCAGATCCTGGCCTCCCCCCATGTGAATTGGTAACGGGTACATTGTACCCCTGCCAATTCACAAAAAAAGTGTAAAAATAGTAAAAAAGACAGGAGACACTTTGGAACAAGTCCTTTATTAAAATAAATAAATAAATAAAAATGTCCCGCCATGTAAATCCATCTCAAGCTGCCCGACGAACTGAAAAAAAAAACGCAACAGCTCGACCTCCATCCTCCATGTAAGGCTCCCGCCGAGTGACGCTTCTTCTTGATGACAGCTGCTATACAGCAGAGGGCCACCCGGTGATGTAAACTGGTGACCCCAACCCCCTCTGATGCCACGTGACGTGGCCTCCCATGAAAGCCTCCCATGAAAGGGGAGCTGTTGCGTTTTTTTTTTTTCTTTTTTCAGTTCGTCAGGTGGTGTGAGATTGATTTACATCGCGGGACGTTTTTATTTTTTATAAAGGACACTTTTTTGTCAAATTGTAGGGGTACAATGTACCATTACCAATTCACATAGAGCGGGCTGGGATCTGGGGGTCCCCTTGTTAAAGGGGGCTTCTAGATTCCAAAAAGCCCCCTGCCCGCAGGGATGAAAGCATGTGGCTTGGTTCAGGAGGGGGGGCACTCTCTCGTCCCCCCTCTTTTCCTGTGGCCTGCCAGGTTGCGTGCTCAGATAAGGGTCTGGTATGGATTTTGGGGGGGGGCCTACGTCTTTTTTTTTTTTTTTTTTTACATTTGGTGCAGGGTTCCCCTTAATATCCATGCCAGACCTGAAGGCCTGGTATGGATTTTGGGGGGACCCCCACGTAATTAAAAAAAAAATTGGTGCGGGGTTCCCCTTAATATTCATACCAGACCCAAAGGGCCTGGTAATGGAGTGGGGGGCGGACCCATGCAGTTTTTTTCAATGAGTTTTATCTATATTGCCAAGACCTGACAATTCATTACAGCCACGATCAGTTTAAAATGACTTTTTTTCCTTTAGAAATGTCATTTTGCTGTGGTACTATTCTAAACATGGGAAAACTGTGCCACTTTACAGGCATACTATAGACACCCCCCAGGCACGATATTTAAAGGAATATTTCATTTTTATTGTTTCAGTTTAAGCATTATTAAAAATCACTGCTGCCGAAAAAACGTCCTTTTTCTGCATTAATACATGTCACCTGGGGCAGGACCCGGGTCCCCAAACACTGATTATGACAATAACTTCCATATAACCCTTTAAAATTAGCACTTTAGATTTTTTATGTTTGTGTCCCATAGACTTTAACAGTATTCGTCCAAATTTTTTGCCTGTTCGCAAGTTCTGTTGCGAACCGAACCGGAAGGGGGGAAGGGGGGGGGTGTTCGGCTCATCCTTACTGGCCAGGAAGCACAGAAGCTGAAGAAAGGAAGAACAAAGAAATTCCTGTGTTTCCAGGAGTGCAGTTGTATGCAAGGGATGGATGCAAGTAAAGTCTCACAGCAACAGTCAGAAGGATGTGCAGATGGATCAGTTCAGGCCGCAGATAGAGAAATGGTAGGCAAACAAGAAAACGATCAGTTCAGGTAGCAGGCAGAAACATGGTCAATAAACAAGCCAGGGTTAGTACAGGTGGTGGGCAGAGACAACACTGCAGTGGTGTGGCGGTGATCAGGAACACTGTTGCTGGCTGCACTGATCTGGTGACATCCGGGATGTTGTTGCTATCTTACAATAGTCTGGTGACACTGTGACTGGTGTGGTGGTTAAAAGGAACACTTATTCTGGCATACACTAGTCTGGTAGTATGTAAAAAAAAGAAATGTTTACATACTGTCACCAGAGCAGCACAGTGTCACCATAGTGGTACCACGATGGCTGTACAAGCAATCATTTTTTATGCTTTCATTGAGTACTACTGTGAGAGCTGTGATTGTGGTACAGGGCCATTGTGATTGCTGTGACCAGTTACATACATCTCAGTAGTAAACAATGGAGTTGTGAATGACAGCCCCTGTTTACTACCAGTAATGTGATCGCTGTGATTGGTCACAGCAATCACATGGTACCAGGGCCAAATCACAGCAGCCCAGTACCCTGATCTGTAATCTGTGTCCACTGGACATAGCGGCTTCCCCAGGCCATGCATGAGTGTCCATTCTGGGAGGATGTACGTTATGTCCTCCCAGAATAACGCTTGTCCCGTCCGGCCGTTTATGTACAGTGACTGAGCAGGAAGTGGTGAAAGATTACACGAAAATGGTAGGGCTAACTATTGAACTTTAAGGTTGCTTTACTAAAGGAAAATAGGCTGTTTAATTTGCAAAGGAATCTATCCTTAGCTAAGTGACTGCGGTGAATCTCTGCTGAAGTCCATCATCAAATTATGTGCAGGCAAAAAAAAAATCTGTAATTTTTCCGTGCACATGATTGGGTATTCTTTTTAAGTTTTACTGTATTCACTAAGTTAAGGCAAATCTGCCTTCCAAAGTGCAAATACAGCCTATTTGCCTTTAGTAAAGCAACCCTTTGTCTTGATTTTTAAATGAGTTAGGCAGGCCAAATAGGAACTGTACATCTGTAGAACATACCCGTGGGTTCATTAAAAATTCTCAAAGCAAACTGGATGAATTTTGCTATGTATTTGCTTCCTATTGCAGTCTTTGTTTGCATCTGCTGAATACTCTAGCTCGTAGTTGCCATATTTACTTATTGTTACGGTGAATGATTTCATATACAGTGACAATTCTATAGACATAAATAATGAATGAATTGCTTGTTTTTTTTTTTCAAAAAGCAAAAGACTGTCTTGGCAAAGTATAATTTTAAACAAAGTCAGGCTTTTAATATTATAATGTAGGTTTGCTAGAAACCTTTCCCACATCTTTATTTTAACACTTTTTCCAGCCAAAAAAAAGAGAAAAAATTACATATTTTATTCAGTAAAATGTTCAAACGGCAGCTCTTCAGTCCCAGTGGCTGAGGCTTCAGCTTGTGGAAAGAGGATCATTACTTTTGAAAGTTGTATTTACTTTTCCCCCAGACTGTTGGTTAAGAGCTGGAGATCGGAGATTCGGTGCCAAATTTTTAATAGTGGGGGTTTGAAGCAGCATATTACAAACTACGCTTATTACCGCCACGCCGTTTATCTGCCATGACAGCTTTGATATTTTCTTAAGTGCTTTCGGTTAAGCAATTCATGTACATCTGTAGCATTTAAACTGTCACTTAAGAGATCACCTTCTGGTAAGTAGTTTTACATCCAGATAAAAATCATGCTGATCAAACTACTGAATTGCTAAAACACACTTTCATCAGCAGAAGCCAGATGAAGAATCCAAGTATCCTAGTAACAATGCTGAGGCAGCTGCAGCTGCTTCAAACACTAGACTACGAGAAAAATGATACAGCGGGTTAAAGAATGGCACCTTCCAGTTTCCTACTTAGAAGATTAATGGATGGATGATGGCTTAGGAAAGCCAAATAAGAAGTAATCTATTTGTACAGATTAGGGTTGCACCGATACTAGTATCGGTATATGTGCCGATACCGAGTACTTGCACAAGTATCGGTGCTCGTGCAAATGCACCGATACCTGAAACCGATACTTTCAGGCTCGGCTCTTTGAGCTGTCAGTGGGTCTCCCCAGTGTTAAAGTCCGGTAATTGGAGCTGTCAAAAAAAAAAAAGCATAGTTTCTTTTTGTATCTTTCAGTTTCTTCATCTGTAGATCAAAGGGATGAACAAATGTTTAACCCCTTAATTTACCCTAATTAACTCCCTATTCACCTCCATTTAATTATTATTTTCCTGCTTTTTTTCTTTTGTTCGCATCTATTTTATAATCGATAAACAATTAAAACTTTTTTTTTTGTTTGCTTTGTTAGTGAATATTTTCACACATATATATTAACATATATTTACATTTCACGTTGAAAAAGCGCTAAATTAAAAAAAAAAATCAGTTGACTTCCGGTTCCGGCGCCACATGAGGAGGAGGGGAAAAGCTCCAGATCCCGCAGCGCTCCTCACAAAACGGCATTTAAAACCGGCTACAGCCTTGGAGAGACCCCCTCTTTTCCTGCTTCACTGCAGGCACACATGGATCGCTTTGTGGAGCGATCGTATGCACAGGCGGTATCCTCCACGATACCCCCCCCGTGGGAGACACAGCGGCTGACACAGCCAAGATGGCGGCCGCTCCAGGCACATCAGAGCCGCTGCAGACGCAGCCACAGCCTCCTTCTGCTTCTGAAATGACAGGTATGGATCCTGCCTCCCCCGCTGGCATCGCACAAGCAGTGGTTACACTGCTGGGCCCCACATTAACCGCTACTGTGGATGCAGCGGTACACAGAGGACTGGAGCAGTTACATATAGAAATTCAAGCTCAGACACAGCGAATCACTCAGGTGGAAGAGAGGATATTGTCCCTTGAGGATGAATTCACAGCTTCATCTGCCGCGATCGCGCATCACTACTACAAACAGGGACATTTGAGATAAAGTCGACGATTTGGAAAATCGTTCGAGAAGGAACAATTTGTACATAATCGGGTTACCAGAATCGGTGTCCCCTTCCCAGCTCACGAATATATGCGCGAAAACCATCCCAGAGCAACTGGGCCTCCGCTTACCTTGCACTATTGACCGCGCGCACCGTCTGGGTCAGTACTCAGAAACCCGCACCAAACCTCGTCATGTTATAGTTAAATACCTGAACTATGCGGACAAGAATGCCATAATGCAAAAATTTCGTCGCTCACGCTCCTTAACTGTGGATGGCGCAAAATTGCTGCTCTTTGCGGATTATTCCATGGAGGTGATGAAACAACGTAAAGCGTTTTCGCCGATCCGCTCAACTCTACATAACAACCAAATCCGGTTATCCTTAGCTTACCCAGCTATCCTCCGCATCCAAACGCATGAAGGAGAACACCTCACCTTCAACACACCTGATGAGGCCGAAAATTACTTAACCACCCGGAGCACAGAGATGGAACACAGCAACACGACAGAGGGCCCACCATCAACATCACCGCCTAAACATCAACGCAGCCCGACCAAACCTCCATATAAACACAGCCGCTTTACTAACCAGGAGGACCGCTCTGGGAATCGTTGAAGGATTTCAGAAACCCACTTTCAACACTTGTGCTTGCACTGACGGGTAATATTACCCCCCCTCCTTATCGCTTTTTTCCCCCCTTTTTTTTAATTAATATTTAGGTACTTTTCTTGTTCTTTCAATTTATCATGACTGAACTTTTTTGACGCAGTACCTATGTCAGCCTGTTGCTTAGTGCTTGTTTGCTCCACAGCCTACTACCCCAGTCGCCAATTTGGTCGCCTGATGTCTGTTTGTTTAGAAGCTCACTCTAGGGACCCATGCAATAATTGCAGTGACTGCTAGTATGTAGATCGGGTCCGTGAGCTGAGCCTTCACTCATCTGAGTTTACCCCAGTGTCTTAATGTGAGTTGCTCTTTCCCTGACCTTCTCCCCTCTGACCATCCTTCCCTGTTACCCTATACCCATCCCCCCCCCCCCTCCCATCTTTTCCTTTTTTTTCCCTCCTTCCCTTCACTCCCCATAGCCTATACCCTGCCACTACATGAGGAGTTAGCGTCTGGCGGGGGATATGATAAGTAGTTGAACCTCATGTGGAAAAAAGTGAAGTCCACTATGTTTATCTTTTTTTCCTTAATCGAAAATCTGCTTTGTTAATGTTTATTATCGATTGTTACTTAGAAGAGTTGAAATTCATGTTTATCTATCTAGTACTTATGTTCTCAGGAGATCGGCAACACTTTGATGACTCCCGAAGGGTTGATGCTATACCCACAGAGAGGCTCCATTGCAAGCCTCTAACCCAAAACATAGTTTATTTCCAGTCATGTCATCGTCTACCGACGGGAGTCATCTAAAGTTGGTTTCGTGGAATGTTAAGAGGCTTCGCTCTCCAAATAAGCGCATGTCAATCCTTAGACACTTACGGCGCCTCTGGGCAGATGTGGCTCTGCTCCAGGAGACACACCTGTCCGCAGACGATTTAACACGCCTTTGAAAAATGTGGGTGGGTTCTATCTATGGCTCTCTGGCAGTAGGCCGAAAAGCGGGAGTTGCTATTCTACTACACAAAAACTTACATCACACTGTCAGAAATGTCAGGGTTGATTCTGCAGGCCGCAAAATAACCCTACATATGACCTTAGGCGACAAAGCCATTGCTGTCACCAACATTTATGCTCCTAACTCACCTGAAGCATCATTCTTTCAAGATCTAGTGCAATGGGTGCTAACTGTCCCTGAGACGCTACACCTAGTGGGTGGAGATTTTAACTCCGTCATGTCTACGCTGGCAGATCGTACGTACCACCCAACACATAGACCGCGTACCTATACCCCCCCTGCACCAAACTCTACTCTCCTATCGCAATCCATCGCTTCCATGCAATTCGACGATGTTTGGCGTTTAACGCACCCTACAGATCGAGAATATACCTTTTTTTTCGCCCCCGCATAACACTTTTTCTCACATAGATTATTCTTTTGCCTCCCCTGCTCTAATCTCTACAATTAGCGCCCCAGACATACATGACGCCAGAATATCAGACCACAGCCCTATTGCTGTACACTTAACTCAGGCTAAACCTTCATCTCCCCTACCTGGCACTTCCCTTCTTACCTGGTGGAAAGTGAAGACTTCCGACATGTACTATATGAAGCCTGGGTGGAATACATCTCCACAAACGGAGCTCACATTTCTGACCCGAACCTTTTTTGGGAAGCAGGCAAAGCCTTTCTACGGGGTAAAATCATCTCATATACCGCCCAATTTAAAACACGGACCAGACAACAATATAGGCAGGCCATCGAAGCTCTACGCTTGGCTCATGAGCGGCTTACACTAAACCGTACCATTGATAACATACGAGAATGGCGACAGGCTAAACATACTTTTGATCTTTGGGCAGAACATCATGAAGTGGCCAAAACATCATACTCTACCCTTCATTTTCACAAGTTTGGTAACAAAGCGAGCAGGGCATTCAATGCTCCTATTACCGCGGATGACATCCGATATACGATTAAATCCTTGGCATCTGCCAAAGCCCCAGGACCCGACGGTTACACGGCGGAATTTTTCAAACTGATAAACGACTTTATCCCCGACACCCTGAAACATGTATATGCAGCCATGTGGTTGGAAGGCCCCTATCTTCCCACAGGGACGCAGGCTCACATCAAACTAATTTCCAAAAAAGGCAAAGATCCCCTATCACCAGGGTCATACCATCCAATTTCATTAACGTTGATGTAAAAATCCTTTCTAAAATAGTTGCATCACGCTTAGCTCTCATACTACCGTCTTTATTACACCCAGCCCAGTCTGGCTTTGTTTCAGGGCGGCCAGCTACCCTGAACATTTTAATGGCTTTAGAATACGCAAAAACCCACCCCGATCAAGACGTCTCCATCATGTCCCTCGACGCGGAAAAAGCCTTTGATAACATCAGTTTATCTTGGCTCTTCAGGGTAATGGAACAATTCGGCTTTTCGGGTCAAATTATGCGATTTTTAGTACAAATGTATGCCTCCCCAACGGCACGTCTTGTCACCCCTGACTTTGTTTCCGACACCATCCCCCTGGCAAAGGGAACCAGGCAGGGCTGCCCCCTGTCCCCGCTGTTGTTCAACATAGCAATTGAACCCCTATCTAGAATACTCAACTCAGCTAATGGGGTCAGTGGTATCACCTTAGGTAACCAAACTCTCCGCTCCGCCCTGTTCACGGACGATATACTCTCTTTCTCTACTAACCCCGTAGCAGACTTTGACAGACTCAAACAACTCTTTGCGGCCTTCCAACTTTGCTCGGGCTTCCGCATTAACTTTGACAAAAGTGAGGTTTTAGCACTACACCAACACCTATCTACTAAATGGAGACATCTATCTCCACTCGCCATGGCAACTCAACATATCACATACCTGGGTATTCGTATAGGACGTGAACCTTCTTTGTATTTACTCAATTTTCCCCCCTTAATAACCAAAATTGTGAAGGAGTTTAGTTGGAAGCTTGGGGGGCCCTCCCCCTCTCGCTTTTTGGGAGATGTCACCTCTTAAAAATGGTGTCGTTTGCGAGCCTGCTTTACCCAATGCAGACCCATACCTCTCTTATTGAGACACTCTGATGTTCAAAAAATTCAGAAAGCCTTAACTGCTTTTATATGGTCTCGCAAGAAACCACGCATTGCGATACAAAAATTATGTCTCCCGAAGAGCAAGGGTGGGGCGGGACTACCCAATATACGTTTCTATAACCTAGCCTATTTACTTAGGGCCTAGATTGGCTGACTGGAGGATCTAAATACTCAAACTTTGCACTTGAAGGCGCTATGGCCTCCCCTTATGACCTTTCAGCCATCCTTCATTCGAATCCTAATTCTTTGCCTTCTCACCTAAAGTCAAGTGTACTACTCAGGGATACAGTCATCGCCTGGAGAGAGGTCAGAAAACTACTCAAACTGCCATCTAACATCTCCCGACACCTAAAAATCCCATGTTCCTCCCGTCCACTCTACATAAAGCTTTTGGTCAATGGAAACTTAGAGGCCTTATGAACGTAACATCCATCTACCACGACAAACCTGGTGAATTTAAACCTTTTCAAACCCTGATTCGGGAATTCTCACTACCACCAACACACATCTTTTTCTACCACCAACTCACCGATTATTTAAAGTCTTGCTGTGGGACTGACTCTGATCCCCTTCAAACGTCGTTCATTGACACTCTACTCCAAAGCAACGATTATTCTATCACCAATATCTACTCCTACCTCATACAACATCAATCACGGAAATACTCCCTTAAACCTTTTCAAAAATGGTCTCAATTGTTGGGTGACAACGAGCTGCCGGAGAAAATCCTTGAGGGATACAGGCATATCCGCAAACTCATAACATCTGAAACATGGCGGGAGACACAATTTAAAATTATCCACAGGGCCTACTTCCCGTTTCGCTTCAACAAAGTGGACCCAACTCGAGCGCAATGTCCCTGGTGTTCCTTACCTCGCTCCACACTGCTTCACCAACTTTAGGACTAATATCGATATCTATTGGAACGTTGTGGTAGCTTACATCAACAAGATCCATAAAACACAGATAACTAAGGACGGTCTCTTATGCCTGTTCAGTATACCACCGTCATCCTCCTCATCAGCTATGAACTCACAAAATATTCAACAATGGGCTCATATGTCTCCTAGTTGCCCGCAGAATTATGTCACACTGGATTTCAGCAACACCACCTAATTTAACGGCGGTTAAGAAAGACATGTCCTCACTTTTCTACTTGGAGAGATTAGACACCATCACACTGAACTTTCGCTCTGCCTCATGCTTTTTCAAGAGATGGAGAAGGTATATGAAAGCCACATTCACTCAACAAAACGATGCAAGATATAATGCACCCATTCCGTTTTACGGATTGGTACCTACGGAGAGATCTTACCAATTCCCTTGACAACCTCAAAATATCTCACACTCCTGACCCCTTTACCTTTAAGCCGCCGTAAGATGTGCGCAAGCCCATACTACCCCTTGACATCCACTATTTTTTCCTATTCGTTCCCAGTATTATCAGTTAGTTTTGCTGTTTTCACTAGACCAATTTATCTGATTTCTAGCTAGTAATGTCTAGACGTTGCTTCCACTCCTGAAGGTACAAAGATATAAAATTTCGGCCTCTCATGCACGGTTTTGCTCATTAACGATGATAAGATGTAAATGTGAATTACTGATCCCCCTCTCCTCCCCCATTACCTGTATTTAAGTATAAAGCACACTTACTGCTCTGAGAATGTATGTATACATGCTTTGTAACTATTCTGTACTCTGTTTTATACTATTATATTCTGTAAAACTCAATAAATATTTAAAAAAAAAAAAATCAGTTTATTGCATTTGTAAATAACTTTTCAATGGTTTGTACCATTGCTGACAGCTGAAGTTAAAACAAAACAGTTGCGGTAGGTATCGGTAATTGGTATCGGTGAGTACTAAAAAAAAAAAAAAGTATCGGTACTTGTACTCATTGTAAAAAAAATGGTATCGGTGCATCCCTAGTACAGATCTCTAACTGATGTGGATTAAAGAAGAACATACAAGAGACACAAATACTCCTGTAATCCATATGTTCAATAAAAAAAATATATGTAACGTGAGGCAAAACTTGTCCCCCATCAGTTTTTTTCTTTTGCCATCTGTGTTCCATTGGTGGAGACTTCCCTTCACTTCCTGTCCCATAGCTAAAACAGGAAGTGAAAATGAAATCCCTCCAAAGTGAGGGAATCTGGTGTCACCAGAACTAGTGTCCTCATTGGAAGATTTCCCCGCTATTATTGTTCTGATGTCAACCCAAAATGTGAGATTTTCTTTTAATATTGCTGATTAGGAATGAGCCAAACAACCCCTGGTTTGATTCGCGGCAGAACATGCGAACAGACCGAAAGTTCTCACGAACATTCGAACACAGATTAAGTCTATGGGACCCGAACGTGAAAAATCAAAAGTGCAAATTTTAAAGGCTAATTTGCTAGTTATTGTCCCAAAAAGTGTTTGGGGACCCGGGTCCTGCCTCAGGACACATGTATCAATGCAAAAAAAAGTTTTAAAAACGGCCGTTTTTTCGGGAGCAGTGATTTTAATAATGCTTAAAGTGAAGAAATAAAAGTGAAATATTCCTTTAAATATCGTACATTGGGAGTGACTATAGTATGCCTGTAAAGTGGCGCGTGTTTGCCGTGTTTAGAACAGTCCCTGCACAAAATGACATTTCTAAAGGAATAAAAGTAATTTAAAACTGCTTGCGGCTGTAGTGTAATGTCAGGTCCCGGCAATATGGATGAAAATTATTGAGAAAAACGGCATGGGTATTCCCCCCCCCCCCCCAGCCCATTACCAGGCCCTTTGGGTCTTGTATGGATATTAAGGGGAACCCCACGCCCAAATTAAAAAAGAAAAGGCATGGGGCCCCCAGGCCCTATATACTCTGAACAGCAGTATACAGGCGGTCCAAACAAGACAGGGACTGTAGGTTTGTTCTTAAGTTGAATTTGTTTGCAATTTGGAACAGGTACATTTTGTAAGTGTAGCTCCAGCCAAAAAATAAATTTGTAAGCTTTTTGGATAACACTCACTTTCTGTCCCAATGACAATTGGATTTTGAAAATTTTGGGTTATTAGGGAAACAAGGAATGGTGATAAAGCAGCAGTAGAGACACCTTTTTCCCATATTAACTCTTATGCCGTGTACACACGACTGGTTTTGCCGTCGGAATAAACTCCGAAGGTTTCTCCAACAGAACTCCGACGAAATTCCATTCAAGCGGTCTTGCCTACACACGGTCAAACCAAAATCCGACTGTCAAGAACGCGGTGACGTACAACACTTCAGATGGGACTAGAAAAAGGAAGTTCAATTGCCAGTAGCCAATAGCTTCCGTCTCGTACTTGCTTCAGAGCATGCGTTGTTTTTGGTCCGTCGGAACAGCATACAGACGATCAGTTTTCCTGATAGGAATTGGTTCTGTCTGAAAAATTTAGAACATGTTCCATTTCTAGGTTCGTCAGAAAAAAAGTCCGATGAGGCCTACACACGATTGGAATAGAGGATGAAAAGCTTCCGTCTGACTTTTTCTGACGGACATTCCGCTCGTGTGTACGCGGCTTAAAAGGAGATAATTTCCCTGCCTAGGGATAGATTTCCTCTCACTTCCTGTTGTCTCCCTCCATTTGTAAGTAGGAGTCGTTTGTAAGTTGGATGTTTGAAAGTAGGGGACCGCCTGTATATTCTATACGGCCTGCCCTATATACTCTGCAGAAAATTGGGAATTAGGTGTTGGTGGTGCCACAACACTGTAAGCCCTCACAGTTACTCTTGGTGGGCGCTGGAACGGGCCCTGCTGTGAAATATTAAATCAAGAATTGTAATTACATGCCCCTGTTGAACAGGGGCAGAAAAATTGGGCCTTTGGTGGTGTGGTGGTGGTGCCACAACACTGTGAGCCCTCACAGTTACTCTTGGTGGGCATAGGAACGGGCCCTGCTGTGAAATATTAGATCAAAAATTGTAATTACACGCCCCTGTTAAACAGGGGCAGAAAAATTGGGTCTTAGGCAGTGGTGGTGGTGGTGCAACACTGTAAAGCCTCACAGATACTCTTGTTGAGCACAGGAACAAGCCCTGCTGTGAAATATTACAGCAAAAATTGTAATTACATGCCCCTGTTAAACAGAGGCAGAAAAATTGGGCCTTAGGACTTGGGGTGGTGCCACAACACTGCAACCCCTCACAGATACTCTAGTTGAGTGCAAGAACGAGCCCTGCTGTGAAATATTACTGCAAAAATTGTAATTTCATGCCCCTGTTAAACAGGGGCAGAAAAATTGGGCTTTAGGCACTGGTGGTGGTGCCCTGAAACCACCATTCCTGGCTGAACCTAGCGTGGCGTCAATCACCTCTGAACCTGCCCCTGCATAGCTGCCAGAATCTCTGCCCCAGTGTGGCTTCTGTCTCTTAAGCAGACCAACTCAAGCACCGCATGGCATCTTTTTGCCTGAGTGCTTGCGTAGCCCCTAGAACGCCTACGGAGCACCGCTGGTAACAAGGACAAATCTGCACAGGAAGAGGCCATAGAGGAAGAAGACGAGGAGGGGTTTAGGAGAGAGGTGTGGCAGAATCACCACTACCAGCATTTTGGAGGCATGGTGGCGGAACAAGCTCCAACATTACTGCACCCTGTCCTGCATCCTTCCCAGCTGCCAGCAGGGTTACCCAGTACGCCGTGAAAGAAAGGTAACATCCCTGTCCATGCCTGCTGGACCATGAGTCAGCGGTAATATGCACCTTACCACTGAACGCCCTGTCCAACGAGGCCAAGACATTGCCTTCCACATGCCGGTAGAGAGCCGGAATGGCCTTCCGAGAAAAAAAATGGCGTTTGGCAATCTGCCACTGAGGTACCGCACATTCCACAAATTCTCGAAAGGGGGCAGAGTCTACCAGCTGAAAAGGCAGCAGTTGAAGTGCTAGCAATTTAGCCAAACTAGCATTCAGCCACTGAGCATGTGAATGGCTGGAACTGAATTTCTTTCGACAGTTTAGCAACTGGAGTAGGGAAATTTGCCTGCTACAATCGGATTTAGGTTTACCGCTAGCAGATTGCCCGCAAGTGCTTGGGACACCTAATTCTACACCTTAATTCCTCTCAGTGCAGGTCTCAGAGGACTGAAGGTATAGTGGGGTTGGAGATCCCAGCTGATGAGGACCAAGGAGAGGTCCGCCTTGTTTTTTGGTGTGGGTCTTTTAACCTCCCTGGCGGTTTTCCCGAGTGTGGCTCGGGGTTAAAATTCAGGACCATTAGCGGTAACCCCGAGCCACACTCGGGATCGCATTGCAGGATCCTGGGGCGGCGTTACTTACCTTGTCCCCAGGATCCTGCGATGTCCCCCGCAGTATCCGAGGGTTCCGTCCTCCTCCGAAGCCTCTCCGTGCCAGGCTCCGTTCCTTGCGAGCGGCGCGACGCACGGGGGCGGAGCCTGGCGGCAAATTCAAAAAACTGTCAAAATCATAACACATACAGTACTGTAATCTTACAGATTACAGTACTGTATGAAATGATTTCACATCCCTTTTGTCCCCAGTGCTCTGGCCCATGCCCTGCATGCAGTTTTACATGATATACACTGTTCTTTCTGCCTGGAAACTGGAGATTGTCCATAGCAACCAAAAAGTGTCCCTTTACGTCAAAAGTGGCTTTAGACCAGCTAGAAAACAGCGATAGTAAATTAGAACACTTGCAGAATTGAGCGATAGTGAATTGTGGGGAAATTTATTTTATTACTATTTTTTTTTAATTTTTTTTAATTATTTATTTTTATTTATTATATTATAATTTATGTTTTTGTGTTTCAAACTTTATCATACCCGGGATATCTGCTAGACTCTGGTTTGGACAGATTTAAGTGTGTTATTGTTAAGATTTACAGACCTACAATATAAAACGCCGAATTTCCATGCAAAATAATTGTACCGCTTTCAGCACCTAAAATCCGAAATAATCATACCGCCAGGGAGGTTAAGAACTGTTGCCAACGGACCGCATGGGAGCTCGACATATGTCTGGTCAAGCATGTGGTGCCAAAGTGGCTGCTGTTTTGGCCACGCTTGATACGCTTCAGACATCTGTTGCAAACAGCAATGGTGCGATTTGCTGCACATCTCAAAAAAGGCCCCCACCAAAGAATTTTTGAAAAACGCGTGAGTCAGCAGCGTCCTGCACATGAGCTCTGTGGTGTGATGCAGTCGGTTGGCTGTCCTTAAGCTGGCCCCTGGAGGGCATCCTGCCTCAGTGCAGAAGTGCCGCCTCCTCCTCCTCTCTTCTATCAGGCACCCACGTAGAGTCAGTGACCCTATCATCCCCTCCCTCCTCGCCACTGGAGCAAACCTGACAGTATGCTGCAGCCAGGGGAACATGACTGCCAGTTTCTTGACCTTCTTGGGCATCCCCTCTCTCTGGGCCTCTACCTTCATCCTCAACCTGGGTACCATCATCGGAGCCTTCAAAACGCTGGGCATCCTCCTGCAGCATGTACCCGACACTGTGATCGGGTTCGGGGGACTCCTCAGGACATGATGGTGGGGGTAGGGAAGGAGTGATTGTTGCCATTGACCCGATGGAATAGGCTGCTTTGGCAGCTGCATTGGCAGCAAAACTTGTCTTAGCCAGGGTAACAGAGGATGAGGACGGCGTTGTGATCCACTCTACCAACTCTTCTGCATGTTGTGGCTCAACATGGCCAGCTGTCCAAAAAAAGGACAAGCGTGCCCCATGGCCACGTGCTGAGGATGCACAGTGTCCATGACCAGCACTGTTGGCTGTAGACACAGAGCCTGCTTGTCCTCTTTTAGTGGCCTGTGAGCGTCTGCCTTACCTTGGTGGCCTTCCAGACATTCTGTAAAACTGGATTAGCAAAACACCGCCTGAAGTTTACTAGAAAAATTACACCAGGAATGGCCTGCAGTCAGATATAGGCTTGGCCAGACTAGAATGCAGTGGATATATATGTAGGAGACGGTATATACATATCTTTATACACTGCAGAAAACTGAATAACCTGCCTGCCTGCAAGTGTCTTTGAATACGTACACCAGGAATGGCCTATAGTCAGGTATAGGCTTGGCTAGACTAGAATGCAGTGGATATATATGTAGGAGACAGTATATATATTTTATGCATTGTAGATCACTGAATCACCTGCCTGCCTGCAAGTGTATTTGAAAACGTACACCAGGAACTACCTGCAGTCAGATATAGGCTTGGCTAGACTAGAATGGAGTGGACATATATGTAGGAGACAGTATATATATTTTATGCACTGCAGATCACTGAATAACCTGCCTGGCCTGCCTGCCTGAAAGTGTATTTGAATACGTACAGCAGGAACGGTTTGCAGTGAGATCTAGCTAAACTGTATGTATATATATATATATATATACATACACACACATATATATACACACACACACACCAGTCTGACTGTGTATATATGTATATGTATATATATATATATATATATATATATATATATATATATATATTACACTGCAGCTAACTGAATCAACTGCCTGCCCTGAAGTATATTAGAAACAGTACAGCAGGAACGGTCTTGCAGTGAGAGCTAACTAAATAAACTGCCTGTTCAGAGTAAATGAAATGACACTCTCTCTCTGCCAGCAACACACTACACAAGGCCGACGTGCAGGCGGCCTTATATAGTGTGGGGCACCCTTCCTTTGGCCAATTATGGATAAACAATGCAGACGGCAGGCAGAGGCATAGTTGATAAACAGGCCAGGGTCAGTTCACATGGAAGGCAATGATATGGTTGGTTGAGGCATCAGGAAAATATTCAGGACAGAAATTGAAAATGGGGAAAAATGGGCTAATAGTTTACAAGAGTGTGATAGTGTCTGAAGCATTCTCCGATGCAAAGGCCAGGTTAGAATGGACATTGGGGACAATGGAAACTGTTTCTCCTAACTCCTCTTTTGATGCACACCCAACATTTTTTTTTGGCGTCGTCTTCCGGATTCTGATGGTGGAATATGGTCAGGAAAATGCCGCTCATGTAGTCTGCTGACACAATCTGAGCAAATGCTTTCTGGGGAGGATACTTGTTGATATATCAGGGCAGTGACAATGTCTTCAATAAATTTTAGAAAGGTGTTGGGTGTTAGTTGATTTTTGATAAATGATGAAAGAATTATACATGGCCAAATGAAAAAAGTAAACTGCAACTTTTTTATACCAGAACAGGGATTTTAATGTTGATAAATAGGGCAGCAACATTTGATCATTTAAATCCAACCCCCCCCCCCCATGAATTTATTGTACTCGTGGATACAGGAAGGCTTTCGAACGGGGCCGCGTCTTCTGCGAAGTTCCAACGAGGTATCGTCATGGATGGCGGACATGATGTACACATCTTTCATATCCCTCCACTTCACAGCCAACACTTCCTCGTTCCTCAAGCTTGTCGAATCCCCCCTTTGTAGCGTTGTTTTCCCTTGCTGTACCGCAGGCCAAAGTATTTTTCAGGTATAGGTGGCGGAAAAGGGGTAAACTAGTATAGTAATTGTCCATGTAAATGTGATACAGACAGAGTTACGAACACCCGAGTTACGAACGACTCCTACTTACGAACGCCCTCAAATGCCAGCCACTTGTGCTCCATGCTGGTCCTGAATACCTCCAGACACATCCCATACTGCAGTACTACATGAACTGCATGACCAGAAGAGCCCCAGATAACATAACAAGCGCCTGAAACATCCCACATTCATGCACAGGTTTACGTTACACTTACGAATGCAGTGTTTCGACTGGAAGCTACACTTACAAATGCAGTGTTGCGACTTACGAACAACTTCGACTTGCAAACAAACCTACAGTCCCCTATTGTGTTCGTAACTCGGGGACTTTCTGTACCCCTTTTGGAGGAGTGGGAATGCCAACTCCCAGACAATTTTTCCGCTTATTCCCATGTACGGTGGACACTCGGGGGGGCTGGAGCTGGGAGTCTTTGCCTTCGTACACGCGGAATAAGTGCACGTATCCGGTGGAGCTTTCACAGAACTTGTTGAGCTTCAACCCGTACCTCGCCCTCTTACTGGGGATATACTGCTTGATTCCCAGCCGGCCTGTGAAATGGACCAGGGATTCGTCCACAGAGATGTTCTTCTCAGGGATATACAGTACATTTCGGCAAACCTCTCAGAGAAAAAAAATCAATTAGGGGGCGAATTTTATATAATTTATCTGAGTCTGGGTGATTGGGGGGGGGGGGGGGGGGGCACTGTGCATTATTATTGAAATGCAGGAAGTGCATTATAATTTCATATCGGGACCTGGACATGGCAGATGAAACAATTGTCATATGGTGGATAGGGTTGGTCAACCAATATTTATGCACTTCAATTTTTTTTGTAAGCCCCATGTTGAGCGTTAGAGTCAAAAACAATTTAAGCTCCTCCACCGTTAGGGGTCTCCATTCAAAAGGGCGAGCATAGCTTGAGCTGGGGTTGTTTTGAATGAATTGTTGGGCATTGTTTGGTACACGATGCCTTGAACTAATTCGTCAGGGAAAAATACATTTAAAAAATACATTTCAGAAAAATCTTCTGTGTTGACTTGCACACCTGGCTGTGCAGTGAAAGGGGGGATCGTGGCTGACTCTGTGCTAGAAGACAGCCACAATGGGTTTGCCAAGGCATCTGGAAGCTGGGTTTGGGCCCTAATACTTTGGCGTGCAATCCCTGCACTTGTACTGGGCCTTTCCTCCTGGGGTCTAGCAGCGCTTGTACTGGGTCTCTCCTCCTGGGGTCTAGCGCTGTTGGCACTGCTGGTAGCTGCCTGGTTTTCAGACTGTCTTCTTTTTGAACGGATTACTTCCTCCTCCGATACGGATCCTGATGTGCTGCCTTTGACGGGCTCATATTACAAACCAGAATCGGAATCAGAACTGGGCAGTGAGAGCTCCCAGTTGCTCTCATCGGTCAGACTCAGAATTTGATATGCCTCTTCTGGAGTGTATACCTTTCTGGACATGTGGCTGTATGACGGGTGACACTGATGGGCTGAACGTCAGGGACTAATGGGCTGCACCTTGGCAGTAATTGGCTGCTCCTGATGGGATTACGTTACAGGTACTCAGACGGGATGGATGGATGACAGGTACTCTGGTGGCGGGTAATCTGGTGGCGGGTACTCTGGTGGCGGGTACTCTGGTGGCGGGTACTCTGGCGGCGGGTACTCTGGCGGCGGGTACTCTGGCGGCGGGTACTCTGGTGGCGGGTAATTTGGCGACAGGTACTCTGGTGGCGGGTAATCTGGCGACAGGTACTCTGGTGGCGGGTAATCTGATGGCGGGTACTCTGGTGGCAGGTACTGTGGTGACAGGTAGTCTTTATTTAGGGGGGCAATCTGGACACTGTAGTATAAACTGTACAATATGTAACTCACTGTTAGCTGATCTTCTCCTCACACTGGATCGGTGTGTGAGGAGAAGAACCCAGCAACAGCCGTTACACCGCTGTTTTGTTAACATTTGTGACTGGCTGTGATTGGACACAGCTGGGCACATGGTAAAAGGCCAATTTTATTGGCTCTTTACCCTGATCGGGGCTGGGCTTTGTCCGAGGGAAAAGCCTCAACCCCGATTGACGCCCTGCGTGCCCCCGGGGGCGTGCATGAGCGGCGTGCACGCCGCTCTGCATAGTGACCGCCTGTGATTGGATAAAGCTGGTCACGATGTTTCTAACACTCCGCCACCAGCTCATTACCCCCATCGTGGAACGGCTGTGTCCTGAGGGACACACCGGATCCCCAATCGCCGCTCTGCGGGAAGCCGAGGAGGTCATATGATGCCCACCCAGGATGGGAGATCCCATCTGCAGACGTCATATGACAATGGCTGGGTAATGAAGTGGTTAAATACGTATTTGGATTAAACTGTTTTTACTCTGGAATTCCTCTTTAGGCAGCAATCAATCATGCGTGTGAATGGAACAGAGAATCTTCAGATCGGCAGCACACCCACACAGAAAGTAAAGTATAAAGTCTTTATTGAAGCATAAATATTAAAAGCACTGGATGGGTACAGGCAGGGGAAATGCAGGTAGGTTGACATGTTTCACACTATAGAAGTGCTTTGTCAAAACCACATAGATGTGAATGGCTGTGCTAAGCCATATCTGTGCACAGCTATATGTATATACGTTTACTCTGCCTCCAAACTAATATGGTTACTAAGTACATGTGACTTCTGGATGACACCATAGCATTTTATAGAGCTATGAAAAATGCAATAGAGAGAACTGTTCTGCTATACAAGAGTTGTATGTACAATAAATGCCTTTGGTATGCAGCAATATAAAGGCCATTCTGCACATATTTGCCTCTTACTCTTAAAAGGTTTACAATATACATGAATGTATACATTATTAAACAGGCGATATGTTGCCTGTGCTTTCCTCTATAGCATATAAGAAACCGAAATCCCAAAGATAACTAGTGACCTTTGTTGAATATTCCTATTGTAATATTATCTCATCACATATACTGTAGTTTTCAAAGGCCAGCGTATCCCAAATGACTGGAGAGTTAGGAAGGAAATAAGACTCAGAAGTAGCACTACAAGGTCATGGCCAGCAAGATAGCTTTAGTCCCCTGCTGTAATAAACACATTATGCTTTGGAAGTATTAGCAAAATAAGCTTCTTTGTCCCTCTCCTGCTGCTTGATCGTAGGGTTTTTAATTTGAAGTCTATGGAGAAAAAAAGGCTGTGTATCTACTAGATGCATAAACTTTTAAATATGTGAGCAACCCAGGCTATAAAGTGCAAGCCTTAAGCACATATGCATTAGGGTAAAAGTCTTTGTCCTCCCACTGACTGCTAGCACCATGACATTTTTGCCTCTCACTGACCAGCAGGTGGGATAATGGCACATACTCCTGCTCTTTGCACTATGTATCTTGTGCTGTGTGTTCTACTTCTGACCTATGTATTCTATAAGCTATTTTGTACATGTACATTACACACTTCTAATTGCTTCACTATATACTTTGGTCCTGACTGCTGCAAAGTGTAATATATGTGCTAGAAAATTCCATACTACTGAGCATGGTTCTCATTGTCTCAACAGTGGTTGGATTGTTTGCAGTCCCCAGCTATTTTAATATACTTAATAGTACCTCTGTAAGGTAGGATGGGTCAAATTATTGTCTGCATACAGAATCTCACAAAAGTGAGTACACTCCTCACATTTTTGTAATATTTTATTATATCTGTAGCACTGACCCCCGCAGGAGCTGCTGTATTTTAATCAGGCCTGTACTCTGCTTCGTTATCCCTTTGTTTTCTCTACATCCCCCTGACACAACTGTGGTGTAATATAGTGTGCAGTAAAGCTCTAAAGACAGTTTTACAAAATACAAAGTAATATACCTTTTTTGTCTTTACCTTGGCTTCCACTTGTGCGATGATGCAAAGGAAAACAACACTCACACAATTGTACTTAAACAAGAACTTTGTTTACTGTAATTGCTTTAAAGTAAAACACTACAATAGTTGTACTGTCAGACTAACGTAGTCTGACAGTCAACTGATTTCAGCTTACAAAGATATTATACAGATGTAAAGTGTTTGACATAACTTGCTAGTAATGTGCTAAGGAAAATAGGATAAATGGCAGAGTGAATTGATTTCACTATGAGCACTGTCCTATCCTTTGCACGCTTTGTAACTATAAGGAGATCAAATGCTGATTTAATAAAGGTATGGTACAATATTAGGGAGCTCCCATTATCTGATATCACAGCTACTTTAGCATGGCAATGAAACACAAAGCCTTGTGTTCTATTGAACAGTCCTTCTTTTCTTCTTTCTTCTGCTAGCAATGAATAAAGTGAATTTGTAATCCAATGGTTAATGACTCCCGATAAAAGCAAGCTGGATATTTAATCAAAGTTATGATAAAGCAGTACTGCAGCTATCTCTGATGTCAATGACACAGTACATAGACTAATGGTACTCCTACTCTCTCCCTAACCAGCAGAGGCTCTATCCCTAACTTAATCCTACATTGCATGTGCACCAAATTAAACAGAACCTGCTATTTAAGTCAATATGGTCCCCCTAATCTCCTGGGATTTTGGTATCCAATAGGGGATGCTGGCCTCCCTAAGATGGAGCCCACAAAGGCGACAAAATAGTCTTCTAGGGTCTCCTGCCATCCTGAAAAAAATGGTACAATGCCACCTTCAGGTTGGCGTATATATAAGAGCTCACCACCTGCCTATAAATAAAACTTTTATTTCAAAAAGCTATTTTTGGGGATGTACATTGACTTAATGTATTTCAGTTAGAGTTTAAATTTACTTTAATATGCAGCTTCCAATAAAGTATAATAAAGTGATATTAAACCTTCAAACAATAAATATTAATTCAATAATACACCTCATACGTTGTCAATTATTTTCCCATTTTGTGAAACAAAAACATGAAAAGTTAATTTACGATGTTTATGGTGGCTCCCCAAGAGCCACTCTGACATACTTGCTCCCATTTTGGATATAAATTTGATGCAAGGGCACTCCGTACACCCACAGCACAGGCAAAGTTAAAGGATTTGTCTGACCAACAACTGGCTTTGTTGTATTGCATCTAAGAGGTATGAGAAAGGGGCACACATGAGCATTACAAAAAGACCCTGATGAACAGTTGAGAATAGTGTATGCTATCCTTCTGGAAGTTCAGGGAAGCGACATTGAGACTTATACAGACTGCAGACCAAAAGTAGATATTTTCGGTCATTATAAATAGTTCAGGATTGGGGGAAAATAGTGCTGGACAGTGAGGTTATCTTATTGATATTGCAATCTTATCTTAAAGTGGTTGTAAACCTCAGTCATGGAATCTGAGCAAAGCAAATACAGTATATCTGTAGTGTTTACTTATCTCTCTCCAAAGCTCCAATGCCGCGTACACATGACCGTTTTTTCCATCTGAATAAACTCTGAAGGTTTTTCCGACGGAGTTCCGACGGAATTCCACTGAAACTGTCTTGCGTACACACGATCACACCAAAGTCCGACCATCCAGAACGCGGTGACGTATATGTACGATGGGACTAGAAAAAGGAAGTTCAATAGCCAGTAGCCAATAGCTTCCATCTCTTACTTGCTTCAGAGTATGCGTCGCTTTCGGTCCGTCGGAACAGCATACAGACGAGCAGATTTCCCGATAGGAATTGGTTCCGTCGGAAATATTTAGAACATGTTCCATTTCTAGGTCCGTCAGAATTTTCAAAAAACACACGATCGGAATAGACGATGAAAAGCTTCCGTCTGACTTTTTCTGTCGGACATTCCGCTCGTGTGTACGCTGCATTAGTATCGCTTTTCTCTGGTGCATTGTTTCTGTGTTATCAGCATAAGTCACTTCTGAGATGTTTTACCAACACATGAGATACATTTCGGGAGGGAGAAGAGGAGAGAGCTCAGAACAGGGTTTGACTATTCATAACATAGTTCTTCTGCTGTGTGAAGGGGGGGGGGGGGGGGGTGTTCCTTTCCTCCAATCTGCTCTCACCCACTGCAACTGCAGCCTCTCTGCCCCCAATTCTCTGCTCCTGACAGAGGAAGAAGGATTTTAATATGATCTGCCCTTTTGAAGGGGTATAGAGAGCAGAAGACTGCAGATAAACAAGTAAAACCTACGTAGGGAGATTTGCTTCATCTCTGTGTATCTCCTAAGGCTTTTCACTTCACTGGGTATATGTGATGTTTTACAACCACTTTAAGATATTGATGCTGATGTAGGTGATCTGGTCCCCTGGCACTGCAGGTGGCTTCTACAACCCAGAGGATCT
Source organism: Aquarana catesbeiana (assembly GCF_042186555.1). Lineage (NCBI taxonomy): Eukaryota > Metazoa > Chordata > Amphibia > Anura > Ranidae > Aquarana > Aquarana catesbeiana. The sequence goes on from NC_133331.1 coordinate 189,400,906, forward strand.
CCAGTCTTCTTGGCCTGTAGTGTTATGTAACAAAAATGGAAATTGAAGCGCCACACCACTGCTTAAAGGTCTAGACATGATGTCCCAATGAAAGGCAGGTAAGCAATTAAAAGAGTAGCCATCGTGTTTGAGGGTTCCAAAACTGCCTCCCTCTTCAGGGCTTATTATTGGAGACAATGTAAGTGGACTAGAGGTGAACTGGAGAATCAATGGTCTTTCTTCCAGTGCGATTACAAGCATAGGTCTGACCAACAGCTGGTTTGGCTTATATATTGTTTTGTTTTCAATCTCAAGCCACGATGAAGAGGACATTTTTACACCCATCGAAATGCATTGACTACTCTTTCAGTTATCACCGTCCCCACACTTTATTGATATAAATCAATAAAAATAGTCATGTTTGGACATTTTAGCAGTGGTATAGTGCTTCAATCTACATTTCTGTTAAATAAAAGAAAAATGACAATGCATTTTGCACCCAGTGAAATGGAGTTGGAGGAAAATAAAAAATAAATAAATACAGATGCATCTCATAAAATTAGAATATCTTAAAAAAGTTAATTTATTTCAGTAATTCAATTAAAAAAGTGAAACTCACATATTGTATATAGATGCGTTACATACAGAGTGATATATTGCAAGTATTTCTTTCTTTTAATTTTGATGATTATGGCTTACAGCTAGTGAAAACCCAAAATTCAGTGTCTCAGAAAATTTGAATATTACATAAGACCAATAAAAAAAAAAAAAAGGATTTTTAATACAGAAATGTTGGCTTACTGAAAAGTACGTCCATGTACAGTACAGTATGCGCTCATTACTTTACATTACAGGGCTCCTTTTGCATGAATTACTACATCGATGTTGCTTGGCATGGAGGCGATCAGCCTATGGCACTGCTGAGGTGTTAATGGAAGCCCAGGTTGCTTTGATAGTGGCCTTCAGCTTGTCTACATTGTTGGGTCTGGTGTCTCTCATCTTCCTATTGACAATACCCCTATGGGGTTTAGGTCAGGGGAGTTTGCTGGCCAATCAAGCACAGTGATACCATTATCATAAAACCAGGTATTGGTACTTTTGGCAGTGTGGCCAGGTGCCAAGTCCTGCTGGAAAATGAAATGAAATCAACATCTCCATAAAGCTGTTTAGTGAAGGAAAACATGAAGTGCTCTAGAATTTCCTGGTATAGGGCAGCGCTGATTTTGGACTCGATAAAACACAGTGAACCAACACAGCAGATGACATGACTTCCCAAATCACCATGGGCTATGAAAAATTTTGCATTTCATTTGGAAATCAAGGTCCCAGAGTCTGGGAGAAGAGTGAAGAGGCACAGAATCTCAAGTTGCATGAGGTGCAGTGTGAAGTTTCCACAGTCAGTGATGATTTGGGGAGTCATGTCATCTGCTTGTGTTGGTCCACTGTGTTCTATCAAGTCAAAAATCAGCACAGCCCTCTACCAGGAAATTTGAGCATATTTCATGCTCAGTAAGCCAACATTTCTGTATTAAAAATCCTATTTTTTTATTGGTCTTATGTAATATTCAAATTTTCTGAGATATTGAATTTGGGGTTTTCACTAGCTGTAAGCCATAATCAACAAAACTAAAAGAAAGAAATGCTTGAAATATACCACTGTTTAAGACATCTATATAATATATGAGTCTCATGTTTTGAATTAAATAACTGAAATAATTTAACTTTTTGATGATATTCTAACTTTATGAGATGCACCTGTAAATGGGTTTTAATAAAACGTAAAAAAAAAGTATAAGGAAACCTGTGCAGAGAAGACTTAAAGGATGCTGTTCCTAACTTCTCCTTTTAAAATGCCTTTTTTTTCTGACCATCATGCTTATCCAAAGACGCACCTCTTCCTGAGGCACTGACCAAGAATTTATATATTTCTTACTTTCCTCTGACTGTATGTCCATGGTGAGTGACTCAAAGCAGCCAGGCAACTAGCATTTTTCCGTCACAACAGCCCCCATATCTCTCTAGCTTCAGGTTACCTTTGAGAACCAAGAATGGACAAGCCTATGCAACATAAATCCTCATAGAAAAGTAATAGATTGCATAAGTGTGAAGAGTGACTACTGCACACTAATTTATAGTTCATCTCTGCCATCCCTCTACATCACCCTCTCATTCTGCTCTGGAAAAAAAAAAATGATGCTTGATCGGCTTAAAATAGTGAAAATACAGATTTCATTTTGTAGTCTGAAAGTATTTGTTTATGCTGCTGGCCAAGCGACATTTAATAAACAATGAATACAAGCACATCGTTTCCTCATCAATCAAAGCCCATAAAAAGCTCAGCCAGAGATTTAATCTCCCATTTCTGGGAGCTGTCGTAACACAGCTCTTTTTTTTTTACAAGATGTTTTTGTTCCGAACATATACACTCTATCCACGTCTTGTCATTAATTTGAAAAATTACATGCATGGATCACAGTCCCTGGGAAACATGGACAAATCTTACAAGCATTCTTTAGAACTAATTTTTCTCAACACAAAGTCAGAGTGATCATCTGTATAAATTGCTGTCAGAGAAGCTAAAGTGAACCGAGGGCTCTTCAATTCAAGACTTTGCACAGTTTTGTGTTTATTCCAACATTTCACAAAGCCAACTGTGTTCAAAAATAATGACTTAATCAGTTCCTTTAAAAGAAGCGCCTAGTCAGATCTACAGTATAGGTGCGGAAAACTGTTCATGTCAGATTTAGGCAAGGCACCTTGAGAGGACTTGTTAAAGAGGAATACCATGCCAAAAAAAAAGCCTGAATTTATTTTTATTTTTTAAAGAAATGCCCCCCAATAGTATATAAAAAAAAAATTATATATATATATATATATATATATATATATATATATATATATATATATATATATATATATATATATACACACACAAGCCAATTGAATTCAGCGCTATCCTCAATAGGTGGGGAAGACTGCTTATGTCAGATAAAATTAAGGTACCTTGATAAGACTTGTTAGAGGAATTTTGCCCTGCCATATCAAATAAATTCCTGATTTTGATAAAGGTCCTCCCTAATCAGCTCCGTGCAGTCGTGCGACACTGTACCCAAATAAAATATATGTCCTTTTTTTCCAACAAATAGAGCTCTCTTTTGGTGGCATCACCTCTGCAGTTTTTATGTTTTGCACCTTTAAACAAAAAAAGAAAAAGAATGAAAAAAATGAAAAGAAAAAAAAAAAAAGAAGAAAAATGTTTTACATTCTGCTGTAAAACATATCCAATAAAAAAATGTAGAAAATCAAATTTCTTCATCAATTTAGGCCAATATGTATTCTGCTACATATTTTTGGTAAAAAAGTCCCAATAAGCGTATATTGATTGGTTTGCACGAAAAAGTTATTAGTGTCTACAAACTATGGGATATATTTATGGAATTTATTTATTTTTACTAGCAATGGCGGTGATCGGCAACTTATAGCGTGACTGTGATATTACGGCGGACAAATTGGACACTTTGACACTTGACACTTTGAACAAATAGCATATCATGAAAGCCAAGGAACACACTAGACAGGTCAGGGATAAAGTTGTGGAGAAGTTCAAGGCAGGGTTAGGTTATAAAAAAAATCCCAAGTTTTGAATAGCTCACGGAGCACTGTTCAATACATGTGCAATAAAATTGGGGAGTTTTGGGACTTTAGATGAGGCACATGTCTCCATCTCGAATACAGTAGAGACAAAAAAAGGGGAATTTGGGGACTTTGAAAGAGGTGGTGGACTAGTGTAGATGAACGTAATCAATTATTGAAGTAAAAATATATAATTGCATGATAATGATAGAATTCATATAAGAAAGTCAATGGTAGAATATTGTCATAGGTACGTATGCATAATAAATATAAATACAAAACAATGGTAACATTCATAAACAGTAATCAATAAATAAATGATCTCATGTTGTACATATGCATAGAACAGTAACATCATGTTCACAGATGTGTACATGGTAAGCACATATGTATAGCATGGTTGGTTCACATGACAGCTGACAGCCTGATTGGTAATTCAAAGAGTAAAGAAAAAATGACATATCCAGATAGATGCTAATGGGGCACATAGTTACATTCTTAAGGACCAACGCGTTTCTGTCTAAAAACTCTTCTTCAGGGACAGATGTTGTAGAGTGTCTATGAAAAACATATGACGTAAGAATTAGTCCTAGTTAGAGTGAGTACAGCAGGTCAGGACATGATAATGTCGTCCAGCCTAGGTACTTACGTGCCAGTAATAAGCGACAATGTGCAGTATGAGCAGAAACGGAGCCATAGAAGTGGTCCGTCCCGGGAGCTGAGATGATCAGTTGGCGGCAGTTACCTAACTATGCCAGTGGTTTCGGCAGCTAATGCAGATATGCCGTCTCAGGCCTGTGATTTGTCTGTTGCCCGTTGTCAGTTTGCAAGAGGCCATGTGGGGGACACAGCAATCATGTGGAAGAAGGTGCTCTGGTCAGATGAGACCAAAATTTTACTTTTTGTCCTAAAAGCAAAACGCTATGTGTGGTGGAAAACTAACACTGCACTTCACCCTGAACACACATCCCTAAGACCCCTTTCACACTGGAGGTGTTTTTCAGGCGCTACAGCACTAAAAATAGCACCTGAAAGAAGCCACAGCTGCAAATCCACTGGGGCGCTGCGCTGGCAGGGTGCCACAAAAAGTCCTGCAAGCAGCTTCTTTGCAGCGGTGGATACACCGCTCCGCCACCGCTCCTGCCCATTGATAACAATGGGGCAGCGCTGCTATACCGCCAGCAAAGCGCTGCAGCAGCAGTGTTTTACGGGCAGATTTAACCCTTTTTCGGCCGCTAGCGGGGGTTAAAACCGCCTCATTAGCGGCCGAATAGTGCTGCTAAAACAATAGTAAAGAGTTAAAAATAGCGCCGCCGATGCCCAGGCGCTTTCAGTGTGAAAGCACTCTAACATGATACATGGTGGTGGCAACATCATGTTGTGGGGATGCTTTTCTTCAGCAGGGACAGGGAAGCTGGTCAGAGTTGATGGAAAAATGGATGGAGCCAAATACAGGGTAATCTTAGAAGAAAACCTGTTAGAGCCTGCAAAAAAATTGAGACTGAGGCGGAGGTTCACCTTCCAGCAAGACAACGACCCTAAACATACAGCCAGAGCTACAATGGAATGGTTTAGATCAAAGCATATTCATGTGTTAGAATGGCCCAGTCAAAGTGCAGACCTAAATGCAGTTGAGAATCTGTGGCAAGACTTGAAAATTGCTCTTCACAGATGCTCTCCATCCAATCTGACAGAGCTTGAGCTATTTCCCAAAGAAGAATGGGCAAAAATTTCACTCTCTAGATGTGCAAAGATGGTAGAGACATACCCAAAAAGACTTGCAGTTTAACTGCAGTGAAAGGTGGTTATAAAAAGTATTGACTCCCAATAAAATACATTTACATTTTTGGTTGTAACATGACAAAATGTGGAAAATTTCAAGGGGCATAAATACTTTCAAGGCACTGTAAATGTATATATATATATATATATATATATATATATATATATATATATATATACACATATACATATACATACAAACACACGCTGTAATTATGTATTTTTTTTTTCTATAGGTGATCACGTGACATCTGTTTTCAGCTGCATAAGGGGCTTGGAAAGGTTGGGGTGTAGACTGTAGTGGTTGGGGTGGACGTCAGCAGGAGGCAGAGAAACAGCAGTACATCCATCAACCCAGTGAAGAGTTGTTTAGGGGGTTGTCAGCACAAGTCTTGACCATTGTAGAACAGGCAAGCTGTGCTCCCAGCAGCCAGAAAATTGACCACGTTGGGATGGATGCACTCTTGCGCCTAGTGTGGTCAGTTTAAAAGAGGAAATCAGGGGGACTGGCAGGATCACCCGGTATTTCACACAAAGGGAAGCAATACAAACAGAACAGGATGGTACATTAGGCACACTTCAGGAATATGAAATGTTGGTTTAACAAAACACTTTAAACATTTACTTCTCCCCACTCCAATCCTGGGTCTAGACAGTGAAAGGGGACACATCAAACTGATGAATTCAGCTCTCTGTCACTTTGCTCTCCACCTATCAGAATGTCCCTTGTTAGTAAATGAGCACTACAGCAGATCTGACGTTTGCTGGTTCTCCCTCCCCCCGCTTGAGCTCTGCTGTAGAACTGATGGCAAGAGACTGATACCAGTTCAAATTCAGGTACTTACAGTGTTTGTGTAAGGACTCTGCGATAAGCTGGAGTGTCCCCCATTCCAAATGTGGTGGGCAGCCAGGCTGTAGAAAACCCTGATTTGTATTGCTTTTTGCATTTGCTAGGTTTCTCCTAAACCTAGAGCTAGGTGTACTTCTGGCTGTTGCTGGGAAGTGTTCTCCAGCATATAGAGCAAGGAGATGCAGTGTTATGGATTCTGAATATTTATTTCACTCTGACAAATCACTAGAAGGTTTATTGCAAGTGATGTAGGCTGGGCGAGGAAGTAAATTCAGAGAGCCACACCACTAGCCTTTAGGAGGGCTCCAGAAGTCTTCAAGAGTGGAGGAAATATGTTGGTGCTGTTTTGGGCATTCAGCAATCTGTAACCCTCTCTCCCCTGGACATTGAGCAAATAAAACCTACAAGAAGAGATTGATGTTGGTTATTTGGTCGCCACTGGTTGGTTAGCACCTGATTTTAGGCAGTAGTAAGTCAGTGTACCAACAGTAATACTAGGAGGGCCCAAAAATGGCAGCAGCTCTTTAGGGGTTAGCGCCTAAAAAGTTTTTATTTAGGTTTTAATTAATACAGAGCTGCATTAATGGGTTTCTTTTATATCTGCCTGCAATTCAGCTTTAACAAAATGGCTGCTAGATCCGAAAGCAATATTTGTAAGCTCTAATGAGCAGGGCCCTCTGATTCCTACTGTATTAAAGTGTATTGGATTTGTACTGTCTACCCTCAAGTTGCAAAGCTCTATATAAATCCTGTATAATAATTATAAAATATCAATAAATAATAATATTAAATATATAGTGTAATTGCTCAGTACTAGTTTATTTCTAAAATACCGGTACCCACATCCCTAAGTTCATGAAAAAGTAGAATTGGGACAATGGGGCAGCAGGATTTTCTTGGTACACATCACACAATTGTTTGAAAAATAATAGATTTTATTTATATATACATCTAGTTTAACAATACAGAATAAGGTATCGACAAACAAGGAATAAACATACAAATTGATCAAATATTTTTATTTTATATTTGATCAATTTGTATGTTTGTTCCTTGTTTAACAATAGTGAATAAGGTATTGACAAACTACATGTATACAGTAAATAAATAAAATGTATTGTCTTTAAACAAACAATTGTATGATGTCTTATGACGGTACCGAGAAAATCCTGCTGCCCCATTGTCCCAATTCTACTTTTTAATATTATTAAATATTTATTTTAAATTATTAAATATTAAATTAATATTAAAGTAATGTTAGGCAGCATTATAACCAATTGCAGCATTTGTTCTCCTTGAATTGGCACTGTGGGAGTTCAGTTTCTGTCTGCTCCAACCACACAGAAGAAGGCAAATAGAGAATGATCACTACCATTTTGACAAATGGGGCAAAGTAGTGTCAATAACTTAATAACTTAATACCTCCACATACCTTAAAACTGAATATTGCATGACTGCAAAAAAGCTTATTTGGTAAACCTGCGTTTATACCTCCACATACCTTAAAACTGAATATTGCATGACTGCAAAAAAGCTAATTTGGTAAACCTGCGTTTATACCTCCACATACCTTTAAAACTGAATATTGAATGACTGCAAAAAAGCTTATTTGGTAAACCTGCGTTTATACCTCCACATACCTTAAAACTGAATATTGCATGACTGCAAAAAAGCTTATTTGGTAAATCTGTTTGTCACCACTGTTTCAACTCCATCTGTAGCCATGCTCACATTATTTCAATGTTTATTTAGCCATTAAGTCTTACCTAAATTATGGGTTGCCTTATCTTTACAATTTTGGCCTTTTAGTCCCCTTGCAGTTTGATTGTGGTGTGAAAGTTATGCCCGGCTAGCTGTGTTGCTAATATGCCCTCCTAATTGATTAATTGCCAGATTCAACCCACACCCAACACACAGTATAAAAACAAGGCCTTCCTTACGGGGGAACACATACAGGGGGCTGCACATACTGGGGTTCTTTAAATAAGTGGCACTTCTGCTCTTGCACTTCAGCGATTTGCACAAAGCTAACTATAAAAGACTGCAGGTGACCCCATTTCCTAATTTTATCATCTTCCTCTCTGAAACATGCACTCTTTACCTCTCCTCCTTTTCACAATTGCTGCCTCTCTCCTCAAACTCTCTTTTCTACATCCCTCTGCTCCACCCCACAATCTGTACATATCACCCTCACTTCTCCCCTCCCCCTATTACTGCACTCATCACCTCTTTCTAACTCTAACCCCACTTGCTAACATACCCCCCAGGATACTGAAGCATGTCCCCTCATACAAATCATATTCTCATATTACCTCCCTCACTCTTCTGCTTCTCCTAATCGCTGGAGATATTTCCCCAAACCCTGGGCCCCCTTTATTTAACTGTGCCCAACACACCCATCACCCTACACCCTCTGGCAGTAGTCGCAATCTACACAATTTAGTCTCCATTCCTCTTCTTGCCAACACCAGCCTCCCTCTCTCTTGCGCCCTCTGGAACGCCCGCTCTGTCTGCAACAAACTCACTGCTGTTCATGACCTCTTTGTCACTAATTCCTTTAATCTACTTGCTCTCACAGAAACCTGGCTCCACGAATATGACACCCCTTCTCCTGCTTCCCTCTCCCAGGGTGGCCTTCGCTGGACTCACTCCCCCAGGCCTAATGGACGCAAGGGAGGTGGAGTGGGATTCCTCCTATCCCCCCAGAGCACCTTCCAGGTTATTCACCCTCCTCCCTCTTTTTCACTCTCATCATTCGAAGCTCACTGTATACGTCTATTCTCTCCTACTTCCCTAAGAATTGCTGTGATCTACCGGCCCCCTGGACCATTATCAACTTTCCTTGATGAGTTTTCTGCCTGGCTACCCTACTTTCTCTCTTCAGATATTCCCACAATCCTTCTCGGGGATTTCAATATCCCTGCTAATACAAACACTCCTGCTACTTCTAAACTTCTTAGTCTAACCTCTTCATTTGACCTGAAGCAATGGGTACAGGCTTCTACTCACTCTGATGGCAACACCCTTGACCTTGTATTCTCCTACCTATGCACTCCATGCAACTTCTCAAACAATCCTTTTCCTCTCTCCGACCACCACCTTATTAGTTTCTCTCTCCCCCTGTCTTCCACCACCTTTCCCTCCAATCGCCTAACCATCACCTGTAGAAACTTTCGCAACTTCAACTCCTCTCTCCTCTATTCTGCTACCGACCACCTCTATGACAAAATCTCTCTCCTGTCCTGCCCCAACCAAGCCATGTCCATCTACAATAAATCTCTGTCCTCCACCCTGGACAAGCTCGCTTCCCTCACTACACGCAGAATCAGGCCTCGACCCCTACAACCCTGGCAAACAGATGACACTAAAATTCTCAAAAAATGTAGTCGTGCTCTTGAGCGTCTGTGGCACAAGACTAAGTCTCTCAAAGACTTCAACCAATACAAATCTGCCCTCCAAAAATACTATTCTTTCCTCCACACTGCCAAGCAAACCTATTTTACAACTCTTATTAACACCTTCTCATCCAATCCCCGTAAACTCTTCTCTACCTTCAACTCTCTACTTTGTCCTCCACCGCCTCCCCCCACTGACTTACTCACTGCCCAGGAAATCGCTAATCACTTCAAAAACAAGATTGATACAATCCGTGATGAAATCTTCACTCTACAGGTATTTCCCCCAGCTAAGACCACATGTCAACAGATACAACTGACACACCCCCTATTCAAATCTGCTACTCCAGACGAAGTTGCTAAACTCCTTTCTATCGCCCACCTAACCACCTGTCCCCTGGACCCTATTCCCTCTCAAATGCTACGGTCACCCTCTAACCCCATCCTACACTCTCTAACCCACATCTTCAATCTCTCCCTCACCTCTGGCATCTTCCCCAATGCTCTAAAACATGCACTGGTCACTCCCATACTCAAAAAGCCGTCCTTGGACCCTACCAATCTTAACAACCTACGCCCTATCTCCTTGCTCCCCTTTTCCTCTAAACTCCTTGGACGCCTGGTTTACAACCAACTGAGTGACCACCTCATTAAAAGCAACCTTCTTGATCCCCTTCAATCTGGATTTCGCCCTCAACACTCCACAGAAACTGCTCTTTTAAAACTCACAAATGACCTACTAACTGCAAAAACCAACGGACACTATTCTGTATTCCTACTTCTGGATCTTTCAGCTGCCTTTGACACGGTTGACCACCCCCTCCTCCTCGAAAAACTTTACTCCCTCGGTCTCCGTGACTGTGCTCTTCAGTGGCTCTCATCCTACCTATCCCAACGCACTTTCAGTGTCACTTACAATTCTACTTCCTCCACTCCTCTTCCCTTCTCTGTCGGGGTCCCCCAAGGTTCTGTTCTTGGACCTCTTTTATTTTCAATCTACACCTCTTCCCTGGGGCAGCTGATAGCCTCTCACGGCTTTCAATATCATTTCTATGCTGATGACACACAAACCTATCTCTCCACCCCTCAACTCACTCCATCAGTCTCCTCACGCATTACTAACTTACTAACCGACATATCTGTATGGATGTCACACCACTTCCTCAAACTCAACTTGTCCAAAACCGAGCTTATAATATTTCCTCCCCCACGAGCTACATCACTAACCTAGTCTCAAAATACCAACCTATACGCCATCTCCGTTCCTCACAAGATCTCCTGCTCTCTAGCTCCCTCATCACCTCCTCCCATATCCGCCTCCAGGACTTCTCCCGAGCCTCGCCCATCCTCTGGAATTCCCTACCCCAATCTGTCAGACTGTCTCCAAATGTATCCACTTTTAGGCGATCCCTGAAAACTTTCCTGATTCAGAGAAGCCTATCCTGCCTCCATCTAACAACTGCGCTATTTTCTCCATTAGCTCATCCCCACAGCTATTACCCTTTTGTATAACTTGACCCTCCCTCCTAGATTGTAAGCTCTAACGAGCAGGGCCCTCTGATTCCTCCTGTATTGAATTGTATTGTACTTGTACTGTCTGCCCTAATGTTGTAAAGCGCTGCGTAAACTGTCGGCGCTATATAAATCCTGTATAATAATAATAATATTATTTGGATTAGTGGGAAATGACTGAAGTAAAAGTATAGTGCCCATCAACATTTTACGCTTGAATAATGGTACTTCTGTGTGATTATTTATATCATTTCCATTATTTAGTATGTGTCACAAATAATCACACTGTTTTTAATCGTTGTGCGTGATCAAAGAAACCACATCAAATGCATCCTCGGTACATTACTGAAAACTGATACATTATTTAAAGGTTTACTTGTCGCACTGACAGTACAGGTATCACATGACCTGCAGTGCGTTAGCTCTGTGCAAAAAGATATGAAGGCACCCAATCAAGCACACTATATTTACCCCTTTTCTTTACATTTTGCCATTCATCATTAGGAATGGAATGTATAACAAAGTCTGGAGCAAAATCAATAAACTCTATAGCTACCTTCAGAATGGCATCACTCAATTATACAGTATGAACAATGGTGAGAGATGCAGTAATCGGTTTATTTAGGAACTGTTTTACAGTATTCTACTGCTTGTTCACATACATATTGCTTTTATGGAGTCTCAGTCTCTACAAAGGAGTACAGTTCTTTTTGAGACAAAGGTTTTATTTACTAAAGGCAAATAGGCAGTTCACTTTCCAGGGGAAGTGGCAATTTTCAGGGGAATTTACCACAGAACTTAGAGAATGTGGTGATAATTTACTTTGCTATAAATACACAATCACCAATGAGAATTAAAAAAATATATATTTTTGATTGTACATGAATGGAAGATGGAAGCCAGCAGTCTCACTCAATAAACTAAGGGGGAATTCTCTTAAAATATCCAACTCCTGCAGAACAAACACTTGACGTTAGTAAATCAAACCCTAAGCCTCTGCTCTCTTTGACTGTTTACCACTTGTAGTCAATAGTGTAGCACTACCCCCGCTGGTGAATGTGGTAGTCTCCCACCCTGCACAGCCAGGCACACAAATTTCCAGTCACTCAGAGACAAGAAGCAGACCTTGCAGCTTTTTTTGTTTTTTGTTTTTTATTTAGGGGAATTGAACCTGGATGGGGAAGGGTGCATATGGGATGCCTATTTGATCAATGAAACTCTGTAGGGACTTGAACTATATACACTCCAGTATATACACATTCTCTCCACTTCTACCTCCAGCACACACTTGCTTGCAGACTTTCACTCCCAGGACCAGCTAGCACAGGTTTTATATCCAGCACAGACTTAGTTGGATCTTAGAAGAATGCCCTTTGCAGGCAGGGACCACAGGCCCCTATGGTGTAGCAAAAATGGAAGTCTCTAGTGCTAGCTGTCCTATATGTGGCTACTCCCAGTACCACATCTTCAGGCACTGCCAGCCCTCCTGTCCACAGCTGCCCCTTTCCACTGCCTATGCCACCACAGTCCAACTGACTGGCTCTGTACCCATCCCAAACTGCTCCATCCCTGTCCTCTCAGGGGTGCCTCCCAGTCCTCCGGACTGTGTGTCACTCACCCGCCCTCTTGGCTGTTCCTGTTCTCCTGGAGACTTGCCTAGCAGTGCTCTCTCGCTATCCTATCCTTGCTCCCAGTGCATCCCAGTGGTCCGCACCTGAGCCCAGGCCCAATGCCCCCCCCCCAGACTGGAGAGCTCCCTCAAAGCCCACAACAGCCTAACACTCCATTCCAGCTTTCACCCACACAACTCCTCCCCAGCTGGGCTGACCCAAAGTATTTAAGGGGGCCTGCCAACCCAAGTAGGGGATTGGTCAGGGCCCTCAGAATACTCCAGGCAGCTCCACCCTACTTCCCCTCCCATATTTCTAGAAGATTCCAGTACATTTTAAAAATGGGGGGGGGGTCTCAGTGATGCTGCCTATGAATAATCCAGCTCTCCCTGGATCTCTGCCCAACCCAGGAAAAACCCAGACAAGCCCGCAAAAATTTACATACACTTAAACAGACAAAAAAAAAAAAACCTATCTACACTTCTAGCACTAGAGGGTGCTACAATAGTATAATTTTACTATATTACATAGTGAAAGAAGGCCTACATATTATGAATGATTTTATAGATAACACAAATCTATAAATGTCAGATGCTGCTCCTAATCAGGGCTTACAATCTAATGCAATTACTACACTAATACAAACACACACACTACGGTGAGAATTTTGGTCAGATATTAGTAAACCTACCATAATGTTTATTTTTACATTATAGGAGAAACTAACACACACACATGAAGAAACCATATGGATCCAAGCTGGATAGCATGATAGTCAAACCCATAACCCAACGATGAAAGGCAAAAAGGCTGCCCAGTAAATAAAGCATCACTTTATTTCTGTCCTTGTTTTTTGCAGCAGACTTGTGTATGAATGTCTGCTTGGGAAGACTTAATGTATTCACAATTGAGGGGAAAGAGGAATGCCATAGAGATGAAGAGAGCAGGGGCACTAAGAGAACCAGGGGCATTGGGGAACTTGGGTAGAAGGAGCTGAAGGTGTAGAAGGTCCATCACTGTAAAATCGCCAGTATTAATTTAATGAAAACAAAAGGAAACAAAGGAGCCACCATCTAAGTATATCTATTTATTAAATAACACTAAATTCAATTAAGATTGCACTCATAGGATGGAGTAGAAAATGGGCATATCATTGATCGCAGTATGTACATCTGTTGTCGAGGGCTAATAGTCCAGGAGTGACTTGGTAGACTCTTTATAGCACACTGCAACAGGATAGAACCATGGCTGCATGACGGTAGGAATTGCAAGCAGATCCATCATGGGCTAAGTCCAGCCGCTGTGTCTCCTGTAATGAAGGGTGGCTGTGTGGCCCACTGGGCTGACAGATGAGCAGAGAAGTCAAAGGAAGAAATCGTAACCAGGCTGGAATACAAGCCAGCAATGGTATTGACATGTAATTGAAGTCGGAGCCTGGTGACGTCACAGAGGAGGCAGTAACATGTTTCCAAGCTGATTTGACAAAAGGAGTTGATTCATGCAGAAACATGTTATCGCCTCCTCTGTGACGTCACCACACCCAAACGTCCATCCTGTGTAGATACCAGCGCTGGCTTGCGTTCCAGCCTTGTTACGATTTCTCTCTTTGACTTCCCTGCTGGTCTTTCAGCAATAGAAATGAAATGTAGCGCTAATAATGACCAATGGCGAAAAATACATCAATGACTATGGCTCTTAGAAAAGGCACATAGATGAAACACATGTGACATGGTACATGATGGTGGATAATAAGTAAAATACAATAATGTCCCAATGTGTAGCCATAAATCGAACAACGGAAAGTCCCAAAATACGCTGTATATAAGATATTGAACTGGTATGGGAATCTTCTCCTCTGTATGTCATAGAATATACGCCCATGTAATGGAAATAGATAAAATACGCTTACCAAGGGAAGTGGATTCGGATGCCGGTGACACCGAATCAAACAGGCTCAGAGATCCTTGATGGACGATGGTTGGTCCCAGAAACCCCGGATCTCAAGGGGGATCTTTCTTCTGTAATCCAGGTCACGACTTCCGGTTCAGAAGACCAAGGAAAGATCACAGCCACAGGAATACAACCTTAATATGGGAGGGGTGAACCTCAACAACAAGTTGATGGCGCTGTACTTAATTGCCTGTAGAGCCAGACGCTGGTAAAAAAAAGTGTCTGAATACCCATTTCAATTGGCTCTGCTGAACGCTTATGTGCTATACAAGGTGTCAGGACCAACCTGGATCCTCCCTAAATTCCAGGAAAGAGGTCATCACTGATTTATCCATCTTGACAGCAACATTTGCTCTCACGATACGTAAATCAGCGACTCCATCGATGTAGGAGGCGATTTCACCACCACAGTTGAAAAAAAAGAGCATGTATGCCGAAGCATGGGGGCAGGGGTAGAGGGGCGATATGCCCCTAACATTAGGGGCAGATTGCCCCATGCTTCGGCATATATTTTTTACTTTTTTTTGGCACAGATTTTGGGTGGATGCAACTTCAGCTCTCTGCCCTTGCTTTCTGAAAGCTCAGACAAGCTGCCTAAATTGTGCACTATGAAAGGCTGTAGAGAAGAAGGGACTGCAGATAAACAGGTACAGGTGTAGGATGATTAGCTTCATCCTTGTGTGTTTTGCAATGCGATTTCACAGTTGGAATTTGCATGGCAAATGAAATAGAATGTATTCCTATTGAGGGCATTCATATACACTATATTGCCAAAATTATTGGAACGCCTGCCTTTACAAGCACATTAACTTTAATGGCATCCCAGTCTTATTCCATAAGGTTCAGTGTTGCGTGGGCCAACCCTTTGCAGCTATAACAGCTTTGACTCTTCTGGGAAGGCTGTCCACAATGTTTAGAGAAGGCCTGGCTCGCAGTCTCCACTCAAATTCATCCCAAAGGTGTTCTATTGGGTTGAGGTTAGGACTCTGTGCAGGCCACTCAAGTTCCTTCACCCCAAACCTGCTCATCCGTGTCTTTATGGAACTTGCTTTGTGCACTGGTGCACAGTCATGTTGGAACAGGAAGGGGCCATCCCCAAACTGTTCCAGCAAAGTTGGGAGCATGAAATTGTCCAAAATGTGTTGGTATGCTGATGCCTTAAGAGTTCCCATGACTGGAACTAAGGAGCCTTGGAACTTGACTGCACAGAGTCCTGACCTCAACCCGATAGATCACCTTTGAGATGAATTAGAGTGGAGACTGTGAGCCAGGCCTTCTCGTCCAAAATCAGTGCCTGACCTAACAAATGTGCTTCTGGAAGAATGGTCAAACATTCCCATAGACACACTCCTAAACCTGCTGGACAGCCTTCCCAGAACAGTTGAAGCTGTTATAGCTGCAAAGGGTGGGCCAACTCCATATTGAGTGTCCCGAAAGAAGAGAGATCCTGTTCCCTTATAGTAGATTAAACAGCACAGTGCTTGCGCTGTCTAATCTGCCCCCTCTCTAAGCTGTAAAAAAGCTGGTTGATCCTGCCAGTTCCTGTGTCCCTCTCTGTGTACTGACCTCGGTAATCATGGCTACTGAGCCCTGATTACCATTGTCAGTTTACGTGCCTCCGTCATTCGCAGCTCTCCCTCCCTGCCTGTCAGCTCCTGTGCGTCTCTCCCCCTCTCAGTCACCAACCCCCCCCCGCCGCTATTAGTAGCAGTAAAAGTAAAGAACAAATACAGCCCGCTCCTCTGTTAAACTAATCTCTCCTACACTGTGAAAGCCTGCAAATACCTTATCTTAAATTTCTTCTGGCCGGTCACAGCGGTCATGTGACCTCCCCGGCTGACGTCCTGACGTCACAGCTCCTGTATGTCTCTCCCCCTTTCAGCCACCAACCCCCCCCCCCGCCGCTATTAGTTGCTGGCCTTAAAAGTAAAGAACAAATACAGCCCGCTCCTCTGTTATACTAATCTCTCCTACACTGTGAAAGCCTGCAAATACCTTGTCATGTGACATCCCCGGCTGACGTCGGAAGGGGAACTCGGCCCCTCCCTCTGCAGCTGTGGATCGGTGGAATACAGCAGCCGGAGGTCACGTGACCGGCCATAAAAGAGCAAAGGTGAGGTATTTACAGGGATTGTTTTAAAAAAAAGCAATTACACAGTGTAGGAGATATTAAAAGGTGGTTGTAACTTGTTCTTTACCACCACTTTAAAGTTCATGTGCGTTTAAAGGCAAGTGTTCCAATACTTTTGGTAATATAGTGTACATGCAGGTGATTCACACTGCCATTTTAAAACTGCACCACTGAATCGCACTTTGTTAGCAATGCTAATGTGTTAACTCTGGGAGTATTTGTAATGCCGCGTACACACGAGCAGACTTTCCGGCATACTTGGTCGGGCGTACCGGAGTCCGTCGGACAATTCGATCGCGCGTGGGCTCCAGCGGACTTTGTTTTCTCAAAAGTTTGATGGACTTAGATTTGAAACATGTTTCAAATCTATCCGACGGACTCTAGTCCGGTCGAAAAGTCCGCTCGTCTGTATGCTAGTCCGACGGACAAAAACCGACACTAGGGCAGCTATTGGCTACTTGCTATGAACTTCCTTGTTTTAGTCCGGTCGTACGTCATCACCTACGAATCCGTCGGACTTTGGTTGATAGTGTGCAGGCAAGTCTGTTCATTTGTAAAGTCTGTCGTAAAGTCCGTCAAAAAGTCCGCCGGGCAAAGTATGCCGATCCGGTCGTGTGTACGCGGCATAAGGGTGTACAAGCACTTAATTGTAGAGCACCAACATCTTCCATAGGTTGCAGGTAACATCCTGCCATGGAAAAAAATATCCTCTGGCCCCGAAACGTTCCCTTATTTAATCACTCACCAAACATTTCTCACAGAAGCATAGAAAACAAGGAAGACTGAAGCAGTAATATAAGCCCTTTGCATTCTAAAATCAGCTCAATATGTCACATAGACGTCAACAAATGCATCCCCCCCCCCCAAATGACTTCTCTACAGGCGTGCTCCCATGATGCTTCTCAGTGTTTTCATAGTTACACATTCCAGTTCATCAAACACAATGATAAAAAAAATATATATATTTCAAAAAGCAGAAACAGCATCCTGTTATAAATCCCCAGCTGATAAGAATCAATGAATAAAATAAAAAAAAATCAATAAAATTATTTGCCAACAGCAATACTTAAATATCATAAATGCAATGTTCGCATTCATATTAATAAAACTCTCCTTAGATACAAGCATTTTGCAATTGAAATACCAAGTTGCACATAGCCTTTTTAATTTCTCATAAAGCAATAAAAACATCAGTGTAACACGCTTATAATGCGTTACACAAAGCTCCAACATATTCAAAGTGTTCCAATAATAACTATAAAACTTACTTATTAATAACAACTACTACCAACCACTTTAAAAACCTAATCTATACCAATCTTCTGCAGCCTACTCCCTGTAATGAAACCTGTGTCAACATTTGGTCCTTATAGGCAACTCCAACATTTTTATTTTGATTAGTTGGGATTTCTAGGAACATTTTAGAATTATAAGACTGTGCAATGAGAGCTTTGGGACTAACTGCGTATATTGCTTCAAAGCAAGACCAAACCGAAAAGGAACATTAAGGCATTACTCTTTTTGATTTGGAATGGTTAACATGGGCAATAACAGAAGCCTTTCTTAATTTCCACAATCAATCGTTCTATTATTTAGCTTTGGCTATTTTGCAAGTGAATTTGTCATAAGAGAACAAAGGATCAAAGAGTATTTTGTGTTTGACTACTGGTTCCTCAAGTTCTGTGTATGTTTTATTTATTTTTTATTTTCTTTAACCACTCCAGCCCAGACCCTTTACTGTGCTTTCCACACTTACTGCTTTAGCGCTACAGTTGGTAATGGTTAGAACCACAGTTAATATGAATACCTATGTGCCAAGTGCATTAAGCCAGCTATAGAAGTTGCACCAAACTGAGCCAATCAAAAAAAGCCTGTTTATATTAATAAAAAATATTGTGCTTATAATGATAGAAAATTCTAAAACAAACATAAAAGTGCAGTCCCAAATAAAGTCCTCAGACTTCCAATCCAAAATGTTATCAAATGATCCTTCAAACAGTGCAGTGTCTTCACGCACAAACTCGTCCTTGTGCTTATTCCGTTGCAGTGCTGTTAACTATATAAATGTCCCCTTGTAGTGCCATTAATTATTATCACTCCTGCTTCCCCATCAGATATGCTCTCATCTGATAACATGCAACCTTACATTTAAGTTAGGTAAAATAGAGCTTTTAGTCCTTCCAGGATTTTCTTTTGCCCTCCTTCTTCCACAATGTAGCTGCATGTGTTTCCTCAAACCCTAATGCCGCGTACAGACAATCAGAATTTCCGACAACAAATGTTCGATGTGAGCTTGTTCTCGGAAATTCCGACCGTGTGTATGCTCCATCGGACATTTGCTGTCGGAATTTCCGACAACAACTGTTTGGGAGCAGGTTCTCAAATTTTCAGACAAGACTTGTTGTTAGAAATTCCGATCGTGTACACAATTTGGACGCACAAAGTTCCACACGTGCTCAGAATCAAGCAGAAGAGCTGCACTGGCTATTGAACTTCATTTTTCTCGGCTTGTCGTACGTGTTGTATGTCACCGCGTTCTTGACGTTTAGAATTTCCGACATTTGTGTGACCGTGTGTATGCAAGATAAGTTTGAGCCAACATACGATCATCTGTACGTGGCATAAAACAGTCAAAGTCAGAGCAAAAGTAGAAAGGAAGAAATCTCCAATAGTGCTTATACCATAAAAAAATATCACTTTATTCACCCCATAAAATACTCATATTTACAAGCTGCTTAAAGCATACCAGACTCTCGCCGCACATGTATAAACCAACATGTCTTTATACGTGACACCGTAACTGCTCAGTTGTGTGTGTACAGGGGAATCCCCCTGAGAAAGCCACATGACTATGTGGCGTAACGCGTAGGGGAGGGGCAATCTGACGTCACAGTGTTTGCAATCTGAAAGGAGGAACAATTGTACACACAACTGAGCAGTTACAGTGTCACGGATATAGACGTGTTGCTTTATAGTGTTCTGTCCACTAACTCTCCTTTTAAGGTGTGGATTAATGCACCTGAGAGACACAATGATTTATAAATAAAGGGGATGCGGTTCTCTTTAAAAAAGATGGTGCTTACTAATCCAAGTAGTTTGACAGCTAGAAATAGAACTATAATATAAGTATAAAAATAACTTTATTAGAACCTAAATTAAAAAAACACACAAAAAGCTGTGAAAAAACATCACTGAGATTTTTTTAAGAGCTTTATGTGTGTTTTTTTGTCTTAAAGTGGTGTTCCAGCCAAAATTATTTATTTTTTTTTTTTGTTTGTTTTTTAAGTCAGCAGCTGCAAACACTGTAGCTGCTGACTTTTAATAAGGACACTTGCCTGTCCAGGGAGCCCGCGATGTCGGCCCCCTGAGGCCGATTCGTCCATTGGATTGGGTACAGGCGCCACCATTCCAACTAAGGTAAACCGGCAGTGGAGCCTTGCGGCTTCACTGCTGGTTTCCGACTGCGCATGCGCGAGTCCCGCAGCATCCTGTGAATGGCCAGCTTGTCTTCTGGGACACACACATGTCCCAGAAGACAACGGGGGGCTCGTCGCAGAAGAGGATGCAACTTCCTTGGCCGCAGCCCAGCTGGATCGGAAGCACTCTTAGTACTTTCAAAAAAGGTAAGTTAGAAAGTAAATTTTTTTTTTAAATATCCAAAAATGAGGGGTGGAGAGGTGGTTTTCGTTTAAGACCACCTCTCAAAATTGGGTGGAACTCCGCTTTAAGTCCTAATAAAGTTATTTTTATACTTATATTAGGGTAAGAATGTCGCTGAATAGTATAATCCTTATAAGACTCTATAACAAAATTGTGGAAGACTTACGAAAACTGGTGCACACAGAATCTGGTGCAGCTGTGCATAGTAAGCAAGCCGCTTCTAACCTCAGGTTATTCAATTAAAGTGATATTAAAAGTTACCATGTAAAAAAAAAACAAAAAAACAAACATCTTTTACTTATCTGTATTGTGGTTTTGCACGGAGCAATCCTGATTCGCCTCTTCTCGAGTTCCCCAAAGGCACTACTGGCTCCTCCTCCTCTCCGAGTGCACCCATAGCAAGCAACTTGCTATGGGAGCACTCGTGCCTGCTCGCTTCTGAGCCCCGCTCTGTGTGTCCATATGAAACACAGAACGGGGATCGGCCCCGCCCCTGTTCCCTCCTCACACTGGCTGCGATTGACAGCAGTGGGAGCTAATAAGGAGGCAGAGAACCGACAAAGCAGTTGCTCTGAGTATTGGGGGGGCTGTATACTGAAGGTTTTTTAACTTCATGCATAGAATGTAGGGTTGCAACTAGACATGTGCAGAATGAAACAATTTGCTTCGTTTGAATCCGTTATTTACATAAATTTGTTTAGTTAAATTTGTTTAATCCGTTCAATTCGTTTATGGAATTAGTTTTGTTTATTCATAATCGAATCGATTAGAATTTTCGAATTCAAATCATTTTCAAATTCAAATAGATTTTGAATAGTTTTCCAATTTCCAAAGGGAATAAAATAGAATATTCTACAATGGAATTTAAATCTGTACTAAGTGATGAATAAAGCTCACCTCCCGTGACAAAATTAAATTGTGGCGCTGATTACAATACATCTAATTCACCCCTCATAGTGAAAAATAGATTGTACGTTCAAAAAAATGTTATGTTAGTAACAAAAAAGAATCTAACCCCCTTTTTAACTGGTGTGTATCTACATGTGGTATAATCCACCCTACACCCAAATAAATAATATGAGAATGTGTGCGACCACTCCCTTACTATTATCTCCACACAATAATCTATATACGTATGGAATTATATCCACCTTAATACATGACGTGACTTAGTGTTAAATGGCTCAAAGTTTGCTCATCAAAAATAGCTCCTGTTTCCCTTATGGTAAAGATAAAATAAAATACAAATATACAGTCCATAAATAAAAGTGCAAAAAATAGTGTCCGTGATAGTGATCAAAAAGACAGCATATAAAGTGCCACAGCAAGTCCTTTCTGTTGAAGAAATGTGAGGTCTTTTGATATACTCTTCCACCACACCTTAGTGTTCAGTGATCACTCTCCCTATGGGCAGCCACTCACCAGCTCCTCATGCCTCCACTCTCGTGTGAGGCTGACAGGCATAAATCAGTTGTTATCACCGGTAAGGGTTAAAGTATGTGAATCCAGGAGACTCGTTCCATATAAAATAGAAAGACACTCCCAATAGTGTAATAACGTCAAACACTTTAATGAAACACACTGCAAAGTAACACTTCAACTATTTCACTCACATTGTGTAAAAAATCTTATAGCACAGTAAAATCCACAGCAATCCGTCCACTAACATACAGCATCTGAGATCAACCTCATAGGGGGTATGCGGTCACGGCGGACCCTCTAATGTAGAGCGCATACAGTGTCTCTCACCCTCTCACCGCCTGCTGAACAAATGGGTAACGCTGTCCCCCCTCTCTATCCCATGAATAAGGTACAGGCGTACCGAAACATGTTGGGGGCGTGGCCGTAAGGAGGTTAACACCACGTACTAGTGACAAAGGAAGTGAACTGAACGGTGAACCGAGAGAGGGGGGACAGCGTTACCCATTTGTTCAGCAGGCGGTGAGAGGGTGAGAGACACTGTATGCGCTCTACATTAGAGGGTCCGCCGTGACCGCATACCCCCTATGAGGTTGATCTCAGATGCTGTATGTTAGTGGACGGATTGCTGTGGATTTTACTGTGCTATAAGATTTTTTACACAATGTGAGTGAAATAGTTGAAGTGTTACTTTGCAGTGTGTTTCATTAAAGTGTTTGACGTTATTACACTATTGGGAGTGTCTTTCTATTTTATATGGAACGAGTCTCCTGGATTCACATACTTTAACCCTTACCGGTGATAACAACTGATTTATGCCTGTCAGCCTCACACGAGAGTGGAGGCATGAGGAGCTGGTGAGTGGCTGCCCATAGGGAGAGTGATCACTGAACACTAAGGTGTGGTGGAAGAGTATATCAAAAGACCTCACATTTCTTCAACAGAAAGGACTTGCTGTGGCACTTTATATGCTGTCTTTTTGATCACTATCACGGACACTATTTTTTGCACTTTTATTTATGGACTGTATATTTGTATTTTATTTTATCTTTACCATAAGGGAAACAGGAGCTATTTTTGATGAGCAAACTTTGAGCCATTTAACACTAAGTCACGTCATGTATTAAGGTGGATATAATTCCATACGTATATAGATTATTGTGTGGAGATAATAGTAAGGGAGTGGTCGCACACATTCTCATATTATTTATTTGGGTGTAGGGTGGATTATACCACATGTAGATACACACCAGTTAAAAAGGGGGTTAGATTCTTTTTTGTTACTAACATAACATTTTTTTGAACGTACAATCTATTTTTCACTATGAGGGGTGAATTAGATGTATTGTAATCAGCGCCACAATTTAATTTTGTCACGGGAGGTGAGCTTTATTCATCACTTAGTACAGATTTAAATTCCATTGTAGAATTGTCTTGATTGTCAAGTGGCAGCTATAGGTAGGTGGTGTTGTACTGGATGTTGACTAGCATCTGGGTGCATAATCCAAGGCGCGGTGGGGGTTAACCTAGTTTAGGCTGGGTTGTATCTAGGATTAACCACATATTTATTAATAAAATAGAATAGAAAATAAAGGAATAGAAAAAAATAGAATAGCATATAACAGAGAATAAAAGAACATAATAGAATAAAAAGGAATAGAATAGAATAAAAAAAGAATAGAATGATATAGAAAGATTGCCATCTTCTGAAATTTGAATAGAATGAAAAAGAATAGAATAAAAAAAACAATAGAATAGAATAGAAATAATAACCATTTTCCAAAATTCAAATAGAATCAATTTGAATAGAATAGAAAAGAATAGAATAGTAAATAACACAATAGTACAGAAAAAAAAACAACAGAATAGAATGAATATAACCATCTTCCTATTCTAATCTATTCTTTTCTATTCTATTCAAATTGATTCTATTTGAATTTTGGGAAATGGTTATATTCTTTCTATTCTATTATATATATTTGTTTAATTGTATTCTTTTTCTATTTGTTTATTCTATTCAAATGTATTCTATTCAAAATCAGAATTTCGGAAGATGGTTATATTTATTCTATTGTATTTTTTCTACACTATTCTGTTATTTTCTATTATATTCAAATTCAAATTAATTCTATTTGAATTTTGGGAAATGATTATATTCTTTCTATTCTCTTCTATTTTTCTATTTCTATTCTATTACAGTCTATTTGAGTCTATTCTATTCTTTTCTTATGTATTCAAATTTATTCTATTTGAAATTCACATTTTAGAACATGGTTATATTCTATGTTATTCTATTCTATTTGTTTCTATTATAGTCTAGTCTATTCTGTTCTTTTATTTTCTATTCTAATTTTTTCTGTTTTACTATATTATATTCTATTTTTTTTTTTCTATGCTATTCCTTTGCTTTCAATTCTATCTTATTCTCTTTGGAAAAATCGAAAACTATTCGAATTTGAATTTGGATACCACACATGTCTAGTCATCTAGTTGCAACAATACTTTTTTTTTACCAACAAGTACGAGTAACAATACTTTCAGTCAAGTACTTTCCGATATCGATTTGAACTCATACAAAACGAACTGACTCAAATCGCACTGCAAAGAATTTAAACAATTCAGAACTCAAACAGCTTACTTGAGTCAAGCTACGACAGGGCCTGTACTTGTGACCGCACTGGGAGAAATACCACGAAAGGTCCAGTTCAATCAAGACCTTATGAAGGGAGGGTTTTGGACCCCCCCAAATGTGTTGGCTATTCTTTTGATTGTCCCCTGACTTTTATTGTAATAAAGTCATACCTGGACCTTATAGCAGTGGTGTGGTGCTTCAATTTACATTCTTGTAGCAATGAAAACCATGACAGATTTTAACCCTTCAGAGTTCATACTTTGTATGCTGACTGCTAATTATATAGATCGGTGTATGACTCGACTAGGACTAGGTTTCCTAACAATTACACAACACAACACGTACTTGTCCCTTCTCTCACTCCCTCCTCTTTGTGTAAAAACCAATGTGAAATGGTTTCACCCTATCCTCATAGGAAAGGTTCCTTAGAACTGTCAAGATAACAATATTTCCCACTGACCTCCACAGTGATGTACAGTAAGTCATCAAAGGCCGCAGGAACACACAACCAGTTATTTGTTCATAGCTAGAAAATTAAAACCATCTAACAGTCCTTCCAGTATATGTTTTCTGAGCTTATTTGTACCTATATCAGAGCGTCTCCCGGCACTCACGTGACTCCTCGGCTCTCTCCTCTGCCTGGCTGACAGCTCCAGTGGGTGGGGCCGAGCACTCCCAATGACATCAGTCGGGGAGGAGAGAGAGCCGAGGAGTCACGTGAGGGCTGGGAGCTGCTGTGTTATAGATACAGATAAGCATATTTTTTATATAACACAGACACAGGTGCACATAGGGGGTTATTTACGAAAGGCAAATCCACTTTGCACTACAAGTGCACTGGAAGTGTACTTGGAAGTGCAGTCGCTGTAGATCTGAGGGAGAGATCTGAAATGAGGGGAATCTCTGCTGATTTTATCATCCAATCATGTGCAAGCTAAAATGCTGTGTTTTTTTTCCTTGCATGTCCCCCTCAGATCTACAGTGACTGAACTTCCAAGTGCACTTGTAGTGCAAAGTGGATTTGCCTTTTGTATAAATAACCCCCATAGTGTTATATTACAGAGGGGATGGGGGGCTTTTATATTAATTATGAGAGCAGCAGGAGGAGAGAGGGCAGGCGCTGACATGAGCAGATAGCCAGGGAGGGGAGAGAGAGGAGGAAAGAGCAGAGCTGCGGATGACAGGGACACCTAAACTGACCAGCGCAGCAGCCATGATAAACCGTGGTCAGCGCACAGAGGGGACGGTATAGCCAGGCAGGATCAGCCAGGTTTTTTTAGGCGTTACAGGGGGCCAAATTACACAGCACAAGCACTGTACTGTATAACATGCTGTAAGGGAAAAGGATCAGTTTTTTCTGTTTGTTTTTTTTTTTTTTGGGGGGGGGGGGGGGGGGGATAGCAAACACTTTCATTTAGTAACATATAACTTTGATATTCAATCCTTGATCTTTAAAGTGATCACACTGTTTAATTTACATTGTCCCTTCTATTTCTGTATGTGGATGATGGCACTAATTATTATAAAGTACCCTTTTCCTAGTTGATATACAGCTTTCACATGACCCAGATCTTTCCCAGCCTGTCTGCAGGGAAACATAAGCAGAAGGAGCTTCTAGTCTTCTGCTGCAGGTCACATGATCTTAACAAAAAAAAAAACCACAGCCTCGGGAATACAGCGTAAAAACAATAAAAAAAATAACATCAATAAACTGAAAAAATTTGAAACCAAATCTTTATTATTTTTTAGCAATAACATGGTGTGGGCAGATTTCTGCAATCACAGGCTGTGTCACGCCCCTCCAGGCCTGTGTCTTAGAATAAGAGGGAGGTAAAGCCTCCATTAATCTAAATGTAATATCCCGCCCCATTGTGTTTAGCTGATTAGTGGGCATAGAGGAGGGAGGGAGTGTCCTGCCATTTACCACTGTGTACTCTATCATCACATGGGCTGCTCAGGATGTGATAGGAAGGAAATGCTCAGCATAGAAACTCACTGAAAACTAAGCATGTGCAGAGATGCCAACACTGCTCTGCAAAATCCCTAGCTGAATTGGGGACATGGACAGAAGGTGGAGATAGAGAGTAGCAGAATCAACCAGGTGTTTTTGCAGAATACAGGAAGCCAACTTTATAGTGACTAAATGAGTATGAACTGCATGTAACTCACTATTTATTGATAAGGTTTTAGAATATGGATTTAGTAACACTATAATTCTAGAAAACATACACTGCAGGGATCTGTCAGGATGACAATTTCTCCTATGAAAGCTATAAAAATGCATCTATGTTCCCTGCAGTCATGTGTGTTAATGCGCATTTATGTGTGTTTTTCTATGCGTTTTATGTGTGTTTTTCTGCTTCGTTCATTTTTTAATTAAAAGGTATATATTTTATAGAGGTTGTGATAGCTACACTATATTACCAGAAGTATTGGGACACCTGCCTTTACACGCACATGAACTTTGATGGCATCCCAGTCTTAGTCCATAGGGTTCAATATTGAGTTGGCCCACCCTTTGCAGCTATAACAGCTTCAACACTTCTCGGAAAGCTGTCCACAAGGTTTAGGAGTGTGTCTACGGGAATATTTGACCATTCCTCTAGAAGCGCATTTGTGAAATCAGGCACTGATGTTGGACGAGAAGGCCTGGCTCGCAGTCTCCGCTCCAATTCATCCCAAAGGTGTCCTATCGGGTTGAGGTCAGGACTCTGTGCAGACCATTCAAGTTCCTCCACTCCAAACTCGCTCATCCATGTCTTTATGGACCTTGCTTTGTGCACTGGTGCGCAGCCATGATGGAACAGGAAAGGGCCATTGCCAAACTGTTCCCACAAAATTGTCCAAAATGTCTTGGTATACTGATGCCTTAAGAGTTCCCTTCACTGGAACTAAGGGGCCAAGCCCAAGCCCTGAAAAGACAACCCCACACCATAAATCACGCTTCCTCCAAATTATTTTGACCAGTGCACAAAGTCCATAAAGACATGGATGAGCAAGTTTGGGGTTGAGGAACTTGACTGGTCTGCACAGAGTCCTGACTTTTGGGATGAATTAGAGCGGAGACTGCGAGCCAGGCCTTCTCATCCAACATCAGTGCCTGACCTCACAAATGCGTTTCTGGAAGAATGGTCAAACATCCGGATAGACGCACTCCTAAATCTTTTGAACCGCCTTCCCCAAAGAGTTGAAGCTGTTATAACTGCAAAGGGTGGGCCAACTCAATATTGAACCCTACGGACTGAGGGGTAGATTTACTAAAACTGGTGCACTCAGAATCTGGTGCAGCTGTGCATGGTAGCCAATCAGCTTCTAACCTTAGCTTGTTCAAGTATGCTTTGGCAAAAAAAACCTGGAAGCTGAGTTTCTATGAAGAAGTGAGCCTGATTTTGCACTCTCCAGCTTTAGTAAATAAACACTTAAGACTGGTGTAGCGCTGCCCTTTTGAGGGTTGCAAGATAAAATCAGTACCCCTCTGGTTGCCCTGACCCTGTGAGTCCTCTGCCACCCTGGGTTCAAACATTTTTCTCCCACTAGACAACAGCAGTAATAAGGAAATGCACCAGAATTGGTTGAATCAGTAATAGTTTACCCCATTAGATGAATGGAAGAGAAATCAAAGAGTCAACTTGAGCTTACATCTCAAAACGTTATCTACCAAAGAATGTTATTGTTCTCAGCAAAACTACTATCACCTCTAAGATTGAAACATTGAGGCTGCATTTACACCTGAGCATTTTCAGCTTAAAAAACACTCGTAAAATGCCTGAAAAAACACCTGAAAAAAAACGCCCAACAAGCAAAACCCATTCTTTTTTAATGGCACCTGTTCACATCTGAGCGTTTTGTCACCTGAAACAAAACGCCTGAAAAACGCCCTAAGCTCAAATAAGAACATGAGCTTCTTTGGGGCAGATTACAAGCGTTTTTCTGCCTTTTACATTGGTGACCTGAACAAAATCGTGGCAAGATCGCAGGTAAAAACGCAGTAAAAATGCTGTAAAAACGTGTGACTTTGAAACTTTCAGGTTTGAATGCAGCCTGAACAGTGAACACTATAATTTCTATGCTCAGATATGTGCATATAATGTCTATGTAAATAGGCTACAGGAGAGCAGAGGAATGACAGTGTCAGACCCCTCTCTACTGCTCCTTTACATATAAATGGAAAAAAACAGCAGATAAACAAGTACAACCTTAGCAAACAGGAACTGTATTATAATTCAACCTGCTCTTACAGCGAGTTCTTGGTGAACTGCCGCTTTACAAGCTTCAGCAAAACAAACCCCTGAAGTGGGGAGGGAGGTGAAAGTAGTCCAATGTTGCTGTGTGGCAATCCGGTTAATCTTCAGCTAGCTCTTAGGTGTTTAATTGCATGAAAGAAATATTAAATGGTAAAACAAAATAGCTGATCCAATAGATCAGGGATATGCAATTAGCGGACCTCCAGCTGTTGCAGAACTAAAAATCCCATGAGGCATAGCAAGACTCTGACAGCCACAAGCATGACACCCAGAGGCAGAGGCATGATGGGACATGTAGTTTTGTCACAGCTGGAGGTCCGCTAATTGCAAATACCTGTAATAGATGGTGTATAACCAACAGACAATATTCATGTGCAATTCAAAACTGTAATTGGATTCACAGTGATCAGTGACTTTAAGGTGAAAAAACATGAGGGTTTACAACCCCTTTATGTATTCTATGCATTAAGGTGAAAAAACTTCTGTCACTGACTGTCCATGGATGCCGAATGCTAGATTCCGGAGCGCACCCGCAAGGTAACCCCCCGGGAGAGCGCTTTTCCTAGGGGGTTATACGATGCGGGGGAGGAGCTACCAGCGCCGAGGATCAGGGCCACACTGTGCAAAACAAACTGCACAGGGGAGGTAAGTATGACATGTTTGTTATTTAAAAAAACAAAAAAGGAAGCCTTACAATCACTTCTGTGGAACTACAAGCAACAGCAGAAAAATGGATGGCAAAGATGTCTGTGTATACAGTTGTGCTCATAAGTTTACATACCCTGGCAGAATTTATGATTTCTTTGCCATTTTTCAGAGAATATGAATGATAACATAAAAACTTTTCTTTCACTCATGGTTAGTGTTTGGCTGAAGCCATTTATTATCAATCAACTGTGTTTACTCTTTTTAACTCATAATGACAACAGAAACTACCCAAATGACCCTGATCAAAAGTCTATATACCCCAGTTCTTAATACCGTGTATTGCCCCTCTTTAACACCAATGACAACTTCAAGTCTTTTGTGGTATTTTGTGGATGAGGCTCTTTATCTTCTCGGATGGTAAAGCTGTCCATTCCTCTTGGCAAAAAGCCTCCAGTTCCTGTAAATTCTTGGGCTGTCTTGCATGAATTGCACGTTTGAGATCTCCCCAGAGTGGCTCAATGATATTGAGGTCAGGAGACTGAGATGGTCACTCCAGAACCTTCACTTGATTCTGCTGTAGCCAATGACAGGTCGACTTGGCCTTGTGTTTTGGATCATTGTCATGTTGGAATATCCAAGTACGTCCTGCGTGCAGCTTCCTGGCTGATGAATGCAAATGTTCCTCCAGTATTTTTTTGCTAACATACTGCATTCATCTTGCCATAAATGTTGACCAAATTTTCTGTGCCTTTGTAGCTCGCACCTCCCCAAAACATCAGCGATCCTCCTCCGCGTTTCACAGTAGGAATGGCGTACCTTTCATCACAGGCCTTGTTGACTTCTCTCCAAATGTAGCGTTTATGGATGTGGCCAAAAAGCGAAATTTTGGTCTCATCACTCCCAATGACTTTGTGCCAGAAGGTTTGAGGCTTGTCTCTATGCTGTTTGGCGTATTGTAATCGGATACTTTGTGGTATTTGTGTAGTAATAGCTTTCTTCTGGCCACTTGACCATGCAGCCCATCTTTCTTCAAGTGCCTCCTTATTGCGCATCTTGAAACAGCCACACCACATGTTTTCAGAGAGTCCTGTATTTCACCTGAAGTCATTTGTGGGTTTTTCTTTGCATCCCGAACAATTTTCCTAGCAGTTGTGGCTGAAATTCTACTTGGTCTACCTGACTGTGGTTTGGTTTCAACAGAACTCCTCATTATCCACTTCTTGATTAGAGTTTGTTGTGTCAACTTGTGTGCATGTTATCAGGCCAAAATCACAAGGGTATGTAAACTTTTGCTCAGGGTCATTTGGGTAATTTCTGTTGTCATTAGGATTTAAAAAGAGTAAACACAGTTGATTGATAATAAATGGCTTCAGCCAAACACTAACCATGAGTGAACGAAATGTTTTTGTGTTATCATTCATATTGTCTGAAAAATGGCCAAGAAATCATAAATTCTGTGAGGGTATATAAACTTATGAGCACAACTGTATATAGTGTGTATGATATGCTGAAAAAGATCCTTGAACTAAAGCTGGTATTGAGTGAAGGAGACAATGATGTCTATATACAGTGTCTATAAGACTGGGCTATCACCTGCTCACCACACTGGAACAGGAGATGATGAGGATGATGATGATGATGGTGATGATCTCTCAGGAATGTGGCTCTAGGGATGACATCTGGCACCACGACTCACACGAATCCAACATCTCTGCAAGGTGGATGGAACAGGAGCGGCCATTGCACAGTGAAGGGGAACTGTCCGCAGGTGTCCTTCCAGATATCCACTGGCTAACTTCGCCAGGGCAGGCCGTAACTCTGCAGTTCACACTGTAACAGATTCCCTACATGCAGATCCACGCCAGTCCTAGGAGAGCGCGCCAGGCCTCAAGCCTTCCCTCTTATAGTCCCTCCCAGCGGTCTGCTCTTCTCCATCAGCCAGCTGGTAGTTGTAGTTTCATATAATACAGCCAGAGGGTAGAATCCTATCCGTATGGACTACGTGTTCCCAGATGCTTTGCTCTGTCCGGTCTCTGATTAAGAAAGTAACAGGACATCCCACACTGGAACACTAGAGGGAAACCGCTCCCCTGAAACAATGCCACACAGCATCTTTGGATTGCAGGAATAGGTAGGTATCTAGCTCCTGGCTACATCGCGATGCCCTTAAAGTTCATGTGCGTGTAAAGGCAGGTGTCCCAATACTTTTGGTAATATAGTGTATAATTGCAGAGTATTTCAAATTTTAGTCAGTCCACATTTCCCTATTCCAGGCAATATTTAGGACAGACATGTTATGGACAGAAGGCAAACATGGTGCTCTGCATTTATGACGGTACATGTGTCATTCTAGGGTGAACTTGCACTTTAAGGCTACATGCCCATGAACGTTTTAAAAAATGAGCTGCAAAACTAGTACCGATGCCAGGAAAAAAGCAGCGTAAAAAATGCAATTTTGTTTTTTTTCGTGTTTTGCATTGGCGTTAATGCACGTTTAGCCACGCTAGCTTTCAGCCGCGTTTCTCTGTCTCTATTCAAAATCAATGGTTCCCTATGGGAGCCCTTTGATTTGAATAGAAGTCGCACTAGAAGTCGGATCAAGGTGATTCGACTTGTGCTGAGAATCTTGAAGGGGAACCCCTTATCAAGCACGCAGCCCGGAAGGTCAGGAAAGGGGGGGGCCAGCTAACGCCCCCCCCTCCTGGACCATACCAGGCCACATGCCCTCAACATAGGGGGTTGGTGCTTTGGGACAAGCTGCGCCCCCCCCCCCCCCAAAGAACCTTGTCCCCATGTTGATGAAGACAAGGGCCTCTTCCCGACAACCCTTGCCCGGTGGTTGTCGGGGTCTGTGGGCAGAGACTTATCGTGATCTGGAAGCCCCCTTTAACAAGGGCCCCCCAGATCACGGTCCCCCCACCCCATCGTACCCCTACCCATTCACCTAAAAAAAAAAGTGTCAAAAATAAACACACTACACAGGTTTTTAAAGTATTTTATTAAGGCAGCTCCGACTCTTTTCCCTCTTCTGGCAATGTGTTCTCTCCTCTCCGGTCCTTCTCCTCTCTGCGCTGTCCTCTCTCTCAGCTACCTTCTGCTCTTTTGCTGGGTCTTCTCCCTCTGTTCTTCTTCCGATGTTGACTCGATGCGATCTCCCGATGTAATGCTGGATCCGCCGTGTGCAATGACTTATATTGTCATGGGACAGAGCCACCCGATGACGCAAGTTAGAGGCCACGCTCCTTGTGACATCATCACCCCCACCTTCCCCCGGGTGATGATGTCACAAGGGGCGTGGCCTCTAAGTTACGTCATCGGGTGGCCCCATGCCAATATGGTCAAAGTCATTGCTCACGGCGGACCCAGCATTACACCGGGAGATCGCATCGATAAGTCCCCACCCGCAGACCCCGACAACCACCAGGCAAGGGTTGTCGAGAAGAGGCCCTTGTCCTCATCAACATGAGAACAAGGTGCTTTGGGGTGAGGGGGGGGCCCTCTGCCCCAAATCACTAACCCCCCATGTTGAGGGCATGTGTTCTGGTCCGGGGGGGGGGGCGCTTGGTCATCCCCCCCCCCCCTTTCCTGACCTGCAAGGCTGTGTGCTTGGATAAGGGTCTGAAATGGATCTTGGGGGGAATCTCATGCAAAATTTTGTTGGGGTTCCCCTTCAATATTCTCAGCACAAGTCGGATCATCTTGATCGGACTTCTGGTGCGACTTCTATTCAAAATCAATGGGCTCCCATAGGGAACCATTGATTTTGAAGAGAGACAGAGAAACGATGGAAGGGGCATAACGCTGTGTATACATCGTTAACCCTCGTTAAATCACATTTAACACCTTTTACCGGAGTCTGACGTTTTTACAGCTCCAGCGCTGGAGCATCAGAACGCACTGGTCCTGGGTTTGTTTTGGAGCTTAAAAACGCCATGGTAGGCATGAGGCCATAGGCTAACATGGGGAGGTGTTTTTAAGCTGCAAAAAACGTTCATAAAAGCAGCTGTAAAAACGTCCGTGGGCATGTAGCCTAATAGGGCAATATCCTTATCTAGATTAAAAAGTGATAGTAAACCCTCAGTGTTTTAAGCACTTTTAGGCTCCATGCACACTAGTGTTTTTTTAAGCTCCTATCTGTTATTAGCATTTTTTCTGCTCCTAGAAGCTAAATAGTGTTATCCTATGTGTCCATGCTGTTTTTTTTTAGCTTAAGCAACTAGGAGCTGGAAGAAAAAAAAAAGTTTTAGTAGTTTTTCATAGTTTTAGGAGTTTTTCAAGTTTTAGGAGTCTTTTCACAGCAGAAACGCTCCTAAAAGCTGCTAAATGCGCCTAAACGCTACTAATAGCATTTTTTAAACTTTTTTCCTTTTACTGCAAAAACAGTAATAAAATGCTAACGTTCCTAAAACACTACTACAAAAAGCTATTAACAGCATTTTTTAAACCAGCTTTTTTTTAGCTTAAAAAAAAAAAGAAAACACTAGTGCGCATGGAGTCTTAGCAGCTGATTTCATTGCTTACCGATTATGCAGCTTTTTCACGTTTTTATCCCAATCTATGTTTAAGATCAATCTCTTGACCGCCGGAAGGTTTTAGGCTACATGCACACTACCATTTTTTTAATCTCCTAGAAGTTATTAGCATTTTTTTGTTTCTGCTCCTGGAAGCTAAATGTGTCCATGCACACTAGTTTAGGCTATTAGCATTTTTTGAGCTTCAGCGTCTAAGAGCAGAAAAAAGTTTTTGTAGAGTTTAACCACTTCAGTCCCAGAAGGATTTACCCCCTTTCTGACCAGGCCATTTTTTGGGATATGGCACTGCGCCGCTTTAACTGACAATTGCGTGGTCGTGCGATGCTGTACGCCAACAAAATTTACGTCCTTTTTTCCCCACAAATAGAGCTTTCTTTTGGTGGTATTTGATCACCTCTGTGTTTTTTTATTTTTTGCGCCATAAACAAAAAAAGAGTGACAATTGAAAAAAAAAAAAAACACAATATTTTTTTACATTTTGCTATAATAAATATTCCCAAATTAAAAAAAAAAAAAAAATGTTCCTCAGTTTAGGCCGATATGTAATCTTCTACATATTTTTGGTAAAAAAAAAATCATAATAAGCGTATTTTGATTGGTTTGCGCAAAAGTTATAGCGTCTACAAAATAGGTGATAGATTTGTGGCATTTTTTTTTTTTTTACTAGTAAAGGCGGCAATCTGCGATTCTTATTGGGACTGCGACATTGTGGCAGACAGATCAGACTTTTGTCACTTTTTTGAGACCACTGACATTTATAGAGCGATCAGAGCAAAAAATAGCCATTGATTACTGTATAAATGTCACTGGCAGGGAAGGGGTTAACACTGGGGCGCGATCAAGGGGTTAACTGTGTTCCCTCAGTTTGTTCTAACTGTTGGGGGGATGGGACTGCCTGGGGGAGGAGACTGATCGGTGTTCCTATATATTAGGAACACATGATCTGTCTGCTCTCCCCTGTCGGAGCCTGGATTTGTGTGTTTACACACACAGATCCTCGTTCTGGCTCTGTCAGGAACAATCGCATGTGCCCGGCGGACATCACAGACACCGGGCACGCGCATCAGCTCCTCAGTACTGTGTTGGGTGTGCTCTTCCGGTGGCGCCAACGTGCCCCCTATACCCCTTAAAGCGGTTGACGTAAAGCTACGGCGATTCACGCAGGGGAGCCATTCTGCCACCGTCAGACGGGGGGGTGGTCCCCAATCGGTTAATGGAGCGTTTTCCCAGCAGAAACGCTCCTAAAAGCTGCTAAATGCTCCTAAACACTACTAATAGCATTTTTTTTTCCTTTTTACTGCAGAAACGGTAATGAAACTCTAACGCTCCTAAAACACTGCTAAAATGCTACTACAAAAAGCTATTACCAGCGGGGTTTTCGCTTAAAAAAAAATAACAAACATGTTATACTTACCTTCACTGTGCAGCTCGTTCTGCACAGAGTGGCCCCGAACCTGCTTTTCTGGGGTCCCTCGGCGGCTGTTTCAGCTCCTCCCCGCAAGAACTAACCACCTCAATGCGAGCTCCCTCGCATGGTGGTTAGTTGTTGCGGGCGCGCTCCAGTGATACAGCCGGCGGCTATAGCCGCTCGCTGTATCACTCGGCCCCGCCCCCCAGCACGCCGCGTCATTGGATGTGATTGACAGCAGCGTGAGCCAGTGGCTGCGCTGCTTCCAATCCATCCACTGTAGCCAATCAGCGGCCAGGCTGAGCAGCGGAATGGATGTCGGGAACGAGCAGCCGACTTTCGAGGGGTCAGGTAAGTAAAACGGGGGGGCTGGGGGCGGCGGTATTGTCAGTAGTTTTTTCACCTTAATGCATAGAATGCATTAAGGTGAAAACATTTTTACCTTTACAACCCCTTTAAGGATTATGCAGCTTTCTCATCATTTTATCCCATCCTATGTTCCAGATTAACCACCGGAAGGTTTTAGCCTCCATGCACACTAGCGTTTTTTTTAATCTCCTAGAAGCTATTAGCTTTTTTTTCTGCTCCTAGAAGCTAAATTGTGTTTTCTTATGTGTCCATACACACTAGTTTAGGTTATTAATGTTTTTTGACCTTCAGCATCTATGAGCAGAAAAAACATTGTTTTTGGTAGAGTTTCTTTGAGTATTTTTTCCAGCAGAAATGCTCCTAAATGCCGCTAAATGCTCCCAAACACTACTAATAGCATTTTTTGAGCATTTTTTTTCCTTTTACTGCAAAAACGCTAACGCTCTTAAATGCTTCTAAAATGCCTGCTAAAATGCTACTACAAAAAGCTATTATCAGTGTCTTTTAAGCTTAAAAAATGTTAGTGTGCATGGAGCCTAATTCCCTTCATGACCAAGTCATTTTTTTTTTTTTTTTGCTAATTTAGCTGGCAATTGCTCGGTTATGCAACACTGTATGCAAATTACATTGCTATCATTTTTTTTCCCCACACAAATAGAGCTTTCTTTTGGTGGTCACCACTGGGTTTTATTTAATTATTACATAGATTAACAAAATATCTAAAATTAAAAAAAAAAAAAACAATATTTTCTACTTTCTGTTATAAAATATGTCCAATAAAATCTAATTTCTCTATAAATTTAGGCTAAAATGTATTCTGTTACATGTCGCACATGCTGGCAGTGATCGGGGGCTGATCCTGCTAATGCTGCGTTTTTGAGACACTATACTATTGGGGACACTATTATAGTTCTGATCGTGATAAAGATACTGATTCATACAGACACTATTCTAGTAATAGCAGTGATCAGCGATTTATAGCGTGACTGTGATAGCGTGGAAGGCAATCTGGTGCTAACTGACACTGGCTAGGATGGATGCTAACTGACACTGACGTCGCTAGTGACACTTAGGCCTGGTTCACATCTATGCATTTTTTAGTGCGTTTTCAGTTTTGCAGAAACATACTACAGTCAATTTAACATGGTTTCCTATTAGTCATGTTCATTTAATGGAAAGGGCCAGGGACTTTTTTTTGGTTTTTGGTTCCATAGACTTCAATGGATCAAAACCGTATATTGAAAAGCGCAAAATGCCCCTGGAATATGCAAACTGCAACCTGAATAGGTGTGAACCAAGCCTAGGAGAAATCCAGCAAGAGTGTGTTATTTACAAACACAGATCTGTGTTGTGATTGTCCGCAGCTGATCAGCAGGTATACAGCTATACTGATTGGCAAGTTTGCAAGCAGGATACAGCCAATCAGTATACGGCCAGCAAGGGGCGTGCACATGCACACCCAAAGACCAGGAAGTACACGGTGATGTAAGGGTACGCCACGCTGCCTGGCTGTGCCGCCCACTAGCATTATATGTACTGTGAGCAGGCGGCAAGAGGTTATGCTGGTGCCATGATCACTGCTCCAGATTTCCTATTTCATGGTCCCTTTCTCTTTCGGCATCCTATGGAGCCACCCTTGCATGCAAGGACTAGAGATGTGTCTCCGTACACTGTGTATATCATTAGAAACACACAGTACTGTAGCGAGGAAAGGAAGGAGCTGCCTTTCTCCTCTTTTTCCTCCAGAGATTGCAATGTCCACTGTTATCTCTTTCCTGTGAAGGCTGGATGTTCAGGGTAGCAGAAGCTGGGGTAAGAATTTTACCAAATAGTTTACTGGGACTGCTTATTTTATTGTGTTCAATGGGTTAGGCCAGCCTTTCTCAACCTTTTGAAGACAGAGGAACCCTTGAAATAACTTTCTGATCTTAGAGAACCCCTGCTAAAAATTACTATATCTAAAATTCATTATACACAAGTGTGATGGTCAGTCGGAAGAACGCTCCTTACACTTGTGGACATTGGGATGAATTAGCACCTTACAGCTAAAAAGATCAATGGTGTCAGAGGGAACTTTTTTGAGAGTCAGAAATCGCTCAAGGAACCCCTAGAAACCTCTGGAGGAACCCTGGTTGAGAAACCCTGGGTTAGGCTAAAAGAAAAAAAAAAACAAAACTGAGGGTTTAATGCCATTTTAGGGAAACAATGTGGAGTAAACACACCACAAATACATATGTCATTCGAATATTTTACTAAATACCGTATTTATCGGCGTATAACACGCACTTTTTTCCCCTTAAAATCAGGGGAAAATCATGGGTGCGTGTTATACGTCGATCCCCTGCGATCCCCCCCGCTGCCAATATACATAGATAGCCGAGTGTACTCGGCTAGGTTCGGCTAGCTCCGCTTACAGTCACACCCTATGATGGACACAGGGACTGGGCGAGACTGTGAGCGGAGCTAGCCGAGTACACTCGGCTATCTGTATATGGGCGGCGCTCGGCTCTTCTCAGTCACGCCCATCCCGGGCGGGACTACGAGAGGAGCTGAGAGCCGCCGAGAAGAGCTGAGGACCGGCTCTGTGTGTCTTGGCGGCGCCATTTTCAAACTGCAGTGACACTGGCAAGTCACTGCAGTTTAACTGCAGCCTGGGCAAGGCTGCAAATGGACAATAACAAAACAGGAGATGGGCACTGACAAGGCTGCAAATGACACTGGACAAGCATGCAGATGGACACTGACAAGGCTGCATTGATGGGCATTTAAATATAAGTTTTTTTTCCTTAGCTTTTTTTTTCCTTCAAATTCCCTCCTAAACTTGGGGTGCGTGTTATACGCCGATAAATACGGTAGATTAAAAGTAGTTTATACACAAACAGAAAAGGCAAACATGATTATACACAATCCTTTGAGAATGTAGAGTACATTACTTTTACAATGATCTCATATTGCATGCATGTGCTCATAATCAAAGGATTACCACGGAATTATGTGCGAATAACTTGTATCAAAGGATTGAAATACCTTGGATCACATTTACAAAGGTTTAACATATACAATCTCTACATGCATAAACAAACAATGTTACCCTAGTAGAAGATATAAGCGCTTCAAAATTATTTTACAGCCCACATATATTTTTATTCATAATGTTTGTTTAAAAAGCCAACACAATTCGAGCGTTCCGAGAGGCCCCCTTCAATTAGATGAAGGGTTGATATCCTAAAGCTAAAGTTTTGGGAAGTGTAGTTAGCCTGGTTTAGCAGCAAAACCAACACCAATAGTGAGGTTGAACCTGTATCCTATATTTTTGGAAAAGAGGAGTATGTGCTGCTGGTGAGGGGGACATGAAACATGTCCTGCATGGTCAAAGCACATGACACTTTCGTTCTGAAGTTATTTAGCTCATCTCTAACCTTCTGGCCATGAGTAGACACGTCTCCTCTAGAGACCACAAAGCTGCTTACATTGGTGCTGCTCTAATGGTTTGCTGTTCTAATGGACATTTTCCACAAACACACCGCCTAAGGAATTCAATAATCAGCTTAGTGAAGATCACAATTCATATAAAAACAATCAGCTAGCATGTCAAGCGAGAACTGATGAATCTCCTAGATAAAAAACATTATGTTTTATAGCGTTCACTGTCATTGAGTTAAAAGCTGTGAATAACATTGGGAATAACTATGCCCAGTGTACTACAATTTATTGTTCTAAAAAAAATAAAAAAAAATAAAAAATAGCTTTGTGTACTGGCTTTAAACTATTTGTTTGCCACTGCACTGAAGGCTAACCTGCTTTCTGTTGGGTCTCCTGGACCAAATGTTACTATTTTTTTTAATTGTATAATTTAGATAAAATATTTTTTTCTGACAGACTCCATGACATTTGGGTAGTTCCGCCCTCACTCCTACTCCAAAGTACCTTACCCCCATAAACATACCTCCCAACATTTTGAGAGGAGAATGAGGGACACCTACTATCAAACGTATGTAGGCATCGGACACGCCCCCTGACACACCCATCTTAAAGGAGAATTAACCCAAAAAAAATCCACAAGGGCTTTTTTTTACCACTACTATTCCTTTATATTAGTTTGTAAAATGTACAAAGGCAGACATTTAGAAATTGGATGAAAGGTTTAGCACTGGGAAACACTTTTTGAAAAATAAAAAGTGCATTTTATTTTATATACAACTATATAGATCAGATTAAAATGAGAGACAAATGAGGGGGAAAGAGGGACGGAGGGGCTTTGCTCCAAATCAGGGACAGTCCCTCAAAATCAGGGACAGTTGGGAGCTGTGCATAAATTGAGGCTGAGCCAGAGGCCACATTCCTTTTTTGTCCTACTTATTCATAGGGCCATTGACGTTGGAAGTTTTCCTTACCTTTTGGAAGCATCAGTGGCAAGATCTCAAGCGGGAACAGCTGTGCGGATACATTGAGCGTTCTGCGGCTCCAAGAGACTTCCAGCTTCAATGGGATGACTTGAGTTATCACCGTATACCCAGCTATCAGCAGGGTGGTGTTTGGCACACTTATGCAGAGGATTAATGCCTGAAGAGTAGGCCCTGTCACCGGCAAGTGTTTGCATTGACTGGAAGTCCTGCTTTCAAAGAGATGGTGCGTGACATAGGTTGCAGAGGACTGATGCCTGGAAAGTGCAATGCCTGGTGAGTAGGCCCTGCCATCAGCAGGCATTTGCATTGTCGGGAAGCCCTGCTATCAGCGAGTGGCCGTTAAGTGTTCCCAGTGTGGATACTGCAGCTGCATTCCTGCCTCTGGGATCCAAGTCATGTGAGTGCCATATTGTTACTGCTGTTGGTATGGTAGATGCGTTTGTAAGAGGAGCATTCCCAGACATCAGTGGGACTAGGTTTGACAAAATGTCCAGCTATCAGCAGCTGGTCCAGAGTGTGCCCAGCACCAGAGGTCTAAGATATAGGAAAATGTTTGGCTGCAAGTCAGCACAGGCACTTGACCAGATGCCTGGTGAGTTAAGGGGAAACTTCACTTTTGTTAAAACAAATATATATCTCTCCAAAGTGAAAACCTATAACAATGACTATGCTCTCTGGCTGATCGATGGTATAACCTTTTTCTTTTCCTCTGTCTTGAACAAATAACTGTTTTAGCCAGGCTTGCTTTCTGTATGGAAGGGTCTGGTTCATTAGTCACCTGTTGAAATCACAGAGCTCTGATGTGGGAAACTGCAGTGTCAGTATTCCTTTAGTAGTGGTTAACCCTTTAGGGGTTGTTCTCACCTCGCAAACAACTATTGCATTCTTTTTTTGACAGCTTAGGAAACTTTATCAGCTGCAGTTTGAATGGGAAGGTAATTTTGTTTAAATTAATACATGGCTTGAGTAGCATGTTATATTTTTTCTTGACAATGTGGAGTTCTCCCTTAGACTTGTACAGTATCTCTGTTTTGCAGGGATTTGTTTCTTTTAATGCGTCAGCTCCTTGTGCAGCCGGCAGCCTATCCCTCCATGCTATGACTGCTCTATGCAGGTTGGTAGCTGGAAGGGGACAGTGTCATCTTTATGGGTACCTGTACACTCTTTATCTTCTTGCATTTCTTACTGTCAGTTTCTGCCAGGACGTGTGCTTACTATTTAGAACCAAGGATTGTCACTTTATCCTGGTTAGCCACCACCAAGAAGGTAAGGGGTGTAATTTGTCAGGTATGTTTTTTTTTTTCTTTCAGGTGTAACTAATGGGAACTTGCTTATTAAGCCTCTCCAGATCTGCATGCATTATGCACGCCGTAAACTGGGAGCTTGTGGCTTGGCAGGCAAAACCCTGTATGAAGT
The DNA here is from genome assembly GCF_042186555.1 of Aquarana catesbeiana. Lineage (NCBI taxonomy): Eukaryota > Metazoa > Chordata > Amphibia > Anura > Ranidae > Aquarana > Aquarana catesbeiana. The sequence goes on from NC_133331.1 coordinate 189,442,482, forward strand.
TCTTGCTTTGTTCTGGCAGCCAGGGAGGAAGAGGACAGGACCAATAGGTTATCACAAGTAGCCACACTCTAAGGCTCTGTTTCCGCTACTGCGAGTTGTTGTGTCAAAATCCATGTATTTCAATGGTCCCTGTTCTAATTGGCGCGACTCAAGTCGCAGTGACTCCAAAAACGTTTTTTGTACTACTTTGTTCCGACTTCGGTGCAACTTGTTCTCCGATGGTTCTCACACACACACACACACACACACACACAACAAACCAAGTTTAGCGCTGTCCCCACTATACCTATTCCAACAGTAAACAGTCTGTATGTATATTCCTCACTTAAAGTGTTGCAGCTCTCCCAAAAGTCCACTGGGTGGTAGACATGATTCTGAAAATATATAAAAACAACAGAGAGCGCACGCCAGCCCTAGTGTGTTATCGTTTAATAGATGAAGATAAGTGTATAAAAAACGAGGGTTGCACTCACAAACCAGCGTTAAATGGCATAAACAGCTCCATAATAGCCTCCTCTCCTGGTCTGTAGGGATCAGTTTTTATATATTCTCATGGTTCTCACCAGTCGCATCAAAAATTGCAATGCAAAGTGGCACTGGGGGTCGCAATAGTGGAAGCCTAGCCTAAATGAGTTTGTTACAATGCTCCCTGTGCAAGAGTTCTCTACTCTGAGAAGTCAAGCTTTTTTCCTTCAAGAACCAGTCAACTGGTCAATTAACCCTCTTAAAACAATTCCTTAGAGGAAGATGAGGATGATCTACATGCAGGTTTTTGTACCTTCCTTTTCTAAGGCAGTTAGGATGCCTAAAATGTAAGATCCTGCAGAGGTGCCTGCAATGCAGGCATTTTTGCACTCCTAAAGGAGTGTGTTCCAATTTTTCCCTAGGATGACTAAGCTAGAAGCTCATTCTAGAAGAGTGGTGCAAAGCTGAACAGAAGGACAGCGCAGCAGAGTGGCTTAGTGGTCAGCACTTCTACCTTGCAGCACTGGGTCCCTTACTTCAAACCACCACCATGACATTTCTACCCACAAAAATTGAGAAATAAACAACTAAAGATATCTCTCCCTCAGCGCTCACGGTGAAGATACAATATCAAGCAAGCTGCTACTGTAATAAAAAACAATGTAACAAAATTGTGTGCAAAATATATATTTAAACACTAATAGCGCTTATATATTCTGAAAGTCTTTCAAACTTGATACACAGTCCACTTTTGACAAAATAGGCAGCCAAAATGTGAGAAAGTTGAAGGAGATTAACCAATGAGGAAACTAGTCAGGGCCTGATCACACAGCAACCCATGCCATTGAATCAAGCTGTCGGCTCTCCAGTTTACCTTACTCGAGATCACCGCGGTGAAGAGGTACATCAGGAGGGAGCGACTTCACAAGTATAATTTTACTTATGCTGTTAACTTATGTTTTTATTGTAAGTGTACATCTATGAGGGTTTATTAAATAAACATACCTTTTGGAAAATTGGATTACGCTATGTGCACCCTTATTTTCTTGCTTGTCACGAGCAATATACAGATGGAAAGATGCAGTGATTGCCGATTTTATCCACCTGACATCCACACACCTAAAATCGGATGAAGATTCACAGAGGCTTGCTGATAACAACATACCCAGAGATATGTAATAAATCCAGTAATATCTGGTGAGGAAATTCCTTTTGGGGGATTGTCATTCAAGCATTGCGGTGATGGTTAATCGTCTGGAGTAATTCATTATAATTTACCCTTTACATTTCTCTTTTGGAGTGGATTTTCCTTCATCTTTCTCACATTTTGGCTGCCTATTTTGTCAAAAGTGGACTGTGTATCAAGTTTGAAAGACTTTCAGAATATATAAGCGCTATTAGTGTTTAAATATTAATTTTGGACACAATTTTGTTACATGACATTTCTACCGGCACTGCAGGATGTCAGATTGGGCGCTCATGGCGAAGAGATTTTCCAGCATAACTGGTGGATGTGGCCTTCATGAGATTAACCAGATGCATGGAATAGCCATTGTAGGATAATTATAAAAGTGATTCTGCGCTACAGTGTATAAGAAAAAGTATATAAAATATTAACTCAATAAAGTAGATCAATAAAGTGTTAAAGCTTATTAAATGGTTGAAAATTGTGTAAAGAGTTGTACATAATAGAAAATTCATATATTCATAAAAAGCCAGGGCAAATGATTTAGAGTATTATTAGTCTCTTGGTCACATTATCAAAAAAGAAAAAAAGAAAAAACATTGTCCACAAAAAGGGCAAAAATTATACGATGATGATACGATGGTCAAGGAGGGGTTACAAGGGGTTAAAAGTCCCACAAATTATGATCACATTGACGTGATGACGTAACGCGTAGGGCGTGGCCTGAGACTGAGCGATACCAGGAAGTGATGTGAGAGCGGCGTTCAGACGCCTTAGCAACTTTATATGCTTATTTCTTTATTTATCATTGTAAGAGTCCATTTTTTACCTTTTAATAAAGCTTGTGTATTTTAACCTTACTACATGATTGGGGCTTTCTCTCTCTCCCACCCTTGTTTGCTGCCATCCCTCTTCTCCCCCCCCCCCCCCACTTTGCGGAGGATACGAGGTACAAGAAGACGTTTGATGTGCAGTGGTATCTGAGAGATTTGGTGGATGGAGTAGAGAACCCCCTGGTGGTAGAGAGTATTACAGTGGATGATACTTTTATTTATGGTCATATACTGACATTTCAGATTATTGCAATTTCATACATACTGGCACAGAGGACCCCCTGGTGGTAGAAGTTGGAATAGCGTCAGACAATGGACCTCAGGTCACTATTGTATGCGGTTTCAACAGTTTATGAAGGTGAGGGCTCTGTGATCATAATTTGTGGGACTTTTAACCCCTTGTAACCCCTCCTTGACCATCGTATCATCATCGTATCATTTTTGCCCTTTTTGTGAAACAATGTTTTTTCTTTTTTTCTTTTTTGATAATGTGACCAAGAGACTAATAATACTCTAAATCATTTGCCCTGGCTTTTTATGAATATATGAATTTTCTATTATGTACAACTCTTTACACAATTTTCAACCATTTAATAAGCTTTGACACTTTATTGATCTACTTTATTGAGTTAATATTTTATATACTTTTTCTTATACACTGTAGCGCGGAATCACTTTTATAATTATCATTGAGAGTGGATTGTGATACACTTTAGGTTCTGCTGCAGGCAGCTATTGTATCATTTTGTGACTGCACTTATAAGCACTATAGGCACTTTAGGATTTGATCACGTTAAGATAAGAGTTCACCATTTTAACTCATCCACTAATACATGATAGTAGCGCGAGGGCTTTTTACTTCCATTGCCATTGTAGGATACTGTGTCCTTCAGGGGTATACTCAATCAAGGCAATTAGGTGTGTCCTTGGGGGTACGGCGTCTTCTAGTGGTGGCTTTATGTGTTGGTCTCGTCCTGAGAAAGTACCGTATTTATCGCCGTATAACACGCACATTTTTCCCCTTAAAATCAGGGGAAAAATCGCAGGTGCATGTTATACGCCAATCCCCTGCGATCCCCCGCTGACTGTGAGCGGAGCGAGCGCTGGCCGCCGATATACATAGATAGCCGAGTGTACTCGGCTAGCTCCGCTCAGTCACACCCAGTCCTGCCCTATGATGGACACAGGGACTGGGCGTGACTGTGAGCGGAGCTAGCCGAACCTAGCCAAGTACACTGGGCTATCTATGTATATGGGCGGCGCTCGGCTCCGCTCACAGTCACGCCCATCCCGGGCGGGACTACGAGAGGAGCTGAAAGTGGCGAGAGCCGCCGCAAGAAACCAGCTCTGTGTATCTTGGCGCCAGCGGCGCCATTTTCAAACTGCAATGACACTGACAAGTCACTGCAGTTTAACTGCAGCCTGGGCAAGGCTGCAAATGGACACTGACAAAGCTGCAGATGGGCACTGGCAAGGCTGCAAATGACACCAAGGCTGCAAATGACACCGACAAGGCTGTAGATGGACGCTGTGCAAGGCTGCATTGATGGGCATTTAAATGTAAGTTTTTTTCCTTAAAATTCCCTCCTAAACTTGGGGTGCATGTTATACGCCAGCGCGTGTTATACGCCGATAAATAGAGTATATCTGTCTGCATTTACAGCCTGAGAACCTGCCTTATACCTTGCCTCTCTTCTAATGCAATGAAAGTTGGGATGGAGATTTCTACCCTAAAGAATAACTCTGACAAGTTAGAGATCTTGTCTGCATTGTGAGAGCTGTCTTTTTCAAGGTCAAGTTTCATTTGATAAGCAAAGAACTGTGATAGTGTTTAGACTGGCCTCCAGCCTCCTGCTGGCCATACATTATACAATTTTCTTGTACAATTTGCCTTTCGATTTAACAAAACCATATAATATGAGGTCAAACCTAAACACTTTCAATTTGTATGCCAGCAGGCAGGCTCTTTCACTACATAGTTGAAGGTAAATCAAAAGGAAATTGAACAAGAAAATTGAATAATGTATGGCCAGCTTAAAGCGAAGTTCCACCCAAAAATGGAACTTCTGCTTTAAGTGCTGGTGACCCTCTGACATGCCACATTTGGCATGTCATGTTTTTTTTTTTGGGGGGGTACCTCGTTTTTACATGCACCAAGCACCCACTTCCTCCCCTGGCGCCGCGGTGCCGGAAGGAAGATCACCTCTCCCTCCTGCCTCCCTGCAATCTTCTAGGACACAATATCACAGGGTCCCAGAAGATTGCCTAGCCATTCACGGCGCGCAGCTCGCACATGCGCAGTGCGCGCTCAGCTATGAAGCCACAGCCGGGCACCCACAGTTAGAATGCTGGAGGGTGAGAGGAGCAAGGCTTCCTGCGCCCGCATCGCTGGACCGTGGGACAGGTGAGTGTCTGAGTATTAAGTCAGCAGCCACACTTTTTGTAGTTGCTGACTTTTAAATGGGTGGAACTCCGCTTTAAGATTAAATGTCTGTTGACTGAAAGAAGACTGCAGTTCCAAGAGTCAGTGTCTAAAGAGGTTGCTTCTGCAGTCCTGGTTTGGAGTCCAGAAAGAATTGAAAGGAGAAAAGAGAGCCCTCAACCAAGAAGTCAGCAAAGAGCTCCACTCCAGAAAAGGGAGGATGCTAACTGGTCTTTTTTTTTTTTTTTCAGAATGTGCCACCCATACATATCCTATGGGTACCTGGATGCTCCTCTTCCGATAGGAGAGTACAGCTTTGGTCTTAGATACTTGGACCCTCAGGACAAACACTTCAGGCCATGTTTGTGCAAACAGTTCCCTTCAAAGCCTCTGACTGTGCTAGGAGGAATCCTTTGATCCAGCAACAATATTTATGCTAGCCAGTAATAAAATCTTACCATCTCAGGGGATGGCAATTCCAGCAGATGTGATGCTAAAGTGATATTAAAGCCTTTTTTTAAAATAACAAACATGTTATACTTACCTGCTCTGTGCAATGGTTTTACACAGAGCAGCGCGGATCCCCCTCGTGTCGGGTCGAAACGCTGGCACTCCTGGCTACTCCCTCAGTAACCATCTTGTTCTGGGGCACCCAAGCAGATGCACTCCCGAGCCAAAGCTCTGTGTATCCATTCAGACACGGAGCCGAGGCTTGGCCATGCCCCCTCCATCTCCTGATTGGCTCACTGGCTGTGATTGATCAGAGGGAGCCAATGGCTGCCAAAAGCCAATCAGGAGTGTGAGTCCCTAGAGAGGCAAGGCTTTCGTGGACATCAAGAGGGGGCTCAGGTAAGTATTAGGGGGGCTGCTGCACACAGGTTTTTTACCTTTATGCATAGAATGCATGAAGGTAAAAGACCTTGTGCCTTTACAACCACTTTAAGACAAGTACCATTTGTTTCTCAGAGAGATGCCTATTTCTGACTCCCCAGAGCGGTCTTTCTGACGTACCCCTGTTTTTTCAAAAGTCAAGACATTATGCAGCTTACATGCCTGCTGGTTGGATTCTCAATCCTCTCCTTCTCTAGACAGAGATCCCTTTCAAGAATATAGTTTATAGAGTTTTGAGAATCCTACAGAGACTGGCAGGCTAGTGTTTCAAGAAGGGTCATTTGACACCTACGCAAATCCTTTTGTATCTGAAAGCCTAATTCATCATGGTTCAGGATACATTGTTTTTGCCACTAGAGCATACCAGTAGTAGGATGCTGGGTTATCCTGGCCTTCCTTTGTTCCCCTGTCAACGTCTTAATGCTGGATAATGATCGGGACCATGCTCTCTCCCATTCTTATATCAAATGGGGCTGGTTGAAAGAGGCCTCCTGTCCCGAAGGTTTTTTTCTTCAACATAGGACATGCACCCAGCTATTCATTCCTTGCAAATAGTCAGATAAAGCCTTGGGTGCCAACAGAGTAGTAAATCTTCAGGGCTGCAGAGCTGAGGCCAGTGGAACTTCCCTGTTGGGAAGTTGTTTTGGACTTTCCAGTTTTCTGGCCAGCCCTTATATGCTCCCTGCTCCTTTCATCACCTGGCAATAGACTCTTGAGTATCTGAGACTGAACATCATCACAGTGGTGTTCTGCATCAGGAGACATGTCGGAACCTTCAGGGACAGTCTACTGAGAGAGGTAGAGATGATTGTGACCTGGACGGACTGGATTCTCTCTAAATTTTTAGCGACTCTACATTAAGAACTTCTGAGAGCAATCCATATTTGGGGGTCCAATTGGGCAACAAGTGGTTTCTATATCCAGGTTCCATTAAGTGGATTTCATCGCTGGGCAAGATTCCAGAGTTAGATCTGCTAGGATCAACTTATATTTACAAGCTTTTGCCGAGGAGCCTGGGCCAGCAAGCCCTGGGTGCAGATGCTGCGACAGATCAGGAAAGCCATATTTTCCTCCAGTCCGATCTATATACAGTTTTCTTTTGGGTCACGTTGCTTTGGGTTACCAGAACCCATTTTTTTTTTTTTCCCAGATGAGCTGATCTGTTTTTCATCCTGAGGGGAAGAGACTATTCAGCCTTGGTTGTTTTTTCTCTAAGCGGATATCTATAAATCCTATAACAGGGTTTGAGCTAAGCTTATTCAACGTGGACTAATTGTCTTTTTGCTTCAGTCCTCAGGTCCAGTACATTATGGACATCAACTAATCTTAAGCTTTCTTAGAAGGCATATTTCTGCACTCCTCCCTGTCATATACAAGGTCTCATGGGTGAACTATCCCTTACTAATCCAGTACCTTGGTGGGGTGCTGCATCAGACTCAAGGGAGAGCTGAGACTCTAGGAGATTTACTACTTGCTCTGGACTTCCTTGCCAGGTCCAGTTGAGATCTCACCACTGCCAGTCCAGTTTGGGTAAAGACTGGGCCATGAAGGCAGCCTCTCTAAAGCCACGTACCCCTGATCAAATTTTCCGCTGGGAAATGTGTGATGACAGGCTGTTGGTGGAAAATCCGACCATTTGTACGCTCCATCGGACAATTGTTGTCGGATTTTCCGTGGACAAATGTTGGATGGCAGGCTTTAAAATGTTCAGCGGACAAATGTCTTCTCGAATTTTCCGAGCATGTGTACACATGTCCGAGCATGCTCGGAAGCAAGGAAAAGACAGAAGCTGTTGGTCTTGTAAACTAGCATTCGTAATGCAGAATTAACATTCGTGACGTGGCAAATTATGAAATCTCGAAATGCAGCGCACATTCTCTTCTTCTATAATTGGATAATAATGAAGCTGCTTTGCTGGTGATACTGATGGAGTTATTGCAAAAAACACATTTTCAAAGGCTTTTTTTTTCTAGTGATATCAAGAATAATATTATTATGCTCGTTATTTTTTTTTTTTTTGGTGCAAGTTACCACAACACCATTATCCTGTATTTTTTAAGATCAAAGATACAGCTATGTTGGTGTCCCTAGTTAATTTTACATTGTATTTTTAAAAAACTGCCTACTCCCAAACTGTCATTTGAAGTAAAACACATAGCCAAGTATTATTCTCCACGTTTTTGTTATTGTGCATTAAAATAGGAAAACAAATAAAATTTGACATGCTATCTGCCAATAGAACTTAACCAAAAAGTGCATTCTATGTGCATTCTAGAAAATATACCATATCAAATCATTATTCAACCAAAAAATAAAATAAAAGCCTCATGCATGTGTCCTGCTTCTTAATATAAGGGGTCAACAATGCCAAGAGTTGGTGAAAGCAGGGGTACGTCATCCGGATATAATTCCGAAAATCTTCTGGATTATTCTCCTGGAGCTCCCGCAGCAAAGGCATAGGACATAATTGGTCAAGATTAATAAAGCAACCAATTTTTGGTCCAAGAAATCCTCCCCCTCCTGTTCCTGGACTGGACTTGGGTCAAAGCAATAACTCCAAGGCCAATAATAAATAACACTTTATCTCCTCTGATTCTGCAACATGGCTGGTTGACAAACGGCCGTTCAGAAACAAACTGAAAAGTGCGAAATGAAAAGCGTGAATCAACACTCACCAAACTTCTACTAACACGAAATTAGCATAAGGAGCACAAAGGGTGGCGCCTAACAATTGAAATTCCTCTTTTTCGGCTCGTAGTATGTCTAGTACGTCACTACGTTTGTGTTTGTTGGCTGACAATTGTGTACCGTTTGTATGCAAAACAAAATCAAGGCACACGCCTTCAGACAAAAAAGTCAGAGGTTTTGTCTGTGGAAAATCCGATCGTATGTACGAGGCTTAAGGATTTTTTTCCTCAGTCAGGAGGTTTGCCAGGATCTGGGCCTTAGACTATGAGGGATCCTTGGGCCTTAGGCTATCAGGGATCCTTGGGCCTTAGGCTATCAGGGATCCTTGGGCCTTAGGCTATGAGGGATCCTTGGGCCTTAGGCTATGAGGGATCTTCACTGGCACTCTGTCTAGTATGGGTAATGTTTATTTCCTTACTGTATTGCAATTTGAAGTGGCTTTAGTATTCTATAAGAAAAAATTATTTGTTCCCCTCTAATGCAGAACCACTAAAGATAACTACAGCTTTGCTTGGAGCTTTAGGACGTATTTGTCACACTCACTAGCAGAACCAGCAGGATGGAGTTATCATCCAGAATCATCGCTCGATGGGTCGTTCCAGCTAGCCAACTGGCTTATAAGGCTTAGGACCTGGTTTCCACAGAGGTAGTGACAACACACTGAATCAGGAGTGTGTAAACTTTGTGGGCACCCTGTGACAGGGCACCAGTCATAGCTGTAGGGTGATGACATGGTCCTCCACCAAGGCTGTTCTGGCTCACTGTGGTGTGAATGTTTCTTTATCCTGTTTATTTTTAGTCGGAAGGTTTTCTGTTGGCTAAGCTCTGTGATTGAAACCTTACCTTTTTTCAGCATTCCCACCCGTCTTCTTTTGGCTAGTTAGTCCCCAAACGTATGCTGTCATGGAGTCTGTCAGAAAAACTGAAAAATTTCCTATCAAATACCTACCGTAATTTTCCTTTCCTGATAAACTCCATGGAAGCATGCATACTCTCCCAGTGTCATGAGTAGACTAGTTACAGAATGTGGCCTCTGCTCAGACTAAAAATCTACGGGAGTGGGGTCATACGGGGTAGGAGGGAGAGCGGAGCTACCCAAAGGTATGTTGCCATGGAGTCCATCAGGAAAGGAAAAAATACTAAGTATTTGATAGGAAATTTTCAATTATTTTTCAAAAACAATTTAGTACAGGATGCAACCATGACAGTGGTTTCACAGAGCATTATTGATTTTGTAAGGGGAGATCACAGGAGTAGCCATTTCCTTTCAGACTGTCTCTCTCTAATTGAAACTGTGCGTAGAATCACACATAGCAGGGAGGTATGAGTCACTCTTCTCTTCTACAGGTTCATCTGTGCCATCAGTATTTAAAATGATTGTAAAGCTTCGTTTTTTGTTTTTATAAAAATAACAAACATGTTATACTTACCTCCTCTGTGCAAGGGTATTGCACATAGTGGCACCCCAATCCTCCTTCTCTGGGTTACCCCTGCCGCGCTTCTGGCTTCTCCTCTTCTCGAGGAGAAGCCATGGGGGACACTCATGCGGGTGCGCTCCGTGTCCTACTGCTGCGTCCATTGACACAGACAGCAGGACTCAGCCCCGCCCTCGGCTTTTATGTCACTGGATTTGATTGACAGCAGCGAGTGCCAATGGCTCCTGCTGCTATCAATCTATCCAGTGAGGACCCAAGATATCGTCTGGAGCTGCTGTACTTGTCCCCATCGCTGGAACGATCGGGTTCAGGTAAGAAAAAGGAGGGAGGGGTCTGGGGGGGGTGCTGCACCACAGAAGGTTTTTTTACCTTCTCACCTAATGCATAGAATGTATTAAGGTGAAAAACCCTGAGGGTTTACAACCCCTTTAAGATTAGCCTGAAAAACAAGTAAAAAAAAAAAAAACTTACAGTGCCATCTGTTGGATGAAGAAGAAACAAGTGCACAGAAGCCTACAGCTCCATCTGCTGGATGACAAAACAAGTGCAAGGAAGCTTACAGTTACCTTTTGCTGGATGGAAATTGTAAAAATGAGGGGGGAGAAAGATAGATAGAAAAGAATAAAAAAGGAAACCTATACATTTTCCTTTGTGTTATTTGTGAAATACATGTGCTACATGTTTATGATGGGTAAAAGTCTAATTAAAGATACAGTTCAGTTTTGAGCACCAGTTCACACGAAATATTGGGGAACTGGAGAAAGTGCAGAGAAGAATAACCAAAATGACAGGAGGTAAACTTATCAATGAGGAAAGTTTAGCTGAAATTAATGTATCCCCTCTTGAGAGGAGGCAATTAAGGGGGATATGATCACCATGTTTACACAAATGGTCAATATGAGTAGTAGAGTTATTCAATTTAAGGTCACCATACCAAGGACAAGGGGGCACTCTTTACATCTAGAGCGAAAGATCTAACCTCCAAATATGGAAAGGCTTCTTTTACAGTAAGAGCTGTGAAAATGTTGAACAGACTGCCTCAAACTATTTCTGATCAACTCTAAATTTTTTTAAAAAAAGGCCTGGATTCATTCCTAAATGCACAAAATATAACTGGATACTAATATTTATAGGTAATAACACCAGGTGTTAATGCAGGGAATATCCGATTTTCTCCTGGGGATTTGGGAAGGGATTTTCTTAATTCACTGGAGCAAATTGGATCATATTTTATTGGGCTTTTTTGCCTTCCTCTGGATCAACTGTGTGTAAAGGATTGTGTGTGCGGAGGTTTCGTATTTGTGTGTGTGTTTTTTTTTCTTTTTCTATTGGCTGAACTAGACGAATTTATGTCTTTTTTTTTTTAACCAGATTAAATGTGTAACTATGTAAAGGGTATACATCTGTCCCCTGTTTAATAGTGACAAATGCCATAAAAATATTTTATTTATTACAGGTACTTGTATAGCATAAATTTATGCAGAGAATTACATATACTGTATATAATACATTCACACGAGTCCCTGCCATCAAGGAGGTTACAGTCTAAGATCGTACCCAGAGGAAAACCACGCAGTCACAGGGAGAACATTCAAATTCTGTGTAGGTAGTGCCATGGTTGGGATTCAAACCAACAACCCTAGTGCTGCTAGGCGGAGGTACTAACCACTTAGCCACAAAAGCTGTTATGTGATAGTAATCTATAAAAATATTTAAATACAGTAGAGCTTTGAAAATTAAACTCTAAATAGCCTCTAGCTAATATAGTTATGGTGTGTTGTTAATTTAACACTAAAGACTCTCGACATTCTTTAGACAGAACTCCCTGCTTATGCGTATATCTAGTCCTCCTGGGGAAGGTCACAGCAGACAGATGTACATATTGTATAACCAGCATTAGAAAATGAAAGGTGGAGTTTGCTTGATTGCTATAGCAATAAATGTCTATTTTTTTTTCTTCTTCATTTTTATTATCCATCCCAGCATGCAGACTGCCTGCTAAAGCTTTGAATGAGTCTTTGTTTTGGAATATAGCAGCAATCTAGCTATAAATATTATATGATAATAACATATTACTCATTTTATCTCCTAAAATACATGAGTGGCCACCAAATGTCACTTTGGTACGTAGATGTCAGATTTCATTTCATTTCCAATTGAAACCTTTCTAAAATTTTGCTTATGGGAACATCATCTCCATCTGTGGAATCGTACTGGCCTCTAGTGGTACTGTTAAAGAGTCCAGAGTACAGAAATAATTGGTAAGCGTGCTTTTAACTGCATGAAGTAATGAATTATTTTACCAAAACAATTAATTGTTACAGAACTAATTCTTTGTTCTATAAATGAGTTCATGCTCAACAATCACTTATTTTTTTCTGTCAATTTTTTTTTTTTTTTTAATTGTTTTAACAAGAGGTGTAAAGATACACAAAAATAGGGAAAGCCATCACAAAATGCATATAGATGGTAACAGGCGTCTTAGCAATCGTAACTATGTTATGGATGAGAGTAGCCATCAAAATACAGAAGGAAGGAAGGTGTTGGGTAGGGTTGGCGACTAATCCATAAAAAGTAAACGTCACTATGGAATTACTCTACTATCCCTGACATGGGTGTTAGTGGTAGAACATATCAACAAGTTATGACTACGGAGAAGAGAAGATGGTGACCCATATTAAAATTGTGGGTGGGGAAGAGGTATAGAAAGGACGGGGCAAATAGGGAGTAGGGGTGAGGGCGAGTATAGGATAAAGTGAGGATGAGTGGTGGGAGAGGGATCTCCATTGAGTCCTCACGCCCAGAAGGACAGGGAGAAGAAAGTACAGGTACAGGTGTAAGAGGGGAATAAGCTTCCCAGGGTAGCGCGGTTCTAATTTAGGAGATGATGAGGTGGAACAAAAGAGAAACAGAATTACCAAGACCTTAATAAGGTTTTGTCGAAGTCAGGGGGTAAGCAATGCTTAACCCAGGGTTGCCATATTTTCTTGAATTTGCATATTTTATCGTTTTCTATAGCTGCCATTTTAGCATGGATAAGGGCCCTATTCATTCTATGTTTAGCTTCAGCCACAACCAAAGTCAGGGATTTCCACGCCTTGGCAATAGTTTGCTTGGCAGCCGTGGTAACCTGTAGGAGTAGTTGGAACTGGTTGCTAGTCAGCTCGCCTGGTTTTAGGTTTAAAAAAGATTGGGATGGATGCTGGTTTCTAGGGCCTTAGAGGCCATTGCAAAGATGTTCTTCCAGAACTCTTGGGCGATAGGGCAGTGCCACCACACATGGAAATGTGTGTCTTGAACTGAGCAGGCACGAAAACACATTGCCAAGTATGAGGGGACATATTTTGTGATCCTAGCCGGAGAACTAGGTACCAGCGTGCGAAGACCTTATAGTTAGTTTCTATTGCTAAGACATTCGGCGAGGATGATTTAGTGGCTGTCCAAATACTGGACCAATCTGCAATCTCAATTGTGTGCCCCAAATCCTGTGTCCATTTATTGACATATTAAGGTGGTGAGTTGTCTGGATTGTCATTTAACTGTTGGTAGAGAATCGATATGAGTCCTCTTATGTGAGGGTCACGCTTGCATATACGTTCAAATTGTGACATCTGGGTTAGTAATGAGCCCATTTTAAGAAGTGGCATGTAGAAGTTTTTAATTTGTAGGTAGCGGAATAGTTCTGACCTGGGGAGTCCGTAGGACTTGCAAAGGGTAGGGAATGGGAGGATAGCATTAACTGAAACAAGCTTGTGCAGCCAGAGGAGGTTGGCAATGGACCAGGCTATAAATGAACCGGGGATTCCCAGACTGGGTAAAACGCAGGATTTCTGAGGAAAGAAAGAAGGGGGTTATGAGGTGATTGAAGACTATGAGTGACCCTGAATCTGTCCCAGATAGATAAGGAATGTTTTGTAATGGGGTTAAGAATGGAAGCTGTCTGTCGGGTGAAGCCATAACACGTTTGCTACAGAGATGGGATCGCATTTGACTGATTTAACTGCCACCCATAGTGGTGTTTCCTTTACTGCGTGATACTTGGGAAGTTGCGCTGCATAATAGTAGGATGAAAAATTAGGTAGTCCTAGACCGCTGCTAAGTTTGGGGAGATAAAGAGTGGACTTGGGGATACGGGGTTTGATATTGCCCCAGATGTAGACCATTACTCTACGCTGTGTGACGCACAAGAAATAAGGTGGGATAGGGAGTACTCCTAAAGAGATATAAGAATATGGGTAATATTGACATTTTAGCAGCATTAACTCTACCCATCCAGGATAGGGGGCGAGGGGACCATTGGGACATGAGTCTGGTAACTTGTTTTAGTGGGGGTAGAAAGTTAGCTGCAAAGAGATCGGTTATGGAAGCAGTGTAAGTAGGGAAGGTGATGTGACACCCAGGTAAAGGGCAAGGATGACATGGCTTGTTGAAGTTTCGAGGGTGATATGAGATGTTTAGTGCATTCGATTTTTGAGGGTTGATGTACAGGCCAGAGATTTGGGCAAAGAGCTCCAATAGGGAGAGAAGTTTGGGGGCGGAGGTGTGGGGATAGCATAAAAAGATGGGCAAGTCTGCGAAAAGACATACGTTGTGTTGGTGGCCATCCAGTTCTATCACCTTGATATCAGGGTCCGATGGGATCAGCTATGCCAAGGGTTCAATGAGCAAACAATAGTGGGGAAAGGGGACAGCCCTGTTGAGTGCCTCTCCTAATATCTAGCATTGCAGATTTATAGTAAATATACTTAATGTATGCTCACGGGTTGTCATATAAAGAGGAGACCGAAATCAGGAAATGACTCCTGAAACCCAGCGTTTGAGGGTATAGTACAGATAAGGCCAAGTAACCGAACACTTTCCTGGTATCAGGGGATAGAAAGCATGTTGGGACGCATCTAACTTTGGTGGCATGAGAAAGTAATAAGGGCACATCTTACATTCTCACTGGCTTGACGGATTGGGACGAATCCTGTTTGGTCAAGGTGTATTAGTTCACCTATAATGGTGTTCAATCGGGTTGTGAGGCTAGCAGCTTGATGTTGAGATTCAGGAGAGAAATGGGGCGATAGTTTGCCCAAGAGGAAATGTCAGATCTAGGTTTGGGTAACATAGATATAATAGAAGTTAGTGTTTCCGATCTAAATGAGTATCCTTTCAGCAGAGAGTTGAAGGCCTGGTTAACATGGGAAATAAAATGGGTGAGAATTGTTTATAATAAGGGGCTGAGAACCCGTCCGGTCCCGGTCTTTTATGTAACTTCAGCACTTTAATGGCCAAGGTCTGTGTCAGGACGCTCAAGTTGATCTTGTTGTGCTTGGTTAAGTGTAGGAAGGGAAATGCTTGAGAAAAGAGCATCGGCAGTGGTGGGATCCAAGTCCTGAGAGGGTGAATAGAGTTTGGCGAAGTTGGAGCGAAACACTTCCAATATTTTGACAGGGTTGCTTGTGTAAGCTTTGCAGGCAATTTTTCGCTCTTAGTGTGCGTGCCATTGGCGTGTCAGGTTTATTGGCTTTGAGATAAACTTATATGCAAACGGCAACATATATCTTATCAGCAGAGTGAGTGAGAAACAAATCAAAGTCGAGTCGAACTTTATCAAGATGTGATTTAGTGGTGGCATTAGGAGTGGACTGGTATGCAGCATGACATGCGTTTAAAATTAGCTTCTAGTTTCTGATGTAGGTTTTTGCATTCTTGCTTAAGAGATGCTGCCTGATGGATCAGTCTGCCACGGATTACAGGTTTGTGAGCTTCCCACAATGTCAGTGCAGAGAGATCTTCAGAAGCATTGTTGGAGATAAATTCTTTGAGAGACAATTTGATGTCTAAACGATGGGAGGGATGGGTTAGAGTGGTATCAGTGATACACCAATATGTATTGTGCGATCTAGGGATTGGGGAGGGTATAGTGGTACAGATTGCGCTATGGTCAGTACAGGAGAAGGGGGTGATAACTGAAGAGATGATTTCTGGGATCACGCCTGTCGTGAGAAAGATGTGGTCTATGCAAGAAAAACATTTGTGTGGGTGAGAATAGTGCGTAAATCGTTTGCTAACAGGGTTGACTTTGCACCAGGAATCGACCAAGTTGTGTTTGGTAAGTAGATGTTGGAATGTCAGTTTGACTGGGCTAGAGGACGGGGCCTTTGGGGACTTATCTAGGAAGGGGAAAAGAACCTGGTTCGAATCTCTGCAAAGAACACCTGTTCCGAATTTGTAGTTATCAACCACCTGGAAGAGATGCGAGAGGAAAGCAGTTGGGCCTTTATGTGGAGCGTAGCATGACACAATTGTGATCGCAGAGTCTGATACATAGCCAGTAAGGATCAAGTATCAACCTTCAGGGTCTTTGATTTGGGATGTCAGGGTGAATGGTGTGGAGCAGTGGAAAGAGATGAGAGTTCCCCGTTGTTTGGATGTGCCTGCTGTAAAGAATTGAGGATAGGAGTCCCCGGGGAATTTCGGGTGGATTCATCTGTAAAATGGGTTTACTGTAAGCGGATTATGTGAGCTTTGGCCGTCGTGAAAGAACAGAGTGCCTTGGTGCGTTTAATGCAGAGTTTTGAAATCTTGAACATTTAAGGAGAGGATGTTTAAGGGGGCTATGGTTGTTGCATGGTGGTTTTAATGATGGAAAGAACAAGAGAAGAACCGTGGCTACTGTAGGGGGGGATGGAAAAGGAGGGGACGTAAGATAGAGCAGGAAGGAACATAGGGAAATAGAACAACCCTATTAACCACTAAAAATATAGCTGAATAACAGTATAATAATAGGGTAAAGGAGCATACTAGGGGAGCGACAAGCGGTCCCTTAGGGGCTCGAAGACTACCATCAGAAACCTGCATAATAGTGGCAGGGAACTGAGGGCAGCAAATGAGGGAGCAAGAAGTTCCAACGGGGGAACATTACCGGAGAAGAAAAAAAAAAAACGAACTTTTAAATATACAGGTAGCATGGCTCTGTAAATAATTGTGAACAGCAAGGGTCCACCACTGGTCAGCCGTCTGAAGAGTAAGGCATTTGTGGAGAAATCTTGGACAGGGAGGGTGTCGACAACAAATCGGGAGCGATTTTAGAGGAGCTAGTGTTGGACCCGGTTTTTAAATGGCGTAACAATAATGATACAGCGACTAAGAGCAATATGTCCATCTTACCACATGGACCTGTAGTGTCAACATAACACAGCCTGAGATAAAAAAAAAGGACACATAAACCTGGGCTCAGAAAATAAGGAAATAAAAGTAATGCGTAACACTAGGGCCCTGAACGAGGAGTTCCACTCAAACTGTGTAGCGGAGGTGGAAAAGGCTTCCCTGATAAAGGTGCCATCTACCCGCTATGAAGCAACCAGGGGTTCATGCAGACTCTGAACAGCTTAGAGGTTGAGTTCAGTATGTTCGGCCTATGTGGGTACAAATAACCATGACCATGGTAAGCCATATGTAAGGGTATTGCTGAAGAGCTAGGGTCCAGAGAAGAAAAGGCAGAAAGCCATCTTATGGAATTTTCCGACTTCCAAAAAAAAAGGTAAAGGGCAGTGATGTGACAAGCATCTTTTGCAGGGGTGAAGTCAGTCCATGGTGTCCTCAGTGGCTGCTGCAGGGGTGCCGATTTTTGTGAGGAGCGGGAGGCCGATCATCTGCGAGAAGAGTCCCTTTTTGGGACATGTTGAAGTACTGGTCTTGCAGGGCTGTCTGCAGTTCCTCAGCTGTGCGGCAGACATATTTGGTTTCCAGATGAGTAAAGCGTACCGAGAAAGGAAACCCCCAGTGGTATGTGATCTGATGACGCTGAAGAACCTGGAAATGTGGTTTTAGAGCGCATCTCTTTGCAACCGTGAGTAGGAAAAGATCTGCAAATAGCTGGTATGTGTAACCTTGGAATGAATCTTCACTCCTGGCAGTGGTGAGTAGCTGTTCCTTGGCGCGGTAGTAGTGGAATTTAGCTATTATATCCCTGGGTGGGCTGTTAGTTTTGCAGGGTAATGAGGCCCTGTGGATCCTATCCATGTTCAGTCTTTCTACAGAGATGGCAGGTTGCAGTTCCTGAAACAGGGCTAACATGGTAGCCTGCCGGTCTATTATGACCTCAGGGATCCCCCTAAACCATAGGTTAGAGCAGTGGGTCCTATTCTCGGAATCTTCCTGACGAAACTGTAACACCAGGTTCTCCTCCTTCTCAAACTCAGCTGTGTAGTATTGTGTGTGGTTCTTAAGTTCATCTACCCTCATTTCTAGCTCAACAGTTCTTTGGCCCAGTTGTGAGGTATATGATGCATTTAATGAAATTGAGTATCTGCAGCTTTTTTGTCCTTTACTTTCACTAGCAGCTTGCTCTGCTGCGGCATGCTTACATTGTTTCTCCAAAAGATTCCATCTCTGTTTTCTAACATTCAGTTTCTGATTTTACCTCTGCTTCCATCTGTGCTTTCTTGCATGCAGTTTCTGCCTTCACTTTTGTTTTCTTTTGGGCAAAAGCTGCCTGAATTTTAGAAACTTCAGCATTTGCACAGGCTTTAATAAGTTGGCTGAGAGTGGAAAGTCTTGACTGTAGAGACTTGGCAGATCTGGAGGAGTGTCTCAGATACAGCTTGATGAGATTTAGATTCATGAAGCTGTGTGATTCTCACTTTTGCCTTTGTCTTTGTTTGTAGTACTAAACTTACTCTCTCTAGATTAAGCTCATAAAAACACTTTAATACTTCCTGTGACTCTTCAGTGTTTTACCGCTTTTAAGAGGTTGGTATATTTAAAAGAGATGTGCAGGAACCGAGCTGTCTCCTGCCGGCTCTACCCCAGGAACTGAGGGATCAAACACTGATCGCTCAGTTCTTCTCCTCCTCTCTACGTGGAGCGCTGGGCTGCATAGGGTGCAAGAGTGGCTGGCTCAGCCTCTCAGCAGCATGCTGAGAGGCTGAGCCAGCTGCCGGTTCAGGGCATCTGGGTGGATCCCGACTGTAAAGTTGGAAACCTTCCCGAGCCTGGACCGGCTGAGCGTCATCAGCCAACAGCAGGCTTTAGCCCGCTGTCAGCTGAAAACGGGTCACAAGAGTGCAGAACGGACCGTACTTCTGTGATCCTTTAGGAGAAGTATAGCCAAAAGTAGTAGTCCCTGATCTGGAAGGAACTGACAATGAAAGCTTTAACTGGCAATACTTGAGAAATGAATCAATCTGTGTGTTTCAGAAATCAGAGTGGCATGTAGTAATGCAGGCAGCTTCTACTATATACACATGTATAATGTACAGTTGACAGTTTCATTAGAAAAACATTGTATTACTGTTCTCTTGTTGGCTGCAGTGATTAGCTTGCAGGGATGCACAGGCTTGTATGACAATGGTTGCACTTTCCTAACCTGCTATATACCTAGAGTCCATATCACATCTCACAGTATATTTCAAAGCTAATATTGATTTTTTGACTGGAGCTAAACAACTTTTTTTGACTGTTCTGCTTCCACAATCTATGCACTGAAAGTGTGATCTCTATAACTGATCCAGTTGTGATGAGATAGCCTAACTTAGGCTCAATAGCTTGGCAGACAGTGACTCAATCCACAGCAGTACTATGTCAACAGACCAATGCTGCCAGTCAGTGTTCGAAATCACTGCTGCACCAGTTACAGTGTCCCTCATTAGCACTACACCAGTTACAGTGTCCTTAATAGGGATGGGCGAAACATCCCCCAGTTCGGTTTCACATCAGAACATGCGAACATGCGAACAGGTTAAAAAAATTCTAGCGAACATGCAAACCCTATTAAAGTCTATGGGACACGAACATGAAAAATCAAACGTGCAAATTTTAAAGGCTTGTATGAAAGTTATTGCCATAAAAAGTGTATGGGGACCCAGGTACTGCCCTAGGGGACATGTATCAATGCAAACAAAAGTTTTTAAAATGACTGTTTTTTTCAGGAGCAGTGATTTTAATACTGCTTAAAGTGAAACAATTAAAATGAAATATTCCTTTAAATATATGCCTGGATGGTCCCCTTAGTCTGCCTGTAAAGTGGCGCATCTGTGCAATGTGTAGAACAGTGCCGCAGCAAAATGACATTTCTAAAGGAAAGAATATCATTTAAACTTGTTCGCAGCTGTAATGTATTGCCAGCTCCCGGCAATATAGATGAAAAATAAAGTAAAAAAATTGGCGTGGGTCCCCCCCAATCCATACCAGACCCTTATCTCACCATGCAGCCTGGAGGATCAGTGGGGAGCCCCCAAAGCACCCTCCCCATGTTGAGGGCAAGTGGCCTGGTATGGTTCAGAAGGGGGGGCACTCACTCGTCCCCCCCCCCCTTTCCTGGCCTGCCAGGCTACTTGCTCTGATAAGGGCCTGGTATGGATTTTGGCATGGAGTTCCCCTTAAAATCTATGCCAGACCCAAAGGGCCTGGTATGGATTTGGGGGGGGGGGGGACTCCATGCCGTTTATTTTTTTAATTCTGTCATAGGGTTCCCCTTAACCACTTCAATGCACTATATTATATACTGTACATTGACTGCACTGTATATACAGTATATATTCTACACTGACTGCACTGTGTATGTATGTATGTACAGTATCTCACAAAAGTGAGTACACCCTCACATTTCTGTAAATATTTTATTACATCTTTTAATGCGACAACACTGAAGAAATTACACTTTGCTACAATGTAAAGTAGTGAGTGTACAGCTTGCATAACAGTGTAAATTTTCTGTCCCCTCAAAATAACTCAACACACAGCCATTAATGTCTAAACCGCTGACAAAAAAAGTGAGTACACCCCTAGGTGAAAATGTCCAAATTGGGCCCAAAGTGTCAATATTTTGTGTGGCCACCATTTTCCAGCACTGCCTTAATCCTCTTGGGCATGGAGTTCACCAAAGCTTCACAGGTTGCCACTGGAGTCCTCTTCCACTCCTCCATGATGACATCACAGAGATGGTGGATGTTAGAGACCTTGCGCTCCTCCACCTTCCGTTTGAGGATGCCCCACAGATGCTCAATAGGGTTTAGGTCTGGAGACATGCTTGGCCTGTCCATAACCTTTACCCTCAGCTTCTTTAGCAAGGCAGTGGTCATCTTGCAGGTGTGTTTGGGGTTGTTATGTTGGAAAATTGGCCTGCGGCCCAGTCTCTGAAGGGAGGGGATCATGCTCTGCTTCAGTATATCACAGTACATGTTGGCATTCATGGTTCCCTCAATGAACTGTAGCTCCTCAGTGTTGGCAGCACTCATGCAGCTCCAGACCATGACACTCCCACCACCATGCTTAACTGTAGGCAAGACACACTTGTCTTTGTACTCCTCACCTGGTTGCCACCACACACACTTGACACCATCTTAACCAAATAAGTTTATCTTGGTCTCATCAGACCACAGGACATAGTTCCAGTAATCCATTTCCTTAGTCTGCTTGTCTTCAGCAAACTGTTTGCAGGCTTTCTTTTGCATCATCTTTAGAAGAGGCTTCTTTCTGGGACGACAGCCATGCAGACCAATTTGATGCAGTGTGCGGCGTATGGTCTGAGCACTGACAGGCTGGCCCCCCACCCCTTCAACCTCTGCAGCAATGCTGGCAGCACTCATAAGTCTATTTCCCAAAGACAACCTCTGGATGCTGAGCACATGCACTCAACTTCTTTGGTCGACCATGGCGAGGCCTGTTCTGAGTGGAACCTGTCCTGTTAAACCGCTGTATGGTCTTGGCCACCGTGCTGCAGCTCATTTTCAGGGTCTTGGCAATCTTCTTATAGCCTAGGCCATCTTTATGTAGAGCAACAATTTTTTCAGATCCTCAGAGTTCTTTGCCATGAGGTGCCATGTTGAACTTCCAGTGACCAGTAAGAAAGAGAGAGAGCAATAACACCAAATTTAACACACCTGATCCCCATTCACACCTGAGACCTTGTAACATGAATGAGTCATATGACACTGGGGAGGGAAAATGGCTAATTAGGCCCAATTTGGACATTTTCACTTAGGGGTGTACTCACTTTTGTTGCCAGTGGTTTAGACATTAATGGCTGAGTTATTTTGAGGGGACAGCAAATTTACACTGTTATACAAGCTGTACACTCACTACTTTACATTGTAGCAAAGTGTCATTTCTTCAGTGTTGTCACATGAAAAGATATAATAAAATATTTACAAAAATGTGAAGGGTGTACTCACTTTAGTGAGATACTGTATGTATATGTGTGCTAACATATATATATATATATACACACACACACACACACACACACACGTTTATATATATACACACACACATAGACAAAACTGCCTGCATGCAACTAAATAACCTGCCTAATCTAGCTTATGTTCTTTCAATCTCCCCCCAGGTATCACACTACATATGGCTGCCATGTAAGCAGCTTATATAGTGTGGGGCGTGGACTTAGCCCCCTGAGCCATGATTAGCCAAAGTTAACCTATATAAAATAAATTTGGGTACAATGTTGCATGACTGAATAATTGTCTTTCAAAGTGTGACAGAGCTGAAAATTGAGAAATGGCCTGGAAAGGAAGGGGGTAAAGCAGTCTGGTCCTAAAGTGGCTCAAGCGGAACTTCACTGCATCTGAGCACCACAAATAAAAAATGCTATTTAATTCATTTTTAATATTCAAAGCAACTCACTTGCCCATCCATATCTTCACGCTTACATTTTCTGAGAAATCACTTTGAAAACCACCCCCTAGAATTTCTGGCCATGGCCATCTTATGTAAGGGCAGAATATTCATGTAGTATTTACTGGAATTAATCTGCCCTTACCATAGGCATTCAGTCAGGAAGGTGTGCTTAGCTGAGAAAACAACCCCTGAAGCCTCCTGGGATGTATGACATAATTTGCCTGAGCATGAAAACCAGGAAGTAACTGAAGAAATATTGTAAATTTTACGTTCCTATTTATTTACTTATGCTAGCAGCATAAGGATTTCAAATAGTCAATGTTGACTGAGTAAAGTTCCACTTTACGGACTGTCACTGCTCGCATGACTGCCTCCTCTTTCTTCAGCATTATTTTTGAGGTTGCCTCTGAAGGGCCAAATACTGCTGGAACATGATTTTTCAGGGAAGCTGTCCTCCAAGATTTTGTGCCTTGCGTATCCTGCAACCCTAAACCCTCCTCCCTGCATTTAATCAAGATCTGCAATAAAACTTTAAAATACACATCTAGACTAAGCTTGAGCCTATCAGTGTGCTTCTGGGACTGAAAACCAGGTGGCCAACCTCTGGATAATTATGGGGACTCAGCTTATTTCCAACAGCCCCTTCATGGTCATCTCTACATGACTATCTATTTCAATACTTTAATAATAAAAATTAATAAAACAGGCCTACTGAGTTGGCAATAGCTGTGGGGATCACTCAAGAACAAAATTGGATGGTAAGAAATCCGGCCGCCCTTGCTCAAATCTCATGACACCTAGACCCACTGTGCTATTTCCCCCCACCCTCAGCCAAGAAAAAGAGAAGGTGTAGAAGTTGTAATTCATTTTGTCCTTTAAAAAGAGAACCCGTAGATAATCAATTGCCATTCAGAAGCTCCCCAGAGCTCATTATAATTCAGTAGTTAATCCATACATGGGTCAATCATAGAAAGCAACACTACAATCATATTACTTGCTTTTGTTTAGCTAGTACAGCTACCCTGAATCTTTAGTCACCTGGAGAAGCTATGAATATCTGGACAGATTGCATACATGCTTAGTGACACTCTGCCAGATTTCAAAGCAAACTCAACACCAGTCTTTAGACTACGATAGAAAAAAATCAATGGCATCACCAATAATCAGAAAATATGACAACACGGCTAAGAGCAGAAACATAATGCCGCGTACACACGGTCGGACTTTTCGGCTACAAAAGTCCGACAGCCTGTCCGACAGACTTTCGACGGACTTTTGGCGGACTTGCGCTAGACTTTCTTACGAACGGACTTGCCTACATACGATCACACAAAAGTCCAACGGATTCGTACGTGATGACGTACACCGGACTAAAATAAGGAAGTTGATAGCCAGTAGCCAATAGCTGCCCTAGCGTGGGTTTTTGTCCGTCGGACTAGCACACAGACGAGCGGATTTCTGGGTCCGGCGTAGTTACTACGTAAAGATTTGAAGCATGTTTCAAATCTAAAGTCCGTCAGATTTGCGGCTGGAAAAGTCCGCTGAAAGTCCGGGGAAGCCCACACATGATCGGATTGTCAGCCAGCTTTAGTCCGTCGGCCTTTTGTAGACGAAAAGTCAGACCGTGTGTACGCGGCATAAGGCTGATTTACAAAGTCTAAATCTAAAGCAAAAGTGCAGAAATAGCCCAGAGCAGTGAATCAGAAAGCTTGCTGACTGCTGGGGGGGCAGTTGTTCCAATTTTGCTCCTGTTTTCTGGACACCAGTCTTTGTACATCATCCCCAAAGTAAATAAAATATGAATGCACACTGACAGCATTATTTACATTAAGCTGACCACATTCACATATGTATAAAAAAAGATAAAACACAAAAACGGATTGTTTGTTATTTATGGATTTATTTAGAATAATCAAGGGTTCATTTTACGGACAGGGAATTTCCATGAGCCATGCAATTTAGGATAATTAAATAATAATCTTACCAAGTTAAAAACCTGAACATACATAGCACAAAGACAGATTGTGTACTGTCACCCGGGGAATAGTCTTTGGTTCTATAAAATCAATCTAACTTTAGGTTTTAAACAGTACTGGAAAGCTGCTTAAAAATGGATATAAAATACAATGTGTCATTGGCAGCAAACAGTATGCAATTTAATCCTTTCACTGCCAGAGCTGTTTTGTTGCTTTTTTGTTGCTTTTTTTTTCCAGTTATATTTTTACCTTTTTTTTTTTTTTTTTTTTTTTTTTTTTTTAACAATCAAAGGTGCTTTATTGTTGTCATAAACGGGTAAAACAGAGCATACAGATCGACTTAGAACAAAGCAAAATGCTTGGATTACACACAAGAAACAGGTGAAAAACCATAGTCTCGCAATACAGTTAACAACTTAGAAAACATTTACCAAAAATAGCAGGAGGTTTGGAAGTGGAAAATAGATTCGTAGGCAATACACAACACCCCCACCCTCCAAAAAAAAGTTCAGGTAGTGGTCCAAGGGGCCCATACTTTGTCATATTTCCACTGATACAACCTCTGTTTATATAAGTTATTCTATATATGCGCAGGGCAGTGTCAAAGCTTCCCAGGGGGAGGTGAGATCCATTTCAGGAGAACCTTTTTTTTAGCATAAAATAGGAGATGGGATACCAACAGTATTAAATGATGGGAGCGCTGTGCATCATCATGAACCCCCAACAGTGCCAATTCCAGCATAACTGGGAGAGACAACTGCAGCCTAAGATTTTATTTTGCTGAAAACTTCTGACCAGTATGATGTTACAACCAGGCATTCCCAGAACATATGTAAGAAAGTCCCCACCTGTGTCCTACACCTAGGGCATATGGAATCTTAATCTGGCAAAATACAGTGTAATTTCTGGGGAATGTAGTAAATTCTATGCAGGAATTTTGCCTAAATAAGTTTTATCCCTAGAGGAGATGACTAACTTAAGACCATGCTCCAGAAAGTCATCCCAATCCTCTCTCTGTCCAGTGATGGCATGTCCCTATGCCACACCTCTAACAGCTCGTTTATCTTAGGGGAGTCAGTGCCCAGAAGTGCAGCATATAAGGTCGATAGAGGCTTGTCTAAATTCCCAGGGGATACAGGTTCCTCAATAGGATTAGCCTGGAGGAGTGGCGGCTAAGGAAATTGTGCTCTAGAGGCATGTCGCAACTGTAGGTACCAAAACCGCATCCACTGGGGTAACTGGAATTTATGAAATCGCTCATTAATCGGTAGTAAAACACTCTGAGACATAACATTTCCCAGGGTGACGACACCACTTTAGACCCAGACCTGAGGATCCAGCAGGGTGCAAAACTGTGGCAAACTGGGAGACCACTGATTGGGACGCACAAACCTCTGTCTAGCAGCCACCCACGCACTCCAAGTAGCCCACATTGGACCAGGAACCCCAGTGTATGCCCTCGGGCCTCTATAGACAAAATTCCGTAGATCAGCCAGGGAGTCTAAGCTAACTGCCTCCAAACAGGTGGCCACATTTGATCTAGAACCCATAAACCACCACTGGACTGTCACCAGCATTGCAGCCCAGTAGTAGACCCTGAAGTTGGGCAGAGCCAATCCTCCCAGGTGAGCTGGAAGCCACAGGGTAGGTCGCGCCAGCCGAGGGACCCCGCCATGCCAGAAAAAGGATCCCACACATTGTTCTATTTTTTTAAAATAAAGAGACAGGGATCCATATCGGACAGTTTCAGAAGAAGTAATTACATTTTAGGTAACAACACCATTTTAGGGAGGTTAATCCGTCCTAATAGATTAAGGGGGAGGTTAGCCCAGGAGGTACATTTGGCTCTCAAGGTCATCAGAGGGGGAAGATTCTTCTCCAAATATTTAGCAGGATGTTTAGTCACTATAACCCCCAAAAAGCGGAATTTAGCCACCCATCGTAGAGGGGAGGAGGCAGCCGTCTTAGCAGAATATACATCTATAGGGAATAGAACTGACTTAGACCAGTTTATATGAATACCTGAGAAAGTACCAAAATTATAAAAAATTTGCAGGGCTGCCAACAACGAGGGGCCAGTGTCCTTGAGATACAGCAGTGCGTCATCCACATACAAGGACAACCGCTCTTCCAACTTTCCCAGCCGAAGGCCCATGACATCCGGAGAAGATCTGATTAAAATGGCCAGGCGCTCCAGCATATTTTTATCTTTAATCACTTCTACCAAGGACATTTTTTCATGCATAATAACTTGCACATTTTAGGCATTTAGATTAGTTTAAACCCCCAAACGTTATATATTTCTAAAAAGCAGAATCACTGGAGAATAAAACAATGGTAATTTTTGTCACAGGATATTAGCGCAATGGTTTAAACCCATATTTTCAGTAAAAAATACACTAAAGTTAGTTTTAGTGTCTGCAAACACAATATATTACCCAATTTTCTGTAAAAATATAAAAGATGAGGTTGCATTGCATAAAAAGATACCAAACATGTCAAGCCTTAAAATTAACCACTTGACAACTGGGCACTTAAACCCCCTTCCTAACCAGACCAATTTTCAGCTTTTGGTGCTCTCACATTTTGAATGACAATTAATCAGCCATGCAACACTGTATCTATATGAAATTTTTGTCCTTTTTTTCACACAAATGGAGCTTTCTTTTGGTGGTATTTAATCACCGCTGGGTTCTTTATTTTTTGAGCCGTAAAAGAAAAAAGACAGAAAAATCTGTAAAAAAATACATTTTTCTTCATTTCTGTTATAATATTTTGCAAATTAGTAATTTTTCTTCATATATTTTGGCCAAAATTTATACTGCTACATATCTTTGGTAAAAATAACCCAAATCGGTGGATTTTTATTTGGTCTTTGTGAAAGTTATAGAGTCCAAAAGCTATGGTGCGAATATCTGAAAATTGATCACACCTGAAGTACTGACGGCCTATCTAATTTCTTGAGACCCTAACATGCCAGAAAAGTACAAATACCCCCAAATGACCCCTTTTTGGAAAGAAGACATTCCAAGGTATTTAGAAAGATGCATGGTGAGTTTTTTGAAGTTGTCATTTTTTTCCACAATTCTTTGCAAAATCAAGGTTTTTTTTTTACTTTTTTTTTTTCCCACAAAATTGTCATATTAGCAGGTTATTTCTCACACACTGCATATGCATACCACAGATTACACCCCAAAACACATTCTGCTATTACTCCCGAGTATGGCGATACCACATGAGTGAGACTTTTACACAGCGTGGCCACATACAGAGGCCCAACATGCAGGGGAGCACCTTCAGGCGTTCTGGAGCACCCAGGCCAATTCTGACATTTGTCTCCTACATGTAAAAATCATCATTTATTAGCTAGAAAATTACATAGAACCCCAAAACATTATATATGTTTTTTTAGCAAAGACCCTAGAGAATACAATGGCAGTCGTTGCAACTTTTTATCTCGCACGGTATTTGCGCAGCAATTTTTTTAACGTGTTTTTTTGGGAAAAAAAACTGTTTTGTGCTTTACAAAAACCAAAACAGTAAAGTTAGCCTAATGTTTTTGCATAATGTGAAAGATGAAGTTATGCCGAGTAAATAGATACCCAACATGTCACCTTTCAAAATACACGCGCTTGTGGAATGGCGCCAAACTTTGCTACTCAAAAATCCCCATAGGCGACGCTTTAAAATTTTTTACTGGTTACATGTTTTGAGTTACAGAGGAGGTCTAGGGCCAAAATTATTGCTCTTGCTCTACCGATCGCAGTGATACCTCACATGTGTGGTTTGAACACCGTTTTCACATGTGGGCGGGACTTACGTATGCGTTCGCTTCTGCATGCGAGCACACAGGGACAGGGGCGCTTTAAAAATTTTTTTTTTTTTTTTTTATTGTTCATTTTACTTTATTTATTTTAGTTTGATGCTTTTTTCCAAAAAAAAAAAATTTTTGACCACTTTTATTCCTATTACAAGGAATATAAACATCCTTGTAATAGGAATATGGCATGGCAGGTCCTCTTTACAGTGAGATATGGGGTCAATAAGACCCCACATCTCACCTCTAGGCTGGGAAGCCTGAAATAAAAAAAAAAAAAAAAAACGATCCTGGCTTCGATTGTAACAGTGAGTCGGTAGAAGCGCGGAAGGGGGGGACATCCCCTCTCGCCTCCCGTAAGAACGATCAAGCAGTGGAACAGCTGCTATGATTGTTCTCATGGTGTAGGGAATCGCTGGCTGAAAAAGCTGATATCTGAATGATGCCTGTAGCTGCAACCATCATTCAGATATCCCCGCACAAAGTCAAGGATGTTGTATGATGGCCGGCGGGCGGGAAGTGGTTAAAACGCTTTTTTTTTTTTTAACACAAAGTTGTCCATTTATACAATATTTCTACCACATAACATGTACATACCAAAAATGACACCCCAAAATAGATTCTCCTGCTCCTCCTGAGTACGGCGATACCACATGTGTGAGACTTCCACAGCCTGGCCACATACAGAGGGCGAGTACAGCTGAGCATGGCTGGGTATTGCGGAGTATGGCGGGGTATTGCGGAGTATGGCGGGGTATTGCGGAGTATGGCGGGGTATTGCGGAGTATGGCGGGGTATTGCGGAGTATGGCGGGGTATTGCGGAGTATGGCGGGGTATTGCGGGGTATGGCAGAGTATGGCGGGGCATGGCAGAGTATGGCGGGGGCATGGCAGAGTATGGCGGGGGCATGGCAGAGTATGGCGGGGGCATGGCAGAGTATGGCGGGGGCATGGCAGAGTATGGCGGGGGCATGGCAGAGTATGGCGGGGGCATGGCAGAGTATGGCGGGGGCATTGCAGAGTATTGCACAGCATTGCAGAGTATTGTGGGGGTATTGCAGAGTATTGTGGGGGTATTGCAGAGTATTGCACAGCATTGCAGAGTATTGTGGGGGTATTGCACAGCATTGCAGAGTAGTGGGGATGGCTGAGCATGGATGGATGGATGGATGTCTGTTCAGCGCTGTGGGCACTACACATACAGCCCACAGCGCTGCAGACATCCATCCATCCCCCTCCCCGCTCACTGTGTACCGATCGGTACACAGGAGGGGAGGAGAGGAACCGGCGTCATCAGATGACGCCGGTCTGTTTACATGTGATCGCGCCGTCATTTGACGGCTGCTTTCACATGGTAAACGGCCGCGATCAGCGGCCATTTACCGGGATCCGTGATGCGCCGGGTCCTCTGGACCCGGCGGTCACAGATGTGTTCGGGTGCGCGCCCCAGGGGGCGCGCGAGAGGGGAATTCTGGGAGGACATCATAGTACGTCCACCCAGAGTTATCCAACCGCCCTGCAGCCGTCATTCGGCTATGGGCCGGTTGGTAAGTGGTTAAGCATGCCATGAAACAGCGACAAACTGTTACCCAAAATTGTACCCAAAATTATTAACAATCTTTTAAAGCCTTTACAGGTCAGCGGTTTAGAGTTAACTCTGAATTATGACCCTAGAATTGTTGTGGTCACTCCGACATGCACCTAATGTGTGTAGAGCAATCACCATTTTTATACAAAAAAAAAAACTGTGCTAGAGGCCCAAACTTAAAATAATAAAAAGCAGCTAGCACAATACCCTAATACATGGTATTGCAGTGCAGCGCTTGTCAAAAACCTAACAAGTGATTGCAATGAGCACAATATAAAAAACATCACTATGAAATGTACCGTCAATTAAACACATGTAAGTGAATAAGACTTATGAACTAAAATGTCCCAAAGGAAAGTCCGGATATTTTTTGAAAACACTTTTAATAAGTGGCAGAAAAAAGAATAGAATGTGTCTCCCAATAGCCTCAAAGCCTTTCAGCGATAGGACCCCCACACAGACCATCATGGTGTATAAAGGTGGGGGCTTATCAGACACAAATGACCTTCATTTAGGAAAAGTCAAGTGGTGCTTGTTTTGATATTTCTACCAATGTAGAAATATGGCCAGTACAACACTGTTATCCATGGTTCTAAAAGACTAACCAAAGGATGTCTGAAGTGTTTCACACTGGGACCAGATAGAAAGTCATCTGTGACTGACCAGGAACATGCCTTAATCTCAATTATCTTTAGTTGTGCTTTACTGCATATTGATCTGTGGTATGCTCGGAGGTGTAATCCTTTGATAAGACCCCTGAAAGAGGTTGGAGGTTCTGTGAAATATCAAAACAAGTGCCACTTGACCTTTCCTGAGTGATGGTCATTTGTGTCTGCTAAGCTCCCACTTTTATACATTGTGGTGGTCTGTGTGGTGGTCCTATCACTGAAAAGCATAGGACCATCCAGGCAGATTTGCCCATCACTACTGACAATCACATTAAATATACTGGGAACTGTTTTTTGGATACCTGTACCTGGTATAATGTCTCTTTGGGAAACTAGTGAATGTTTATCAAATCCTATTTGTTGTGATGAACTCTGACTTAAGAACAAAGCCCACTGAAGTCTAGAAGGAAGGGGGACAGATCCTGCTAATAAATCCTGGCCATTTTTAGGGCTAAGAAGCAAACTACAGCCGTTGCCAAAAGTTTTGAGAATGACACAAATATTAATTTTCACAAAGTCTGCTGCATTTTATAATGGAAATTTGCATATACTCCAGAATGTTATGAAGATTGATCAGATGAATTTCAGGTAATTGCAAAGTCCCGCTTTGCCATGAAAATTAACTTAACCCCAAAAAAACATTTCCACTGCATTTTGTGAAGAAGGCTTCAGGGCGCCCAAGAAAATCCAGCAAGCACCAGGACAGTCTCCTACAGTTGATTCAGCTGCGGGATCAGAGCACCACCAGTGCCGAGCTTGCTCAGGGATGGCAGCAGGCAGGTGTGAGTGCATCTGCATGCACAGCGAGGAGAACACTTTTAGAGGGTGGCCTGGTGTCAAGAAGGGCAGCAAAGAATTCACTTCTCTCCAGGAAAATCATGAAAGACAGACTGATAGTCTGCAAAAAGGTACATGGATTGGACTGGAGTAAAGTTTTTTTACTCTGATGAATCCCTTTCGGATTGTGTGGGGCATCCAGGAAAAAAACCTTGTCCAGAGAAGAAAAGGTGAGCGCTACCATCAGCTTGCTATGAGGGCACCCGAGCTGAGCTGCAGCTCTGTGTGTTCATTCAGACATGGATCTCCTGTTTGCCCCCCTTGCTCTCCTGATTGGCTAGCTGACTTTGATTGACAGCCGCAGGAGCCAATGGCGTTGCTGCTGTGTCTCATCCAATCAGTCCTGTGTCGTGCCAACAGTAAAGCCTCCTGAGACCATTCATGTGTGGGGTTGCTTCTCAGCCAAGAGAGTGGGCTCACTTACAATTTTGTCTCCTCCCAACCATCCAAGAACAGTTTGGTGACGAACAATGCCTTTTCCAGCATGATGGTCATAAGGCAAAAGTGATAACTAAGTGGCTTGGGGAACAAAACATCAAAATTTGGGCTCCATGGCCAGGAAACTCCCCAGACCTTAATCCCATTGAGAACTTGTGATCAATCCTCAAGAGGCGTGTGAACAAAAAAACCCCACAAATTCTGACAAACTCCAAGCATTGATTATGTAAGAATGGGCTGCCATCAGTCAGGATGGGGCCCAGAAGTTGATTGAGAGAAGTTTATCGAGGTCTTGAAAAAGAAAGGGTCAATACTGCAAATATTGACTCTGCATAAACTGTAATTGTTAATAACAGCCCTTGGCACTTATGAAATGCTTGTAATTATACTTCAGTATACCATAGTAACATCTGACAAATATCTACAAACACTGAAGCAGCAGACTTTGTGAAAATGAATATTTAATATTTGTGTCATTCGCAAAACGTTTTGCCACGGTAGTACTATCAAAAAGTCACAGTGAGCTGAACACTACAATAGGAAACATGTGCCAACACAAAATTTTATTTAAAAAATACCGTACGTATGGGGAGAGGGCCTTTTTTGTGGCTTCAGGGTTAACATTGAAAATACAAAACTTCTTTAAATACCTTGCTTGGGAATGCCTTAAAGGGATTGTAAAGTCTCGTTTTTTTGTTTTTTTAAATAACAAAGACGTTATACGTACCTGCTCTATGCAGTTGGTTTTGCACAGAGCAACCTGGATTCTCCTTTTCTTGGGTCCCTCTTCGGTGCTCCTGGCCCCCCCCCGTTGAGTGCCCCCACAGCAAGCAGCTTGCTATAAAAGGCACCCGAGTCGAGCTGCAGCTCCGTGTGTCCATTCGGACATGGAGCTGCCATTTGCGCGCCCCTCCTCTGCAGTCACCCACTTTGATCCATCTGTTTTCCACCAGCTTTGTCTCAAGGCAAAAGACAACACTGCTATCACAATAAGCCTAAGTAATAATCCTGAAAAAAAATGTATGGTGCTTCCTTTGGAAAGTTGTCCATGGAGGTTGTTGTGGTTTTTCATTTTGTGAGATTTAACAGATAAGACGTGTATATACAGTTTATAGTATGCACAAATAAACTTAGAACAATAAATCACTGAGCTTTTATTCTTGAAGCAAACGCCAGCCATTTTGAAGAAGCAAAACTCTTAAAATACATCACACCTGAATACATTGTGAAATTTTATTTTTTATTTTTTGTAAATTAACAATAGTGCAGTTGTCTTATAAATAGCTCATACCGATTAACACCACAAGGATTTTATTTCTCACAGTACTTTATGGAGGTCCATGAAGGATACGGTTAATCTCCATCATTCAATATATTTGTCATTACTCTTTAACTTTAAGCACGTTATACATCACCATATTGGTTAAATTTGAAGCATAATCATTCAGTCTATGGTTCTTTTGAAAATGAATATATGAACATGTTATTTTTAGATTTATATATCAACATAGCCTACTGAACACAGTTAAGCATTTGCTGATGGTCTTGTAACAGAAATACTGTTATGGGGGCTTAGTGAGCTAACTCAGAAAGTGTTCGTGTGGGGTGTATCACTGCATCATTCACAACTAGTAGCTTGATCAATCAAAATATATTTTGATATTCATTATCAATGACAATGCACATTATTTTGCTCAATTTACTAATCAGGTAACATAGTAGATAAGATTGAATAAAGACAACAGTCCATCAAGTTCAACCTGTGTCGGTGGGTGTGTAGAAAAATCATTTACCATATCCCCCTTGAATTGTTTACATTAAGATGCACATCCAAGAGTTTTTTAAAACTATGCATACTTTCTGCCAAAACCACCGATTGTGGAAGAGAATTCCACATCCTTACTGCCCTGACAGTGAAAAACCCCCTACGTAGCTTAAAAGATCACTAAAGATAATTTTTTTTTTTTTAAATAATAAACATGTTATACTTACCTCCACTGTGCAGCTCGTTTTGCACAAAGTGGCCCCGAACCTGGTCTTCTGGGGTCCCTCGGCGGCTGTCTCGGCTCCCCCCCGCAAGGACTCAACACCTTCATGCGAGCTCTCTCGCATGGTGTTGAGTGCTTGCGGGCACGCTCCCGTGATACAGCCGGTGGCCATAGCCGCTCACTGTATCACTCTGCCCCACCCCCCGGTGCACCGCGTCATTGGATGTGATTGACAGTAGCGCGAGCCAATGGCTGCACTGCTTTCAATCCATCCACTGTAACCAATCAACGGCCAGGCTGAGCGGCGAAGAGGATGTCAGGGGCGAGCGTGGGACTTTTGAGGGGTCAAGTAAGTAAAAACGGGGGGGCTGGGGGGGGCAGTATTGTCGGATGTTTTTTCACCTTAATGCATAGAATGCATTAAGGTGAAAAACTTTTACCTTTACAGCCCCTTTAATGTTAAACCGCTTCTCTTCCAGTCTCATCGTGTAGCCCGTGTCCTATTACACTCCCTGGGACTGAAAAGTTTTACTTGTGCTGGGATCACTGTTGAGATATTTGTACATCACAATCATATCCCCTTCCCAAGCGCCTCTTCTCCAGGGAGAATAAATTTAGCGCTTGTAGTCGTTCCTCCACTATATCAACCAGTCAGTCAGAGAGTTAGGAGTGAAACACCAAGAAAAGTATACATATTGCAGGAGGTGGTGTGGGCATTTTTCCCACTGTCCAACTTGTTCTTTCCACATTAGACATTAATCGAGCCAGGTAGAAGAGCTGTCCCAAACCCCCCAGCTACTCCATTTGTGTGCACATAACTATTCATTTTTATGCTTTATTAAAGACTTCCATAATATGTACACATGCTGTTCCTTTGTGCTGTCACTCACAAATACTTTCATTAAAATATTTTTCCTCAACAGCCACAAATGACAGAAATCCACATTCTGTGCACCAAAAGCCTCTGGAAACCCCAATAAAACCTTTTACGAGGTGTGGAAAAAGTTTGGTGCATGGTCCGATATCTCAACGGCAACATGGGCCAGGTGTGTGCATGCACATAGCTATCCAGAGACATGTTGAGAAGCGCTACCTAGCGCGGAGTACACGTGACCATCAGGGTAAAACCACTGCGGGCAGCCAAATGTAGTCAGTATGAGAGGTAGGGTCACAGAGCAATGGAGCAACGAGTGAACATCAAGTTCTGCTACAAATTGGGGAAAACAGCAATGGAGATGCATGAAATGTTGATGCAAGTGTACGGGATGGAAGCCATAAGCAGAAATTTGTTTACAATGCTTTTGAGATGGGAAGGTAACGATTGAGGACTAGCCACGTTCTGGTCAGCCATTAACAAGCAGAACCCCAGACATGATCAAATGAGTGCGACAAATGCTGGCCCAAGATCGGGGACTGATTGCGATTGATGGCGGAGGAATTGGGCATTAGCAAGGACCTGGTGCGCACCACCTTCTGCAAAGATTTGGGTAAGCGGAAGGAAGATCTGTTGCCGGTTTGTGCTGCACAAGCTGACAGACGAACAGAAAGCAAAACGGACGAAAACCTTTGGAGACTTTATTACCACGCATGACCAAGATCCATCCTTTCTGTGAACCATCATCACAGGGGATGAGACCTAGTGCTACCAGTTTGATCCAGATCCAAGTGGCAATCAATGGAATGGCGTTTACGGTCTTCCCCGTGACCTGAAAATTTCCCACCTGAAGAGCATCATGATAGGTGCATGTTTTGCGGATGTGGCGGCAATCCAAGAATGTGTGACGTGGTTCTGCGATCGATTCCTAAAGAGGCCTTTGCTGACAGTTTCCAGAAGCTTTATGAACGTTGCCAAAAGTATTTTGAAGGCCAATAAAGGTTATTTGTTTGTATCTTCAATTTTTCTGATACCATTCACCAAACTTTTTTAGGCACATCTAAAAGTAGCAGTGACAACACTGGTCAGAAAGCAAAACTTTGAGGAGGAATCCAGCAGGCCCACAAACTACAGGCTGCCTGCAAAAGACTACAGGGGGTGAATACAAGACTAGTATCCCTGACAGGAAGAGAAAGCAGCAGTGAATTTATTACAGTTCCTGCACAAAGACAAATTTTCACACTTAATTGCACAGATGTGGAAGAAATACACTAAATAGAAAGATTCAAGTGTAGCAGCCCCTAGCTGTGTTTGAGATGGAGTGTTAGGCTGTCGGGACCTTTGAGAGTAGCTCTCCAGTCTGGGGGCAGGTGAACAAATCTCCAGGGAGGAAGACAGCCACGTGGGCTGGTGAGTATTGCAGTCAGAAGACTGAGAGGCATGCCTGAAGGGGCTGGGTGCAAACAGTCTGTGATGGATGAAGAGTTAGTCTGGGAGGACTGTGGAGAAGTAGCCAGGAGGGCCAGTGAAAGGGGCAGCTGCAGCCAGGCGGGCTGGCAGTGCCTGAAGAGGTGGTACTGGGAGCAGTAGCCACAGGAAAAGGACAGCTAGCACCCAAGACCTCTCTATTTTTGCTACACCAAAAGGGGCCCGCGGTCCCTGCCTGCAAAGGGTAAAACCAAAAGTCAAAACCAAAGTGCTAGCTGGTCCTGGGAATTGTAGTTCTACAAGCAAGTGTGTGCTGGAGATAGAAGAAAGCCGTGTGTATATACCAGATAGATATATATAGGTTGCTTCCCTAAAGAGTTATGCTGATCAAGTGGGCATCCTATATTAACCCTTCCCCATCCAAGTTCAAATCCCTCTAATAAAAAAAAAATAAAACAAAGCTGCAAGGACTGCTTCTTGACTCCAGAGTGTATGGAAAATGAATGTGCCTACCCTGTGCAGGGTGGGAAATAACCTACCAATGGCTCTTATGGGGGTAGCACTACACAAGTAACAATACATATGCCTCATATTAAGAAAATATTTGCTTATACCCAAGTTCAGGAAATCAGTAGTAAAAGAAAAAAGGGCTCCCATTGCTGAAAATCCTAGTTGTCCGAATGCCTCTGTCTTCAATACTTATAATATAGAACGTCAGGGTGATCTCAGAACTCCTTTTCTGCATACTTGTTTTTAAGGTTAGGGGTTTGTAAATACTAAAGCTGTTGGGAGAACATGGGTGTCAGGCAACTAATATTTTCAAAAGGAGAGGTGAGCAATAGCAACATAAATACTCTTTTACGACAGGTCATTGGTAATTTTATCAGGTTATATCACCCTTTCACTTCTCTAAGGTATGCCTAATTCTGTACATTTTTTTTTTGTTATCAGTTTCACAGTTTTAATGCCCAGATTGGGGATTGGTGTAGGCTTGACGAGCCTGTTCAGGTAAAAATGAAGTATACAAATACAGCACCTTGTAAAAGCTGTCCAGAAAAATTATGATAACCTTGTTATGATCGTGGTATGTGGCTCAGAACATAAAGTGTACTCAATCTGAAAAGGCTGGGAGTATTAAGAAGACTAATTCAGTTAATGAAAAAAAAAAAAAAAAAAGTTTATAATCTTAGGGCTATCTGAAATAATAATGAAAGGAAAGGCAGTAATGAAATCTGAAGAATGCATTTTGTACAGTTTGTGCTTGGGAAGAAAAATTTGGGACTGGTTTTATACTAAACCATCAATTATTGAATTTAGTCCTATCTGTGAAAGTATATGTACAGTATGAACATTTTTTTTTTTCAATTTCTCTATTATCAGTGAGAAAGCAACCACGGGAGATGGGAAGGAGGATGTCAAAGATGGATTTTATGAGAATCTGAAAACAAAATATAACAAAGCTTTCAACAATGATGTGACTATAAAAAATGGGTGAACTAAAAAGCAATGACTAAGAAGTCATATACTGACCATAAACTGTATTCTTAGTATACAAAGCTTGCCTAAAGAAAATAAAAATAGGCACAATGAGAATGGGAAGAAGAAAAAGTAGTGTACTGTATATTTTTTATTCCAATATTTTTTATTACAAATTTAAAGCAGCGTGCTGAAGCTTTATGCTTAAACAGTTGTCAGAAAGCTATCAGAACAAGGATGCATTTTCCAATATGTTCAGAGGTCCTGACCGCTAAACTACATCAAAAAAGTTTTGGGCCCAACAATTTGGATCCACTCATTAGCATGACCAACCGTCTAAGCAACTAGGCACCGAGAAACATCAACAGGTAATAAGTATCAGTACAGTAAGCTGGTGATCACCCATAGCTCCAGAACATGCTGATATATAAAAGCATTGTCAATTAGGATCAGTCCTGGTACCTTAAATCATGTGGTCTTGATCTCGAAAAAATAGAAACAATTGGGGAGACTTTACGTCCCCTTAGCAGCATGTTACCAAAAAGTATTTTTATGGTATAACAGAACCAATAACAGGAAAAGTGAAAAATGAAAAAGAAAGACAGAGGAAAGGATCAGAGTAGAGTAGAGCAGGCCCCCTCAGTCCAGGCCTCCCCTCACAAAATGACCCAGAGTTCAGGGAGCCTGAAGATAAGCAATCCAGAGGTTCCACACTTTTTCAAACCTAGCTTGCTTATCGCTTTGAATACCGGTTAGTTTTTCATTAATCATAATCCAGGATATTTTATTTTTCACCAACGTAATGTTAATCACAGGTTATTTCCATGCACGCGCTATGGTTATTTTAGCTGCTAAAAGAATGAAAAATATGAGAGTTCATAGATGCCTGGGGATCTCCTCTGGCAGGTTAGTAAACAGCACAGTTTTGGCGCCTCTGGATACATTCTGTCCCGTCACTGAATAGATCAGGTGGAACATCCTGATCCAGAAGCGTCAGACCTTTGGACAGGACCACCAGACATGATACATATCACCTTCCTGTCCACATCCCCGAAAACATAGGGGAGAGGTACCAGGGTATTTTGCCAACCTTGTCGGGACAAGGTACCAGCGCGATAGCACTTTGTAATTTGCCTCCACCAAGGAAGTGTTAAGTATGCCCTTGTACACCATATGGTTGACCATTTTGTTCATACCTCCTCCTCCTCCTCCTCAACTGTCTCCCCTAGGTCCGATTCCCATGCCATTTGGTAGAAAAGTTTGTTGCCCTGATTGCTGAACAGGGCATATAACTCCATAATTCCTCCCCGTGATTCGGACCCACAAATGCACATGTTCTCCAATAGGGTCTTAGTAGTTATATCAACCATATCCTTTATTAGGGTTTGCATGAAGTGGATAATTTGGCATAGACGATAAGTCTCCGCAGGGGGAATTTGTAATGTTTCCTTAAAATAGCTGGGTTGTCTTATCCTCTTATGGTCTATAAAGTGTGCTATTTTGTAAAGACACTTGTTGACCCACCATGTGAATTGATTAATTGGTTAATCTGTTGGCCTGGGAGGAAATGAGGATTATTGAAATGGGGTCCACCGGTGAGTGGGGGGATTTTAAAGGGTACAACTTACATGCCGTGTCCCGTATACTGTATATTTTAAAAACAAAAATGTACATAAAGCTGTGTGATATCTCAGACAATAGAATGTAAACCAAATTATGTGATGAGCGATGGGAGTAGGAAGGTTTATGGGTGTGGGTGGTGGCACTGATCACTTTTCATTTCGGAAGAGATATAAATATGTAGCATTATGCCCGAAGGAGCTGCTGGTATTAAGTGATTCTTCCCTAAAAGTACAGAGGTTTCTCACTACCACAAGCACCAGTCCAATCACACTGGCTCCAATAACACAGTCTAGGGGATGTCTTTTTATAATTTATTGCTTGAAGAAACTTTAACAGGAGAGGGAAATAGGGCATGAGATACTACAAAAAAGTGGTACTTAATGTTTAGAGGATGCGCTTCTACTTGAGTAATAGTGGGTGTACAGTCTAAATCCTCACAGCTGAAAACCATGGGATGTCTGTCTGGCACCTGGTTACTTTGCACAGATGAACAACTGCTGGTACCAGGGGCGGATCCGGGGGGGGGGGGCAACGGGGCAATTGCCCCCTCTGAGAATGCGGGTGACAGTGCGGGGGCGGCTCCGCCACGGCTGACAGTGCGGGCAGCCCTGCAGGTGACAGTGCAGGCGGCTCCCCAGGTGACAGTGCAGATGGTTCCCCAGGTGACAGTGCAGGCGGCTCGGTCGGTGAGTGAGTCGGTAAGTGGGCGGCTGAGGGGGGGTAGCTGGGCGGCTCCATGTGTGACTGAGTGGGCTGCTGGCCAATCAGGGAGCCGGCAGGCAGGGGAGCAGAGAGATGACATCTCTCACCACTCTGCGCCCGCCCTGCATCCCTGCAGTTCCGCCCTCACTGTGAAGGCAGCAGAGAGATTACATCATCTCTCTGCTGCCTGACTCTGGGACATAGCAAGAGACCACCTTAG
Source organism: Aquarana catesbeiana (assembly GCF_042186555.1). Lineage (NCBI taxonomy): Eukaryota > Metazoa > Chordata > Amphibia > Anura > Ranidae > Aquarana > Aquarana catesbeiana. The sequence continues at coordinate 189,482,659 of NC_133331.1, forward strand.
CAGGAAAGTGACACGGCAGGTGACAATCCGCATCTGGTGACAAGCAACGTGGCAAGTGACAATCCGCAACATGTGGCAAGTGACAATCCACAACGCGTGGCAGGTTGACGTGGCAAGTGACAATCCGCAATGTGTGGCAAGTGACGTGGCAAGTGACAATCCGCAACGTGTGGCCGGCTGACGTGGCAAGTGACAATCCGCATCTGGTGACAGGTGACGTGGCAAGTGACAATCCGCATTTGGTGGCAGGCGACGTGGAAAGTGACACACTCAGGGCTCCCACTGATTCTGCATTATGGTGAGTTACCCAGTGCAGTTTTGAAAACACTACAGACATAGGGATCAATTTTGGGTCTTTACTCACTGCCACCTTCCAGCTTCCTCTGGACACGGTCCAGTGAGTGAGATGGCACCGCCCGAGACTAGATCCTCTGTGATGAGGTTGTGCAATCAGCTCCTGAGGCAGAGAACCGGCCTATGGAATGAGCAAAGTGACCTGTGTACTTGAAGAAAGCAGTTTACAAAAGCAACCCTTCAGCAAAAAGAACAGCTGTTGAAAACTGAAAAACAAGGAATGGAGTTCTGGTTTGATAAAGACTGTCAGGTAGACACTCAGATAAAAGAAAAGTGAATGCAAAAGAAAAAAAATGTGTAAAAAAAATAAATAAATAAATAAATAAAAAATAATAATATAGGAAAATATTATAGTGCGGTAAGAGCAAAAATGAGGCTTTCGGCTAAAAGCGGACATCTGTGTGATGATAATGAGGTCTGAGGACGCCAAACTGTGTGGACAGAATGGAAAAGTCATATTGCACACATTGCCACCCTCATTTCTACAAAATGCACAAGTCAGTGACAAAATGGTCAGATTTAAATTTTATGTCAATGGTGACCAGCCAGAGATCGTGACACACTTCATAACTCCCTGATCCCTTCCCTTTTCACTAGAAAATAACTCTGCTTCATACACAAAGCAAAGAAAGTTTTCTTCATATATCCCATTAAAACATTCCAAGCTAGAAGTAGAGCAAAAAGTCGTAACTCTCCCATAGCCAAAATCCTAGGAAAACCTTGAGTCTTGTCGTAAAATTGCCATATTGTAAATAGTCTGGCAGAGGAGTAACAATACACATTCTGAGTCTGTTTTTTTTTTTTTTTTTTTTTTAACTACCAGATCCAAAATCCACTTATGGACATAATTCTGGCTGTAATGGGAATACCTTCATGGAAAGTGGTCATACAAATGTATAAGAAAATTACAGACACCAAACATCTATATTACAAGGTTCAGCAGGTGAACAGAACACATTAGCTTGTATTGTGTTTGCTTTATATACAGTGCCTTGAAAAAGTATTCATACCCCTTGAAATTTTCCACATTTTGTCATGTTTCAACCAAAATTGTAAATGTATTTTATTGGGATTTTATGTTATAGACCAACACGAAGTGGCACATAATTGTGAAGTGGAAGGAAAATGATAAATGGTTTTCAACATTTTTTACATATAAATATCTGAAAAGTGTGGTGTGCATTTGTATTCAGCCCCCTTTACTCTGATACCCCTAACTAAAATCTAGTGGAACTAATTGCCTTCAGAAGTCACCTAATTAGTAAATAGAGTCCACCTGTGTGTAATTTAGTCTTAATATAAATACAGCTGTTCTGTGAAGCCCTCAGAGTATTGTTGGAGAACCTTAGTGAATAAACAGCATTATGAAGGCTAAGGAACACACCAGACAGGTCAGGGATAAAGTTGTGGAGAAGTTAAAAGCAGGTTCAGGTTATAAAAAAATATTCCAAGCTTTAAACATCTCACGGAGCGCTGTTCAATCCATCATCCAAAAATGGAAAGAGTATGGCACAACTGCAAACCTACCAAGACATGGCCATCCACCTAAACTGACAGGCTGGGCAAGGAGAGCATTAATCAGAGAAGCAGCCAAGAGGCCCATGGTAGCTCTGGAGGAGCTGCAGAAATGCACAGCTCAGGTGGGAGAATCTGTCCATAGCACAACTATTCGTTGTGCACTCCACAAATCTGGCCTTTATGGAAGAGTGGCAAGAAGAAAGCCATTGTTGAAAGAAAGCCATAAGAAGTCCAGTTTGCAAGAAGCCATGTGGGGGACACAGCAAACATGTGGAAGAAGGTGCTCTGATCAAATGAGACCAAATTTTAACTTTTTGGATATAAAGCAAAACGCTATGTATGGCTGAAAACTAACACTTCACATCACCCTGAACACACCCATTCCCATCATGAATCACGGTGGTGGCAACATCATGTTGTGGGGATGCTTTTCTTCAGCAGGGACAAGGAAGCTGGTCAGAGTTGATGGAAAGATGGATGGAGCCAAATACAGGGCAATCTTAAAAGAAAACCTGTTGGAGTCTGCAAAAGACTTGAGACTGGGGCGGAGGTTCACCTTCCAGCAGGACAATGACCCTAAATATACAGCCAGAGCTACAATGGAATGGTTTATTAAGATCAAAGCATATTCATGTGTTAGACTGGGACAATCTAAGTCCACACCTAAATCCATTCAAGAATCTGTGGCAATACTTGAAAATTGGATGGAGAGCGTCTGTAAACAACAATCTGACAAAGCTTGAGCTATTTTGCAAAGAATGGGCAAAACTTTCACTCCCTAGATGTGAAAAGCTGGTAGAAACATATCCAAAAAGACTTGCAGCTGTAATTGCAGTGAAAGGTGGTTCTACAAAGTATTGACTCAGGGGGCTGAATATAAATGCACGCCACTTTTTTCACTTATTTATTTGTAAAAAATGTTGAAAACCAATTATTTTTGGTCCACTTCACAATTATGTGCCACTTTGTGTTAGTCTATAAAATAAAATCCCAATAAAATACATTTACGTTTTTGGTTGTAACATGACAAAATGTGGAAAATTTCAAGGGGTATGAATACTTTTTCAAAGCACTGTAACTCTAATGATTTGTAATTTCATTCAAATCTTGTCATCTAGAAATTCAGATATAGTTAGAAATGTTAGCATTAGGGTGTGTCTGTTGATTATCATAAAATACTCTTCAGTCCCTTTAGCACCCTTTGATTTAGTGGCGGCTTGTCCATTAGGGCCCCCTAATCCATGCGCCCGGCCCCTAATCTACATGCAGGGGCTGGACGCATGGATTTCAATAGTTTTTTTTTTAAGAACATGATTAGAGCCTAAGGCTCTAATTGGCTTAAAAAAAAAGGTGGGCTTGGGGCACAGAGCCCTGCGCCCTGAGCCCACCCAGTTGTGTGACTTTAGCGAATATACTCGCTAATGTCTTCCTGCTTCCCCACCTGGCCAATCAGGAAGCGGGTCCTAAGACCCGACTGGCCGGGAGTCTTAGGACTCCCGGCCAATCAAGTCCCAGGACCCACTTTCTGTTCGGCCGGGAGGAGAAGCAACGCCTGTTTAGCTGGGAGGAAAAGCAATGGCCCTGGCTCTTCCCTTGGCAAGCTGGGGCAAGGAGCAGCATCGGCCTCCTAAATTAGGGCCACTGATTGCCGCCATTCGTCTCCCGCGGGGGGGGCACTGATCGCCGCCGTCCGTCCCCCATGGGGGGCAGGTTTTTTGCCCCCCCAAAAAAATATTGAGCCACTGCTTTGATTGGTTGTGGTATTTCTGTAAAGGCCCTCTTAATGAACCAGAAAGGAAGGTTGTATTTGCAGACGAGCAACTCTTGCTTGCCATCAGATCTATAAAGAAATGCTAATTTCTAACAGTCCAAACATGTGGAGGCAGCTACTGTTTGTGTGTATAAATTGTTAACTGTGGCATTAATCTGTGCCAGTCATGATCACTCTGTTTGCTGGCTCTTATACAGTTGTCTGGCAAGCTGGAAATTTCAGGGCGAGACTTAAGTCCAGTACACACTGGCCAAATATCAGCTGGCAACGGTTGGTTCAATAGAAACTGGCCACTGTTCGGCCCGTGTACTGGAGTCAGTTCGACAGAAGCCAGCTGGTGACAGAAAAAGGTCTGTCGACTGGCTCCTGATCAGCGCTCTCAGCCACTGGAATGTTCTGGCAGGGTGCTTTCTCCCTGTCAGAACACAATAGAACAGTAGGGGAGATTGCTGTACTAACACTGAATGTTTAGTACAGCGGCTCCTCCTGAGCTGTCAGTTTTCTTTTTCGTTCAGCCCTGCCAGGTTGAACGAAAAAAAAACTACTTGTGTGTACTAGGCTTAAGGGTGCAGTATGTCAATCTATATAGTAAGATGGTGATACATGCCAGAAAGGAGGCACAGGAGTATACTCACTAGTGCTTTCCTGTGACCCAGAATTGGACAACAGCAGGCTAAAGCCCACATTTAGCTGACATCACAGAGCCACTCCAGACTTTGGAGGGATTGCAACTTTAATGCCGGGATCCACCCAGATGGCAGGCAGGCAACTGGCTCAGCACGCTGCCGAGAGGCGGGCGGAGTCAGGTGATCGGGGTTCTGTGCCACCTGGATGGCTGTCAGGGTGGACGTGTGTTAAAATTCTCCGGGTTGCTAGGCCAGAAGCCTAAGGCCTATCCCGGGAGCATAGCTCCCAACTGTCCCTGATTTTGAGGGACTGTGCCTGATTTGAAGCAATGTCCCTCTGTCCCTCTTTCCCCCTCATTTGTCCCTCATTTTGGTCTGATCCATATAGTTGTATATAAAATGCACTTTTTATCTTTCAAAAAGTGTTTCCCAGTGCTAAACCTTTCATCTAAATTCAAAATTGCTGCATTTGTAAATGTTAAAAGCCAATTAAAAGGAATTAGAGTGGCAAAAAAAAGTCCTTGTGGATTTAATTAACCTTTTTTGGGTTAATTCTACTTAAAGGGGGTGTGTCAGGGGGCGTGTCCTATGCCTATATACATTCGCAAGTAGGTGTCCCTCATTCCCATGTCAAAATGTTGGGAGGTATGCGGGAGTACCTGGCTGCTAGGCTGACTGAGGCCTAACCAGGAGTTGGAGAAGCAGCGCTGGGTTGGGACTTCAGGCCTGGAGTCTAACCAAGTTGCAGAGGTTCAGCCGGACAGGGAACCAAGTTTTTGCCGATCATCCCGGTTGCTAGTGGCAATCACGGATCAAGGCTAGAGGTAAAGGGAGAGCAGTTGCCACTAAGGGACCATCCTTCCTGTTATCAGAGGCCAGTTTATGAAAGTCTGAAAGAAGTACCAGAGAAGCCTTTTTCACTAGCCAGGGATGTTGAAGAAGTGGGAAAGCTTCAGCACGTGCCAAGCCAAGGACCCAGCGGGTTAGCAGGGTGTGACGCTTGAGGAGTATACAGTGGGTTAGCTGTGGAATAGCACAGAGGATCCAGGGACGACTGGGATCTTGAAGTCTAGTGAGAGACTGGGAGCTCAGTAAATGAAGATCTACAGTGGGATACTGTGAGATTTAAGAAAAAACCTATACCAATTTACTGTGAATTACATGTAAGGATTACTATTGACTGTTACAAGTTCAGTTGCCATAGGAGACAGCAGTTCTACAAATACAGTGACCGTATCCGGCTGGAAGGCCCTTAACCTGTATAGCGGTCTGCCTATTTTGTCTCGGAGTCTGCCAATTACCATTGCATCTGCCTAAGGGTGTCCTAGCCCTAACCTTCTCTCCTCCAGTTCATGTTAAGAGACAATAAATCTCTTTTATTCGCATCCAAAAAGTGACTGGCGCCCAATCATTGCATCTTACATTACACCCACTATGCCTGGTAACCCACTCTACGAGGCATGATGTCAGCTCTCCCTGATTCAGGTGGTCATCATTAGGCCTTTGGAGGTCAGGGCCAGCGCTACACAGACGTGAATTGCAGGAACACATAGGTGTAGCTTTTATTACCTCTGGTTGACCGAAATGCCTGGCCTTTTCATTTTAAAGCTCCAATACTGCCTGAAGGTGCTAAGGCTTGCCTTCCTATTTCTGCCTCCTGCCTATTCCTGTTGGCCACAGGCAGTCCAGGCAATTTGCAACACTACCTGGAAGTGTCACAGCCTTGCCTGTCAAAATGGTACAGGAGCTGGGAAAAGCTGTGAGGTAGTGAAGGTATGTTTTAAGCTGAAAGTAAATACTAAAGCTTCATTTTTTTTCTAAAATAACAAACATGTCAACATGTACTTACCTGCTTTGTGCAGTGGTTTTGCACACAGCAGCTCAGATCCTCTTTTTCAGGTCCTTTGCTGGCGCTCCTGGCTTCTCCACCTCGAGCAGTGCCCCCAGAGAAAGCTTCTTGCCCAGGGTCACCACTGCGTGGTTACTCCCGAGCTTCTGCTCTATGCCTCCTCCCATGCTCTCTCCTCATTGGCTCACTGGCTGCATCTCAGCCAATGAGGAGAGAGAGCCCCAATCCAGTCAAGGCTATCATGAACATCGCTGGCTTGGAGGGGGCTCAGGTAAGGACTGGGGAGGCGCTGCACACAGACGGTTAGAATGCATGAAGGTAATAAAACCTTCAGCCTTTAGAACCACTTTAAGTTTACTCTGCTTATATGTTGCCTTCCCTGGTTCTTTCCAATCACATCAACATACGAATGCAGCCGTTCAACCTTTGCAACACAAAGGAACCCTTGAAATAAATTTCCAGTCTCAGAGAATCGCTGCTAAAAATGACTATATCTACAACTCGTGATACATTAGTGTGATGGTCAGTGGGAAGAATGATCCTTACACTTGTGGACATTGGAGAGAATTACCCCCCTACAGTAGAAAAATCAACACTGTTATTGGGAAATTATCTGACAGGCAGAAATTGCTCATTGCTCAAGGAAACCCTAGCAACCTCTGGAGGAACCCTAGCTGAGACACCCTGTGTAATGGCATTTGTTTTTTTCTTGAAATACAAACTTTTTGTTTTTATTACTTCCTTATTTAATTTAAGTCATCACGACGAGCAACAGGGAGGACGTGTGGAAGCTGAGCTCCGCTTGGAAAGCAAGGATCTAGGGCCATCCCTGGTCATCTGCACCATTTTGAGCTCCATTCTATTTTCAGGAGCGACTGGTCCTCCTCTGCTGCAGTTCCCGAGGGGTCTCTGCTGAATTCGGCTACATTTCTCTGTCCTGGGCCTGCAGCCAGACCCGTGCCTCGTACACCCGCCGCCATCTTGGGGCCTACTGTGCGCCCGGAGCCCGCCGCTCTCCTCTCCCGCAGATCGGAGGACACAGAGGTCCGCTTGTCCTGGCTCCTGACCGGAGCCATCATCGGCAGATACAGAGGGCCTGTGAAACGTGGGGATCCCTTCTTCTGCCTCCGGCCTCCCGCGACCAGACGCCATTTTGCGGCCTGCCGTTCTGGCCTCTGATGATACAAGGAGCAGTGAGTAGTGAGGCGTTCACCTATTCCCCCCTCAGCCAGCTCCCTTAACAGTGTCTGCACACTATCACACTCTGTGTCTTCAGAGACACTCTAGGCCTGTACAGAGCGGCGCTCACCCGGCCGGGTACCGCCGTCAGGAAAGTCCGCGGCTCCGGCCTACTTCTGGACGGCGGCCATCTACTCCAAGTACTCCCTTTATCAATCAGCTTCACATTGATCACACAGCTCCTGTTCCTCTAGGCTTGGTGCCAACTGAGTCTCCTAACTCTCTTTCACAGCTGCTAATACGATCTTCTTCATAATTGCATAAGAATTTTAATGATTAATAACTGATATGAACTATGCATGGCACTGAGCAGATGTGAGTGAAGTATGCCCCGGCCAGCTATCGGCCCTACAGCTCCAGTTATGCCCGCCAAGACGCCTAAACCCCGCTCCGCACCTGGTAAATGATCGGGTAAGAGGTCGTTATCTCATCCAGTTTCCGCAGGCTCCATCCAGCAATACTTAGCCAACGCACGAGGTGACCAGGCTAGAACCTCGAGACCAAGCGCCTCTCGCGCTGCTTCTGTGAAGGAGAGTTCTCCGGCCTCCTCATACTGTTCGGATCTTATGGATGACCCCGGATCCCCAGCTGGGCTTGAAATGACAACGCTGATGAGCGGACTTAAGAAAGAACTCGCAGGTATGTTTCACAGCTTGGAAAAATCCATTAAAAAAGAAAACTGCTGTGAGAGCAGATATGTCACACATCCTGGTCAGGGTGGAGGAAACAGAGCAATGACAGGATTCACAAGCACTAGCCATAAGGGAATTACAGGACATTGTTACTCAGAGCATTTGCCCATCGCACCTCTCTATATAAACTCGAAGACCTTGAGAACCATAACCGCAGAAATAATATGCGTGTCAGAGGACTTCCTGAGGCAACCAGAGATAATGACCTTGAACCATCAAAACGAGGCATTTTTAATACTATCCTGAGCAACCCTGTCGCTGACCCGCTGCGCTTTGACCGTGTACATCGAGCTCTACGACCCCACAATACTAACTCAGACCAGCCCGGGGACATCATATGTCGCTTGCATTACTCCTTGAACACCTGCGTTCGGATGGGATCACGTACAGGTGTGGCTTCCCGCCAGCCTGATTGCTACAAAAAATGGCCGCTCCTGTACACTAAGGTTCCCGGAGGAACTCTCAACCTTTTTACAGGATCTCAATCTCCCGCCTATAGAGCCTCCAGGCTGGCAGGACCCAATCCCTAAATTCTCACACCCAGTGGATCCACTGTGGCGAAAAACTCCTTCAAAGAAAAGGCGTACCTCACTCCCAGGCTCTGCACAAAAGCATGGTTGTTTGCTTTGACAAAGTCAGGTTTCGGCTTAGTTTTTTTTTTTTTCCTCCATTTTTACCTGTCTATACTTAGTTGAAGCTGACCCGTCATTTGATTGTATATTGTTTTGTCTTCCTGTTACCGTTCCAGTTTGGTATAACCATATGCTACCTTGCAGGACTCATTTGTTTAGGTTGTTCTTGTTTGCATAACCTTCTTATTTTAAAGGGAGCCATTTATTTACTCACTTATGGTTATAAGCGCTTTATTATTCACAGGCCGTGTGCTGTCGGGGTGCACTGCTCTCGCTCACCCTCCCCTACAGCGACACCCTACCCCCCTTTCCTTCTGGGGTTAGCGAATGCGAGTGGCCTTAAAGGTGCTATATTCAATCTCTGTTCAGAGATCTGGATGGCTGGTCGTTCTCTCTCTCCCCACTGGGACCACTGCAGATTTCTGCATGTTCAACATGTGTTTCCCACAAGTTATTTAATTCATGAGTATGTATTCTGTATATGTTCATTATTTTCTCTTTTTCTTCTTTTCACTTCCCAACCTATTCTCATCTCCCCCCTCCCCTTGTTGGCATGCATGGAAATGTAAACTAAAGGACCCCACTCCCCTAGAACAATGGCTACGTTAACGATTACATAATACAATGTTAGGGGTCTTAATGTCGCCGCAAAACGGCATCAAGTATTGCGTGAACTAAAGCAAGCCGCATGCTCCATTGCCTTTCTTCAGGAAACACATTTAACCCACACAACACCTGTTAAACTGACCTCACCCTATTTTCCACAGTGGTACTACAGCTTATCAGACACCAACAAAGCTAAGGGAGTGGCCATTGGGTTTAGCGGAAATGTATCCTTTCGTTTATCCGATATGCTAGCGGATGATCATGGTCGCTTTTTATTCCTTAGGGGCTTCATAGGCAACACCCAGTGTACTCTTGCAAATGTCTACTGTCCAAACTAAAATCAGCCTACTTTTTTCTCACAAACCCTAACTAAACTATTACATTTTGCCAAGGGTCTTACCATCTTAGCAGGGGACATGAACATGCCTTTAGACCCAATAATAGACACGTCCCAAGGCCATTCTAATATTTCATTTAAACGCCTGAAATTTGTCAAAAAAGGGCTCCTAGACCTTCAATTAATAGATGTTTGGCACCTACTCCATCCCAAGGAGAAGGATTACTCACACTTTTCCACAACACATCAGTCATATTCCAGAATAGACAATATATTCTTAGATCGCTTTCATCTACCTCTCTTACAGTCTACTCACATAGGCACGGCATCTATTTCAGATCACGCACCTGTATCTATGAGGTTGACCATGCTCTCCTTAACACGTTGCACTACTAACTGGAAACTTAATGACTCTCTTCTCTCTAATGAAGCTGAGGTTTCCATGATGGCCTCCTATCTGTCACATTATTTTAAAGAAAACAAACCTTCTGTGACCTCTCCCTCCATTGTGTGGGAAGCTCATAAGGCCACTATCAGAGGCCGTCTCATTGAACTGGGTGCAAGGGAAAAAAAAAAGAGCATGGTCACCAAATTAAACAGGTTCTACAACAAATAGCTGATCTTGACAAGCAACACAAACTATCTCTACATATTGAGCACCTCCAATCCCTCACACTTAAACGAGAAGAATTAAAGACCCTCCTCAACTTGGACACTAAGAGGAAATTTCAGCGCCTATCACAGAAATTTTACGAGTGGGGGAACCGAGTAAACTACTTGCTAGATCACTGAAGGCTAAACAGTCAAAGTCATTCATTTCAAAAATAAAACTTTCAACAGGAGAGCTTGCTCATGCAACTCCAGACATTGCTAAAGTGTCAGGGAAGACCAGCCAGTACTCAAGATGGCTGAAGGAGAGGTCGACCTGTGACCTCAGCCTGTCAGGGAAGACCAGCCAGTACTCAAGATGGCTGACGGAGAAGTCGACCTGTGACCTCAGCCTCTGTCAGAACACCTTCGGTTCACCTGTGTGCACATTACCAAGAGGCTATTTAAACTTGGTCTGTGCTTGCATCCAGTGCTGTCCATTCTACAGCGTTCCCGTGTGTTCCTGCCTGTTTTACCCTTGATACCTGCACCTGTTTACCGACCCGGCTTGCCTCTGACTCTGCTACCTGCTGCCTGCATCTGACCCGGCTTGTTCTGACTCTGCATCTGCCTGCTCCTTCTACTACCACGCTGCCAGCCCGTTGCCGACCCTGCCTGCATCCAGACAACGCACCTGCCTCCGCTTCTGCTCCTGACGTTCCCGCCAGTGTTTGACCCGGCTTGCCCGACCTGCATCTTCCGCTCATTGGAGAACCCTGCTCCAGCACCGTGCCACCTGCCGCTGTTCTACATTACAGTGAAGACGAACTGTTTGGCACTTGTGCGACTCTGCACTTCTGCTCCTCCTGTCTACTCTATCAGGGGGCCAGAATCAGAGGAGCAAGAGAGGCCGTTCCCTGCATATCAGTCTCTACCGTCAGGTACGTGACAAAGCCTTTAGAGAATTTTACGCTGATCTTTACAATGTCAAAAATGATTTATCCTCCATCTCAGAAAGAGACGATGCCGCATGCTCTCCTACTTGAAAGAAGCCAGCTTACCTAGATTGTCCTCGTCCGCTCTTAAGGAAATGGAAGTGGATTTCTCGGTTGAAGAATTCCAGGCTGCTTTGAAATCTTCTCCCTCTGGTAAAGCCCCTGGACCTGATGGGTTCACTATTTTATACTACAAAACATTTAGTGACATTCTACTCCCCCGTCTTACAGCTTATGCAAACTCAATCTCTCACTCTTCAGGCTTACGCCCAGAATCCCTTTCAACTCACATCACTGTCATTCCTAAACCCGATAAGGACCCCACCCTCTGTAGCAGTTTTAGGCCGATTTCATTAATAAATGTTGATATTAAATTATTTGCCAAAGTAATGGCTAACCGCTTATTCCCTTTGCTTTTGATAGGGTGGACTGGGACTATCTTAAGATGACCTTGCGACATTTTGGATTGGGACCGAAGATGTATCATCGTATTTTATCCCTTTATTCCAATCCCTCAGCACAAATTCGTATTAACGGGACTCTGAGTGACCCCTTCATCCTCCATAATGGTACCAGGCAGGGTTGTCCCCTGTCCCCCTTCCTCTTTGCTATTACTTTAGAACCCTTCCTAGCTACAATTAGGCATAATGTTAATATCCACGGCATACATATAGGAAACAGCTCTCACAAATACGCAGCCTACGCTGACGACATACTATTTTTTATTCAACAGCCCCGCATCTCATTACCTAATTTAATGTCGGCATTTTCCACTTTTCATTCCATCTCCAACTTCAAAATAAATCTCTCCAAATCCAAAATCTTAAACATTAATTTTCCCAGATCTGAGGCGCTCTCTAAAACCCTTCTTTCCATTTAGGTGGGAATCAAAATGTTTGAAATACCTGGGTATATATCTCACTTCCAATCCCCACTCCCTCTTTAAGCATAACTATATCCCCTTACTGAATGGGATTAGGGATGATCTACGGAAATGGTCTTGCTTATCACATACCTGGTTAGGGAAAGTAAACATCATTAAAATAAATATACTATCTCGTATTCTTTTTGTTTTTCAAATGATCCCACTGGGTGTGCCTGTGGGGTTCTTTACTATTCTGCAAACCATGATCTCCCGCTTTATTTGGAGGAACAGCCATCCCAGGATATCTAGAGAGCATCTGTTCCGCTCCAAATGCTCTGGGGGACTGGCACTTCCAAATTTTAAGGCATATTATCAGGCTGTTGTTCTGTCCAGAAAAGCTGACTGGAAGTATGCTACTCAAAACTATGGGTACAACTTGAGTATTTTTTGAGTGGCATGGATCTCTCAATAGCCCACTGGATACCCCGTTCTTACGGGAACCTTGCTCAAACTACCTCAGCATTCACCATATCCTCACTGGATATATGGGATGCTTTACACAAGAAATTTTCATGGAGGTATGACTCTCCTTTGATGCCTCTTCTCAACCATAAATATTTTTTACCAGGCCTTTTAGACCCAGGTTTTAAATCTTGGGGTTCAGAAGAGCCTCTCTTACTACATTATGTTCTCTGCGGCAACATACTTAAACCACTCCCTGAGATCCTTGGCCCTAAACCCATCATGTTTTTGGATAAATGGAGATTCCACCAACTACAACGCTTCCTAAGTTCCTTTCCTCATCCACTAAGAGGTCTGCAAGATCTAAATAGCATTGAAGAGATATTCCATCCGAAGGACCCACCTCTACATGGAATTTCTCTATTCTACAAAGCTCTTATTGCTCTTCAAAATCCTACCTACCAGCCATTCCTGGCTAAATGGGAAATTGATCTGGATTCTTCCCTCACAGACAACCAAAAGGATAAGGTCCTACAGCTAGCTCACACCTCCTCTCTTGCTTCTAAAATGACAGAAGTCAACTATAAATTACTCACCAGGTGGCACTACACCCCAGCCAAACTTCACCAAATGTTCCCCGCCAGTTCCCCATTGTGCTGGAGGGACTGTGGGAACAAAGCCACTCATGCACATGTCTGGTGGTCTTGCCCACTCATTCGACCCTTTTGGGCCTGACATTTGCAAAATGATAATACAGATCTCAGATGTCAATCTACCCGACGATCCATGGATTATTCTTTTTCATGCCACTAAAGATCCCATTGGCTCATATAAGCGCTCAATCATTCCTCATCTGTTGAACACCGCCAAAGCCTTGATTCCTACTCTATGGGGCCAACCAACAACCCCATCCATAAAAGTTTGGCTACAAAAGGTAGATGAAGTTCATCTCATGGAGGATATTACCCACAACATTAAAGGCACCTCTAAGAGACATTCACTAACTTGGACTCCCTGGCTAAAATTCCAGTTCACTTCCTCCTATATAAGGACATTATAATGCAAACCCCTAAGGCTCGGTTCACACTGGGGCGACTTGGGATCCGACTTGTACGCCCTCAAGTCGCCCCAAGTCGCCCCAGAAATAGTTTTGATGGGAGTTAACGCTAGTGTCTTAATAGACACTACTGAAGTCGCTCCGACTTCAGAGCGTACTCCCTGTATTACTTTGATCCGACTTGGTAGGCGACCTGTACCATAGAAATCAATGGAAGTCGCCTCCAAGTCGGATCTCTCTGTAAAGTCAAGCGACTTTGCAGGGAAAACCCCTCCCTCCCCCCCTCCCTCCCAGAGAGCTGATTGGCCACAGGCGAAGTCGCCTGTCATGGAGGCGACTTCAAGTCGCCTCGTAATTTGCCGAAGTCGCGTCGGAGTTGCGTCGAAGTCGCGTCGAGGTCGCGTCGAAGCCGCCGTGCAAAGTCGCGCTAAAGTCGTGTTGCCCATGTGTGAACCGACCCTAAAGATTAATTATCAAGCATTGTTATGTAAATTCCTCTTAAAAACAGATACAATTTTCAGTATCCTTAAACGTGATGACATGCATGCCAACCATCCCTTCCTCCCTATCCCATACCCTACCTACCATCTCTCTTTCTTTATCTATTCTCCTTCCTATCCTCTATTCCTCTCTAACCCCCTTTACTATTCTTTTTTTTTCTCTTCTTTCGTCTTTTTCTTTAACTGAAGCTATGTTTTGGAGCTTTTCCTTTCTTTTCATACTTGGATTCAGATGCTTGCATAGATGGAAGCCCCTGTCTAGTTAGTTACTACATTTGCTAGTTTCTCCCCCTTTGTATTTCCAGGGGCAAATATTTTTGTTTTTTGTACAAACGATGTAAACTTGCGAGCATTGGAACCTGTGTCATTTTTCTCCAAGAGTGTATATTACCTGTTATATGTATATCTTTTCTCTATGTTACTTTAATAAAAATGTATTAAACAAAAAATTTAAGTCATCACTGGGTCTCGGGGCTTCTCTATGCAATTCAGACAGGTCATAGGTGGTGAAACTTCCTGAAAATGCATTTGCAGGCTGACTGCCTTAGGTAAACCCACATGCAATGCGAAGCCACCACAACTGAAGTAACTGAAATCCAATGTATGAAAAAGATAAGGTAGGGATAGTAAGGCTGGGGAGAAAAGAGCTAGATAATGCTGAGTGTCCACCAGCCAGGAAATGAGGCAAACTCTAACTTGCTACAGCTTCTAATGCACACTGTGAGAAGCTCAAAGTGTGTAATGGAATCAGAGTAAGCAATTTCAGTACAGAAGAGGTTTCTGTATACCCTTGCAAGCCTGGAGGGAAGGCTGGAGTTTAGCATTAAGCCCCTTTGAGTGTCTATAATTCAGACCTGCCAGCAAAATTTTGTTTTCTTCATACGACGAGTGTCTTTGAACATGCAAAATAAGAGTATGTGAATAAGACACCCCTATGGAAGAGTATACCATCAAAGACAAAGAAAATGAATAACGGAAAACAATCTTTCTACTACCTGTACCTGGCTGCCATGATAAATGAAGACTAGGGTTTGTCCCGGGGAGTAAAACAAACAAGCAGCTGCTGGAAAGGGATGTTATTATTCATTGAAGACAGTTATTAAAGGATCCTAACATACAGATTTATAGAACTATTCTCAGAACTATTGTTATGTATACAGCTAACAAATGAGTACCAGAAAGTAGAGCAGCACAGACTTAACAGGTGGCAAGAAGGGTTTAAATGATGAGGAATAGCTGTACGGCTAACATAAATGACTGTGTTGATCCTGTAAGCTAACTTCCAGTGATAACAGAATTGGAGTCTGATTGGCTAATTATGAAAAATAAATAGAAAGGTTGATTTTCAGATATTGTGTCAAATTTGATTTTCATTGATGTTTCATTCATTGATTTTTTTTTTTTTCTTGTCCAGGCCTGCCTCCCTCCCCCGGGTCATTCTTGCCTAGGCGGAGCTGGCACACGTCATCGGGGGCCTGGCTGCCTGAAACCGGAAGATACTTTAGAAGACTAAACAGGAGCAAGATGGTGACAAAGGGCCCTGGCTGTCTGAAACGTCTTAAGACTGAGGAGGATCAAGATGTTGGTGTTGGACCCTGGCAGCGGCACCTGATCAACAGATCGCAGTTCCTCTTTACCCCCTTACTGCCACTGAAGTTGCTGGGGGTGTGTGCACACGCCACAAGCCAACGGTTTGCTTTCTAATGAACGTGATCCAGTGGCTGTACAGCCGTCCGATCGCTTACTGTGACCCCAGAAAGTGCTTCCTCCAGCGCAACTCCCTCACCATGCTTTCTGGGCTCCACTGTGCCAAATGCAGGCCCAGGTCCCCCATAGCAGGTGATTTCCCTAAGCTAGAATGTAACAGGAAGAGACACGTAAAATGTCACTTATGGTTGGTTTCTGGTAACACTTTCCCTGACCCCTTCAATAGAAGGCTGGGGACACATCAAGGGTCTAAACGACCCCTGATTTATCAATAAAGAGAACCTGTCTTAAAAATATATCACATAGGGGACTTTTTATCCTCTATGTAATATACAGTGCATCCGGAAAGTATTCACAGCGCTTCACTTTTTCCACATTTTGTTATGTTACAGCCTTATTCTAAAATGGATTCAATTCATTAATTTCCTCAAAATTCTACAAACAATACCCCATAATGACAACAAGAAAGAAGTTTATTTGAAATCTTTGCAAATTTAATAAAAATAAAAAATGAAATAAATCACATGTACATAAGTATTCACTAGACATGCGCATTCGTTTTCGTCCGAATGCATTTTCTTCCGGATTTCTGGGATTTGTGTGTTCGTTTTAACAAACGATAACGAACGCGCAGAATCAGAAATCCAAAAGATCCGAAATAAAAAAAATGCTTTTTTTTTGGTATCCATTATATTTTGACATCGTTGTGACAACCGTTCGATATAGTTAGAAGATTCAACATGACGGTGACAATAGCAATCTGTGTCTATCGAACCTGCGGTTGAATGTGCCTAACCTAACTCTATTAGTCCAAGATTATTCGACATAGAGAGAAAAGATTTGACATTATAGGAGACGTGATTTAAAGAAAAAAGAAAATATAGGAACCAATAGGTTTCAAACCCACACAAATCAATAACCAAAAAACAAATAAACTGCAATTAAGAGCTGCATGTTGTAAAGTGTAAAAAACACCTAAAACGTGAAAAGAAACAAAGAAATCATATCATACATTACATATCACAAATCACCAAAGTGAATAAACAAATTAATTTTCATTTGAATTATAAAAAAATACATAAAAAATTGTGAAGTCCATGTATAAATCCCACACGTGAATAACGTCCTCAGTGAGTATAGGAAAGGTTCCTCTCCCTCACATGCAGACACACAATGCACTCACCAGACTTTATTGACCCCTATTACAAAGAGTCAAATTTTGCATATGTGAAAATCCAAGATGTCATACATTAGGCCACAGGAATGAATCCAAACCGCTGCTGTCATCCATTCAATATTTATATAGATAGCTTATCTAAAGCTCCAGTTTTGCCATATAGAGAAGGAAAGTGACCAGGACATTTTATAGATAGGCAACTCCTATCCTCATATTGATTAGAGGTTCCAATTTAATAATAACTACTGCAGTAGGGAACAGACACAAAAGATACGCTCAGCATCTTTCCAAATAACTGTTCTGCTTTATTATGACGCAATTGAAGGTTTTTATACACATGATTACGCAGGCATCACATTAATATTACAATTGTACATTTATGGTAACAAGGGGCGTTACATAGGCAGACTAATTCTAATCAGGAAAAGAATGTAAACATGTACTGAAAACATTATTAGTGCTGTGTGCACAGAGAGGGCAATGTGCAATATATACAAATTAGAATACAATTATATACAAAACTTACAAATTGCCATGACAGAAAGGAAAGAAAGCGCTTAAGCTGCAGTAATTCAAATCATTTATTTAAAATAAGGTTGTATTGCACTTACATCAAAGAAGACAGAAATCAGCATATATTGTATAGGAATCCTCGGTTAGCACTTCACCTTAGTTCCAGCTGACCGGAAAAACGTATCTCAAACACCACCCAAATCCGTTTCGTCAGCCTATGTCTGACATCTTCAGTGGTTATCCCCTGAGTGTTTTAAGTGCACACTTCTTTTCTATAACATGTGCAGTCTAGGTAGACTAAACATTATTGATATGCAAATCAGGATTTTTTTTTTCTCCAAATTCAGCACCTCAGCCCCCAGCTCCATTTCTAACCAACCCCCCTGTCTACTTTTATACACAAAGATCAGTAAGACGCGACTGTCGCAGGCGCCTCCGATGTGAGGGTTGTGACCTTTCTGTAACTTTACAAGTCACAAAAATACATTCCTGAAATATCACAATATACAGAAGTAGAATACGATTTCAGAAAAGCGCTATTATTTCTCATTAAATAGCAGTCTTTGAACTCCAGACAAGAAACTGTATCTAGGCCGACATAACATCACTCTGCTGCGGGTAGGAGAAGGGATTTCCTCAGTATCTCCTCGGCCAGTGATCAGACTGCAAAACACTTGTAGAAAAGTGACAGGAGGTAATGGGAGCTGATCTGTGTCAGGCATTTGTGAACACAGCTAAGAGCTGCACAGGCATGAGGATTTGCATCATTGAACCATCTCCAACTAGCATCTCAGTTCACTTTTGAGGTCATGGATCAGGCCTTAGTAAAACAAAGGATTCGCCCTGGGACTTTAAATGAAGTGGGTACCGTTTCCGCCAGTAAACATAACAGTAGTAAATACAGTATATGGTTTATTCGAGTAAAATTGTTTACATGCATAGATAACACCAACAGTTGCCAAAAAAAAAGATATATGGAACAAGAAATATTGGTACATGGATGTAATAGCAGTCATAGTACACGGGCATCATACTACCCGACTAGTTTCGCGAGATCCAGCTCGCTCTTCAGGGGTGGATGTGTGTAACATTGTACCTAAGATAAAAAAGTATATAATTGGCAAAATGGCACAGTATTGGTTATAAAGGCACAGGGTTGGAGGGGTTATGGGTCCCCATACTCACCACTGAGCTTGACCATGGCTACAGGTGTGCGGCTCCAAGATAGCGGCAGCAGGTGCCTCACCAGGGAGCTGAGGGGGCGAAGTCATAAGCCAAACGGCGAGCAGGCATGGCATAGGTGTAGTGATGTAATCCTAGAGACCTCGTTAGTTCATAAAGAGTGTAGGCTGTAAACATAAGTATGTTTGTCAGGCATCTAAAGTAATAAAGTAGAATCAATAAGTATTAGCATGAAGATATATATGCATGAAATGAGAGGCCTGGACCCAAAGATGGTAGGGAACATGAAGATGGTAGGAAACATAGGATAACAGAGGGATACTAACAGGTGCAAAGATAGAAAAGAAAAAGGGAAGTGTAAAAGGTGGACTGTGATTGTGTAATAGTAGGGTAGTGATGTATCCCTAAAGACCTCATTAGTCCATAAAGAGTATAGGCTATAAACATGAGTATGTTTGTCAGGCATCTAAAGTAGTAAAATCAATGAGTATTCGCATACAGATATGTATATATAAGTAAAAGGCCTGGGCCAAGGATGGTAGGGACATGGAAATGGTGGAAAACATAGGATAGCAGAGGGATACTAACAAGTGACAAGATGAAAAAGACGGAGAGGAAAGAGGGGTGGATTGTGATAGTGTAGTGAGATGTGTAATATCAAAAATAAATGAAAAAATAAATAAATAAATAAAAATAAGTGCTCAAAAAATAAATAAAGCTGGCTATGTATGAGGTATGCCTAAATATAACAAGTATCAAAAGGTGAAGATGGTAAATACCTGAGTGTGGTGAATATCTTGAGTATAATGAGACACAGCAGGCAACCTCCACAGCTGTGTGTGTCCTCAATGAAGAGTAAAATTGAAATGTAAGCCATGCCTGACCTCCAATTTAACCCCGGGAGAGCCCAGGAGGCTCCGCCCCCAACACCATGTGTGGATGGCTGACATGTGAGCACAGGAGGCACCCACTGTCATAGGGAGGCACGCAAATGCGCACATATCCCCTATATATATATATATATATATATATATATATATATATATATATATATATATATATATATATATATATATATATATATATATATATATATATATATATACACACACACACACACACACACACTCACAAAGTAATCATGATGTAACTGATGTATTAAATAGTACAGATCCAGTGTTGTGACCCTGGAGTGGATTGTCTGCTGTGGGAGAGCTGATGTGAAGAAGCAGAGTTTGTCAGGGAAGCAGCAGAGTGAAGCAGGAAAGTAGCTGGGAGCATCAGAAACTGCTCATTCAAATCTCCTCTGACTGTGACAGGCAGATTGATGCAGGAAAGTGTCCAGGTTTCTGAGACAACCTGTGACATCACACGTGTGCGTGGGGCATGGCAACGCATTTTTAGGCAGTTTCGAACCAATTTTCAAGTCTAATGCTGCCTGCATGGGAAGCTGTTTAGGAGTACAGAGCTGCCATGGAGATGCCAAGAGACCATGGGACCACATGGTGCAGCAACAATGGATTGAACTAAACCAGGGGTTTCAAACTTAAATTTCATCGCAGGCTGCATCAGAATTATGGTTGACCACAAAGGGCTGGCTGTATCTGTAAAACCAGAAGTTCAGAGCACCCCAACCCCCTTACATCAGAAGTCAAGAGTCCCCCACCCACCCTTACATCACAGTGCACCCCCGTTACCTTAAGCTGCTGGGAAGAAGCTGGGGGCGTAGCTGGGAAGCAAAAAGTGCAGGGTCTGGAGGAGGGTTGGAGTCGACTGCCAGAATCTGCTGAGTGCTGAAACCAGAGGAGGCGAAAGGTAAGAGGTAGTTCTGTAGCAGAGAGAGGCACAGGATCTGTAGGAGGAGTCCTGTCCTCCTCTCTGCTGCTGACTGCTGAGAACGGAGGGGGGGGGTTTGTAGAGATGAGCCTCCTTGTGGCTGCACAAGAAAGCTAGAATGAGATGTGAATACCTTCTGTTTTAAGAAGGTTTTACTGTGCTTCCATGTGGACTGCATGGCTGGGGAATGAATGCTCTGCTGGGCGGCTTAAAGGGTCCGACACCCAGTGGGTGTCACACCTGTATAGTCTCATTGGTTCAGAAGCCCTACTTCATACTGGCAAGCCGGATTTGGCCCTTGGGCCTTGTGTTTGACACATGCGAACGAAAGGATTGCTTTTATACAAGAGTGGATTAGGAATAATATCAGAGATAAAAATCACAATTATGAACCAAAAAAATAAAAGAATTAAAAAATGATTTTTAAAATCTTACATACCCTATATTACCAATAGCATTGGGAAGCCTGCCTTTACATGCACATGGACTTTAATGGCATCCCAGTCTTAGTCTGTAGGGTTCAATATTGAGTTGGCCCACCCTTTGCACCTATAACAGCTTCAACTCTTCTGGGAAGGCTGTCCACAAGGTTTAGGAGTGTGTCTATGGGAATGTTTGACTATTCTTCCAGAAGCGCATTTGTGAGGTCAGGCATTGATGTGGATGAGAAGGCCTGGCTCGCAGTCTCCACTCTAATTCATCCCAAAGGTGTTCTGTGTATTCAGTCCCCCTGAGTCAATACTTTGTAGAACCACCTTTCGCTGCAATTACAGCTGTAAGTCTTTTTGGGGATGTCTCTACCAGCTTTGCACATCTAGAGATTTAAATTTTTGCCCATTCTTCTTTGCAAAATAGCTCAACCTCTGTCAGATTTGATGGAGAGCGTCTGTGAACAGGAATTTTCAAGTCTTGCCACAGATTCTCAAATGGACTTGGGTCTGGACCATAATAACACATGAATATGCTTTAATCTAAATCATTCCATTGTGGCTCTGGCTGTATGTTTAGGGTTGTTGTCCTGCTGGAAGGTGAACCTCCGCCCCAGTCTCAAGTCTTTTGCAGACTCTAACAGGTTTTCTTCTAAGATTGCCCTGTATTTGGCTCCATCCATCTTCTCATCAACTCTGACCAGCTTCCCTGTCCCTGCTGAAGGAAAACATTCCCACAACATGATGGGTGATGTGCAGTGTTAGTTGTTTGCCACACATAGCATTTTGCTTTTAGGCCAAAAAGTTAAATTTTGGTCTTATCTGACCAGAGAACCTTCTTTTACATTTGCTGTGTCCCCCACATGGCTTCTCGCCAACTGTGAAAGGGACTTCTTATGGCTTTCTTTCAACAATGGCTTTCTTCTTGCCACTCTTCCATAAAGGCCAGATGTGTGGAGTGCAGGACTAATAGTTGTCCTGTGGACAGATTCTCCCACCGGAGCTGTGGATCTCTGGAGTTCCTCCAGAGTTACCATGGGCCTCTTGGCTGCTTCTCTAATTAATGCTCTCCTTCCCCAGCCTGTCAGTTTAGGGGGGAGGCCATGACTTGGTAGGTTTGCAGTTGTGCCATAAGCTTTCCATTTTTGAATAATGGATTGAACAGTGCTCCGCAAGATGTTCAAAGCTTGGGATATTTTTGTACAACTTAACCATGCGTTAAACTTCTCCACAACTTTATCTCTGACCTGTCTGGTGTGTTCTTTGGGCTTCATGATGCCGTTTGTTCACTTAGGTTCTCTAACAAACCTCTGAGGGGTTCACAGAACAGCTGTATTTATACTGAGATTAAATTACACAGGTGGACTCTATTTTCTAATAAGGTGACTTCTGAAGGCAATTGGTTCCACTAGATTTTAGTTAGGGGTTTTGGAGTAAAGCGGGCTGAATACAAATGCACGCCACACTTTTCAAAAAATTTGCAAAAAGATGTTGAAAACCATTTATCATTTTCCTTCCACTTCAGGTTGGTCTATCACATAAAAGCCCAATAAAATACATTTACGTTTTTGGTTGTAACATGACAAAATGTGGAAAATTTCACAGGGTATGAATACTTTTTCGAGGCATTGTATATACAGTAGCTATTAATGAGGATACCTCCAGATGAATGTTGTAACAAAGTCTAGTTGCAGGGGCCCCTGAGGATGATGCAGCAACTGTCTTTGTGTTGGAGACCTGAAGACAAGATCAGCGGTCGGGGGAAGAATCATCCAGCATTTGACCAACCAGCCTGGAACGCAATCCTTGCCAGCAGGAACTGGAACTGTGGCACTGGAACTGCCTATCTACTCTTTAATCCCTACCTAACAGTTTTTTTCTAACATGCGACTGGACCGCTAAGCCTACGATACTGATGTGGCCAACGGAAGCAATAACCTAGCTCTAGCCTATGCTGGTTATCAAGCTCTGATCTACAATGAACTATAGAATCCCAGGCCAGAAGGGACAAGGTTAACTAGAATAACAGGAGCTACATATAAACTATACACAATAAGCAATTTCATCGACTAATATATTAGAAGGTGACCATGACACATATAGTAGCACAGACCTAGCTATCTGGCACTGTGCATATGAAATAATAACAAAGACGGGACAGATATATTCGGTCTTTCACAAAGATTTAGATATACTCTCAGGATCTGCAGGTAAACTATTAGATCATTTGAACACTTGCAGTCACTTCTGAATTGAGGTTTAGGAGTATGGACAGGACACATGTGGCTGAGACATTCTCTTTATCCCTTCACATCCTCTTTCAGGGTCTCACAGCCCAGCCAGCAAGGGCAGGGAATGATGTACATAATTATACATAAAACTGTTATAATAGCAGCTAACAGTAGAGGGCAGTAGATCCCTACACATACATATACCTAAAGTGTATGTCTATCCAAAATTATTTTCTAGTTTTGGATAGAGTAGAGAAGCACTAAAACAACTATCAGGTTTTTACTACAACCTGGGGTACTGTTAGAGGGATTTTTCCTCACTTTTCGTCCTGCTAAGGCTGGTCATACATTATACAATGTTCTTATTCAATTTCCTTTAGATTTTCCTTCAACTATGTAGTGCAAGCGCCTGTCTGATTGCATACAAATTTAAAGTGTTTAGGTTTGACCTCATATTATATAGTTTTGGTAAATGTACAAGAAAATTGTATAAAGGTATGGCCAGCCTAACAATGCTTTCACCAGAAAGGAAGACAGGGAGAATATTCACCAGGGACACAAGCGAAAAAAAAAATCTGCTGGGTTATAGTCTTTCCCTAGTCTGGTCTGTTGGAGAGTTCCCTTCACTTCCTATCCAGTAAAGCATTGTCAGCAGGACTTGAAATGAAGACGAATCTTTTCAACAGAGTCCTGGATAGTTAGATAGATAATAGCCTGACAGGGATTCTAATCCTTCCCTAATCTAAAACTAAGAAAAAAAAGGTTAGGTTGGACTTACCATAAAAAAATACAGATGTCCACTTTAACCACAGGTAATATGTTTAAAAATTGAATTCAAAGGAACTCTTTGGTCACAGAATACACCAACATCCTATTACATCAGCATTGTAATAGCAATACAAACAATAATTATATTTGACAATACAACATAAGCTTACTTGAGAAGATTCCTTTCATGTTGTGATTGCTGCCTTTCTGCTGGCCATCTCTTCCACAACTTCCTGGGATTCCCTGCATGCTTTGCAGCTTCTCCTCTGCCTGGTTACTTTTGATTTCTCAGGAGTACATATTCTATGGTAGTGATTCCTGTACAGACTGCACCTCCCGAAACACGATGCAGGTTGGCAGAGCAGCGGATGCAGGTCGGCAGATGCAGGTTTGCAGAGCAGCGGATGCAGGTCAGCAGATGCAGGTTTGCAGAGCAGCGGGTGCAGGTCAGCAGACAGAAGCGGAGTCAGATGAGCTGGGTCATACACATCAGGGAATACAGCAGAAGCGGCAGGCAGAGAAGAGTCAGAGTCTAGGCTGGGTCTTGGCAACAGGCAATCAGGCAGGTAACAGAGCCGGGTCAAAGTAGCCAAAGTCAGGATTGGAGACATAAGCAGGGTCAGGAAGCCGGGTCAAAACACAGGAACAGAGTACTGGTACAATCAGGAACACAGGGAACGGAAGCAGACCAAACCGCAAGGGGCAGCGCCATTGAGCATCTTTTAAAGGCTATTGGGCGCCAAAGCGCGTCTAACGAACGTGCATGCGCACGTTCGTGCGAGCGGTCCATGACTCGCGCATGCTCAGAGGTGCACACCTTCTGGAACGGAACGAACATTCGTGACAGTGCCCCCCCCTTAAGGGCAACCTCCGGGTGCCCAAGAGAACTCTTTTCTGGGGGTGATTACGGAAAAAGGCCTGGATTAATTTTTGAGCGTGAATGTTCCGTTGGGGTTCCCAGGGATTTTCTTCCAGACCGTAACCCTTCCATTTGATCAAGAATTGTAACTGATTCCTTCTTCGGCAGTCTAAGACGGCCTCTACTTCAAACTCCTCATCTCCGTCAATGATCACAGGTTCAGGTGGTCTTGATCCTCTGTCAGGAAAGGGATCAGGCACTGTAGGTTTCAATAATGAGACATGAAATACCGGGTGGATTTTCAAAGACTCCGGTAAGACAAGTTCATAGGAAACGTCATTTAATTTCCGTTTTACTGGGAAAGGACCAATGAATTTGGGTGCCAATTTCCTTACGGGGCAGGCCATCTTAAGATTGGTGGTGGATAACCATACTTGATCGCCCTGTTGCAGATATAACTCCCCCCTCCTCTTCCTGTTAAACATCTTCTTATTGGTTGCCTGTGCCCTGGTCATGGCTTCCTGTAATATCTTGCTATTACGAGTCAGAAAATCGACAGTACTCTGGACCGCCGGGACGGTTGAATCCGGGATGAGATCAGGTAGGAAAGGTTGGATGGTACCCGTAATTGGCAAAGAATGGAGACTGACCTGTAGCCGAATGACTGGCATTATTAAAGGCAAATTCTGCCAGGGGTAGTAATGATACCCAGTCATCCTGAACAAAGGAGGTGAAGCATCGGAGATATTGCTCGAGCGTTTGGTTCGTCCTCTCAGTTTGCCCATTAGTCTGAGGGTGATAGGACGAGGACATGGACAGTTCAATCTTCAGAGCCCTGCATAAAGCCAACTACATAAATGTCCAGACAGTCCCTAAAAACATCAATCAGGTGCTGAAACGTGGCTGGGGCGTTACATAACCCAAAAGGCATTACTAAATATTCGTAATGGCCGAACCTAGTACGAAAGGTAGTCTTCCACTCATCCCCTGCACGAATGCGGACCAAGTTGTAGGGTCCCCGCAGGTCTAATTTGGTAAACACAGAGGAGGTTCTAAGTCTTTGAAAGAGTTCAGGTACCAGGGGCAACAGGTATCGGTTCTTAACCGTGATCTTATTCAGCTCCCGATAGTCCACACAGGGTCGGAGAGAGTGGTCTTTCTTTTCCACAAAAAAAGATTCCTGCTCCTGCTGGAGAGGTGGAAGGGCGGATGAATCCCCTCTTAAGATTCTCATCAATGTATTCCTTCAGTACCCCTAGTTCCCATTCAAATAAGGGAAAGATACGTCGAAAGGAATCTCAGCACCGGGAAGAAGCTCGATTGGACAGTCGTATGGATGAGGTGGAAGAACTTCAGCCCCACGTTTACTGAAAACGTCCAAGAACTCATGGTATTGTTTGGGCACAGCAGAGCATGTTTCAGGATCTGGTTCCAGGCATAACAAAGGACCAGAGGTGCTGGGGCATGATGGCACGCAATGGTGCAGGCAGTAAGGTGACTGGAACTTAACACTTCCGGTTCCCCAATCGATCTGGGGATTGTGTGCTTGAAGCCAAGGTAAGCCAAGGATGACTGGAAACAAAGGAGAAGAAATGGCATTCAGGCTCAAAAGTTCCTTATGATCCACAGGGGTGATTACAGCAAAGGAGGGGTTTCCTGGGTCACTACTCCAAATTTGATGCGGGACCCGTCTGCCAGGAAGATGGAGAGTCCTTGGGCCTTGGGCTGAAGGGGGATGCGTTGTTGGGTTGCAAAGTCTAAATCAATAAAACAACTGCATGCCCCTGAGTCTATTATCGTCGTCACTGGTATAGTTCTTTCCGGCAATTGGAATGAGATTGGTATGGCCAGGTGAGTGGCACTGGCAGTGGAAGGTGCATGATTAGAAGAAGAGGTGGCCAGGAACTTGCGCATCTTAGCAGGACAAGAGGAGATGTAGTGACCAGCTTCTCCACAGTATAGGCATAGGTAATTCTGCTGTCGACGAAGTCGTTCTTGGGCGGACAGGGAATGTTTCATCAGTTCAGGCTGCTTTGGTTTGATGGAGTGCATGGAAGTTGGCATCCGGGATAGCATCCAAGCTGGGTGGAGGTTCTGAGAAGACCTCTCTGCTCTGCGTTCCCGAAGTCGTCGGTCTATCTGGATGGATAGCGTAATTAAAGTCTCTAGAGCATCAGGAACATCAACCTGGGCCAATTCGTCCTTTAAACAATCAGATAGACCGAGACGAAACTGGTGTCGGAGAGCAGCCTCATTCCACTGAGTGTCCACGCTCCAGCGTCTGAAATCGGTTACATAGTCCTCTACCGCTCGGCGGCCTTGCTGGAGCGCGTGGAGGGCAGCCTCGTCGGTGGAAGTCCGCTGGGGGTCGTCATAAAGTCGGGCCATGGCATCAATGAAGGATGACAAAGAGTTCAGATCCATATGGCGGGCTTCAAGTAAGTGGTGGGCCCAGGCCTGGGGCTCCCCTTGCAGCAAGGTGATAACAAAGCCTACTTTGGTAATTTCGGATGAGAAAGTCCGTGGCAGCAATGAGAAATAAAGTTTGCATGTGTTGCGAAACGCCCGGAATTGGTTACGATTCCCAGAGAACTTCTCAGGGACAGGCACCCTAGGCTCGGGAGATGGGTCTGCCAAGATGGTCAAATCTTGTGTCTGCTTTTCCATTCGGACGAGGCTGTTTTGCAGGGTCTCCATGACCTGAGTGAGGGCTGTGAGAGTTTGACAGACAAAGTCCATAGGCGAGGTCCCTCCTGCAGGCTCAGACATGGCGGTTTGATACTGTAACGTACCTGGGATGTGAGCCTGACGTGTGGAGGGAGACCTCCCGTACCACCCTGGCTCGGAGACCACTGGAGTGGGAACAGTGGTGGTAAGAGCACAGTGAGGTAAAGGTGCCTGAGTCCTTACTGCTTGAAGTGATCTCCTTGCATGGAAGCTGGAGTGGTGGTTGCAGCTCAGCAGATGCAGGTTAGCAGCAGAATGGATGCAGGTCAGCAGGTGCAGATTGCAGAGCAGCGGATGCAGGTCAGCAGATGCAGGTTTGCAGAGCAGCGGATGCAGGTTAGCAGATGCAGGTTGGCAGAGCAGCGGATGCAGGTTAGCAGATGCAGGTTGGCAGAGCAGCGGATGCAGGTCAGCAGATGCAGGTTTGCAGAGCAGCGGATGCAGGTTAGCAGATGCAGGTTGGCAGAGAAGCGGATGCAGGTTAGCAGATGCAGGTCAGCAGATGCAGGTTTGCAGAGCAGCGGATGCAGGTCAGCAGACAGAAGCGGAGTCAGACGAGCCGGGTCATACACATCAGGGAATACAGCAGAAGCGGCAGGCAGAGAAGAGTCAGAGTCCAGGCTGGGTCTTGGCAACAGGCAATCAGGCAGGTAACAGAGCCAGGTCAAACTAGCCAAAGTCAGGATTGGAGACATAAGCAGGGTCAGGAAGCCGGGTCAAAACACAGGAACAGAGTACTGGTACAATCAGGAACACAGGGAACGGAAGCAAATCAAACCGCAAGGGGCAGCGCCATTGAGCATCTTTTAAAGGCTATTGGGCACCAAAGTGCGTCTAACGAACGCGCATGCACACGTTCGTGCGAGCGGTCTGTGACTCGCTCATGCGCGTAGGCGCACGCCTTCTGGAATGGAATAGAAAGTTTGGACAGGATCAATGCTATTAATAAGGTGACTGTATAAGCTAAGTTCACCCTTTTTTTTTTTCCAAATTCCATCCACACTATGTACCATAATAGCGTTAATGTACTAATTTTGCAAAAATAAAACAGCTTTCCATTACTTCTACCTCACTCTCTTCATAGCCGTTTAAAAACACTTCTCGATTACTTCTGTCCTACTTCCTGGAGTTTAGGTCATGACACAGGAAGGAGTTAACCAGCTGAGGGTAGATGATGCAGGGTTTGTGCTAATGAGATCAGCTGGTCAACTCCTTCCTGTGGCCTAACCTAAAGTCTGTCAAGGAAGGCAGAAGTAATCGAGCAGTGTTTTTAAACAGCTATGAAGAGAGTGAGGTAAGCGTGTATAGAATTAATGGAAAGCTTTTTTATTTTTGCAAAATAAGTAATGCTATATTGGTACATAGGGGGTGTGGAATTTAGAAAAAAAAAAAAAAAGGTGAACTTAGCCTTTAAGTCCAGGCACAAGGAAACCTTGAGTTATGCTGGCCATACAACAGTACAATTTTATTCAAACATTTGTATGGACATACTGAAAAATCGTTTATCGGACCATTCTACCTTGCCATCAAGTCAAGTAATTTTCGAAAGCCCTTAAAATGACATCAAGACCGGCAACTTGCGTAGAATCTCAGACTTTTTAAATAAGTTGAATTTGTGCCTAGAACATGTGCATTACAATAAATATGATTTTCCTGAACGAAAACCACAATCTCAGAATTTTGTTCATTCAGAAAATATTTTCCATTCTGCTCCTTTAAATGTTCTCATCACTACGGTTGAAAACCATCAGCTATTTGACCCCACTATTCATTTGAAAATGTAACAAACTTTCAAAAAAGGAAATTTTTCTAACAAAATTCAGTGTATAATCTGCTTTACTTGGGCACACTGAAACATCATTCAATAAATTCCCCAGTATATATCAAGTGCCTAAAAAGTTCATTTGATTTCTACTTATATAAAGTTATTGAAGTCTACAATTAATGTATTAACATAAATAAACTGATATTGCTTGAGTAATGGTTTTTAGGTTAGGCATGAAATGTGAACTTGTTGTTCCCGTAAAATGTAGAACGTTGCTGTTTTATTGTGGTGAGCGGTTTTAATGAAGCAGTATAACTGCCATACATACCAAATGTTCTTTTTTGAGCCCTATGAGATTGCAGTGGGCAGCATTTCATTTAAAAATAAATTGTATGCGCCATTTTATTAAATTAAGAGCAGCAGAAACATATTGCATTTAATTAAAAATCCTCCAATGCACAATGCACAGTCAAGTGAATATAATTACGGAACACTTGACTGCAGTGCATAACTATATGCGTGGTTAGTGATCTATGAAGATTTTACTGCTGTCTCCATGCACTTTACATGAGTAACATATCTAAATAACTCCACTTCCACCATTTTGATTAGTATTTTCCTTGAATTTGTTACATTGACTGCTATGTATGCAGACATTGAACAAAATGCAGAATCAAGGGAAAACCTAAAAAACATAATAATGCAATTTTTCGGAACGACAGAATAATAGTTTGTTATATGGGAGAATACTTTTTCCTAAGTCAGTTGAAATATTCAGTTAGGTGGTAGCTTTTGAAACACCCAAGAATGGAACCAGTAACCGTGGCATATAAGAATATAAAGATAGCATTGAACTGGAGAGTTGAGTTTTACTTTGTATTAATACCAGTTATATCATTTTCAAAAATCTACCATTAACATTACAGCCAGCATAGAAGTAAGGAAGCTATTACAGCAATGTGCACTATATATACCTATCCTATTAAAATCTGAGGACATCTCTCCTGGAGTCTTTGAAAGTATATACCACACATAACAGGCTAAAGCTCTCATTTATCAAAGTGCGTTTTATAGACATTGGCTTCACAGCAGATTAGATAAAAATTTGAACCCAACTGTGGCAATCTAGACAGTTATTGTGTAAGATACTTTGCTAAACATGGCTCAGAGCTGGGTTAAACAGGCATAATGTACAATAACATTCTCATTATTCGCAGTTCATTAGAGCTGGATGTATAACATTTTTCCCTTTCACATATGTTTTATTTGACCAAGATTCAGCACTACTTGAGACTTGCTGAAAACCTTCTAGTGGCTTGTTTAAAGTGAAAGCTTTTAGGAACCACCATTAGAATCTGTGTTTAACATCCCCAAATGGGAGCTTTGACAAGCCCCTTGAAGCTTACTGAAAGCTTTGCACAAGCTTTGTAAAATGTTACTTTAAACAATTCTCTGAACATACAAAGTCTTTCAGCAGTTAAGTTGTCATTTCATCTAAAAAAAAATTTAAAACAACAATTCTATACTTAAAGGATAAGTTCACCTTTTTTTTCTAAAATCCAGTTCCCCTATGTATCAATATACCATTAATGTTTTCTTAGATTTAGAAAACAAGGCCTTACCTCATCCATGGCTATATTTCACAGATCACTTCAGATACTACCTGGTATACAGACACAGGCAGACAAACCAGTAAGACACAGGAAGAAGTTTACCAGCGGACCTCATTAGCACACCTTCACCCATCAACTAAGTTTTCACAGCACCCCCGGCATTCTTCCATGCGTGCATTTGCCTGGCATCCCTTCAGACGGGCTCAGGTTGCATGCTAAACTCAATGGGGCCACATGCCGCCCACGGGAAACCCCTGATGTAGTGCAAGAGCCTGCCTGATTGGATTGATGTGTGTCCTCCTATTATATAGTTTTGGTAAATCTAAAAGGAGAACGTACAGAGATTGTACAATGAGATTATATAGTCTATGAGCACATTTATACACCTAAAATTACCTAGTTGTGCTTTCAGTGTTGCTAATTTTTAATGGCACACCAAACACAGAAGCAAACACATTTTGCAACATGAAAAAACAGGTGACAAATTCAGTAAAAAAAAAAAAAAAAAAAAAATACAAAAATGTCCCATGAGCTACTTTGCCAGGTGTAGTGCAGCCCATTAAAATCAACGGACTGCCCTATGTGTGTCACTGGAAAAACGAGCCAAAAATTATGCACTCCCACTACTTTAGGTGTGAATGAGGCCTTAAAGTGAAATTGGTGTGTTTATACAAGAACAATGAGGCTTCATTCACATCTGTGTGCATCCAAATGCATGGCAAACTCCACAGAAAATGCACGCATCATGCTTGTGTTGTCATTACATGTTACAGGCTCCCCAAGTGCAGCAAACGCACCGAAAACTGCGGTAATGCACCATGCTCCACTCCTAAAAAAGTTTTGGACCTTCTCTGGAGCGATTATTGTGCATAGGGCAGCCCATTCAAGTAAATGGTCTGCCCTATGTGAGACGAGTGAAAATACTCCAAAACACCCAAAACAAATGCATCTGGGAATGCGAGTTTCTACTACGTAGAGATGTGAATGAGGTCTGACAACTGAGTGTCTCCATCCACTCTACTATGTACTTGTGTAAAGATGGCCATACACTATGCAATCTGATTGTACAATCTCTGTACAATTTTCTTTAGATTTACCAGAACCATGGAATAGAGGATACATCTGAACAATCCATTCAATTTGTATCAAATCAGGCAGGCCCTAGTACTACATAGCTGATGGGAGATCTAAAGGAGACTGTACAATCAGATTGTATAGGAAGTAGAAGGAAGGTAGTATTATAATGAGGTGTGTTCCAGAGTGATGAACATGCCCTATCACACTGTCTTCTGTGATAGGGCAACAAGGAAGTGAAGGCTTCTGGAAGATGGCCTTACAGGAAATAAATGCTGATACAAACTACAGGAAGTGATGGAATCTGAAAATCCATTCAAAATTACAAAAAAAAAAAAAAAAAAAACACAAGATTTTAAACCTCCTGTGAATGAGGCAAGTGATAGAAAAGCACATTGGGATGGCTGGGCCAGAAATGGCATTGGAAACACTTCTATTTATTATGAAACATGAAATTCTGCCCGAAAAGGTGAACTTAACTTCTAAAATATTTCAGTTTGCGAATTTACATTTGGAGAAAATGATCATAGTAAAAAATAAGGAATATAGTTGAAATTAAATATGCAAGTATTGTGGAAATGCTTTGAAACAACTTTAAACTCACAATCTGTAGATTAATGTTCCAATGCATGGTGCCCCATGATGTGGGAATGGTAACCTACATTCCACCTTTGATAGCTGAGCACAGTCAGACTAAGTTGCCATTGAAATAATCTTGGTGATGGTATGATCACTGTGTCAGCTTTTACATAGTGATCACATGCAGGTTGTAAGCTTCATTCACAAAATAAACTTTCAGCCTGCAGTTAACACTGTAGTGAGAAGACGAGCCTCTGTTTAATAATAAAACTGTTAGATATCATTACAGTACATAAAAATACATTTTTTTAAAAATAGTTTTTGTACATTTTTGTCCATTACTGGGATTGTTAAATTTGACATCTAGGCCTCAATAACCGCTGATCACCAAAGGGCTAAACATGCATCAGAAGATCATTTTTTCAGTTTCTGTATATCAGCTTTATGCCCGTATTCCATTGCATAAGAGGATTATGGACAAGTTACTTTATATCACTTAACTTCTGGAATGGTGACTTTAAAATGGTCAAAGGAAGTGATATATTTAACAGAAGCAGTAGTATAGTCTCTCAATTTGCAGGTTTAGTGCACATCTTTCTAACATTAGTGTGAATAATCCACTGAACCACTGATGTGAGATTACCTTCAGGGGTTCTGTAAAGGATCAAATACTTCCAGGGAGAGCACATTTCAAGCAGAACAACAATGATCTAGAAGAAAAAAAATCATCAAGAGCTGTCTGTAGCAAATGTTCAAGTTTTATGTCTTACAAAATCAAAATTACACATATGAGTAATGTTTGAACACTTTATATGGGAATGTTATGCATGGCTGTAAATTTCTAATTATGTTATGCTATAATGTAAAATAAAAAATGGGCATATATTGTATGGTATTGTGTTGATTATCACGTTCTTTTACTCTATATAGGACATTGGAGGCTAGTTGGAGGGCTCTGTAAAAGTATTATGCAAACCCCACATGCATAGGTTTCTAAAAGATCCTTCCAAACCCATGACAGCGACTGTTATCATTCTGTACCACCCAACATAATTCAATAAAAAACCATTGAACATAAAAGATCCTTCCATCCACGCTAAACAGCATGAATGGAGGGAACTTTTGTGCTGGCTATTATATTCAAACAGCTACAGGGCCCAGGCCTGTCAAAATATCCAAACAGCGACTGCATCCAATAGGCTACAATCACTGTTTAGCGGTCAATTTTCCAACTGGTTCCCTTGATTTTTTATTTAAAGTTTGTTGAGCGATGATGCCAATAGGGCCACCAATGGTTTAAATTATGGCCGAGTCAGATGGAAGCAGACGAAATTCAAGCCATGTATGGTCAGTTTTTGTTGGACTTAAGGATACACTCTAGTCTGAATTGAAAACTGTTCACCTTTAAAGTAAATCCAATCCAATACATTTCCTTGGTTTTGTATAACCATTTCAACTCACTGACATTACGTTTACAAAAAAGAAACATGCAAGGCATTTTGGTAAGTAAACATTAGCTAACGCAACAAATATCTTCCATCTGTATCTGCCAATTGTTGGGCGAGAACAAATGGAGCCTCCTTATCTACCAGGATGGACATTCTTTTGGTTTAAGGCTCCATTCACACTAGCGTGTTTTTTGATGCATTTTGCATTTTGCAGAAATGCACGGGAATTTTTTAACATGGGTTCCTATGGAACATGTTCACATCAATGCCTTTTTGTTTCTCTGTATTTTTGGAAAGGGTCAGGGACTTTTTTTCATGCAAAATGCAGCGTTTTGCATGTAATAGAATTCAATGGACAAGCATCAAAAACGCAAGTGCAGCGTTTTTGATGCGTTTTTGGTGCGTTTTTGCCGTTTTTTTTCTTTTTTATTTTTTTTTAAGACTGTAAAAAAAAACTTGAAAAAAAAAAAAAAAAAAAAAAAACGCAAAACGCAAATTGCGGCAAAATCGCGGCAAAAACGCTGCTCAAAAACGTGGCAAGCATGAAAAAAAAAACCCTCCAAAAACGCCCAAAAGCAACATGCATAGGTGTGAATCGAGCCTTAGAAGTCGGGCTGGTTGCATGGAACGCCTTAACAAAATATTTGTTCATCAGGGTAGGTATATGCTGTGTTCAAAAGCAAGTCTCTTGTAAGAAGACCGGGAGGGGTCCTGTTTTTTAAGCTCACGCAACAAGGCAACTCTCTTTTCAGGGATGTTCAGTCCCCTGCAATTAGAGGATATGACTGTGGGGTGTTTTCCCAAGGCAAAGATTGTCATGATTGGGATGTGTTAACCAGTGTTAGAATGCACAAAAAGCCTTGGTTGCACTCACAGTAAATGTGAGTCAAAATAGTTTGCTGATAGAGGACGTCGGTTCTTTTCTTAGTTTTGTATACAGTGTGGAAAAATGTGAACCCTTACCACGTTCTGTACTAATATTAAAGTAGTAGCCAAACCATATCATAGCCAAACCTACAGGTATTTTCAGGGATCAGCTTTTGACAAGTTTCTGGATTAAATTATCCAATCAGCTAAGTAGCTGTCAGGCTTTATGCAACATCGGTCACCTCTCTGCCCCAGAAACCCACCAAGGAGACCTATTTGAGGGAAGTCTCTGCTCCACAGGAGGTGTCATAAAATCATCAACAAGAGCCAATTGCATTTACAGGTGTATATGATTAGGCCTAGCACGCTTAAGCAGGCCCCTTTAAATATATATTTAGATACTCTAATCTGATTTTCACCCTCTGGACCAGAGGTAGGCAACCCCCGGCACACAAAGCCTCTTTTGCCGACACTCGACTTCCTCTCTATCAGCAGAGCAGCACAGGGAAGTGTCAGTGAGATACTAATGCATTCCAATTTCAGGGCTCCCGATGGTGCACCTGCACTGAGGGAGAGGTACTGTGCCCCCACACGTTGTAAAAGATGAGAAACATTGTTTGGTTCTCTAACTTTGCTGTAGCTGTGATAGTCAGATTTTGTGATGGGGAAGAGATGAGGTGTAGTTCTGCTGGGGGGGCAGTCCCTGTTTCCAGGAGGAGGAGGACTGTCATTGGCCACGGCTAAATCCAATCACAGTCCTGCTAGCCCCGGCCACCATCTGGAGGAAGATGACTTGCTTGGTTGCCACTTACAGTCTCAGAAAGAAGGGATTTCATTGTGATTGAGAAAACCACAATCAGGTGACAGTTTGTAGAATTACTGTTGACCTTCTGGGAACTTTGTTGAAATTATTCCTGAGCCTTTGCATCATTTACTACCCTTTAAGCCAGAGCCAGTATTCAGCGCGATGACAATCACACCCAACTTTTCCTGTGGTACAGAGCGCCGCAGTTTTTCTCAGCTGTGGGGGCCCAACTTATGATCCTGCACACAGGCCCACTGCTTTCAGAAAATGCCCCTGACCTGAGCTCATCATTGCACATCCTTTCCAGATGCTTGTATGTGACATCACATACAAGCACATGGGCTGGATGTGAGAGGTGGATCAGCAGGATGAGTGTGCCAGAACAGGTACATGTGTCTCATCTCTGCTTCCTTTCACCACTCTGCATATCACGCATATCATAGATGAGAAGAGGGTTCAGAGGTGGGACAGATGAGCAGGAGGGTACAGCGGTGGGGCAGATGTGCAGGGAGGTACAGTGGTGGAAGAGATGAGAAGTGGGATCAGCAGTGGGACAGAAGAACAGGGGGGTACAGTGTTGGGCCAGGTGAGCAAGGGGTTCAGTGTTGGGCAAGATGAGCAGGGGGGGGGATTCAGTGTTGGGCAAGATGAGCAGGGGGGGGTTCAGTGTTGGGCAAGATGAGCAGGGGGGTTCAGTGTTGGGCAAGATGAGCAGGGGGGTTCAGTGTTGGGCAAGATGAGCAGGGGGGTTTAGTGTTGGGCCAGATGGGATGGGGGTTCAGTAGTGGCACAGAAAAGCAGGGGGGTAGAGTAGTGGGGCAGATGTGAAAGGAGGTGTATGGGACAGATGAGCAGGGGGTTACAGTGGTGGGGCAGGAGAGCAAAGGGAACAGAGGCGGGCCAGAAGAAAAGGGGGTTCAGAGGTGAGACAGATGTTTAGGAAGTACATTGGCGAGGCAGATGAGAAAGCAGGTTACAGTGGTGGGGCAAAAGAGCAGATGGGTTCAGTGTTAAGATAGATGAGAAGGTGATTCAGTAGTGAGACAGAAGAGCATGGGGATACAGCGGTGGAGTAGATATGCAGGGAGGTACAGTGGTGGGGCAGATGAGAAAAGGAGGTACATTGATGGGGCAGATGATCAGAGGGGTTACAGTGGTTTGGCAGATGAGCAGAGGGGTTACAGTGGTGGAACAGAAGAGCAAGGGGGTACAGGTGGGGCAGATGTGCAGGAGGTACAGTGGTGGGAGGGGTGAGAAGGGGGTTCAGCGGTGGGACAGAAAAGCAGGGGGTTACAGTGGTGGGGTAGATGAGCAGGGGGTTCAGTGTTGGGGCAGAGGAGAAAGGAGGTACATTGGTGGGAGAGATGAGCAGGGGGTTACAGCGGTGGGGCAGAGGACCAAGGGGGTGCAGAGGAGAAAGGAGGTACATCGGTGGAACACATGAGCAGGAGGTTATAGTGGTGGGGCAGAAGAGCAGGGGGTTTAGTGGTGGGACAGATGTGCAGGAGGTACAGTGGTGGGACAGATGAGAAAGGGGGAACATTTTTTAACCACTAGCCGACCAGCGGACGATGTACGTTGGCACAATGGCATGGCTGGGCAAGTGGGCGTACAGGTACGTCCCCTTTAAATCGCGGCATTATGCCACGTACTCCGTGACCGTGCCCACGGGTCCCGCTGACTATGTCCTTCGGGTGCCTGCGATTGTGTCACGGAGCCACAGAATGGGGAGATGCCTATGGAAACAAGGCAATTTCCCGTACTGCCTAGTGACATGACAGGAATCTACTGATCCCTGTCAGCGGGAGCAGTGATCGCTGTCATGTCAGTGGTAGCCCACCCCCCCACAGTTAGAACACCTCCCTAGGACACACTTAACCCCTTGATCGCCCCCTAGTGTTTAACCCCTTCCCTGCCAGTGTCATTTACACAGTAATCAGTGCATTTTTATAGCACTGATCGCTGTATAAATGACAATGGTCCCAAAATGGTGTCAAAAGTGTCCGATGTGTCCATCAGTCACGATAAATATCGCAGATCATCGCCATTACTAATAAAAAAAATAATAATAAAAATGCCATAAATCTATCCACTATTTTGTAGACGCTATAACGTTTGCGCGAATCAATCTATATATGCTTATTGCGATTTTTTTTTTACCAAAAATATGTAGAAGAATACTGCCTAAACTGAGAAAGAATTTTTTTTTTTTTTTTAGGGGATATTTATTATAGCAAAAAGTAAAAAACATTGCTTTTTTTTTTTTCAAGATTGTCGCTCTTTTTTTGTTTATAGCGCTAAAAAAGTACTAGTTACTTAGCGGTAACTGTCTTTCTGGGAAATCTTCCAGGACGGCACACCTGAGAGATGAGAGGCTCCTCCCCACAGGAAACACAATCAATCAACAGCTGTTTTAAGTCCACATCCTCAGTTTGTAGAGAAGTAACTCCTGAACCTGGTTCACAAGGGAAATCATTCCTCATAGGCACTCACCTTCTAGTGTTCTAAAATTTTCCCTCCTCCAACGGGTGGGAAGTAGGCCTGCCGTCCTGGAAGATTTCCCAGAAAGACAGTTACCGGTAAGTAACTAGTACTTTTCTCAAGTCATCTTCCAGGACGGCACACCTGAGAGGATAATCAAGTACCTCAGGCCTACCTTAGGGTGGGACCACTGCAAGACCCTCTTGGCGAACCTCCGTTCTGCAGTAAGCTTTACCTTTACTCCATATGCTTGATGAAGGTATCTTAGCTGGATCATGCGGCTGATCTGCCGGTCTACTCCACCGGTGTCCCTGCCTTCTCTGTTTCGGATGCAGGATCTAGGTGGAGTGGGCTCTTAAAGATGGAATCAGAAAACATGTTAAACTTGTAGGTTATCAATGTTGCCTGTCACACATCTACCAACAATGGCCTATTCTGCCTATAGGTGCTGTTTAGAACCACTAAAAAGATTAATCGGAGACCTGTGTTTTAAGACAAGGACACTACATTGATCCATAAGGGGGCCTGTCTTAACACAACCCTGTCCAGGGAAATAAAACTGCCAAAAAAGGGGGGCCCCTGACAGACAACCCCTTTTTGTTCATTTTTATCTTTACGTCAGCAAAGACTGAAGGGAAACCTACTTAAGGGAAATAGATTAACAAAAACTTAATCCCTGGGTTTAAGGCATGCCCAATCTATAGTTTTACTTACGCCTGAGAGCCTACTCAGGAGACTAACATCTATAGCAGGAGAAGAACACTCATATTGCTATATCTAGTTTTGCTAGAAGGGCAAAATGAAGGCCATGCACCGAGCTGTAACCTATTTGGTCGGGTATACATGTTTATACTTCATCTTCAGGCCATAAAACTCCTCTGAACCGAACTTCCTAAGTTCTTATTAAACAGGGCGATTCATTATCGCCTTCCTCCAGTGACCCATAACTCTACTGGGCTTCAACCATAGGAAATGGCTCTGGCATCCCTGAATGTAAGGGGTTGAGGCTTTCTGACATGTGACATCTGCAGCCAGAACTCCTGGCCCTTCCACGGAAGAGAAGGCTGAAATACAAAAAGGTGATACATGTATTATTAATATCACAAATAAAAAAATAAAAAAAATCATAGATTGTGGACATAGCACAATAGATTTAGACAGAAAGGACACAAGCATAGACAACAATGTTGTGTATCTGAGTGTGACTAGCTAAACCAAAATATCAAATATGGGAAGAGACCCAAATCTGAACCTCACAGTCTGGTTTTCTGATGTGCGGCCAATATGTAAGCATTAAGACACAAACACACCTTAAATGCTGCGCATTTCTGAAGTGCAGCTAGCTAGGTCATAACTGGTAAATACAGAAAGGACGGGAACCCCCTTTTACAGTGGTGTTTTACTGATGTACAGAAAAACAAGGCTATAAAGAGAAGACAGAAAGACCCAAACTTCTATGTTGCGCATTTATGACGAACCACCAAGTACAGTTATAAGACAATCTTTCCTGTTATGCAGTTCTGTAGTGCAGTTACATAGAACCAACAGAGAAAGAACACAAGCAACCTACAGCATTGTGTTTTTCTGAAGTGCCATAAGGTAAGGCAATATGAAACAGAAAGCACCAACAAGCTTCAATGTTGAGTACTTCTGCTGTGCAGCAACATAAAAACAAACAATCAACAGACAGCCTTTACAGCTGCGATCTTTCTGGTCTACTGCAAAATAAGGCAATAACTCCACAATAAGTATTCCTGCTGCGTTGCAAAACCTGAACCAGAAGGGACAGATAAGCTTAGGGTTCCCACACCGTGCGACCCAACCTGCCACTTGGGACTGCAAGACGCATGAGAAGTCATATACTATGGCTTCCAAAGGGTACCATTCGTGACTGTGCGACTCCAGGTCGCAGCGTCTCCAGCAGTCCCTGCTTACGGAACCACAGACCTCAAGATTACACAGGTCGCAGGAAAAGCAGTTTTCCGGGTCGAACAAACAAGGGGTCCCCATGCTGTGGCTCCCTGGAGGAGTGCAGCCAACAACCCCCTACTGTGTATACCTAAGAAACAGCAAGGAAGATCAATGAGAAAAACCACTTACTGCTGTGCCTTTCTGATATACGGATGATAAGGCAGTAAATATAGGACATACAGGACACAAACAATGTTCAATCTTTGTGTATGTCTGATGTGTAGCATATACCAATACTGAGCAGAGATGTCATCACCCTCAATGTATCTCCCTGCTGAGCAGCAAAAACAAATCAGAAAAAGACAAACAACCTTCACTGTTGTGTCCTTTCTGATATGCAATAAGGCAGTAAATGAAAGACATAAAGGACAGACAACCTTCAATCTTGTATGTGTCTGATGTGCAACAACAATTTTGAATAGAGATAGCACATCCATATTCAAGTGATTTGGCATGTGACTCAACATGTCAAATCGCATGCCTAAAATTGGCAGCCATTGCCGTTAATAGCACTGTCTGAATCAGCACTGACCACTTTGTGGTGCTGCACTGATTACCAATGGCAGTATGTGGACTACCCCTGGCACAGGTTCAATTTTGTATTTTACAACAAAATCAGGACCATCCATCATCACTGCTGCCTTTCCGATAAGCAACCAATAAGGCAGTAATACAGGACCCACAGACAGACCTCAATCTTGTATATCCCTGATGTGCAATAATATAACAGTTCTGAATAGAGATAGCACATCCATATTGAAGTGATTTGGCAAGCGACTCGCATGTCAAATCGCATGCCTAAAATCGGCAGCTATTGCCGTTAATAGCACTGTCTGAATCAGCACGACGCCACCTTGTGGTGCTGTACCGATTACCAAAGGCAGTATATGTACTACCCCTGGCACAGGTTCAATTTGTACTTCTGTTATGGAGCCCGACAAATCAGGACCATCAATCTTTCCTGCTGCCTTTCTGATAAGCAACCAATAAGGCAGTAATACAGGACACAAAAACCCCACAGACAGACCCCAATCTTGTGTAGGTCTGATGTGCAGGAATATAACAATTATGAGCAGAAATGTCATCACCAGACTCAATGATGTGCGTTTCTGGCGTGCGGCACAAAACCAGAAAGTACAGACCACCTTCCATGTTGTATTTTCTGATCTGTAGCCAAACAAAGCAGTACCTTTAGGATATAAAGGACACCCAACAAGCTTCAGCCGAGATGTCACAAATCTCAATGTGTACTTTAGTTGTGCCACCAAACACCCCAGCAAGGACAAACCTTCACTACTGAGGTCTACTGGTGAGCAGCCAAGAAGGAGTCATGGTGTATCCCTTTATGAAATAACCAAACAGGGGCAATTTATTTCATAGGCATAGCCTGGGCTGTAGATACTAATCCTTCACCACCAGTGAAGGAACCAATCCTAAAATGGTTGGACACCTTACTATAGTAGCTGTTGTCCTACCTTACCTCCGTAGATTGAGCAAACGCTAGCCAGCTCATACACGGGTGGGGCTGATCAGTAACTAAAGTCTCAATGAGCCCAGCCCTAGAGACCAATATAAGACCTCTAAAAAGGGTGGTTACCAATTTAGCCTGGAGGTAAATAGCCACCTGCAGCCCTTAAAGAAGCAATCATATAGCCATCTAGCTCTTGCATATGTTTGCACAGAAAATCCTTAATCAAAGGATATAGGAAAAAACGATTTATGGTAAATCGCTTTTAGATCTGTCACTGAGTGGACTGTAGCCCAAACCAACAAAAAGGTTTTTCTTACCCCCTGCATTAAAATATATCCACAATGTAAGAGTGGAGTGGGAGGTTGGAGCTTATGAAAAGTTACCCATAGCAAGCAACCCCCAAAAGGAGGATCTGTCACAAGGGAACCCCTACTGTGCCACACAGAAGCTTGGTCCCTGCCACATTGTTGAAAGTTAGGTCAGCTTTTAAGCATCTTGGAGCAACTTCAGATTCCTAGCAGCTGGGCTAATAGGGCCAGATAACCTAGTGCACCTGCTGAGCAAGGGAGCTTACTCCTGAATCCTTCAACCATTGCACCATTAATAACTTGTTCAGTGGTATACCTGGCCAGTAAGGAACTCTTTGTTCTACCAGGTCACCCTCTTTGCTGTATTCACCCCTACTAATGTACCACAACCGGGTATGTAGGGAGAGGCTGGCAACCTACTGTTGTGATAACCACAGTGTCTCTGCTATAAGAGGAAGCTGTGGCTGGTGGTTTTAGCAGTAGCTTCTGGGCTATTTTGTTATGGACACCCCAGGTCCTGCACTGCACCACTCAGTAAATACAGGTGGAAGGGGAAAAAATGCCTTACCCTACTCCATCTGTGGTTGTTTAGGCACACTCGCTCCTCTGCACCACTTGTCCACCATACAGCATCTCTGATGTAGGAGGGAGCTGTGGCTGGTGTCTTTAGCAAAAGCTTCTGGGCTATTTGAATCCAGACCCCAGGGGAGATTATCTCAAATGCCCAGAAACCATCTGGCTGGGATTGGGGATTTTTGACTCACCGTTGTCGTCTTCCCCTTTTGCCACAGCCACCGGGCTTGCTTTTCCATCCTTATGGTCCACACGCAAGGAGGATAGCCGCCAAAGTGCCCCCCCCCACAACTGCTGTCCCTTTAGGGAGCTGCAAGGTTAGGCTGTGTCCTGCACTGTCCAGTCAGTATATACACATGGGGGGGGGGGCAATGCCGTACATTCCTCATTCCCATCTGAGGTGGTTTAGGCAGACATTCACCATAGTGAACTGGTGCCTCCTCGAAAGGAGGATGTGGGCGCCTGCTCCTGCTGACTCTCAGCCTTCCCTTCTGGGTAAGAACGCGGGTCGTTCAGGCGGTGCCCTCCCCAGCAGCCCACGCGAGCTACCAGGGACCCAGGAGTCAGGGGATAAGATCCCCCTGAAAAGAACCGACGGCCAGCACCCCCATCTGAACGGACGTCCTGACAGGTAAGGGGGGGGGGGGGGGGGGACAGGATAAAGGCCCCTGAAGTTCTGTGGACACCACTGTACCCAGGGGCCTTCAGCTCTCAGGGGGGCTTTCCCAGTTTATGCTGCCCCCCCCTGAGGAAAGGATAGGGGAACCCCCCGGGAAGGATAAATATATCCCGCCAAACCCAGAGGCTTCCCAGGCATTTGGTCCGGCTCCCAGGGGGAGACCACCAGCCCCAGGCTTCGGTCATTTGGAAAAAAAAAAAAAAACAGTTTCGCCGTGTAGGGAGAAACACAATCAAAAACTGAGGATCAGGGGGAAGGGTGTGGACTTAAAACAGCTGTTGATTGATTGTGTTTCCTGTGGGGAGGAGCCTCTCATCTATCAGGTGTGCCGTCCTGGAAGATGACTTGAGAAATAAAAAACCGCAGAGGTGATCAAATACCACCAAAAGAAAGCTCTATTTGTGGGGAAAAAAAGGACATCAATTTTGTTTGGGTGCAACATTGCACGACCGCGCAATTGTCA
This sequence comes from Aquarana catesbeiana, assembly GCF_042186555.1. NCBI lineage: Eukaryota > Metazoa > Chordata > Amphibia > Anura > Ranidae > Aquarana > Aquarana catesbeiana. The sequence continues at coordinate 189,526,275 of NC_133331.1, forward strand.
GTTAAAGCGACGCAGTGCCGAATCGCAAAAAGTGCTCTGGTCAGGAAGGGGGGGAAAATCCTTCTGGGGCTGAAGTGGTTAAGCCTGCAGACTGGCATACAACAGGAAGAAAATAAAACTGATTTGGTGGGAGCATCAGGGAAGAAAAAAATGAAGACAATAAGGAAAAACTGATCGATAACAGAAAAAAAAAACTTAACACATGAATATGGGACAATGCCAGATCAAATAAAGACATATTATTCAATAGAACATGTAGAAAAAAATTGTGTGTATCCTGGATCTTTGATAACCCATACTAATAGAAGTAACACTACTCCAAAGAAATCAGGAACTTCCTTTCCCATATCCAAAACAAGATGCAAGAGGAAACCCCTTCAAAGTAAGGGAATCCTTGGTTGCCATAAGGGTCATCAATACTATAGGCCCCATTGGAAGATTTTCCACTCTTCTCCTGTTCTGGTGACAACTAGAGTAGCCACCTCATCCCTTTAAACTCGAACACATATGAATTACACAGGTTCTGTGGCTAATTTAATGCAGATAAGGCACTAAGTGAGTTTAATAACCACCTTAATCAGCCACAGAACCTGTGTAATTAATATGTGTTCGGGTTTAAAAGGGATGAGGTGGCAACCCTAGTGACAATTAAAACTTTGGGATTTTCTTTTACTTTCACCTTCGGTGATAACAGTCACCAGCATAAATAGAGAGGAAGAACCTCCCAAACAAGGACACAGCCGCCAATAACAACCTGATCGGTGTTCTAATTCCTTTCCACTATATCCAAAACTAAAAAAAAAAAGTTTTGCCTCAAGTTATACTTTAAACACTGTGCATCATTTAATGTAAGGGCGCAAAGATTGCAAATCATTGTACAAGTGCGTTCTGTAAGTTTCATTGAGGCCTCTTCAGCTTTCACAAATTCTTTTGCATTGAGGCAGTTAAATAACCAGTCTTAATATGTTGTTAAACACGAATGAACTGAGACAGCAGGGCACCAATGGGGCCAATTATACACAGCTATTGACACTTAGCACTGTTGGCAGTACGAGGAGTGAGCAGTTAATCAGGCGTATGTATGGATATGAGGCATCTTTCGAGTCACTGGGCTAGTACTAAAGGCTGTCCCAGTTGGCTTGTGCTTCTATTAAAAATAATGTTCAAGCAATTAGTAGGTTTTTTTTTTTTTGACTTGTTTTCTTTTCTACAAGCTGATTTAGTGTCTGTGTAACACTCCCTTAACCTCACACATGTTCCCTTCTTTTCTGTTGATCACATTCAGTGCTAGTTAACGAGCACAATTTTCCAACACTCCAGGGGTTATTTAACAAGCTGAAATATGTTCTACCATTGTGGTCAAAGTTTGTTGCATTAGTACCATTTCCTTGCCACCAGACTGCTCTGTTTTTGTTTCATATTTATTTGTTCACCCTTATTTGGCACGCTTTCTTTTTTTATACAGTGTGTGCATACATAGTGTACGATATAGTTGGCTAGGTAGATGTCCAACCACTAGCTAACTTAAATGTGTCTGAATATACTTATAATCATGTTCTGGGTCAGCATCTGCATAAACAAATTTCACAAACCACGGTCCATTACATAGAACGTCACCCTCAATTCTTTGGCATTCACTCTAATCCTGGGTCTTTCTTATGAAGACCAAATTTGGATCACCATTTGGACTGTATGTCCTGAATAAAGCCCTCAAAAAATGTTACAGGTAGCAACATGAAAACAAAAACTGCAAGCAGCCATGTTTAGCTTCTATTTCTTATTAGTTGTTGTTCCTTCCTTTTTCTCTTAATTAGTTGCAGTACAGTCCAGACCAGGGGTAGGCAAGCTTTTGAGCACAGTGTGCCGAAAAAATGTTTTCAAAGAAATTGAGCATGCTGTTTTTTTAACAAAAAAATGTCAACTTCACACTCTCAATCACAAAAAAAAAGGATTTTTTATAAAGCAGCTAGACACTTTCGATTAAAAAAAAAAAAACAAAAAAACAAAAAAAGAAAAGTTATAGATACAAAGTTGTGTTGCTCAAGTGGTATATTACACTCAAGGGGAAAGAGGCAGTGACGCCTCCCTACATCAGATGGCTCAGTCCCAGGTTGCAATAAGGCAAAGCCAGGCCAGACACCAATGAGGTGATTTCTGCTGTGCTCCCTCTCTCTCTCTACAGCCCTCTACATAACCCTCCAGAAGTAAAGAAAGAGCTTTAATGAGGGATGGGACAGAAATTCTAAATCCTGATTGGAAAAAGAAAAAAAAGCCAAGACTTGCATGGTAACAAGCTTTGGGTCCCATTGGAATAAATTGTGCACTTTATTGGAAAAGCATTGACCAGTGTTGATGCATTTTGGGGGATCAAGCTAAGTAGTGAGACATGCATCCAATTGGAACAACATGTTAGTGCATAATGGATACATCCCAGCAAGTGCAAACCACCAAAAGTTACATAAGTGTGGCCATTGTAATGTGCACAAACATGTTGAGAAAACCAGGATTTTCCTGGATAGTAAACAGAAATTTGATTCCATCCTTCATCAGTTGCTCAACTGCATCTGTGGTTTATAAAATCACAAGTTGTGCAACAAAATGTACAAATACAATACAATACAAAAAAAGAACTCGAAGTTAGAATAAGAGAACATAGAAATCCTATGATACCTTGCTGCCTGCAGGCAGTGATTCCTGGACTGACTCTTTCACCTGAAACTCTTCGGCTCAGCACCAGGGCAGGCTCTGTGAAACAAGTGACACAGCAGAACCTACTCACAAGGCTTAGTGACTACATGTCACAGGATACAAGGAAGTAAATGTGAGGCTGCAGGACCCCTGACCCTCTGTCTGGACAGTGCTGATTGGCCCTATGTTGATCACATGCACCCTCCCAAGAAAAAAAAAATCTATCTAGCGATACACACCAAACTGAGCATGTGCAGCTTGCTCCCAAGGCTCTGTTCTATCAGGAAATGGTTTGGGGACTGTAGAAGAAAGGGAAAGATCAGAGAAGACAGGATCAAACAGCTTTTTTTTACACAATGCAAAGGATTAACCCCCTTAGGTTCCACAGTGAGTATAACAAGCATGTTTTGCTGCATATACAGACTGATGATTTTACTGTTGATAGTTTAGTAATAGACTGAATAACAATTACAATCGTTCCTAAAAAAGCAGCAATTGAGTGATCCCCATTTGTTATGTGCAAAAATGAAATAAATAACATTATTTTGGAAGTCCCTAATCTTTAGGCTCCATTCACACCTGAGCGTACTGGAATCGCAGGCAGAATCGCTGAATTCTGCCCCAGCGATTTCAGAATCGCAGCAAAACACAGGACATATTTGGGATGCCATTATTTCTTAATGCCACCCCAAAATGTAGTGTGATTTTGCCGTGATTGTCGATCGACAAATTATGACAAAAATGTGGCAAAAATTGCAACGCAAAACGCACCTGGCCCTGTGCCAAAATTAGGTACATGAGCTTCTTTGGTATGTTTTTGGAGCAGAGGAAGGCCCATTCAAATAAATGTTGCTGCTCCAAAAACATGCCACAAAAAAGCTAAAAAAAATAAAAAAATAAAAAAAAAAGCGATGCAGCAGGTGTCGCTGCAGTACGCCAAGGTGTGAATGGAGCCTTAGAATTTTACATTTTTGAGAAGTCAAAACTTTTTCTGTGATGTGAAGAATAACAGCAATTTAAAAGTAAGCCGATACAAAGTCTCCCTGCCTTGTCCACAACATTTAGGTAGAGCCTCGTTCCATATGCATCAATAGGAGGAACCTACAGATGTAGCGATTTTTAAAAAGGCAGTAGTGCCCAATATCCAGTTGTTGCCTTATGAGTTTATGTGAAATCTCCATTAATAGCTGTAAAACATTAATTAAGAATATACTTCATTTATCTATGAAGGGCGTGCAAAATAGCTTCACAGAAGTGTCTGTTAGACAGACAATTCGGTGCCTAAGCTTGTGTATACAAACAATGGGACCCAAACCTCATCGTTCTACACATACTCACTTCAAAGGATCCCATGTTTGAATATGCAACGAGGGGCCGTGGCCAGTCCGTCATGTATACTTAATTTCCCTGAAAATGTAATCTACTTACAAGGTTAGGTTTTCGGCTCAAAATAGTCTGGGTCAAGGATTTGCATTAAAGGGGGATGACTTATGCAAAGTATAGGGATTGGAGATGTAGCCAGTCCTTAACCAGGAATAGGGAAGCCCACCAATCAGAGCCACGCCATGCCAACCAATAAGGCATCAGCATGTAATGATAAACACAGACTAGATGGGAGGGAAACACACACTCTATGGCAGAGCAGTCACGTGAATGGAACTTCTATGGGAATGGTAAATATGGAAATCTCCCTTGTACTTGTATCTAAATATGTTGGTCCTAAGTCTTTTATATCATACTGTTTGTAGATTAATGTTTTAAGGAATATAAACTGTATTCCTTCATGTAATCCACGATTTTTACCCTTTCCCTGTACAAACAGATAGATTGTGTGCATTAGTCTAGGCCTACTTTACTATATACCAATACATTTTTGTTATTATTGTGTTAAAGATTTCACTCAAAGAACTCTCATTTAATCCAGATCATATCTGAGAGATATTAAATCTCAAATATAGTAAACAGATAACACAGTACATCCTGACGAACTCCATTATTGGATGTAACACATCGATGGCACGCTAGCTGCGCCCTGTCTCCTTTCCATATGAATGAATGAATGAATGACTGTGTACATACAAGCATCAGAAATCGCCCACTTACAACAACAACTTGTATAGTGCCTGTGGGCCACAGATAAGTGGAGTTTCTGCAAGTACACACTGATATCAGTAATTACAAGCTCCACTCCACATGCCTGGAACAATAGCTCTACAAGGATCAGTGGTACAAGGTTATACAGGAGAGGTAAATCTCTGGATGACTGACTTTCAGTATTGCAATTATATGCCTGTGATGCAGCTTGTCACTGCTTGAGTAATCAAACTGGATTTTCTACTTGACAGCTATGTCATTTCTGCTAGATTGTTGCTTTGTTGACGCTTTACAATCATTCTGCTTAATCCCCTATGCAACTAACCCTATATGTAATTTCAGGATTAACAACTTCCCATGAACTGCAATCTGTTTTGTGGACATATATGGAAGTAAAAGGCTTTGAGCACCTTCCCCATTCCATCTACCTGCTTTAATTCTTCCAAATTCTTCCAAATGGTTTGTCTGTATACTTATGTGGTGGTCTGTGGTCTGATATGGGGAATACTCGTTAGTGGATGGACATCTATTCATGAATCAACAATGGAAATACACATTTCAATATTATAAACTTTATGCCTGCAGTTAGGAGCCAGTGTTCAAGCCACACTGATCAACTAGAGCAATTAGTTACAACTATAACAAATATACATCACAGTCAGGATACACCGGGGATTGTGGGTGCTGGATTTATTGGACAACGTTGTCCTGTATTTATGGAGAGGGAGGGATGTGTGTGCTTCTTTCACTCTATGTAATTTTGTAATGATAAAGTTTTAAAAAAATGTCTTTTTTGGGTTAATCTTCATTTGTGGTGTCCATTTACTACCTTTTGTATCTTTACTTTGATATAGATAAATCATTTTTAGTGAGAACATTTTTGGGAATAGAATTGCTTTAATTGAATCAGACCCTGCCTTTTTAAGCAATATTTATTAAAAAAAAAAAAAAAAAAAAAAATATATATGAAAAAAAAATTGATAAAAAGAAAAAACAAATGAAGTCACTGCTTCTATGGACTGGTAAGCTGGAAAAAAATGATACGTATATATAGATATATCTATCTCTCTATCTATCTATATATATATTATTCACACATACAGTACATACACAGTATATTCTTTTTGGGTTTAGAAATGCTTTAATTTGTTAAGAAAATGATTTATTATTACTGATCATCCTACTGATCTGTTCTTTTGGAGCTCTGTTATCTGTTGTACTTCATCCAAGATCCCCTGGTGTTTGGCAGGTGCCTCTGCCAACCTAAAAAAATGCATATAAAGTGATTGTAAAGTCTTGTTTTTTTCCTATAAAAATAACAAACATGTTATACTTACCTGCTCTATTGCAGTGGATTTTCAGAGCAGCCAGGATCCTCTTCTTCTGGGGTCCCTCTTCTGTGATTCTGGCCCTCCCCCCTGTTCAGTGCCCCCACAGCAAGCAGCTTGCTATGGGGGCACTCGAGCCGAGTCACAGCTCTCTGTGTACATTCAGACACAGAGCCCCAACCCGGCACGCCCCCTCTCTCCCCTGATTGGCTAGCTGACTTTGACAGCAGTGGCAGCCAATGCCGCCACTGCTGTATCTCCGTTAATCAGGAGGGAGAATCTCTGACGGCTAAGACACTCATGGACATCACTGGACAGAGAGTGACCTCAGGTAATTGTTAGGGGGGCTGAAGGAGCTGCTGCACACAGAAGGCTTTTTATCTTAATGCATAGAACGCATTAAGATAAAATAAAACCTTCTGCCTTTAAAAGCCCTTTAAATGCATAGACAAATCAAGTATTTTAAATGCTTATCTACAGTGTTTTTACTTAACATTATTTTTTTTATTTTCACTTGGAATATGCCTTTGAACTAGGGATGAGCCGAACACCCCCCGGTTCGGTTCGCACCAGAACCTGCGAACGGACCGAAAGTTCGCACGAACGTTAGAACCCCATTGACGTCTATGGGACTCGAACGTTCGAAATCAAAAGTGCTCATTTTAAAGGCTAATTTGCATGGTATTGTCCTAAAAAGGGTTTGGGGACCCGGGTCCTACCCCAGGGGACATGTATCAATGCAAAAAAAACTTTTAAAAACGGCCGTTTTTTCGGGAGCAGTGATTTTAATGATGCTTAAAGTAAAAAAAAAAGAAATATTCCTTTAAATATCGTACCTGAGGGGTGTCTATAGTATGCCTGTAAAGTGACGCGTGTTTCCCGTGTCTAGAACAGTCCCTGCACCAAATGTCATTTTTAAAGGAAAAAGTCTCATTTAAAACTGCTTGCGGGTTTAATGTAATGTCGGGTCCTGGCAATGGATGAAAATCAGTGAGACAAACGGCATGGGTACCCCCCAGTCCATTACCAGGCCCTTTGGGTCTTGTATGGATATTAAGGGGAACCCCGCACCCAAATTAAAATAAGGAAAGGTGTGGGGCCACCAGGCCCTATATACTCTGAACAGTAGTATACAGGCTGTAGGTTTGTTGTTAAGTAGAATCTCTTTGTAATTTTGAACGGGTACATTTTTAACGTGTTTAGCTCCAGCCAAAAAATCTTTAAGCTTTTTGGAAAACATAGGGAAGGGTTATCACCCCTGTGACATTTGTTTTGCTGTCTTTCCTCCTCTTCAGAAGATTTCACCTCACTTTTTGTCCCAATGGATTGGAAAGCATCAGTGGAAAGGAGAAATGTTTTTCCCATATTAACTCTTACAGGAGAGAATTTCCCTTCCTAGGGGTATATTTATTCTCACTTCCTGTTGTCTCCTTCCATTTGCAAGTAGGAGTCGTTTGTAAGTTAGTTGTTTGAAAGTAGGGTCCTGCCCTATATACTCAGCAGAAATTTGGGCCTTAGGTGTTGCTGTGGCCACAACACTGTAAGCCCTCACAGGGCTCTGCTGTGGAATATTAGATCAAGAATTGTAATTACATGCCCCTGTTGAACAGGAGCTGAAAAATTAGGCCTTAGGCACTGGTGCTGGTGCCACAACACTGCAACCCCTCACAGACACTCTAGTTGGAATGCAGGAACGAGCCCTGCTGCAAAGTATTGCATCAAAAATTGTAATTACACGCCCCTGTTAAACAAGGGCTGAAAAATTGGGCCTTAGGCACTGGTGCTGGTGCCACAACACTGTAACCCCTCACAGACACTCTAGTTGGAATGCAGGAACGAGCCCTGCTGCAAAGTATTACATCAAAAATCGTAATTACACGCCCCTGTTAAACAGGGGCTGAAAAATTGTGCCTTAGGCACTGGTGGTGGCACCCAGAACCAAAAATGTTCTTACAAGCTATCAGCGTGATGATTGAGGAGGAAGAGGATAATTACTCAGGGATAGTCACTCAGCATCAGCATAGGCAGTCTTTGAAGGGATCTGAGATTTCAAAAAAAATTATTCGGTTACATCAGCATCAGGTGCTTGGTAGCTGGTGGTGATCCAAGACTCATTCATTTTTATGAAGGTCAGTCGATCGACCGAGTCAGTGGACAGACGCACCCTGTGATCGGTTACCACGCCTCCAGCAGCACTGAATGTGCGTTCCGAAAGAACGCTGGATGCAGGACAGGCCAGTAGCTCAATTGCATACTGTGCAAGCTCTGGCCAGTGATCCATCCTCAAGACCCAGTAACCCAGAGGATTTTCGGTGGGAAAGGTGTCCAAGTCTGATCTTGCCCCTAGGTATTCCTGCACCATGTAAAACAGACGCTGGCGATGGTTGCTGGAACCAATCATACCTTGGGGCTGCGGACCAAAAAATTGTCTGAACGCATCGGTCAGACGGCCACCTTCTCCACCGCTCCTTCTTTGACTGACCGAAGCCTCAGCAACACGTTGTCCAGAAACAGGAGTTTGTAACCTCCCAGTCTCCCAGATGGCAAGATAAGGTCCGCAACCTTACCCTTGTAACGTGGATCAAGGAGGGTTGCCAGCCAGTATTGGTCCTTCTCCTTGATACCACGAATACGAGGATCCTTACGCAGGCTTTGCAGGATCAGGGAGGCCATGCAGCGTAGGTTTGCTGAGGCATTCGGTCCGGAATCCTCTGGGTCACTAAGGACGACATGGTCCGCAGCCACCTCCTCCCAGCCACGTACAAGTCCATGTGTTTCTTGGGACTGATCCCTTAAAGACTGCTGCTGATGCTGAGTGCCAGGCTCCACCTCCATACTGACACAATCTTCCTCCTCCTCCTCCTCCTCTTCCTCCTCGTCCTCTTCCTGTGTGATCGGCGGGCACGCAGGAACACTGTCTGGATAAAGGGGGCCTTGAGAGCTAAGGAAGTCCTCCTCTTCCTGCCTCTGTTCTGCCTCAAGTGCCCTGTCCATTATTCCACGCAGCGTGTGCTCCAACAGGTGGACAAGGGGGACAGTGTTACTGATGCATGCACGTGGCCTCCTCAAATGGTGACAGGACAGTGCATGCATCCCTGATCATGGCCCACTGGCGTGGGGAAAAAAAAACAAGCTCCCCTGACCCTGTCCTGGTGCCATAGTCGCACAGGTACTCATTGATGGCCCTCTGCTGCGTGTGCAGCCGCTGCAGCATGGCCAACGTTGAGTTCCACCTGGTGGGCATGTCACAGATTAGGCGGTTCTTGGGCAGGTTAAACTCCTTTTGGAGGTCCGTCAGCCGAGCACTGGCATTATATGACCGGCGGAAATGCACACAGACTTTCCTGGCCTGCCTCAGGACATCCTGTAAGCCCGGGTACCTGCCCAAGAACCGCTGCACCACCAAGTTAAGGACGTGAGCCAAACAGGGCACATGGGTCATTTGTCCCTGTCGGAGGGCAGAGAGGAGGTTGGTGCCATTGTCGCAAACCACCATTCCTGCCTTAAGTTGGCGTGGCGTCAACCACCTCTGAACCTGCCCCTGCAGAGCTGACAGAACCTCTGCCCCAGTGTGGCTCCTGTCCCCCAAGCACACCAGCTCAAGCACCGCATGGCATCTTTTGGCCTGCGTACTTGCGTAGCCCCTTGAACGACTACGGAGCACCACTGGTTCCGAGGAAGAGGCCATGGAGGAAGAAGAAGAGGAGGGGGTGGAGGAGAGAGGTGTGTCACAATCATTAGCATTTTGGAGGCGTGGTGGCGGAACAACCTCCAACACTACTGCACCTTGTCCTGCATCCTTCCCAGCTGCCAGCAGAGTCACCCAATGCGCCGTGAAACTTAGGTAACGTCCCTGTCCATGCCTGCTGGACCATGAGTCAGCGGTAATATGCACCTTACCGCTGACCGCCCTGTCCAGCGAGGCATGGACATTGCCTTCCACATGCTGGTAGAGAGTCGGAATCGCCTTCCGTGAGAAAAAGTGGCGTTTGGGTACCTGCCACTGAGGAACCGCACATTCCACAAACTCACGGAAGGGGGCAGAGTCTACCAACTGAAAAGGCAGCAGTTGAAGTGCTAGCAATTTTGCCAAGCTAGCATTCAACCGTTGGGCATGTGGATGGCTGGGAGCAAACTTCTTTCGGCGGTGCAGCAGCTGGGGCAGGGAAATTTGCCTGGTACAATCTGACGTCGGTGTACCAAAATCAGATTGCCCACAAGTACGTGGCTGTGACACACCTAATTCTACACCTTCATTCCTCTCAGTGCAGGTCTCAGAGAGGACTGAAGGTCTAGTGGGGTTGGAAATCTCAGCTGATGAGGAGCAAGCAGAGGTCCTCTTTGTTCTTTGGTGTGGGTCTTTTAGATATGCTTGCCAACGAACTGCATGGCAGGTCAAGATATGTCTGGTCAAGCATGTGGTACCCAAGCGGGAGATGTTTTGGCCACGCGAGATACGCTTGAGACATATGTTGCAAATAGCAGCGGTGCGATCTGATGCACTCGTCTCAAAAAAGGCCCACACCAAAGAACTTTTTGAATAACGCGCAGAGACTGCAGCGCCCTGCACATGTGGAGCTTTGGGGTGTGATGCAGTCAATGTGCTGCCCTTAGGCTGGCCCCTGGAGGGCATCCTGCCTCGTTGGTGATGTGCCGCCGCCTCCTCCTCCTCCTCTCTCCTATCAGGCACCCACGTTGAGTCAGTGACCTCATCATCCCCTCCCTCCTCATCACTGGAGCAAACCTGGCAGTATGCTGCAGCAGGGGAAGCATGACTGCCAGATTGCTGTCCTTCTTGGGCACCCCCTCTGTCCGTGCTCGTGTTACTGCCTTCATCGAGCTCAGTATCATCATCAGAGCCTTCCAAACGCTGGGCATCCTCCTGGAGCATGTACCCAACACTGTGGTCAAACAGTTTGAGGGACTCCTCAGGAGGACATGGTGGGGCTAGGGAAGGAGTCACTGATGACATTGAGCCGAGGGAAGAGGCCGCTGCTTTGCCAGACAAAGTACCCTGGGCATGGATGAGAGAGGATGAGGAGGATGAGGACGGCTTGGTCATCCACTCGACCAAGTCTTCCGCATGTTGCGGCTCAACATGGCCAGCTGCCGAAAAAAAGGCCAAGCGTGTCCCATGGCCACGTGCTGATGAGGATGCACCGTCTCCACGACCAGCACTAGACACAGAGCCTGCTTGCCCTCTCTTATTGGCTTGTGACTGTCTGCCTCTCCTTCTTGGCCTTCCAGACATACTAATGGCCTGTAGCTGCACTAAGCTGGGATATATATATATATATATATATATATATATATATATATATATATATATATATATATATATATATATATATATATATATATACACATACAGGGGGTCCCCTACTTACAAACATCCGACTTACAAACGACTCCTACTTACAAATGGAGGGAGACAACAGGAAGTGAGAGGAAATCTACCACTAGGAAGGGAAATTCACTCCTGTAAGAGTTAATATGGGTAAAAGGTGTCTCCACTGATGCTTTATCACCTATCCTTATTTCCCTTTAAACCCCAAATTTTCAAAATCCAATTGTCATTGGGACAGAAAGTGAGGTGAAATCTTCTGAACAGGGGCACAGACAGCAAAACAAATGTTACAGGGGTGATAACCCTTCCCTATGCTATCTACAAAACTTAAAAATAGATTTTTTGGCTGGAGCTACACTTAAAAAATTTACCTGTTCCGACTTACAAACAGATTCAACTTAAGAACAAACCTACAGTCCCTATCTTGTTTGTAACCCGGGGACCCCCTGTGTATATATATATATATATATATATATATATATATATATATATGTACTGATACTGCAGCTAGCAAAATCAACTGCCTGCCTGTAGTATGAGAACACCACCAACCTTCTACAGGTAGCTTTAGCAGAACACTGTGAGCAGAACGCACTGCACTAACTGTAAATAGTCTAGCTGCCTGACTGTGGTACTAATAGGATCAAAAGAACACCAGCAATTTTCTTCAGGTAGCTGTATTTACTGTAACAAGACAAGCCTGCCTGTCAGTAAGAAGATAACAGAAAAAGATCTAGCTGAACACTGTGAGCAGGACGCACCCCACTAGCTTGTAGGTTTAGCTGAACACTGTGAGGTGGACGCACCCCACTAACTTGTAGGTTTAGCTGAACACTGTGAGCAGGACGCACCCCACTAACTTGTAGGTTTAGCAGAACACTGTGAGCAAGACGCACTGCACTAACTGTAAATAGTCTAGCTGCCTGTGGTACTAATAGGATCAAAAGAACACCAGCAATTTTCTTCAGGTAGCTGTATTTACTGTAACAAGACAAGCCTGCCTGTCAGTAAGAAGATAACAGAAACGGATCTAGCTGAACACTGTGAGCAGGACGCACCCCACTAGCTTGTAGGTTTAGCTGAACACTGTGAGGTGGACGCACCCCACTAACTTGTAGGTTTAGCTGAACACTGTGAGCAGGACGCACCCCACTAACTTGTAGGTTTAGCAGAACACTGTGAGCAGGACGCACTGCACTAACTGTAAATAGTCTAGCTGCCTGACTGTGGTACTAATAGGATCAAAAGAACACCAGTAATTTTCTTTAAAATACTGTAACAAGACAAGCCTGCCTGTCAGTAAGAAGATAACAGGAACGGATCTAGCTGAACACTGTGAGCAGGACGCACTGCACTAAATGTAAATAGTCTAGCTGCCTGACTGTGGTACTAATAGGATCAAAAGAACACCAGTAATTTTCTTCAAAATACTGTAACAAGACAAGCCTGCCTGTCAGTAGGAATATAACAGGAACGGATCTAGCTGAACACTGTGAGCAGGACTGTCACGGACAAATACTCACCGAGGCCGAGATGCCGAGAGCGGCTCGCCCTTACGACCACGCGCACCCAGACCCCCGAGATGGGTACAGGAGGCTGAGGGCACGCGGAGGCACGGGCTTCCGGGAGGATAGTAGGTTCCGGAGCTGGAAGCGGGTGTCCTGGGATCCGTAGGGAGCAGGGCTGAAAACACAAGCAGAGGTTAGGGTACAAGCAGGTGATAATCAGGGTATCACAAGATCCAGCAATGCAGTGGTTAAGCTGGCCAGGGTTTGGTGCACAGATCAGGCAGCTAGAATCAAGATAGTCCGGCAGAGTGGTAATTAAACAGGCCAGGGGTTTGGTACACAGGTCAAGCAGGTTATTGGTAAGATTGTCCAGCAGAGTAGTGGTTAAACAGGCCAGGGGTTTGGTACACAGATCAAGCAGGTTATTGGTAGGATTGTCCAGCAGAGTAGTGGTTAAACAGGCCAGGGGTTTGGTACACAGATCAGACAGCAGCACAAAGGGATAATCCGGGAGAGTAGTAGTTAAACAAGCCAGCAGGGGTTCGGTACACGGATCAGGCAAGTACAGGGTAAACACAGGCTCAGGGAACAGGGAGAGCTGACGACAAACCAGCAACCCGACTGGGCGCTGGAGCCGTCAGATATAGTCCCCCTGCCCGGCGAGTGCGTCAGTGTGACGCGCTACCGGGCACCCGCACGGGCTACGGCGCGCACCCGGGGACCGCCGTGCACCCGCGCGCGCCGCACCATCAGGCCGCGGACGGGTGTGCGGCGAAGCGCTCGTCCCGTGCGCATGCGCACCGGAGCCCGGCGAGCGGAGACGCTCCCTGGCTCCTGACAAGGACGCACTGCACTAAATGTAAATAGTCTAGAAGATAACAGGAACGGATCTAGCTAAACTGATTACAGTGTATATATATATATATATATATATATATATATATATATATATATATATATATATATATATATATATATATATATATATATATATATATATATATATATATATATGCGCAACACCTGGGATGCATATATATACACAATACACTTTAAGTGCAGCTAACTGACTGACTGTCCTGCCTAATCTAGCTAACTCAAATGAAATGACACTGTCTCTCTCTCTCTCTAAGCACACCGGAACACACTGCACAGGGCCGCCGTGCAGGCGGCCTTATATAGTGTGGGGCGTGTACTAAATCCCCTGAGCCATAATTGGCCAAAGCCTCCTTGGCTTTGGCCAATTATGGCTCTCTGTTAAGGCGGCGCTGTGATTGGCCAAGCATGCGGGTCATAGTGCATGCTTGGCCAATCATCAGCAAGCAATGCACTGCGATGCCGCAGTGAATTATGGGCCGTGACGCGCCACACGAATTTGGCGCGAACGGCCCATATCGTTCGCAATTCGGCGAACGATCGAACAGCCGATGTTCGAGTCGAACATGGGTTCGACTCGAACACGAAGCTCATCCCTACTTTGAACCTACTAAAAGTGGAAACAGGCCAGTGCTGGTATTTTTTTCCACCTATGTAGCTATTTTTTCCCCCCTATGTAACTGTACAATCATTAAATGTTATATTGTTTGTGAGCAATTATTGGCTTTATTAAAGCGGTAGAAACTGGCAAAAAAAAAAAAAAAAGTGGGGCCCCTGCAGTTTTATGCCTCAATGTGCTAGTATACAACTCATGCTGGCACATTATAAACAAACGCATCTTCCAACTGAAGCACTTAAGTGGTGCAATGTCATTGCCACTGGGGCTTCCATCTTCACCCGGTCATCCTTTTGGGTTCGGGGGCTCCAGCCATATCTATGGATGAGCCCCTATGACATCACTCCTGTGCATGTGAGCAGGCATGGCACGCTGCTCTGCATTCTACACCACACTGTGTGCTCTGAATGAAGAGCGTCACTATGCATGTGTGGGTGATGTCATCGGCTACTGCCGATGTGAATATTTCCTAAACGGTGCACATTTAGGAGATATTCGATGTACCTACAGGTAAGCCTGATTGTAAGCTTACCTGTAGGTACTACTTCACAGAGATAATTACCGATTATCTCTTAAAAGTCCCTAAAAAGTTCAACTGCGGCCAAGATGCTTTTTTTTACTAGTTTTTGACTTAGAACTTCAGGGTTTTTTTTGCTGTCTATGTCTATATTGGAAAGTTTTCCTCTACTTGTTGTTTCTTCCAGAAGGAACAAAAGACATCCCAACCTGGACACTACTTGCATGGGGTTTAAATGTTCAACCTGTGCTTGTGTGGGTTTCCTGTAGGTACTCTGGTTGCTCCCACATTCCAAAAACATGCTGGCACATTATTGGCCAATCTAAATTGGTGCTAGTGTGTGTATGCATGCATGTGAGATAGGGACCTTAGAATGAAAACTCCTTGAGGGCAGTGACTGATATGTTCAATATCTGCATAAATTGCTGGTGCTACAGTGGATATAGAAAAGAATCACAACCTTTAACCGCTTGCAGACCAGCCGCCGCAGTTGTACTGCATGCAACACGGCTCCGCTTCGCGAATCGCTGTCATGTTACGTCGGTAACATATTCGCCCACTAGGGGGGCGCATGCGCCCCCTGCTAGCCCACGGAGCCGATGCGAGTGCCCGGCGGTCGTGATCACCGCTGGGCTCCCGCGATCACTCAGGCACACTGAGAACCGGGATCTGTGTGTGTAAACACACAGTTTCCGGTTCTCTGAGGGGAGAACAGACAGATCGCTGTATTAATGCCAATGGTCCCAAAAGTGTGTCAAAATTGTCCGACGTGTCCGCCATAATGTCGCAGTCCCGATTTAAATCGCAGATCGCCGCCATTACTAGTAAAAAAAATAATAAAAATGCCATAAAACTATCCCCTATTTTGAAGATGCTATAACTTTTCCGCAAACCAATCAATATACGCTTATTGCAATTTATTTTTACCAAAAATATGTAGAAGAAAACATATTGGCCTAAACCGAGGAAAAAAATCGTTTTTTTTATATATTTTTGGGGGATATTTATTATAGCAAAAAGTAAAAAAAAAAGCCTGAAATGAAGACACACAGTTTTCGTTTTATCCAGCTGTGTTTACTCAGTGCAACACCAACATGTCAGAAAAAAAAAAAAAACAAAACAGAATCCATGAGCTGGAAAAAAGATCACCCCCTGTGTCAGTATTTTATTGAACCACTTTTTGCTCTAATTACAGCCTTTAGTCTGTTGGGATATGTCTATACTAACTTTGCACATCTACACTTTGCAATATTTGCTCACTCTTTGTTGCAGAACTTCTCAAGTTCAGTTAAATTTGATAGTGACCTTTTGTGGACTGCAGTCAGTGTTTTGTATAAAAACATATGTAAATACAGCATATTTAAAAAGATCCATTGGGTCTACATTTATCTAAAAAAAACAACTTTATATAGAAAGCAAACACAAATATAAACATCAAATATGGAAGGAACATGCGCCCAAATATAGTATTGTCAATCCTGATTACAAATTACTATGTATCGAGTTCATAAATAAGAGTCTCTTCCAGTAATGTCGACGCACTTCACGACCAAAAGACCATTTCCCGAGGACAAGCTGGTTATAATATAAATACACAAATACAAGTATAAACGGAAACAAAAAAGAAAAATCAAGTAAATGCATGTTTGCTGATATACTGTACATATCAACATGAACAACCAAATGTATTGTATATAGAGTTGGGCAAAAATTCGGCCCAAACATAACCTGTTCACCCACGAGTGCCACACAATGCATTGTGCGCTGAGCTGGTTGTTGAGGAGAAGGCCAGGAAGCCAGCCACTGCGTCCTTAACAACGGAGTCATCAGCTGTCAATGGGCTCCCTTGCTGACAGCTGAATGAAAAAGAAAAAAACATTGCCGGCAATAGAAAATAAAAATGTGTGTGGTCCCTACCCCCACCAATCCATAAGTGGAACCCCCCCAAAAAAAACAAAAAAAAAAAAAAAAAACACGGCATGGGGTCCCCTTCAAAATCTATACCAGACCCTTATCCGAGCATGCAACCCAGCAGGTCAGGAAAGGGTGGGGACGAGCGAGTGCCTGCACCATACCAGGCCACATGCCCTCAACATTGAGGGGGGGTTTGCCCTCCCACCCCAAAGCACCTTGTCCCCATGTTGATGGGGACAAGGGCCTCTTCCCGACAACCCTGGGCATTGGTTGCGGGGTCTGCGGCAGGGGCTTATCGGGAATCTGGAAGCTCCCTTTAACAAGGGGGCTCCCAGATCCCAGCCCCCCGCCATGTGAATGAGCATGGGGTATATTGTACCCCTATTCATTTACCAAAACGTGTCAAAAAGAAATAGCAAAAACAGAGGCAGTTTTTGATAATTCCTTTTAAAAAAAAAATAAAAATGTCCACTGATGTGGATTCAATCATGATGCCCGTCACACCGCTAGACCCCCCCAAAAAATGCTCCGTCCACGACGAAGACTAACCGCCGAATGCATGCTCCGCTGTCCAGAGCTCATCTGGAATATGCAGTTCAGTTTTGGGCACCAGTTCTTAAAAGGGATATCCGGGAACTTTAGAAAGTACAGAGAAGGGCAACCAAACTGATAAGAGGCATGGAGGAGCTCAGCTATGAGGAACAATTAGAGGAATTGAATTTATTCTCTCTTGGGAAGAGGAGATTAAGGTGGGTTATGATCAATATGTACAAATACATAAGTGATCCATATGGTAAACTTGGTGAGGAGTTATTCACTTTAACAGGTAATCACAGAGGACAAGAGGGCATCCTTTACGTCTAGAGAAAAAGAGATTTCATCTCCAAATACGGAAAGGTTTCTTCACAATAAGAGCTGTGAAAATGTGGAATAGACTCCCTCCAGAGGTGGTTCTGGCCAGCTCAGTAGACTGCGCTAAAAAAGGCCTGGAGTCTTTCCTAAATGTACATAACATAACTGGATACTAATATTTCTAAGTAAAGTTGATCCAGAGAAAAAATTAAAATCTGATTGCCTCTCAGGGGGTCAGGAAGGAATTTTTTTCCCTGCTATAGCAAATTGGATCACGTTTTGCTGGGGTTTTTCACAGTCCTCTGGATTTGTGGTTATAGGATTGTACAGTATATATGTTATTGTAAGTTTTTTTTTATCGGTTGAACTGGATGGACTTGTGTCTTTTCAACCTGACTATGTACCGAAACGGGGGGGGGGGGGGTTTGATGGCTGTTCAGTCCAACTCTAATTGTATATTCTCACATATCAAAAAAAGTGTTTTTATTCAAAATGCTGATATTGTCTATGGTCTCTCAATGTACCTGAAAAGTCTGATTTTTCAAAAATATTTTTTTTGTATGTGTTGATCAGTGTATTAATAAAGACATTAATAATCTTCCCCTCTCCAAAAGTAGTCAAACTTTTGTCTGGCATTAGGTATTAAAGCATCTGTCAGACACAAAATCATGAAATATACCCAGACAGGAAAGGATTAAGTGATGTCCACCTAATAAAGTTCAAGCAACCTTGCTGTACTATTAAATACTTGAAATGCTCAGAAAAAAAGTATAAAATAGTACTGACATTGCTTTTAAAATCCTTCAACTTGGTTTAAGTTTCACAAGACCTAAAATAGCAGTTTAACTTTGTCAGGACAGAGTTGGGTGTGAATAAAGGGAATTTGACGGTGTTCATTATTACAACACACGGTGTATTGCTTCCACGGATTGACCTCTGAACACTGCCATGCCTCAATATGGATCATTTCTCTAGCAGACAAGAACAGCTGTGGCCACAAATTAGATCTCTTGTGACTTCCAACTGCTGACCCCTCACATAGCTCTTCTAACCACATAGTGAAATAGTAAGATATCAATGAAGGAGAAAAGTCATTCTGAAGTTCTATACTACTCTACTTTTATACCAGTTATAATAAATATATTGATTAGTATTTTATGCATTGAAAAAATAAAATTGGCGTTATATAAAAAGGGGGTTTCTCGAAAACCTAGAATTCCCATATTTGTGCATCACTATTCAGTGTAATAGCAAAAGCAGCTCCACTCCCAACCATAGCATATAAATACTATGGTGACCAGGAGCTGCAGTGCCATCTGAGCATGCTATAGCTCTCTATAGAAATCAGTCTTTTAGGCTCCGATTCACATCTTGGCGTTTCGAATGGCTCTGCCCGCGATTCAAAATGGCGACATATTGAGGGACGCCCGTGCGTTCCCTGTCGCTTCAGATGGCACCCCAATCATTTTTGCTGCAAATCGTCGGGTGACAATTGTGGTAAAATGGCGCAAACAGAATCGTGAGGTGCCTGTCTCAACTTCTTTTGGGTGAAAGGCGTCCCGTGATTCTGTTTTGCGCAATTTCACCCGACGAATCGTGTCAAAATCGAGCCTCGAATAGGGTGCCATTGGAAATGGCAGGGAACGCAAGGGTGTTGAGAAATTTGCTCTTATTTCGAACCGCGGGCAGAATCGCGGCGATTCCACCCACAATACAAAATGCCAACATGTGAATGGAGCCTAAATGGCATCCAAATTTAGGTGCGATTTTGCCACGATTGTCGCCCGACGAAAAAGTTGAACTTCTTTTGGGTGATAGCTGTCCTGCTATTCTGTTTGCACGATTTCTCCTCGAAATTAGTCGGCCGCCAATCGCATCAAAATTGCACTGTGATTTGGGTGCCAAAGTAATGGGGCTCAAAAGGGTGTCCCTCAATTTGCGGCAATTACAAATTGCAGGCAGAATTGCAGCGATTCCGGCCGCAAAACACAACGCCATGGTGCGAATGGATAATTATATAAGTAAATGTGGAGCTAACTAAAAACAGTGATCTACAGTATCTCACAAAAGTGAGTACACCCTTCACATTTTTGTAAATATTTTATTATATCTTTTAATGTGACGACACTGAAGAAATGACACTTTGCTACAATGTAAAGTAGTGAGTGTACAGCTTGTATAACGGTGTAAATTTGCTGTCCCCTCAAAATAACTCAACACACAGCCATTAATGTCTAAACCGCTGGCAACAAAAGTGAGTACACCCCTAAGTGAAAATGTCTAAATTGGGCCCAATTAGCCATTTTCCCTCCCCGGTGACAAAGTCGCATGTGTGAATGGGGAGCAGGTGTGTTAAATTTGGCATTGTCGCTCTCACTCTCTCATACTGGTCACTGGAAGTTCAACATGGCACCTCATGGCAAAGAACTCTCTGAGGATCTGGAAAAAAAAAAAAAGAATTGTTGCTCTACAAAAAGATGGCCTAGGCTATAAGAAGATTGCCAAGACCCTGAAACTGAGCTGCAGCACGGTGGACAAGACCATACAGCGGTTTAACAGGACTGGTTTGCTGAAGACAAGCAGACTAAGGACATGGATTACTGGAACCATGTCCTGTGGTCTGATGAGACCAAGATAAACTTATTTGGTTCAAATGGTGTGTGGCGGCAACCAAGTTTAGGAGCACAAACGGCATGGAGTGGAAGAGGACTCCAGTGGCAACCTGTAAAGCTCTGGTGCACCCCTTGCCCAAGAGGGTTAAGGCAGTGCTGGAAAATAAATGTGGCCACACAAAATATTGACTCTTTGGGACCAATTTGGACATTTTCACTTAGGGGTTTACTCACTTTTGTTGCCAGTGGTTTAGACAAATAATGACTGCGTGTTGAGTTATTTTGAGGGGAAAGCAAATTTACAGTTATACAAGCTGTACACTCACTACTTTACAGTGTTACATAGTTACATAGTAGGTGAGGTTGAAAAAAAGACACAAGTCCAACCTATGTGTGTGATTATGTGTCAGTATTACATTATATATCCCTGTATGTTGCGGTCATTCAGGTGCTTATCTAATAGTTTCTTGAAGCCATCAATGCTCCCCGCTGAGACCACCGCCTGTGGAAGGGAATTCCACATCCTTGCCGCTCTTACAGTAAAGAACCCTCTACGTAGTTTAAGGTAAACCACTTTTCTTCTAATTTTAATGAGTGGCCACGAGTCTTGTTAAACTTCTTTCCGCTAAAAAGTTTTATCCCTATTGTGGGGTCACCAGTACGGTATTTGTATATTGCAATCATATCCCCTCTCAAGTGTCTCTTCTCCAGAGAGAATATGTTCAGTGCTAGCAACCTTTCCTCATAACTAAATCCTCCAGACCCTTTATTAGCTTTGTTGCCCTTCTTTGTGCTCGCTCCATTTCCAGTACATCCTTCCTGAGGACTGGAAAATTAGGAACAACGGTCTGGCAATCACTTGGCTGAGTTCCCTAAGTACCCTTGGATGCAAGCCATCCGGTCCCGGTGATTTATTAATGTTAAGTTTCTCAAGTCTAATTTTAATTCTGTCCTCTGTTAACCATGGAGGTGCTTCCGGTGTTGTGTCATGAGGATAAACACTGCAGTTTTGGTTACTGAAGCCCCCCGATTCACTTGTGAAGACTGAGGAGAAGAATAAATTCAATACCTTCGCCATCTCCCCATCCTTTGTAACCAGATGTCCTTCCTCATTCTTTATGGGGCCAATATGGTCTGTCCTCCCTTTTTTAATGTTTACATACTTAAAGAATTTCTTGGGATTTTTTTTGCTCTCCTCCACTATGCGTCTTTCATGTTCTATCTTAGCTGTCCTAATTGCACCCTTTCATTTCTTGTTGCATTCTTTATAAAGTCTGAATGCGGAGGATGATCCCTCAACCTTGTATTTTTTGAAGGCCTTCTCCTTTGCTTTTATATGCATTTTTACATTAGAGTTAAGCCATCCAGGACTTTTGTTCGCTCTTTTAAATTACCCAATGGGATACATTGGCTAATGCCCTTATTTATTATGCTCTTAAAGCAAACCCATCTCTCCTCCGTATTCTTTGTTCCTAATATTTTATCCCAATTTATGCCTTTTAGCAAGGTTTGTAGTTTAGGGAAGTTGGCTCTTTTGAAATTCAGTGTCTTTGTATTCCCTTTATGTTTCCCATTTGTGTGATTTATACTGAAACTAATTGACCTGTGATCGCTGTTACATAAATTGCCCCGTATTTCCACATCAGTGATCAGGTCTGTGTTGTTGGTAATCAGTAGATGTGTTGTCACATGAAAAGTAATAATAAAATATTTACAAAAATGTGAGGGGTGTACTCACTTTTGTGAGATACTGTATCTGTGTGTGTATATATATATATATATATATATATATATATATATATATATATATATATATATATATATATATATATATATATATATATATATATATATATATATATATATATATAAACACAGCCTGAAGTGTATTAGAAACAGTACACCACAGAGAGCACTGTGTAAGGGCTTACCTTGGTTGGAGTCCATAGTGCAGAGATGTATGCTCACCCTTGCAAATACACACAGCCCACGGTAACAAGATAAAAGGCTACCTGGACTGTGAATCTGTGCGCGGGGGCTTGACAGGGAATATACCAAAGGATTGTCGAGGAGAAGCCATAGTCAGGTATTCCAAAAGTCAGAGTTAACGATGAAGAGAGCCAGTGTCAGAAGCCAGGGTCAGTCTTGGAACCCTGAAACTTGAAAATGAGAACACGGGAAAACAGGTACCTTTGGCAATACAAGAGACAATTAACTTACCAAGCCCTCAGAGTGAGGCAGTGTTCTATACCCAGCTGTATAGATAAACTGCCTCAGCTGTACCAGGAGTGACAGATGCTAATTGCAAAGCAAGATCCAGAGTATAGCCCTCAGTGCTGCATGCAGAACAAAGCATAGCTGCATACCAGGCTGAGTGTGACCACGCCTGGCTGTCTGCATTGCACGGTAGGGACCGTGACACACACTGTAGATATAGGCTACACTGGATGCAGTATATATATTTTATATATATATATTAATATATATATATATATATATATATATATATATATATATATATATATATATATATATATATATATATATATATATATATATATATATACATATACATACATACACACACACCACATACTAGACTGACTGTGTGTATGTATAATATATATATATATATATATATATATATATATATATATATATATATATATATATATATATATATATATATATATATATATATATATATATTTATTACACTGCCACAAACTGAATAATCTGCCAGCTTAATCAAGCTATCTCTCTGTCCACACCAACAACATTACACAGGGCCACCGTGTAAGCAGCCTTATTTAGTGTGGGGCATGGACTTAGTCCCCCTGAGCCATGATTGGCCAAAGGCACCCTGGCTTTGGCCAATTATGGCTCTCTTAGCAGAGGGCACTGTGATTGGCCAAAGTATGCAGGTCAGGTGCATGCTTTGGCCAATCATCATACAGCAATGCACTGCGATCTCGCAGTGAGCTATGGGGCGTTCCATGGCACTCAAATTTGTCCCGAATGGCCCATAATGTTTGCTCTTCGGTGAACGGGCGAACACCCGATGTTCGAGTCGAATTTATGTTCAACCCGAACATCAAGCTCATTCCTAGTGCTCACTATTTATCACCTGCATTTGGACACACTCCTGCAAATAGTTTTCTATCCAGGTATATATCCTATGGTCCATGCCAATATGGAAATTTTTATAGGGAACTGTAGCAAATGCTCACAGTGAGGCGGTTTCCCCTAGTGCTCAGCCTACACTCTGCTTTGTCACATCCTGAATGCAGAGTGAGTCAGAACTTACAGAAGAGCAGGAGATCTTGGGATACGTAGTGCAAGGAGCCCAAATCTATAATGGGGACTGATCATCGTGGACTACAAGTTTCAGCCGGCTGAAGAAGAGAACAGAATGCTGGGAGAGGTGATAAATAGCCAAAGTTGGGGAGAAATCGATGTCTTGGGACCATGGGTTTCATCTGGAAGCAGTGACCCGGACGGTTGGCGGAGTGCGAGCCTGTGCTGCAGCCTAGGCACCAAGAAAGAGCCTCCGGCAGACAAGTGTAGACGCATCCATCAACAGCAGGTTCCGGTCAGTCTGGTGACGAGCAAGGTTTGGTGCTGCAGGGCATGAAGCTGAGCACTGTTCCTGAGCACAGCATCCGCATGAGTCTGCTTCAGGGCTTTCCCGACATTCCTTTGAGCCTCGTATTGGCCAGTTGGTGAGTGGGCGGGAGCCCATCCTCTTTACACCCCAAGAGACACTGTATGCAGAACCTTTACTTTGCCTTCTTAAAATAGGACTTTATAACAGCTTACCTGTAAAATTATTTTCTTGGAGTACATCACGGGACACAGAGCACCATAGTAATATATCCCAAAAGAGGGGAGGGAAGGATTTTACAGGTAAGCTGTTATAAAATCCTATTTTCTTTATCGTACATCACAGGACACAGAGCACAATAGTAATTACTATGTGGGATGTCCCAAAGCAATGCTATCTGAGGGGAGGGAGACACAAATAATCAGGGCGTCAGACTTGAGGACCTATACTGCTGCCTGCAGCATACTGTGCCCAAAGGCAGCATCCTCATGCCTTTTTTTACATCCACCTGATAGAATCTAGTGAATGTATGGACCGAAGATCAGGTTGCGACCTTGCAAGTCTAAGTCATGGAGGCTTTGGTGATGCATCGCCCATGAAGCTCTTACTGCTCTGGCTCCAAAAGGCGGAATACTCCTTTTCAAACCATAAGCCTGACTAATAACCTACCAAATCTACTCAAAAAAAATAGAAGATTTCGACGGTGCCTGCCCCTTCCTGGGCCCTACTAACAGCACAAACAGTCTTCCAGATCTGAGCAGTTGCTTTCAGATAGACTTTAACCGCTCTCACTAAATCAAGAGAGTGTAATAATCCTTCTTCTGCAGAACGCAGAACGGAGTTCTGGGAATCGAAGTTAGCGAAACATCTTTGGTTCCTATGAAAACTAGATACTACTTTAGGTAAAAAGAAAGGATGGGTGAGGACGCAGCACCACCATATCCTTAAGAATGATTAAGTATGGCTCTTTACTAGTAAAAAGCTGCCAACTCTGGAACTCTTTAACTCCGGAAGTTACCGGAACCAAGAACACCAATTTCCCTGTCACAAGGATTATTATTATTATTATTATACAGGATTTATATAGCGCCAACAATTTACGCAACGCTTTACAATATAAAAGGGAGACAATACAGTTATAATACAATAAAATACAAGAGGGCCCTGCTCAGAAGAGCTTACAATCTAATAGGGTGGGGCAGGTGGTGCAAAAGGTTGTAACTGTGGGGACATGAGCTGTTGGAAGTTTAGTTGGCGATTAGTTGGAGACATGATAGGCTTTCCTGAAGAGATGAGTTTTCAGGGATCGCCTGAAGGTAGCAAGAGTAGGGGATAGCCGGATAGATGGAGGTAGCGAGTTCCAGAGGATGGGAGAGGCTCTGGAGAAATCCTGGAGACGAGCATGGGAGGAGGAGATGAGAGAGCTTGAAAGCAGGAGGTCTTGAGAAGAGCGGAGAGGTCGATTTGGGTGATATTTGGAGACAAGATTGGTGATGTAGCTCGGGGCAGAGTTGTGAATGGCTTTGTATGTTGTGGTTAGTATTTTGAATTTAATTCACTGGGTGATTGGGATCAAGGGAATATGGTGCAAGGGCTCAAAAAAGGCTGACCTTGTAAAGCCAACACAACCACACTCAAATCCCATGGGCACAAGGGCGACCTAACTGGCGGATTTATACATGTTACCCCTTGAATAAAAGGCCCGGACCAAGAATGCGAAGCAAGCGGCCGAGATTTGACCCTTGATAGTACTAACTTCATTTATGCTCTTAATTGTAGGAAGGCAAGAACTCTACTTATGACATACTTCCCAGGATGCCATGTTTTGGTTTCACACCAGGAAACGTAGGCCTTCCAGACCCTATAGTAAATGGTCCTAGAGGCCGGCTACCTTGCATTAATCAGGGTAGTTACTACTAAACCTAAAAGCCCCCTACTCCTTAGAATGTGGGTTTCAATAGCCAAACCGACACATTTAGCACTTGTAAGGCAGAATGGAACACTGGCCCCTGCTAAGCAGGCCTGGCCGAGATGGAAGAGACCAAGGGTCCTTTTACTGCCATCTTTAAGATTCCTGCATACCGGGATCTACTGGGCCACTAGAATTACCGGCTTCCGTTTCTCCCTGAGCCTGCGTAACAGTCATGGTAGCAGCTGAACTGGAGGGACCACATAGATCAGTGAGAACTGATCCCAAGGAGTTACATAGTAGGTGAGGTTGAAAAAAGACACAAGTCCATCAAGTCCAAAGTCAAGTATGTGTGTGATTATATGTCAGTATTACATTGTATTTCCCTGTATGTTGCGGTCGTTCAGGTGCTTATCTAATAGTTTCTTGAAACTATCAATGCCCTCTGCTGAGACCACCGCCTATGGAAGGGAATTCCACATCCTTGCCGCTCTTACAGTAAAGAACCCTCTACGTTGTTTAAGGTTAAACCCCTTTTTTTTCTAACTTTAATGAGTGGCCACGAGTCTTGTTAAACTCCCTTCTGCGAAAAAGTTTTATCCCTATTGTGGGGTCACCAGTAGGGAAGAGCCGAACACCCCTCGGTTCAGTTCGCGGCAGAACATGCAAACAGGCAAAAAATTTGTGCGAACACTGTTAAAGTCTATGGAACTCGAACGTGAAAAATCAAAAGTGCTAATTTTAAAGGCTAATATGCAAGTTATGTCATAAAAAGTGTTTGGAGACCCAGGTCCTGCCCCAGGGGACATGTATCAATGCAAAAAAAGTTTTAAAAACGTCCGTTTTTTGGGGAGCAGTGATTTTAATAATGCTTAAAGTGAAACAATAAAAGTGAAATATTCCTTTAAATATCGTGCCTTGGGGGGGACTGTAGTATGCTTGTAAAGTGGCGCATTTTTCCTATGTTTAGAACAGTCCCTGCACAAAATGACATTTCTAAAGCAATAAAAGTAATTTAAAACTGCTTATGGCTGTAATGTAATGTCGGATCCCGGCAATATAGTTGAAAATTATTGAGAAAAACGGCATGGGTACTCCCCCCCAGCCCATTACCCGGCCCTTTGGGTCTGGTATGGATATTAAGGGGAACCCCGCACCCAAATTTAAAAAAAAGGCGTGGGGCCCCCAGGCCCTATATACTCTGAACAGCAGTATACAGGCGTTCCCCAGGTTACAAACAAGATAGGGACTATAGGTTTGTTCTTAAGTTGAATCTGTTTGTAATTTGGAACCGGTACATTTTTTTAAGTGTAGCTCCAGCCAAAAAATCTATTTTTAAACTTTTTGGATAACAT
Organism: Aquarana catesbeiana; assembly: GCF_042186555.1. Classification (NCBI taxonomy): domain Eukaryota; kingdom Metazoa; phylum Chordata; class Amphibia; order Anura; family Ranidae; genus Aquarana; species Aquarana catesbeiana. The sequence goes on from NC_133331.1 coordinate 189,553,495, forward strand.
AAGAAAGGTTTATCACCCCTGTAACATTTGTTTTGCTGTCTGTGCCCCTGTTCAGACGATTTCCCTTCACTTTCTGTCCCAATGACAATTGGATTTTGAAAATTTTGGGTTATTAGGGAAACTAGGATTGGTGATAAAGCATCAGTGGAGACACCTTTTTCCCATATTAACTCTTACAGCAGAAAATTTTCCCTTCCTAGGGGTAGAGTTCCTCTCACTTCCTGTTGTCTCCCTCCGTTTGTAAGTAGGAGTTGTTTGTAAGTAGGGGACCGCCTGTATATACTATACGGTGTGCCCTATACACTCTGTGGAAAATTGGGCCTTAGGTGTTGGTGGTACCAGAACACTGCAAGCCCTCACAGTTACTCTTGGTGGGCGCTGGAACGGGCCCTGCTGTGAAATATTATATCAATAATTGTAATTACATGCTCCTGTTAAACAGGGGAAGAAAAATTGGGCCTTATGCGGTGGTGGTGGTACAACACTGTAAAGCCTCACAGACACTCAAATTGAGCGCAGGAACGAGCCCTGCTGTTAAATATTTGATCAAAAATTGTAATTATACACCCCTGTTAAACAGAGGCAGAAAAATTGGGCCTTAGGCAGTGGTGGTGGTGCCCTGAACCAAAAATATTATTAGAAGCTATCATCATGAAGATTGAGGAGGAATAGGATAGTCACTCAGCATAATTGGATAGTCACTTAGCATATGCAGTCTTCAAGGGAACCCACAGCCATAGAAAAATCAAAATCGGTTACATCAGCATCAGGTGCTTGGTAGCTGGTGACCCAAGACTGATTAATTTTTATGAATGTGAGCCGATCAACCGAGTCTATATATATGTATAAATCCGCGCTTAGGACAATCTAAGGGCTGCTGCCTATCCCTAATTAGTACCCCTAGGGGTCTAATTGCAAGAGTAGATAGATAGTAAGGAGATAGAAATGGCGCTGCCCTCTGTATTAATTGATTAGTAGTACAAATATTAGAAACTATGCCCTAAGTTCAGATATCTGTGACATGTAGGAACTCCATCACTAGATGCCGTATTCCGGTCTCAAGATAGAACCTATAATATGAGAGGGCTGGAAAAAAATATAAAATAATATAAAATAAAATAAACACCTGTGATGCAGAAAGGTAATTGGTTAATGCTGGAAAATTTTTTGAAGAATACCCCAGTGAAAAAATTATAATCTGCCGTGTGTTGATGTGCTGACAGAAATGAAACAAAATAGTTCAATAAGCTATACAAAAATAAAAATGAAATAGACCCCAAAGTTCAAAAGTATTGGGACAAAATGGCGCCAGAAAACAAAAAAATTTTTTTTAATGGAATAAGAAAACATCAGTGAATTAAGAGTGTCAGTGCAATATGTATTAAACCAGTCTCAAATTACAAGTAAAATGTTGAATTGGGTAGTGAATAACCCCAAGGTTCAAAAGTATTGTGACAGTGAGCGCCTGCTAAGAATAAAGTGTAAGAAACTTAATAGAGTGAAATGTAGGGTAAAACACTCCCTAAACATAAAATACAATGCATATAGCAGTCCCAAAAATATCATACACAGAATATAATTTCCAGTATCTTATAGCTAGTGATGGTTCATTTCTAAAAAGTTTGTTTATATATAAATATACTCCATGTAGAAGAGTTTTTAACCGGACGGGAGAAGTAAGTTCAGTGTATATACTAAATATTTTTCACCCTTGAGGGCATTACATCAGTGACTTCTGTGCTTGTTATTCAGGTAGTGACCTGAAGTGCTCACCCCCCAGTGCTCCCCCACTCAGAGTTGATCACCCCTGCAGGGGTAACGAGCGACAGAGTGGGTGCCTTAGGGTTGTTGGTGATCTCTTCGGTTGTACTGCTGTTTCTATATATAATGCGATCCTTACGAGTATTCTAGGGTAAGCTATGTGCTCCAAAAAGACCAGGTTACTCCATACCACCTTTGTCTGTAAAACTCTCCAGAAAGTTTTACAGACAAAAGGTGGTATGGAGTAACATTGTAGATGTAGACAGTAGGGAGTGTAAAAATAAAACCTCAAAACTTCTAGTAAGGACTCTCCTATAGAAATGATTTCCTCTGTTACTCTTTGTACTTACAAACCACTTCTGATAACACTTTTTACTGTGGCCTTTGCAGTAGCATTTGCCACTGGACATCCAGAAAACATGTCCATACAGACAAAATGCATACTTGTAAGATCCTGACTTGGGCATCTGGATATATCTTTTTGTAATCTCTGGAAAGGATGTTCAGCTTTTGGTAACACCTTTGGTAACAGGTAAAACAAGAAGTGGTATGTTATAAAAACAACTGTGGAGAACCCTGTCTCAATCCCATGCTCATTTACTAAGGCAGCCATAACTGCTTGTGACTGATGACACGGTCCATGTGTCAAGCTGAAGGCTTTCGGACATAAAATGATCACCTTTTCCAAAGTCCTATTTCATAAGAAATTGCCCCCTGTGGACCACTTGTTCTTCTCATTCTGGGGTCCTTAAAGTTGAATTATTAATCCCAGCTATACTGGGCCAGAACTAGGGTGAAATCTGTGAGTTGGACAGACCCATCAAGTGTCCGGGGCTGTAAATGCAGCATCCTTAGCCGCCTGGTCTGCTTCCATGTGTGAGTTTTAATGTTAGTATGGCTACCTCAGCAAGAACCTGGAAACAGCCAATCAAATTAACTTGGCATGCTTGATTGGTTTAACTGCCGAAGTAAAAACAAACTTCTGGCCCTTCACATGGAACCAAAAGCTCTCTATATCTCGACTATCTATATAAATATATACTCTTTTTATAGCTCACAGGCTTTGCTAAAACATGGAGCTCTGCTTCTTGAGCTGGGGAAAAAGGATCCAATGACTTTAAATACAGAGTATCCTTCTGGATGATAAACTGCATCCTCAGTATAAAACCGGAAATAACTCTACAAAAAATTAAATATCTGGGTCTTCAGGGAGTGTGTCCTGCACTGGGCTCACAGCAGCTGATTCCTTCATCATCAATTTAACACTTGTGATTTTCCTTTGTCTCCAGCCTCCTCCAATAGAGGCAATAAGGTGGCTGGATTCAAATGTACGCATTTTTCATTGTTAGATTTGTACATAAACAAACTCATATTTTAATTTCATTAGACAAATATTTAGTTAGCTGTATATTTGCTGCGCAAAATGTGGGACCATTAAAAATTAAATATTTGACCAAAATAATGTCTGTAACTTTGCCTAATAGCACCTTTGCATAAAGCTATAGCTCTGATATATCGGGATGAACCCTTCATTACTGGGTCCAGCTTGCATAAATATATTAAAAATTACTTTTTTCCATCATGCTGTTTGTGTAAGGACTCCAGTTTCATGTTTCAAAAAGACAACTTTTTCCTGGCAATATTATAATAAATGATAACAATACCCTGCGGTCATACAGAGATGTCCATAAATCCAAAATATTCTTCTGCTTATACCACTGCACTTACAAGTAAAAAGGGCACATCCACAATCCACACATTCTGCTTTGGATTTCAAAAAAATAAAAATAAAAACAAAAAAGGACCAACAATCTGTCATCTATCCTAACAGAGTGTGTGGACTTGATGTGATGGGTCTGTTATATTTAAATTTTATTTATTATTACTCTCACGTCATGGACCGCACATCAAGTTATTATCAAAAACCTTAAAATTTCATTTTTGTAGAAAAACGTATGTATCCCATCCGTCTTGGCTTTGTTAAATATTATGGCAGCTTTATTCCAAATAACAACCTCATCTTAATCTTTTTTTCTCTCAATAAGGGCTTATTGTATAAATGTAAAATTACAAAATTGTAATCTTAATCTAAACTAATCCCATTCATTACAAATTTCCCCATTAACCTGGACTTCATTTCCAACCAAAGGTTATCTAAACCAGTTTCAATATATCTATATTAATAAAATTGTTAAACTCATATTAGAAATTAATACTCATTATTACTTAATTTTACTTAAATTTCCCTTTTTTTTTGCACTGTTTCCACTGTCAAAGGATATTCAATTTGTGTAATACACAGTTAAATGTAACCTTCATTTTACCATGTTTGGAAAACAGATTCAAAAATAATTGTGATCACATTGTTTATCATTAGATTCGTTAACCCGGCACATTTTGTTATAAATGCTTTGTCTAAAAAACTGAAATTGGCATGATGTCCTTCCAGCTTATTACTGACCTCTCATCCCAGCCACATTCTTTCACGAGAGCACAAAGGAGGGGGTCACATCTGCATACATGACACACACAAGGGATAGAACTAAAGGTCCCAGCATTCACACACATACAAGAATATCGCTCTAAAATCATTTACATTTTTCCCATTTGTACACAACACATGCATATCATTCTCTCACTTTCTTTTAACTCTTTTTTATATTATAATATTTAAATTAAAATATTACCTTGCTTAACTTCTGCTTTCCTTATTTTGTTCCGATATCCTTTGCATCCAATGTATTGTAATACCATACTTCACATACTGTACCTTCTATGATCAGACGCTCATAGATTATCAGATTCAGTGCTCATCCCATCTTCCCTCTCTGACAACATATAAAGTATTCCGTTTTAATTCTCATTTCTCTGTTTCTGACTTCACTAGTTGTAGTGCCTGACCCCAAATTCATCCCACAACTTAACATAAAAATGTCCCTTTCTGTCTAGTGTTAATTGTCACCCTTGATCCATCCTGCTCACATAGATAGCGGTTTCTCTAGCTGTTTACTCTGCATAATTCTTAGTCCCTGTGGACTTTGGTGGTAACCCAGTTACCCATTGTGGATCCCTGTCCACTTTAACCATTAATCTAGGGGCTCAGTATAGGCGGAACCATACCTCCGGTTCGTATATAGCGCTCCTCTCGCGCTGGGCATTTTTGAGGGTCTCTTACCCTTTATTCCCTTACTTAATTTAATGCCCATAATGACTGGCCAGTCTTCTCTACATGTGCCTATACCCTCTTGCCTCTAAACTACTCTATCTAGCAGATGTGCATTACATATACCTGTGAACAGCACTATTCTTCCCTTTCCTATCTATAACACTCCGATGGACAGTAGACAGTGACAACATAACATATAACTACCAATCAATACAGTTCGATTAAGGGGAGTAAAATAGGTACCCTTTGTCCCGAAAATGCCTTACCGATCAAGGAAGTCTGATAACTCAAATGTAAGCAAAAGGCTTACCTCAGCCGGCTGATTATCAGAAATTCCCGGATCGTCTCAAGCTCCTCGTTTTGGATTCTCAGGGTCACCTGTAAACCCCTCCTAGGCAAAGCTCGCCACGTGACCCGGACATATTGATGATAGGCAAATCCTATCCTCATACTGATTAGTGGTTCCAAATTAATAGTAACTACTGCAGTAGGGAACAGACACAAAAGATATGCTCAGCATCTTTCCAAATAACTGTTCTGCTTTATTATGACGCATTTGAAGGTTTTTATACACATGACTACGTAGGTATCACATTAATATTACATTTGTACATATATGGTAACAAGGGGTGTTACATAGGCAGGCTAAATTCAAATCAGGACTCGAAAGAATGTAAACATGTACTGAAAACAAAAACATTATTAGTGTCGTGTGCACAGTGAGGGCAGTGTGCAATACATACAAAATAGAATACAATTATAAACAGAACTTACACATTTCCATTACAGTTGCCAGCCAGTAATGATCCCTCTTCTTGATACCATAAATCCTAGGGTCCTTTCGCAGGCATTGCAGGATCAGGAAGGCCATGCAGCGTGAGTTGGCAGAGGCATTCGAACCTGAGTACTCTGGGTTACTAAGGATCACATGATCCTCAACCACCTCCTCCCAGCCATGTACAACTCCATGGGTTTCTGGGGACTGAAAACAATCCCTTGAAGACTGCTGCTGAGTGTTATCCTCGACCTCCATGCTGTCACAATCTTCCTCCTCCTCCTCTTCTTCTTCCTGTGCGATTGGCGGGCCCGCAGCAATACTATCTGGATAAAGGGAACCTTGAGAGGTAAGGAAGTCCTCCTCTTCTTCCTGCTGTTCTGCCTCAAGTGCCCTGTCCATTATTCCATGAAGCGTGTGCTCCAACAGAAAGACAAGAGGGACAGTATCACTGATGCATGCACTGTCATTACTCACCATCCTCCTGGCCTCCTCAAGTAGCCACTGGTGTGGTGTAAAAAAGCTAAGCTCCCCTGACCCTGTCCTGGTGTCATATTCACACAGGTATTCATTTATGGCCCTCTGCTGCGTGTGCAGCCGCTGCAGCATTGCCAACATTGAGTTCCACCTGGTGGGCATATCACAAATGAGGCGGTTCTTGGGCAGGTTGCATTCTCTTTGAATGTCAGCCAGCCGAGCACTGGCATTATATGACCGGCGGAAATGATCACAGACTTTCCTGGCCTGGCTCAGGAGATCCTGTAAGCCCAGGTACCTGCTCAAGAACCGCTGCATAACCAAATTCAGGACGTGAGCCAAAACAGGGAACATGTGTCCAAGTGTCCCTGTCGGAGGGCGGAGAGGAGGTTGGTGCCATTGCCACATACAACCATTCCTGGCTGAAGCTGGCGTGGCATCAGCCACCTCTGAGCCTGCCCCTGCAGAGCTACCAGAATCTCAGCCTGTGTGGCTCCTGTCCCCTAAGCAGACCAACTCAAGCACTGCACCGCATCTTTTTGCCTGAGTGCTTACGTAGCCCCTTGAACACCTATGGAGCACTGCTGGTTCAGAGGACAAATCTGCAGAGGAAGAGGCCATAGAGGAAGAAGAGGAGGGGGTGGAGGAGAGAGCTGTGGCAGAATCACCACTACTAGCATTTTGGAGGCGTGGTGGCAGAACAAGCTCCAACAATACTGAACCCTGTCCTGCATCCTTCCCAGCTGCCAGCAGAGTTACCCAGTGAAAGAAAGGTAACGTCCTTGTCCAAGCCTGCTGGACCATGAGTCAGCAGTATTATGCACCTTACTGCTGACCGCCCTGTCCAACAAGGCCAAGACATTGCCTTCCACATGCTGGTAGAGAGCCAGAATGGCCTTCCTTGAAAAGAAATGGCGTTTGGGAACCTGCCACTGAGGTACCGCATGTTCCACAAATTCACGAAAGGGGGCAGAGTCTACCAGCTGAATAGGCAGCAGTTGCAGTGCTAGCAATTAGGCCAAGCTAGCATTCAGACGCTGAGCATGTGGATGGCTGGGACTGAATTTCTTCCGATGGTTTAGCAACTGGGGTAGGGAAATTTGCCTGCTAAAATCAAATGTTGGTGTACCGCTAGCAGATTGGTCGCAAGTATTTGGGATACCTATTTCTATACCTTCATTCCTCTCAGTGCAGGTTTCTGAGAGGACTGGAGGTATAGTGGGGTTGGAGATCCCAGCTAATGAGGAGCAAGGAGAGGTCCGCCTTGTTTGATGTGGGTCTTTTAAGTGCTGTTGCCAACGGACTGCATGGGAGGTCCTCATATGTCTGGTCAAGCATGTGGTGCCCAAGCGGCTGCTGTTTTGGCCACGCTTGATACGCTTCAGACATATGTTGGAAACAGCAACGGTGCGGTCTGCTGCACACGTGTCAAAAAAGGCCCACACCGAAGAACGTTTCAAAATATGTGGGGAGTCAGCAGCGCCCTGCACCTGCTTAGCTCTGCGGTGTGATGCAATAGGGTGGCTGCCCTTAAGCTGCCCCCCCAGACAGGCATCCTGCCTCGTTGGAGATGTGCCTCCTCCTCCCCTCTTCTATCAGGCACCCAAGTAGAGTCAATGACCTCATTATCCCCTCCCTCCTCGTCATTGGAGCAAACTTGGCAGTATGCTGCAGCTGGGGGAACATGACTGCCAGTTTCTTGACCTTCTTGGCACCCCTCTCTCTAGGCTCACGTCACTCCCTTCCTCAACCTGGGTACCATCATCAGAGCCTTCAAATCACTGCGCATTCTCCTGCAGCATGTACCCAACACTGTGGTCGAATAGTTCGGGAGACTCCTCCGTGCATGATGGTGGGGCTAGGGAAGGAGTGACTGTTGACATGGAGCCGATGGAATAGGCCACTTTGGCAGCTGCATTGGCAGGCAAACTACTCTAAGCCTGGGTGACAGAGGATGAGGAGGATGAGGACGGCTTTGTTATCCATTCCACCAACTCTTCTGCATGTTGTGGCTTAATAACACAGCCAGCTGTAGAAAAAAAAAAGGACAAGCGTGCCCCACAGCCATGTGCTGAGGATGCACCGTGTCCACGACCAGCACTGTCGACTGCAGACACAGTGCCTGCTTGCCCTCTTTTAGTGGCCTGTGAGCGTCTGCCTCTCCTTGGTGGCCTTCCGGACATGCTGTAAATTTTGTTTAGCAAAACCACACTACACTGTATTGTGTACTGTGTACATGACCAGAAAAGTAGTAGCAACTGTACTATGGGTGCTCAATACTGTGTACACCAACAGGCATGTAATAACAACTATGGGTGCACTGTATGATTGTGTACACCACCAGAAAAGTAGTAGAAACTGCATTAGGGGTAAACAGTATTGTGTGCCACCACCAGAAGTCTAATAGCAACTATGGGTGCACTGTATGTATTATGTACACCACCAGAAAATTAGTAGCAACTGCACTAGAGGTGCACGGTACTATGTACACCAACAGAAGTGTAATTTTTTTTTTGTTTAATATATTTTTATTGATGACAGGAAGTCCAATCCAAAGAAAAGCTCATCACATGCTTGAGCCAACAATACATACATGAAATGTTTAAAGTTCCAGAACACACTGGATCACCATATTTTGATAACCGTTCAAAGCATAGATGATCAGGGTACATAAAATACATCATTTGAAGAAGGACCTAGTCCTGGCACATTTTTTATTTATTGAAACACTTATACATTAAAAGAAAAAGAGGTGAGAATTGTGTGGGAGGAAAAGTCCTGCAGTTCAAAATATAAGCACGTTATGTGTTCAAAGCCATAATTTTCACGTATGCCGCAGTATATTTGAAGGCGAACCAACAGGACCATATTTTTTTCCCTAAGTCTGATTTGTTTCTGAGGGAGAAGGTTAAATCTTCCATATAATACGTGTGATCCACCTCACCTATTCATTGGCGTAGAGAAGGTATCTTAGGAGTTTTCCAGAACCTAGGTATGAGGGCCTTAGCGGCATTTAATAAATGTGGTGTGATGGATTTTTTGTATGTTCCCGCTGGTTCGTCTGTACAATGCAATAATACTTGCCAGGGATCATTAGGAATCTCTGATCCCTGGATTTCCTTTATCCAGTGGAGAATAGTGAGCCAAAAGGGTCTGATAAGTGGGCAGAACCACCAAATATGGGCATGCGTCGCTCTCTCACCACAGCCCCTCCAACAGAGAGGTGAATTCTGAGGGAGGAGCTTATGGAGTACAGCGGGTGTGTAGTGCCACCTGGTCAACAGTTTATAGTTAACTTCAGCTGCTTTTGAGGACATAGAGGACGAATGAGAGAATTGAAGAATGGATGACTTTTGGGTTTCCGTTAGATTCTTATGGAGGTCTTTCTCCCAATTGCGAAGGAAGCTAGGATATCCTGCAGTAGCTAGTGATCTTAGGGATTTATAAAAATAAGAAAGAGGTTTCTCCACTGGATGGACATCTACAAATGCTGCTTCTATCGCTGTTAAGTTAGTCGTATTGCGCAATGGTTTTGGGAGGGTTTTGATAAAGTCTGACAGTTGTAAATATCTCCATTGATCCATGAGCGATGGGTTCAGCGCGGCTGTGAGCTTGGAAAGAGGTACAATGTCAGAGTCCTTAATAACTTGGTGTAGTAAAACAGAGTTCCCAAGGTTCCAGGAGTGAAGTTTGGGGTCAATGTTCCCGGGAGGAAAATACATATGACCAGTTATTGGCATAAGAGGAGAGTTGTATTGCCAGGCATGTTTTTTGCAAAGTAGGTCCCAAGTCCTTAGGGTGTAGTATGTAAGAGGAGACGCGTCCTTAGATAAGTGCCTGACTTTCTTCGGAATCCAGATTAAGGGATAAAGGTCGGAGCCCCCCAGTGCAACCTCCAATGACACCCAAAGCTTCGAGTTTTTGTGATATTTCCAATCTGAGATTCTGAATAAAATGGCTGCCAAAAAGTATTGTTTAATGTCCGGTAGAGCTAGACCTCCCTCTGCTTTTGACCTAGTAAGAAGTGATCTGGCCAACCTGGGGCGACGTCTGTTCCAGACATATCTACATATCATAGTTGTTATACGTGTAAAATACCCCGCTGGTGTTTGAAAAGGTATAATTTGAAACAAAAATAGCAACCTGGGCAGTATGTTCATTTTTACCACGCTTATCCTCCCCATCCATGAATGTGCCATTTGTGACCATCTTTGAAGATCAGATTTGACTGAGTTCAGTAAGGGCATGAAATTGGCTTGGAATAAAGAAGAAAATGAGGGAGTAAGGAATATACTTAGGTATTTCATGGCTTTCTTTTGCCAGCTGAAGGGAAAAGATTCCTGCAGGTGGCTCGGGATTTCTTTGGGAACTGAGATATTCAAAATTTCGGATTTTGACATATTAATTTTAAAATTTGAGATTTGATTAAAGGTCGAGAAGGCTTGCATTAAATTAGGTAGGGTAATTCTGGGCTGCTGAATATAAAACAAAATGTCATCCGCATATGCGGCATATTTATGTTCAAAAGAGCCCACAGTGATGCCATGTATGTTCGCGTTATGTCTTATTGTCGATAAGAAGGGTTCTAGCGAGAGGGCGAATAAAATTGGTGAAAGAGGGCATCCCTGGCGGGTACCGTTATGCAATACGAATGAGTCACTCAGAGTACCATTTATTCTGAGTTGGGCTGTGGGATAATTATAAAGGGCTGCTATTTGGCCAAGGAAAGAAGGGCCTATCCCCAGGTGGGCCAGGGTCACCATTAGGAACTCCCAGTCCACCCGGTCAAACGCCTTTTCAGCGTCCGTTGACAACAACAGGGTGGGCTGGGAGGTCCCGCGTACATGCGCAATCAGGGAAAGGGTACGTAGAGAGTTGTCGCGTGCCTCTCTTCCGGGAATGAAGCCCGTTTGTTCGTTTGAAACCCATTTTGGAACCAAGGGGAGAAGTCTATTGGCTATTAGCTTTGCATATAATTTAGCGTCTAAATTCAAGAGGGAGATGGGACGATAACTACCGCAACTACTAGGATCCTTCCCTGCTTTGGGGATAATATTAATATGTGCGTGTAATGTTTCTGATCTAATGGGATCCCCAGATGGGATTGAGTAAGCATAATTAGCTAGCCGCGGGAGCAAAATATCAGCGAAAGTACGGTAATATAAGACCGTAAGCCCATCCGGTCCCGGTGCCTTACCCGTGGCCATAGCCTTAAGTGCCCTATGTAACTCTTCCGTGGTGAATGCACCATCTAGGGTAGCTAACGTGTCGTCCGCTAATCTTGGTAGTTTGGCCTGAGCAAGGTAATCTTGTATGGCCTGCGTGCGGGTTACCTGGTCAGGAATATTATGATGAACATGGTATAAGTGCTGATAAAACGATCGAAACTCTGCCGCTATCGCAGGGGTATGATGTACTAACTCATCTGTTTTGGACTTAACCTTAGCAATAAAGGTTGCAGCTTTTTTTTGTTGCAGAGAGCGAGCCAGCAATCTGCCGGGTTTGTTGCTCCATTCGTATGTACGTTGAGCTATGATGCGGAATTGTTGTTTTTGTTCGATGTGAAAGAGATTCTTCAAATCTTCCCTCTTTTTGGTCAGAGCCTCAAGCACAGACTTTGCGAGGCCTGCTTTATGTTGTCGCTCAAGGGCGCCTATATCCCGGATAAGTTCTGTTTGCTGTATCGCTCTCTCTTTTTTTTTCCTAGTCCCTAATTCAATAAATTTCCCACGAATGAAGGCCTTATGGGCCTCCCAAAGTACACCCAGGGAAGTCTCTGGGCAGGCATTGTCTCGGAAGTACTGTACCAGCTCAGTGCTAATAGCGGTGGTGTCAATGTCTTCCGTGAGTAAATGGTCATTCAGTTTCCAGTTTACATTTTTAATTGGGATGGATGGGATTTTTATCTTGAGAGTAATTGGTGCATGGTCCGATAGTGTTGAGGTTTCTATCTTTGAGTCCATGATAAGGGGGAAGATGATGGTGATCAATAAAAAAATAATCGATGCGCGAATAAGAGTGATATAAGTGTGAGAAATGGGTATAATCTCTTGTCTTAGGATTGAGGATTCTCCAGACGTCTATTAGCTGAGCATCGTGTAGGCGTTTACGTATGAATGTTAAGCGCCTGTGCATGATACAAGATGTGCCTAGGGACGTGTCTATAGGGGGTTCCAAGGGGGCATTAAAGTCCCCTGACAGTAGCACACAGCCCTGAGTGAAATCCGTCAATTTAAGAAGGGAGGCAGCCAAGAAACTAGTTTGGTCACGGTTGGGAGCGTATAACGTTGCAATGGTACATGACATACTGCCCAGCTTGCCTCTAATAAACAGAAAACGCCCCGAAGGGTCACTTACCATAGAATCAAACGTGAACGAGGTACCCCTGCGGAAGCCAATGGCCACACCTTTTGACTTGTGTATATCAGAAAGGCTGTAGTACCATGTGGGGTACATTGGAGAGAAAAGTTTTACAGATGTTGTGTGTGTCAAGTGGGTCTCCTGCAGGCAGACAATGTCAGCCCGCAGGCGATCCAATTCTCTAAATAAGTTGTGTCGTTTACCTGGAGCATATAGTCCTTGGACGTTAAGTGAGAGTAAGTTGAGCTTAGCCATTGACACCGTCAGGGGGAACACGCTCCATATAGTCACCGAACCCATCTGATCTGAGGCAGACAACCAAGAAGGAGGTTAGGGAAGTAAAGGGATGGGGCTGGGAAAGACAAAAAGAAGAGGCGGAAGGAAAAAGAGAAAGAAAAAGAAGACAAAAAAAACGAAGTAAATTATCAAACCGTATCATCACAATCACCACCCAATCTATCTGAAGGTGGTAACCAGCACGCATATCACTGCAGTGCGTGATAGGGGTAAATCGCGAGCCCCGCACTCTCGGACCACCAACCCCCTGGGGGGCGGGCTCACGAGCGCACGGGACCCCCCCGACACCCCTGGGGGGACGGGTCCGCCGCCCGGTACGACAAACAGGGAGCGCTCAATATGGCGCTCGTGTCCGTCCCGGAGCTCCGGAGCCAGCACAAATAAAACATAATATACAAAACCCAAGGCGAATTTTCTACATACATCAAGATCAAAATCAAAATTATCTGTTAGTAAACCCAGTAAACCCACTAGGATAACTCTCTCGGTAGCCCTTAGCTATATTTCTCTATGAGCGGAGTCTAGGAGACTCCGTAACGTCAAAGATGAAAAAAAAATTTTGAAAAAATTAACAGATCAATAAAACTAGAAACAGATGAAAAAAGGTCCGTTATAACATAACTGATAACTTGATACTTGAGGCTACCACAGAGGACACGATGTTGCAGGCCAAGGCCATATTACATCAGAGTAGCAGTCACCCCACTTGGGGAGGGGATGATCCGGAAGAGCCCAATCTACACTTGTGATCCACTTTCTGCCACCGTGGTTCTGAAGAGGTAGTGGGGGGAGGGATGGCGGCCGCGTGACGATTCAGCCGTAGCTCGGACTCCTCCACTCGCTCTAACACGTGTGTGAGATCTGACCGCACCGCAGAGAGTTCCTTTTTAATTGAGCGCTCCATCCCTGAGAACAAGGAAGCCAGCTCCGTTTTAGTGGGGAGATCACTCACGAGCGCTGCAACCTCAGGGTGCTTGGAGGCACCTTCTTCTCCCTCTGAGCAAGCTGAAGTAGCTGGGGAGTGTCTCCTGGTCTCAGGCCTATGGCGGGAGGAGGGGCACGAGCCGCGAGGAGAGCGGCCTAGATCATCCATGTTGAGAGGGTCCTCCGGATCTACGGCTAGGTAGCGTTTTATAGATCCCGAGGGGGTTCCTTTTTTAGGCATGGACTTGCCTGATCTCTTCCGCATGGTGTGCAGGTTTGGAGCGGGAGAAAACCTTGGGTTAAGCCAGTAAATAATAGTGCCAGCGCCGGAGCTCAATGGAGACACGTCTTCACTGCTGCATACCGAAACCACGCCCCCCAACAGAAGTGTAATAACAACTATGGGTACACTGTATGTATTGTGTACACCACCAGAAAAGTAGTAGCAACTTCACTATGGGTGCATGGTACTGTGTACACCTCTAAGTATATTAGAAAAAGTACACCAGCAATGGCCTGCAGTCAGATATAGGCTTGGCTATACTGGATGCAGAGTATATTATACACACACACACACACACACACACACACCATGAACATAATTGTTTTTTGGTTTTTAAAAAAAAATTAAAAAATGATTGAGCTTCGAGGATCATAGCTCAGCAGTGGCCTGGGGTCTCCTGCAAGTTCCGGAGATACGGGGCTCCTTGTGCAGCCTGTCAGAAGCTACATACAGAGTGGCCAGTTTAAATACAAGCTGGCACACTCTGTTTGCAGAAGACTGAGAGGATGAGCTCACAGTGTCTCTCACTTCTTGTCAGAAGCACTGAGCTTAATGGACAGCTTGGAGCCTTAGATCAATGGTAAAGCACCATTGGAACAAGTTGTCCAATAAAAATGCTGCAGTGGAGGCTCTCCTCTCACTGCAGTGTCATAGAAGGGGGCATGTGTCTAAAAGGCAAATGCTACCTTCCAGCCCAGCCCTCTTAACTAGAAGGAAAAAGCATGGGTTTATGGGTATAAGATTTACCCACAATCCCAGGTTTTTCTCACACAGTTAAGAGGGAGAATGAGAATCTTCTGCTGCTGAAAAGGTACTGTTTTAATCAAGCTAAATCATATATTATTATGCTACATGTTAGAACATAATCATTTATTTACTTTGAAATTACTCGTTTGTTACAACTTACAACTCAGTTACAACTTCAAACTTCAGTAATTTGTCTGTTAAAGTGGTTGTAAACCCTTACAGACCACTTTAACCTACAGGTAAGCCTAGATTAAGGCTTACCTATAGGTGCTTGAAATATCTCTTAGCCCTACACGGTCTAGGAGATATTTGCAAAACGCCGTACAGCGATTTCTTCTGCGCATGCGCCGGAGTTAGAAAGGGCACGCCGTGCTGTTTCTAGCTCGGGTCATGCCGTGATTAGTGGCTCCCGCGCGCATGCATGGGAGTGGCGTCACGCGACTCTGGCCAGTCACAGAGCCGGAGTTCGCGGCCCCGGAAGGAAGAGGGGTGAAGAATGGACGCTCACTGCTAGCGAGGTAGACGATAAAAAAAAAAGCGAGGAAGATGGGGACATCGGGGGCTTCTCCTGTAGGTAAGTGTCACATAATGGGCTACTATGCGATGCATAGTAACCCATTATGCTTTATCTTTGCAGGGAAACAAAGAGGAAGTAAAACCCATCAGGGTTTACTTCCTCTTTAAGCTACCTGCTTGAATGCAGTTTTTGAAAATATAGTAAATTACCTTAAAAACAATATATAATAATAAACAAAATAAAACATCATACACATTGAATCAAAATAATGAAGCAGCTTCAAAATCCACTCACATTACATTCATGGTATAATAGCCATCAATTCAAAATAGCAAATTAAAACAACGAAGAAGAAAAAGAGAGAAAAGAATAAATAAATAAATTATATATATTTATTTTGGCTCAGATCTAAACCATACCATTTATCAAATTAACCATTCAACAATAAACGTTAGTCCCCCCATAAGCATTAGATGCTGTATATCTTTTCCAGCCACTTTGCCCAGACTTTATCAAACTTACTAGGTCAACCCCTATTCATGTAGGTATCTCTATACCAGGGGTAGGCAACCTTTTGAGCACATTTTACCGAAAAATGTTTTTTAAAAAAATTGAGCGTACCGCTTTTTTTTAACAAAAAAATGTAAACTTTACACCTTCAATCATGAAAAGGATTTTTTAAGTAAATGCTGTAAACTACTTTAGTAGTGAGAAAATAACATCCTGCACTCTCACGCCTCAGATCAGCCCCATTTACTGTAACTCCACACCTCAGATCACTGCCCCCCCTGCAAATCTGTTTCACCACTGTAGCCCCCTGCTCATCTGCTCCACCACTGTAAACCCCTGCACATCTACCGTACCTCTGTACCCCCCTGCCCTTCTGTCCCACCGCTGTAACCCCCTGCTCATCTGTCCCACCAATGTACCTCCTTCCTCCTCTGCCCCAACACTGAACCCCCCTTCTCATCTTTCCCACCGCTGTATCCCCTTCTCATCTGGCCCATCACTGTACCCCCCTGCTTTTCTGTCCCAACGCTAAACCCCCTTCTGATCCCTGCCACCACTGTACCTTCTGCACATCTGCCCCACTGCTGTACGCTCTTCTCATCTATGATATGCAGATTGGTGAAAGGAAGCAGAGATGAGACACATCTACCTGTCCTGGCTGCTCAGTGCTGGCAAAAGAGGCTTCGTGTGCTGCTTGCGGCACCAGTGGCGGGGGTCGCCTACTTCTGCTCTATACAATGGAAAAGTATTATTTACCAATTGTTTCCAGTATAAGAGCGTAGTAAAAGGTGGTTTCTTTCAATACAAAGCAATAACTTTTCTCGCATAAAATAATGTAACATTAGCAAACACTCGCTCTGACATGATAGGAAGAATAACCTCCACCAGACCTGACAGACATACAGACATTGAAACCAGCAAGGAAGCAGAGGTAATAGAATTCAACAAATCTACAACTTCTTACCAAAAAATACCTATATGTGGACAGGTCCAAAAGATTTGTATATTACTTACTTATGGTAATTAACCACTTGCCGCCCAGGCCAATTCTGACACTTCTCTCCTACATGTAAAAATCATCATTTTTTTGCTGGAAAATTACTCAGAACCCTTAAACATTATATATAATTTTTTTCGCAGACACCCTAGGGAATAAAATGGTGGTCGTTGCATTGCTTTTTATATTACACGGCACTTGCGCAGCAATTTTTCAAATGCGTTTTTTGGGGAAAAAAACTGTTTCATGAATATATATATATATATATATATATACATACACAAAAAAAAAAAAAAAAAACACTAACGTTAGCCTGATTTTTTTATATAGTGTGAAAGCTGATGTTACGATATAGATACCTAACATGTCATGCTTTAAAATTGTGCACACTTGTGGAATGGCGCCAAGCTTTGGTACTTAATCTCCATAGATGACACTTTTTTTACAGGTTACATGTTTAGCGTTACAGAGGAGGTTTAGTGCTAGAATTATTGCTCTCGCTCTAACGTTCGCAGTGTGTTCTGTGTGTATCTGGCTCTGATACTAGCCAGTGCCTCTTCAGCCACGGACCTCACAGCACGTCCCTGCATTTCACCTGTGGCTCTATAGGGGGTGCACTACACATACATCCACCTCACTCACATAAATGTTTCTGTAAACTGTACCCATGACAACATTTGTATAACAAGTAAAGGGGGTACCAAGACTGGAGATCCCATAAATGGTCATAAGTTGACCTGGGCTTCTTTTGTGTATTGTTTGTTTTTGTGTGTGTATATATATATATATATATATATATATATATATATATATATATATATATATATATATATATATATATTTCAACTCACTGGAGCATTTGTGTAAATTATGGGTTACTTTAAATGTTTAGTGTGCATTTGTTTATTCCACAATACCTAATTACTTACACTGAGGCAGGAAGGTCACCGTGTATATACAAAGATGGTTTTTTGTTTTTTTTTTCCTTGGATCTCTTCTTTGATGAGTGTCTCGCCATTGCCAACTTTTTTTTTTTTTTTTTTTTTTTACTTTTTGAATTTCCTTTTGCTCATAAGCTAGCCTCTTAATTTGGTCTGAGCAGCCAAAGCAAGTACGCTCATCTGGACCACAGTACCCTTTGAGTGTTCTCTTGGGGGCTTAACCAGTACATTACAGTTAAGGACTCTTCTTATACCCACCACCAATTCTTTAGACTCCTAGTCTATTCACATCTGACGGATATACACTTATGCATGGTGTCATATTCAGTGTCTAAATAAACCATATCCCTGGGAAGCCTGGGTCAACTTAGGGCCATTTATAGGATCACCAGTCCTAGTACCCCCTTTACTTGTTATACAAATGTTGTCACGTGGATAAATATATTTATCATGGGTACAGTTTACAGTAACGTTAATGCGAGTAAGGTGGATGTATGTTTTTAGGTGTGTGTGTAGAAGTGTTTTATGGTGCCATTTTAAAGTAATATAGTCACATGTTTGATATAAGCAATAAAAAGTGAGCATTGCATTTAGCCCAATGAGTTGAAGCACACAGTGATTTATCCTTACAGAGGTGGTTGAGCCAAATAAGGTTCTTATTTAACTCAGTTTTTTCATAGTTATTCTTACCGATGTCTCCCGCCTCCCTGAATAATTATTAAGACCGTTTTGAGGTTATGAATACATATGTTGTTGTTAATTAGGAGTACGATCTGGAGGGTCTAAATCTAGTGTTTTTCTATCTCTGGAAAAGCCAGCTCCTACTGGGGAGAGCACCTCTCAGATGCTACCAGACTTTAGTTCCAGTAGAGTGGCTCCCCTGTGTCCTTGAACCTGGGATTACGCCAGCTGTTTACCCGAGTTGCCAAGCCTACGCTGGCCTTCACTGAGAGGGATGCAGTTTATGAGGATAAACACATGAAGGTGTGTTCTGAACTGTTTTACTGAAGTAGTGAGCCTTAGCTAGATTTTCTGTTATAGTCTCTTAGAGATTATATAATGCAACCACATGTAACCCTTGTTGATTACTGTGAAGAGTCCATGTGTGTGCAGTCTATATTTCTTAGTCTGTTTTGTATTATTCTGTAGTTTATGCAAGTTCTTTGCCATTCTGAATCTGTTTTGCATTAATGATTCTAACTTTGCATCTGTTTAGTAAATTGCAAGTTACAAGTCTGGTTATTTGGCCAGTCACCTAATATTGTTACACATTATTAATTTCATGAGCAAACATGATTTACTGTATAAGGTAAAGGAAGGCTGGGCTTTAGAGAGACCAAAAATGGTGAGGGGGTGTACATTGGAGCGAAAGAAAAGAGGAATGAGTGGGCTGAGACTGAAAAAGTATGTACATATGTGCTAATGTGCTTTGTTCAGCCAATGTTTACCTAGTTCCCTGGTACCCAACGTGCGACCTGATGGCCCTTTATGTGCGGTTGTTGGGTACCAGTCAGATTGCAGAGTGCCAGCTGGGTGCCTGTGCCCCAGCACCAGGAACTGAAAGAGAGAGACTGTACAGTGGCCAGAGTTATCTCTGCCCACAATACAAGTAAGGTCCCAGCCTGGGGAGTGAGAAAAAGTGGCGCAAGAGCATGTGATGGTTAAGTGATCACCAACTGGGGGGGGGGGTAGCATTTTCAATGCCATGACTGCCAGTGCAGGAGTGAGGATGGGGGGGGTTAAATTTCACTGCCACCGACCAATTCAAGGGAGGAATGGGGGGTTAGCTTTCACTGCCACTGACCAGCAGTATGTGTGTTAATGTTAATACTACTGACACCAATTATTGCGGCCATTGGCATCCATATTGGGGGTTACTATTGCATCGACTGACACCAATGCTGAGGGTTGTTGTACTTCAGCTTATTCATTGTGTATTGTGGCACACTGTAAAAATGCAGCAGAACCAAACAAACAGTTTGTCTATTAGCATTAAAATCGCTAGAATTTTAGAATAAGTCCTCCCCTTCCCCCAATACACTGCAATAGGATTTCACTACTGGTGATGCTCATACACCCTCCTGGTATCTGTTACACATGGAAATACTGTAGAGGTTTGACATTTTTCCTGTCACATGTACATATAGCCCATATGCTATACACAAACCACCTTATCCAGTATTGAAGTGGATGCTGGTCTACTACCCATGCAGCAGTAGCTTCTCTCTTGCTAATGGGGGGCATGAGTGTACCAGCCTTTGCTCATGAAGGCACCTAGCTTCGCTGTATTGTAGCCCCTGTATGTTTGGCAATGTGCATGGACAAGCACACTCCAGTGCTAGACCTGGAGGCTCCAGCTAGGCAGCAATGGGCTATGAGTTTTTTGCAAGCCTGCTGCTGATCTGCAACAAGGCCAGAAGAGGAGTTAAGTAAACCTAACTTACAAAGTGAATTGGCTTTGAATTCAAAATTGATTTTACTTGTTTCATGGATTTATTCTTTATTACAGTGCATGGCAAATCTTCAACCCTTCAACCCTCTGAAGCGGAATTTTTCCTTTTAATTTATTTATGACAAACGAGTTGCGGTATATTACACCCAGAGCAAAGTAGCATTTGGCTTATGCTCAGATCTCAGAGAAGTACATATTTTTGCTTGCATTTCCTGTACACAAGTTATGGTAGAGGAGATGTAGTAAAGACAGGGACTTCTCTGAGATCCAAGCATAAGCCAAGCTGACAGCCATCTGACAAGACTGAGCCTGGCATCCGAATATGTTGAGCTCATCTTTAAATAAATGCAAGCACAAAACAATATAAATTGCTTCCCTTACTGACATCCTGATATTTTCTTCTTCAAGTTCTTTCCTGCACTATTTGGACCAGCAGTAAAATGGTTAATAAGACACTTTGCAAGCACTAGTCAAACTGTAGAAATTGGAAATGGGGGAGGGGAAGAAGACAAGGGGAAAATTTAGCAGATGCACTAGTTATTTTACAAAAATAGAGTAGCACACGGATTGAAAATGACCAGGAAATAAATAAGTTGGCCCCGCACACATCTTGCTCTGCTTTTAGCTCTCTTGGCCATAAATCTTTTTTGAAGCAGAAATTATACCCTCCTATTACCCTGAAAAGAAGGATGAATCACTACACTGAGACAGGGTCAACATCAATTTATCTGCATAAGTCTTTGTCACTGCAGGTGTCAGGCTTTATCAGCCCAGATAAAGCATATTTGATTTTGCTATTAACTTCAACAGCTTTTTTTTGTTACAATGCTAAGACCAGGAGAGCTTGAGGTGACTGATCTATAGCCATGTCATTTTTGACAACATATCAGTAGACTAAATAACATTTTGGACAAAGGGAACATAATAATAAAGAGGAATGCTCTTCCAGACTTCAGAAAAAGGATACTGTTTAGACAGAGAAACTCAAAAGCAATAAAGTATTTGTAAAAACTGTGGCCAAAAAGTATGCACAGGCAGCATGGGATTTGTGGCAATGCAATTTAGACCCAGCTTTTCAGGAGGAGGCTGCTTTTTAATTTTTAAAGCATTCCACATTTCTTATTAAAAGTTTAGAATGACTGATTGATGAGTAAATAGCATTATTATGGGTCTTTGTCGCTTTTAATAATCAATATGTGACTCAAAAAGGTGAAAAAAGTGAAATCCGGATTTTCAGCCTGGTCATCATTTATAGCAGCTACTAGTATTGTAGACCAAGTACTGCATCTTATGATATGCCACCCTACTCCCTCTCAGGAACATAAATATATGGCAGTAATACAGATTTCAATCTTTGCCTCAGAGTGAGATGCCTGTGCTTTTAGCTTTTCTAATGCCTCTGAAATAGAGCAGAACTGGGCAATTATTCAACACAAGCAAGACCAACCAAAATATGTTCAACAAGGGAGCTTTTGTGGTCACAGTTTGAAATATTAGCTCTACAGTATGCCAACTGTTGAGTTTTGTAAAGGTAAAAGGCAAGTAAATAACATACGACAAAATGGATTCTAGGATTTTTTTTAGATTTACCCCATAATTTGTCCAGTACCAAAACATAAATGGGTTTAAGTAGTCTTCTACAGCTCACAATTACATTATCCAAGCCTCTCCAGAAGCTTCACTTACATGTCCTATTTTCCTGTGTGTAGTAATCACTTTTCATACAAGTAAAACAAAAAGTACTCTCTGCTGCGACATGCAGTATCAAGCATGTTCTCTAGGTCTCAGGAAGGAAATAAATCAATTGTAGGTGAAAGGTGACATGCTATGCTTCCACATCTTAATTTAGTTCACATTGGTATCATCATATACAGGTGCATCTCATGTCATTTCAGTAATTCAAGAAGTGAAAATCATTATATTCTGTAGATGCATTACACACAGAGTGATATATTTCAAGCATTTCTTTCTTTGGGTTACAGCTAATGAAAACCCAAAAATCAGTACAAAAAATGTGAATATTACATAAAACAAAGAAAGAAAAAGGATTTTTAATACAGAAATGTTGCCTTACTGAAAAGTATGTCCATGTAGTTTAGTATCTCCATAAAACTGGTCAGCGAAGGAAACATGAAGTGCCCTAGAATTTCCTGTTAGAGGGCTGTGCTGACTTTGGACTTGATAAAACACAGTGGACCAACACAAGCAGATGACATGACTCCCCAAATCATCACAAACTGTGAAAACTTCACACTGGACCTCATGCAACTTGGATTCTGTGCCTCTCCACTTTTCCTCCAAACGCCGGGGCCTTGATTTTCCAAATGAAATGCTAAATTTACTTTCATCTGAAAAGTGGACTTTGGACCACTGGGCAACAATCCAGTTCTTTTTCTTCTTAGTCCAGGTAAGACACTTCTGACTTTGTCTTTGGTTTAGGAGTGGCTTGATACAAGGAATGCAACAGTTGTAGCCCATGTCCTGGATACATCTGTGTGTGTGGTGGCTCTTGAAGGACTTACACCAGCCATAGTCCACTCATTGTGAATCTCCCCCAAATTCTTAAATGGCCTTTGCTCCAAAATCTTCTCAAGGCTGCGGTTTTCCCTATTGCTTTGCACCTTTTTCTACCACAATTTTCCCTCTACTCAACTTTTCATTAATATGCTTGGATACAGGTGATCCTTTGGTGCATGGTGGCCATGTGCATCCAGGGAGTACATTCCTCTGCATAACAATATGGATATATGGATCTAGATTTCCATGAACCAATAGATAGAAAAGAGATATATTATATATATATAGATATATTATATATATATATATATATATATATATATATATATATATACACACACACACACATATACACACACACACACACACGAGAGTATAAGTCGAGATTTTCAGCCTTTTTTTGTAGGCTGAAAGTGCCCCCTCGACTTATGCTCGAGTCACCCCCGTCTGCCTACATGATCAGCGTGTCATGCAGGCAGACGGCGGCCAGCGTGTGAGAATACAGTTCGGAGGCTATTCCAGCTTTCAAAAGCTGCGCCTCCTCCTCGTCTGTGATAGGCTGAACACTCCATTTCCCAGCAGTCAGTGTACAGCCTATCACAAACATGCTCTCATCCTCGTCTGTGGTATGAGAATGAGAGAATGTCCATGATAGGCTGACTGCTGGGAAATGGAGTGTTCTGCCTATCACAGACGAGGAGGCGGCGCGGCTTTTGAACAGTGGAATGGCCGCCGAATGGTATTATCACACGCTGATCGGAGGATGGAGATCGCCACACAGAGGCTGCACAGGACACAGGACACTTGCACATGTACAAGACACAGGGACACATGACACATGACACAGGATACAGGTAGGCTGCACAGGACACAGTGAGGCATGCAGCTGCAGATGGGCATTGTTGACCCTCTTTTTCCACTTACAGTAGCTGCTGCATTTCTCACCTTCGTCTTATACTCGGGTCAATAAGTTTTTCCCAGTTTTTTGTGGTAAATTAGGGGCCTCGACTTATATTCGGGTCGACTTATACTCGAGTATATACGGTATACAAAATTTGCATGCATGCTTCTATAAGTACAGTCGTTGACTTTAAATTGTGACCCTTGGGTCCTACGCAATCACTTTGAGGACTCTTTTGCAAGGTAGCCAATAGAACAGTTTTACTTTACTTGAATGTGCATTGATGTGTGAGAGAGGCTATGTTCACAAAATCCACCTTGGCCCAACTCCAGGACCATACAGATATATGCTATAGCCATTGACTGCTTATTTGGTGAACATTCGCCCTCCTCTGGACTACGGTAATTCATCTGTTCCTTATCACTATGGGAGTTCTCACAATATGAGTTAACCAGAGATCCATGTTTTTCCACCTGTTCCTTCATCTTGCATCTTGGAGTATTGATACTTATCATTTTTCATAATGACATTATCATTGAATGGCTAGTCTTCCTTTTGCATTGCAATGCATTGAAGTCTTTGTCTCCATAGTTCCATTTATCTCCATTACTAACTTTGATTATTTGATATTTTGTTTAGTAAATCATCATGCAATGATGCTTGTAGGGGCTCATTGAGTATTTTGTATACAGCGAGAGAGGTGGATGCATGTTTTTATGTGTGTATGATGTGGGTTTTGGTAACATTTTAATGCATTACACAGTTTGCAGTTATTTACCTCTTGTTATATTTTTGATAAAATGTGAATTTATTACAGTCCAGTGAGTAACGCTATAGACATTCTATTTAGTTCTTTGGTGGTTGAGTTCAAATCAGGCCTTTTAACTCAGTTTTTCAAGTTGTATATTTACTGATATACTCTCATTGTTTGGAGCATTTACCCTTATTCTTACTATTATAATCTCTGTAGGTGATTTATGAGGCAATCTTGGAGTGCCTATTCTAGTGTTCAAAGCCAAATGTAGGCACAGTTATTTTTAAAGTGTAACAAAACAATTACAGTAAATTACAGCTTAGTCTTGTTACATGCAAAATTCCTTATTGCTACCTCACAAACAATTGTTTTGTTTTATTTTTGTTTTTGTTTTTTTTGTTTTGTTTTTTTGTTTTAATGTTCAAAGCCAAATGTAGGCACAGTTATCATTTTTAAAGTGTAACAAAACAATTACAGCTATGGTGTTGTGTACTGTAGACTGCTGTTGGTGGAGGATATGGTTTAGGTATTATATTAGCTACATCTCAACAAACAAAACTGTTTGTGAGATAGCAATAAGGAATTTTGCATGTAACAAGACTAAGCTGTAATTAACTGATTGTTTTGTTACACTTTAAAAATGATAACTGAAAATTTTGTAGACTTTTTCTTTTCAGTCCCAACTCCCCTAGTAGGTTAAGCATACAATATACATCTGGTAAACATAGTCCCTATAAATGCCTGCCCCCTATTTATGTCAATGTAATTCCTAACTATCAGCCTAACAGAAGTTTTACAATAAAGTTGCTAGTGCTAGTAGAGCAACTAGAGAATAATGAGATTACTGGCAAAGCAACAACAATATAGATCAAAACACTGAGCAGCCTCAGGGAAGGTTCACTTAAAGTAATGCTTATGCACAAGTAAACAAGCCTTCAGGCATAAAGTAAAAATGATACAGCAAATGTCAAAGAAGGAAAAACGTATAGCTCCCAATCCAGAAGGTTATTCACACAACAATCCAATATTAGTCAATAGAATGCTTTTATCAAAGAATTGCCCTGGATAGCTTAGTGGGGGGACAGAAAACAGTATAAGTATACCGTATACATTTCTTCTATTAGAAAACCTCTTTGTTGAGAAATGCGTTCTGTTTCTCTATCCAGCTGCATTTTTTTTTAATAAAACCAAAATTTCAGACACAATAAAACTTCATGTGGGTAACTTCATAGCAGGGACAGATTGCTCCGCCCCCTACTTCCAACAACTGCTTTAGGTGCTGGTAAAGGAACCAAACTAAAAATAAGGGAAACCAGAAACAGGACTTTCCGGTACCAAAATATAGAACTAGATGACCAATATATAAGTAGAAAAAGAATAACAATCCTTTATTGATGTATGAATGTTAAAAAGCTTAAACAAGCTATAACATCACAATAATGAAAATAGTTTTTTAAAAACCTATAGAAAAAGTACTCAGTATAAAACGTGCAAGTATAGACCAATGGATTATAGAAATATATCGTAATGCTTGAGATAATTACAACACTTTTCAAATGACAAGTCTTCCTCAGGAGTTTTTTTCAAAAAAGAGCTCTGCAATAAACACGTGTGTAAACAAATAAAAACAAAGAAAAGAAGCCTATTGAAAAGTCATACATAAAGGTATGCAATTACACAGATGTGCAACTCACATATAGTGTTAAGCATGCACGAGATATTCTTGAATATCTCCAGGAGATGCTCACACACACACACACACACACACCAGTCCACATGAAGCACAGGGATCAAAAATGGTCCTTCAGGGGGTGAAATTTAGTCTGTTAAGAATTAAACAACAAGAAAGAAAATGCCAAGAATGTAGTACAGTGTAACTAAACATTAGTGCGACATTGCTAGTGGAGCTCAACGTCAATGCCCCTAATCACTTTCTCCAAAGGATGAATGTAATTACCCTAAAACAGTCAAAGCAAGATGTCCTTATAGCTTGTTTAAGCTTTTTATTATTCATATATCCATAAAAGATTATTTTTTTTCTAGTTTAATATTGGTCAACTAGTTCTATATTTTGGTACACGGTTCCCGCAGTGATTGGTCACAGTGGGAGCCAATCAGTGGGTCTGGCGGCTGCGATGGCCGCCGCGACCCGCCGATCGTTCACAGGAACTACGGAGCGTGCGGTATACCTATGTAAACAAGGCACACTGCTGATCTGTCAGTGAGGAAAATAGATCTTCTTTATCAGCTAAGCTGAGACACAAATCTAAAAAAAAAAAAAGCCCTGAGAATACATATTGACCTAAACTGATGAAGAAATTAGATTTTTAAAAAAAAAATTATTGGATGTGTTTTATAGCAGAAAGTATAGGGAAAAAAGGACATTAAAATGTTATTTTTGGTACAGCGTTGCTGACTCGGTTGAATTGATGATAGGCAACTCCTATCCTCATATTGATTAGTGGTTCCAAATTAATAATAACTACTGCAGTAGGGAACAGACACAAAAGATACGCTCAGCATCTTTCCAAATTACTGTTCTGCTTTATTATGACGCAATTGAAGGTTTTTATGCACATGATTACGTAGGTATCACATTAATATTACAATTGCACGTTTATGGTAACAAGGGGCGTTACATAGGCAGGCTTATTCTAATCAGGACTCAAAAGAATGTAAACATTTACTGAAAACATTATTAGTGCTGTGTGCACAGTGAGGGCAGAGTGCAATACATACAAAAATACAATACAATTATATACAGAACTTACAAATTTCCATTGCAGTCTCCCCTCTTTTGATCAATATTTTGATCACTAACCATACCTGCTATCACCTTTAACCTGGAACCTCAACCTGCTTAGGTGGAGGTAGTCCTGGCCAAAGAGGCAAAAAAAAACTCCATTGTGGAGAAAATAATAGCTGAGCAACTTTTTCATTACCAAATGACTTTTCATTGTGAAAAACAAATGATTGATAAGACATATTTACAGAGTACTGGCTGTACACTCCTGTGGCCAGAATGGCCTTCTAGCTTAATTGTTGGCATGCTGACTTATCAGCATATGTAAACACAGACAATTCTACATAAAATGGAAGACGTACAAAAGACAAATATGACTTCAACATGGCTAAACTATTTTTCAAATATATATATCCCTTACAATTAAAGTAACTGAATCAAAAAGTACCCTAGACTGTGATCACAAGAGGGAAACAAATCAAACAGAGATTTCTTTAATTTAGTCATTTTTGCAGTGTCTGGTGTGGATCCAGGTGACTTTTCCTTCTGTGCAATTGTCAGTTAAAGAAATGCAGCGCCTTATCGCACAAAAGGGCCTGGTCAGGAAGTGGGTAAAACCTTCCGGGGCTGAAGTGGTTAAATACAAAGAATTTATCATAAAAGCATAAGAATTTTTTTTTTTTACTTTATTGATAAATAGAACTGATCCGAACCCCCCGTTTGGTTCGCAGCAGAACATGCGAACAGGCAAAAGATTTGTGCGAACACCGTTAAAGTCTATGGGACACGAACGTGAAAAATCAAAAGTGCTCATTTTAAAGGCTTATATGCAAGTTATTGCCATAAAAAGTGTTTGGGGACCTGATGTAGAATAGTAAAGTATCAAACCAGGCAGAACTTCAGCAATGCAGGTTTATTAACAGCTGATAACATACAGGTTTATGTTTAAAGTATTACAAGATACAGGTCTAATTTATACAGTTTCTTACAATGCAAGCATATTCGATATAGGTATTCTTATCCTCTAACCAAATTGAAAGAATTGTGAATTGTTCTCACCTTGAACCAGAATGGGTCTTTTCTGCCAATTCTTGGGAACCCGTCACCTGATAGGGACCAGTCGATCGACCAGTGGTCTGGTCCCCTCACAGAGTTCTGGGTTCCAGCTCGACCAAGCCTGTGAGGGAAATTCACCTGAGACCACATTCTGGTACAAGTTAAGAAGTCTTCTCTGACTCGTACGAGGAGACAAGTTAGGACAGATACTTGCCCATTGGTTCTGACCTCTATGACCCTTGCAATAGGGCAGCATACACAGAGTTCAGCCTTATGAGCTCCTATCTGACTTGTCTGTCTAACAATTGTAGAGCTTGCATTTATATACCCTTTTACAAGTCTGATCTTAACCATCTCTCTTACATAAGATTGGTCGCTAAGATCTACGTCAATGTAACTAACCATAAATCTGACACCTGTTCTACAACCAGATAAACTTAATTATTCCCAAAATTCATATATGTTCAGTAAAGTGATCTATAATAATTGTTAGTTGTTTTTGTCCAATTAAGAAACACCTGTGTAGAGACAGTCTGGCACCCAGCTGTGTTACCAAACTCGCCTCATCTTGATAAGATTTAACTAAGTTCAAGAATTACAGATTTAATGAACTTTCAATAACCCCACCAGATGTTTTATATGTCTCACTATATGTATGTATTTTAACAGTTTTAATGAGGGCACAAGCAGACCTTTGTTTAACCCTGTCAAACTTAATTTAATGTACTGTACATAACTTTAATTATTTCTAAATCACCTGTTTTCTTATCTTTATCTGTCTGATTTATATGCATTTCAAAGACTTGAGACAATTTTATATAACTTGAATCTTTTCTAATGAACTTTCACCCAGTAGACTATCTTAATACATTTTCGAGAACATCTGTGTACAAGTACTTGTCATAAAGCAGAGGTCATTTAAAGTTCAACACTTAAAAATGAAGACTTTCTAAATCTATGGAAAACAAACACAGTATACATTATTAAAGATTAATAATTGTTGCTTTACTTATTGAATAATAATATTGATAAAACCACTACTATATAATAATAATATGAATAATAATATGAATAATTCTATTATCAATAAAACATATGCAAATCAATATGAATAATATGAAATACATTGGCTAATATGAGATTCTACAACAGACCCGGGTCCTGCCCCAGGGGACATGGATCAATTCAAAAAAAGTTTTAAAAAATGGCCATTTTTTTGAGAGCAGTTACTTTAATAGTGAAACAATAAAAATTAAATATTCGTTTAAATAACATGCCGGGGGGGGGTGTCCTTAGTCAATCTTTCCCATTTTTATAACAGTGTCACAGCAAAATTACGTTTCTAAAAGGAAAAAATGTAATTTAAAACTGCTCGTGGCTGTACTGTATTGTCGGATCCCAGCAATATACTATACGGCCTGCCCTATATACTCTGCAGAAAATTGGGCCTTAGGTGTTGGTGGTACCAAAACACTGTAAGCCCTAACAGTTACTCTTGTTTGGCGCAGGAATGGGCCCTGCTGTGAAATATTATATCAAGTATTGTAAATACATTCCCCTGTTAAACAAGGGCAGAACAATTGGGCCTTGGGTGGTGGTGGTGGTGCCCTAAACCAAAATATTGTTGGAAGCTAGCATCATCAAGATTGAGGAGGAATAGGATAGTCAGCATAAGCAATGTTCAAGGAATCGTCCATAGCAAATTCAAATCAGCTACATCAGCATCAGGTGCTTGATAGCTGCTGATCCGAGACCGATTCATTTTTATGAATCTGAGCCTATCAACGGAGTCTGTGGACAGGCGCACTCTTTGATCTGTTACAAACCCTCCATCAGCAGCTGAATGTGAGTTCAGAAAGGTTCCTTGCACCATACAGGGCTGCCTATGTCTTTTATTCTTTAGTCTCCTGATATGTGTTCTCCCTTACCTTGGTCTGTTTCTCTTTTGAGTGCCTCCCATGTCTCCATTTTTGTTATTGTTCTGTCCCCCACTTGTTTGCCCATATGGGGGGATCTAGACCGCGCTGCCTGGGACGTCCCAGGCCTCCCTATAGGGAAAGAATGGCCGCCCAGTGCTGTTTTTCTTTGGCCAGGGCGCCCTTGATGACATCATCGGCTGTGCCGGCCATTGGGAGTTCTGACCGCCATCTTGCTTATGGGCAAAAGCTCCCTCTTCCCAGCAAAAGCTCTCTCGGCACCCCTTACTGCTTTTTAACAGGTAGAACACAAAAAAAAAAGAGAAATGCATATATATTTATTTATGGTTAAAAAACAAAAAACAAACAAAAAAAAAAAAAAAACGTTTTTTCTGTTTTTTATGAAGGCATATTTTATTTTTTCTCCTCTCGTGTCAAAAGCCATTCTCTCTCTAGTGCTATTTTCCTTTCTGGTTATCCTCATTTCAGCTGGCCATCCTGTTTGTTCTCAAGCCATGAGTTAGTCACTGCTTATGCAAAAAGACCCTCAAATTCAAAGGTACGTGTTGGTAAGTTTGCAGGAAAAGAGTGCCTCCTTATGCGGATTGCTTTGAGTTTTTTCAGCACCTCATACTCATGGTCTCAAAGATCAAGAGCCAGGGAAAGGCGGACGGTCTTCGAAAAAGCGTAGCCCTAGATGCCGCCTTTTCCCCAGAGCAACACCAGCACCCCAGCAAGAGTCCTGTAGGGCCTGTGGCACAGCGTCTGTACCCAATAGGTTGGTGAGTAAAGACTGCCCAGAGGAGTTCGCAGTTAACACCAAATGTCTTTATTATTTATGGTGCGAGTTTCTATTTTGAACTCGCTTCAATTATCCCGGCCAGGCAGCCCCCTCCTGGTTGCTACTAGAAGAGCAACCTGGCACCTTGGCATGTGGCGCTCAACCACTCAGTTCTGGCGAGTGGGCAGCCTGCAGATAATAATAGCTCCTTTTCGTCAGAGGAAGACCTGGAGCTGCTTGCTTTCAGTTTTTTTTCCTTCATGGAACAGTGTATCCAGGTGGCCATGCAGGCCATTACATGGGTAAAGAGACAAACTCATATTTACCGGTCTTCAAAATGGCAAGCCCTCCATTTATGGAAGAAATGTAAAATCAGAGGGATAGCAAAGTCCGGAGAGAGTTTATTGTTTGACAGGGATAAAACTTGTAAAGACAATCAGAGACCGGATATAGCATCACTGAAATCCACTGCTCCTCCTCCAGACAATTTCTCTCCCACGGAGCTTCCAAATCCACTGCAAAAGCAGGTGAGCTGCTACAATACTTAGACACTTCAGACTCAGGGGATCCTCGTCCAATTCCTGTTCACAGAAAAGATTGCATGTTTTCTACCCAACCCTGTTTGTAGTTCGCAGGGGATGGTGGCTAGTGTCCAGTTGCAGATCGGAAGAGGTTGAACCTTTTTGGCCCTCAGAGATTTTTAAGATGGAGTCTATTCAAACAGTACAACCAGATGGCTGGATGCTACTGCTGGATCATCAGGATGCCTATCCTCAAATCCCAAATTTTTTTCTTTCGTTTTTTTTCCAAAATAAGTAAGTTTGGTGATCGGTTAAATGTATCTCCACTTTAACAGCCTACCTTGTGGCTTATAAATTTCTCTGAGAATGTTTGCAAGGGTCTCAGTGCCATGTCAGTGTCACTCAGAGAACAGGTTCGCCACTACCTGGACGTCATTCTTCTTCTATCCAGAGGGCTGGAACAATTGCTGTTGCACCTCATATATACCATGCAGAGATATGGCTGGGTTATCAACTTCCGAAAAAAAAAAGGGGAAAGCAAATCAAACTTTCTCCAACCCAACTGTTAGTGTACCTGGGGGGTGCTCTGCAAGTTCCTTTGTTTTTCTTCCATCAGAGAAAGTGGTGACAGTCAGAAATAGAATTCTGAGGACAGATACTTCTGCTTGTTTGATGGCTTCTCAGTGCCTCAGTCATCTGGGTACAACATCGTCTTGCATACTGATGATTTCTTGGGCGCATGGGCACCTGCGCAGGTTTCAACAAGGATTCTTCGCACAAGGGAGGAAACAGGATCTAGCACAGTTAATAACAGTGCCACTCAGTATGAGTAGTGGTTCGCATTGATGGTAAGACCTTGGGGAAATCACGGCCCGTTAGAACTGTTAGACTGGATAATTGTTACGAATCATGTCTGCAAGACAGCTTGGAAGGTGCACTGCGGGGGGATTGTCGGTCAAGGCAAGCGAAGATTCCCAGCCAAGGAGAGAAGTCTCGATTGCGCATGAAGTTTAAACAGCCCTTTTAGCACTTTGGCCTTGCTACATAGAATCAAGGGAAGACCAGTCTCCTTGCAGTTGAGCAACAGGGCAGCAGTTGTCTATATTCAGCTTCAGGGAGGAACTCACAGCAATATGCTACTGAGAGAGGTGAAACCCATAACGTCTGGGAAGGAAGATCACCAGCAAATTCTGGAAGCAGTTTACCTCCCAGCGGATTTTTGACCACACAGGCAGACAGACTATTGTGCAAGCTGCCCAGAGCACAACGAGTGGGTCTACGCCCAAGGTCTTCTCTGAGCTGATCCACACATGAGGCCTAAACACAGAAAGACCTCTTCACTTCCCACAGTAACCACAAACTTTGGGTATGTCTGACTTTGTTTCCGCACACCAAGGCACAGGAGGCTGATGGTCTCTCGTTGGGGCTGCAATCTAGCCTATATACATTTTTCCACAACATCTCTCGTAATGAGATTCCTCAAGTCTGTCAAGGGAGAACATGGTTGTCATAGCCAATCCTCCATATTGGCCAGGAAGCCCTCGGTTTTCCCTGGCCATTCATTTCAGGATACAGAAGACATTTCCCCTCCACAACATAGGCAGACTGGGCCTGCAAGCAGGGGCGCTAAAAGGAGAGGCTGGGCAACTCAGGTTGCTCCAGATTTGCTGCAGAGTGATCTTTACCTTGTTGTGTGCGGCAAGGCACTCTACTTACAACATCTATGCCTAAATCTGGAACAAGTTTGCATTTTCTTGGTAGGGCGAGACATTGATCCTACTGCCCCTCTTGTGACAGCGGTTCTATACTTCCTCTAGGCCGTATTGGACACGAGCCTATCCTCATTGAGCTTGCAAGTGTCGACTATATATCGGCAATAACAAATTTAAATGGGCCAAGAATCCTTCAGTTCATACAACTTTTGAAGGCAGTCATTAGGATTCGGTCACCAAGGAAAGGAGATCTATTGGTGTTGCTGGATCTCATGTCAGTTCAACCGTTTGTTCCAACAGAGCGGTGTTCAGTTTGGGCCATTACCTACAAAGGCAGTATATATATTGCAAGAACTTTAAGCAGAAGGTTGTCTGAGATTCAAGCTCTTGGAGCTTCAAAAGGAAAAAAAAATAGTTTTCTTTCCAGAAGAAGTAGAGTTGGGTCTTGTAGATCATCTTGCATCAAACGTAGCAACAGCGCTCTTTTTAACAGACATCTGGACATTGGCTAACTTTCCAGAACATCACACAGGAAAGTCACATGAACTAGTAACTTTCAGAACTTAAAATACCTGTCCACAATTGCTCCTTTCAGGTTATCTAATAAACCTTTTGTCATTCCAGCTGGAAATCATCAAGGAAAAGAGGTTACTGCCTGGGCTCTAGCAGGCTTGGTTGTGCATATGGGACAAGAGGTCGCGAGCCTCCGCCAGCGGTGGCAGTGCACTCTACCAGAGTGGATGCAGCCTCACAGGCAGCACATTCGAGAGCATCTATGGTGTCCATCTGTAGAGAGGTATCACGGTCATCCCAGCATACCTACTCAAACTTTACAGAGTAGACCCTGGTGCCTTGTCATTAGCGGACTTTGTAGGAAGGACTATACAGTCCTCTGTCCCATCCTAATTAGAAGAAGATTGGTTTGGAAATTAGAACCCACCCTATCAGCTAGTTATTTATCACTAGTATGCTACCATGTTGGCGTCAGGAAAATGGAAAATGGAATCAAATACCATAAGTTTCCTTTCCTGATGCCAAACCATGGCAGAATAGGGACCCACCCTGTACGTTTCAGTATGCAGCTTGTTACAAAGAATGGGGGGGGGGGGGGGGGGGCAGCTAACTAGTCCTTCTTTTATGCTATTTACTAGTCCTGAGGGAGTGGTCAAGGGGGGGGCTCTAACACTAGTATGCTGCCATGGTTTGGCGTCAGGAAAGGAAAATGACGATATTTGATACAATTTTCTGTTAAATTACATCCCCAGATATCAAAATGTTATATTGGGCTATTCCTACACTATCAAGATGTCAATGTGCAAGCCGAATATCAACTCTTAACATAACCGTTAGAATATTTTTTCAAACTTACGGAACTAAAATTTTGTTATCTATAATGCAATAGGTAACAACATTTTTCTTTTTTTTCTACAACCCCAATTCCAAAAAGTTGGAAGGCTGTGTAAAATTACATAAAAACAGAATGCAATGATTTGCAAATCTCACAAAACCTTATTTTAGTCACAAATCGAAAACATATCAAATGTTTTATAAATGTACCATTTTAAGAAAAAAAAAAAAAAAAAGGTAATTTTGAAATTAATGGAAGGAACACGTCTCAAAATAGTTTGGAACGGGGCAACAAAAAGCTGACAAAGTACAACCCCATTTCCAAAAAGGTTGAGACAAGGCCATCTTTACCATGGTGTAGCACCCTGTTTCTTTTAATAGCACTAGTGGTGTCACTAGGGTTGGTGTCATCTGGTACAGTAAAGCATGGTGTTACACACACCCCCAGCTAGCCTGCTACGGTGCTCTGTCCTGCCGCTGTGGAGTGACAGCAGGACAGGCAGTAGGGTACTAAGCAGGCTAGCACCTCGCACCCCACCCCACCCCTCAAGCCTGCCACAGTGCTCCTTGATAGTGTCACCCAGGGTATTTTTCTCAGAGAATAGATGCAGGAACTCAACCATGCCCCACACCTTTCCCCAGAGTAGGGGGGTGAAGGTTGAGCATGCCACGGCCACTAGGTGTGGGAGGCTTTTAAAGTGGCATTAAATATCAGGAAGGTGCTATATACAGAGTGCAGAGTTCAGGTCGGTGCAGGGTGCAGAATTCAAATGGGTGCTGGGTGCAGAGTTCCACCCCCAAATCGCCATCCCTAACAAGACTGTCTTGACCCTACCAGCATAGATGCCCATCCCCCAATTATCACACTAAATGATTTTAATTTCCAAACACAGACCTCAGATTCAGCGTGGCTCTGTGCAGTACGGGAGATGCTCCTCCCAGGCTCCTCCTTATGGCCTGTCATAAGACACATCAGAGCCGAGGAGGAGCCTCGCAAAAGTGTGACAGCCGGCGGTGAGAGATGCTGCGGGTGGACTCGGACAGGAGCATTGTCATTTCTAAACACAGAAGCCTGGCTTCTGTGTTTAGAAGTGACAGTAGTGAGCGGAAAACACAGGGCAGCGCCGGAGTGGCAGAACTCTGTTCCCTGGCGTCACCCCTCTGGCGGGTGTCACCCGTGTGCGGCCCCCCCGCACCCCCATAGTGACGCCACTGAACAACATGTAAAATGCCTGGGAACTGAGGAGACCAGTTTTGGGAAAGGAATGTTGTTCCATTCTTGCTGTTTTAAAAAATAAATATACAGTGCATCCGGAAAGTATTCACAGCACTTCACTTTTTCCACATTTTCCCCATAATGACAACATCAAAGAAGTTTGTTTGAATTTTTTGCAAATTTTATTAAAAATAAAAACAAAAATAAATAAAAAAAAAAAAAAAAAAATTACGTGCTTAAGTATTTACAGCCTTTTCCATGACACTCAAAATTGAGCTCAAATGCATCCTGTTTCCACTGATAATCCTTGAGATGTTTCTATAACTTGATTGGAGTCCACCTGTGGTAAATTCAGTTGATTGGATATGATTTGGAAAGGCACACACCTGTCTATATAAGGTCCCACAGTTAACAGTGCATGTCAGAGCACAAACCAAGCCATGAAGTCCAAGGAATTGTCTGTAGACATATGAGACAGGATTATATTGAGGCACAGATACGGGGAAGGGTACAGGAAAATGTCTAAAGCATTGAAGGTCCAATTAGCACAGTGGCCTCCATCATCCATAAAATGGAAGACGTTTGGAAACACCAGAACTCATTCTAGAGCGGGCTGCCCAGCCAAACGGTACAATCGGGTGAGAAGGGCCTTAGTCATGGAGGTGACCATGAACCCGATTGGTCACTGACAGATCTCCAGCATTTCTCTGTGGAGAGAGGAGAACCTTCCAGAAGAACAACCATCTCTGCAGCACTCCACCAATCAGGCCTGTATGGTAAAGTGGCCAGACGAAAGACACGCCTCAGTAAAAGGCACATGACAGCCTGTCTGGAGTTTGCCAAAAGGCACCTGAAGGACTCTCATACCATGAGAAACAAAATTCTCTGGTCTGATGAAACAAAGATTGAACTCTTTGGCCTGAATGGCAAGCATCATGTCTGGAGGAAACCAAGCACCGCTCATCACCTGGCCAATACCATCCCCACAGTGAAGCATGGTGGTGGCAGCATTATGCTGTGGGGATGTTTTTTAGCTGCAGGAACTGCGTGACTAGTCAGGAGCGAGGGAAAGATGAATGCAACAATGCACAGAGACATCCAATATGAAAACCTGCTCCAGAGCCCTCTGGACCTCAGACTGGGGTGAAGGTTCATCTTCCAACAGGAAATTAAATTTTTTTTTTTTTTTGGATGGGCAAATGTTGACAGTGTTGGGGTGGGGTGGGGGGGTGGATGTTTTGGGTTTTTTGGAAATTGGTTACAACCTAATGTGAACTGGCTGTTTGTTCTGCCACGGTGTGCGGCTTAATGTTGTATGCCTGTACTATAAAGCTTAATAAAATGAATTTACAAAAAAAAAAAAACTACACGTACAGTGATTTTTGAAAGTATTCCTGAGCCCATATAGTGATGTCCATCACAGAATCAGGTTGATTTTTCATGCAGTGTTTTAGAAAGTTTGAAGATCACAGGCATCCAATATTTAGTTTCGGTCTTGTCCCTTGAGCCAAGATTTCTTCAGATTCTCAGAATATTTATATTATGTACTGTAGATGATGATATATTTAAAGTCTTTAAAATTTTACATTAAGGAACACGTCTCAATTTTTAGACGCAGCTTTTCACAGATTGGTGAACCTGCACATCTTTATTTCTGAGACACTCTAGGTATAAAAAGAGCATCTTAGAGAGGCAATCATGTTACTGACCAGTTGCCAATTAATCTAATTGGTTGCAAAATGTTCTTCCAACTCTTCCTTGTTGGCAACAGTTTGTCCAGCTTTTTGTTCCCCTGTCCCAACTTTTAGGAGATGTGTTTCTGCCATCAGTTTCAGTTACCTTATTTTTTATTTATTTTTTTAAATGGTACCTTTTCTTAGTTTAAACATTTAATGTTTTCTATTGTGAATAAAATATGGGTTTAAGAGATGCACAAATCATTGCGTGTCCCAACTTTTTTGGAATTGAGCTTGTAGTTCTCCTATATTGGCCCATACTTTCTTACTCCTTTTTGATCCCTTTACTTCAATGTTTTGAATATCTTCTTTCACTAAACCTCTAAATATCTCAATAAAAATTGATTACTAGTGTTTTTGGGGTGAAACATTGAGTTGTTCACAAGATTTGAGAATCGCTGCAATTCCACATTGCCTATATGTAAACGGAGCCTCAAGGTAAAAAAGACAAAAACAAACAGAGTTCAAATTAGAGGCAGCAATAAATGCATGTATAGTTTGGAGTAGGCTTTTTTTTACAGCTGAAACACGGGGGAATGCAGTTCCAGCACTGCATGTATATAATGGCAAGGGGTGCTGGGATATGCTGGAGGATCATTTTAAGCTAGCTGCTGGGGATCTATAGTTGGGAGGGTCTGTTGTAGCTGGGGGGGGGGATGTAATGTTGAGTGAGGGGTCTATTGTTTCTGGCTGGTGAAGGGTCTATGGATGATGACTGCTAGGAGATATATTTTTGCTTGGGGGGGTGTGTCCATTGTTGCTGGCGTGGATCTGTTGTTGTGGTGGGGGCATCTATTGTTGCTGGGGGAATCGATTGTTGGTGGTGGGGTCTGTAATTGTTGGAGGCATCTATTTTACTGCTTTTCTTGTTAGAATTAACAAAAATTCCATACTAATTATTTAGTAGCCAAACAATGATACTTGGTTCCGTATTCTCTAAAAGGGGCGGTACCGGGAGGTAGCTAGATGGTGGTACCAAGGGATGTGCTCAAAGTTGGGTAGGGGCCCTGCTTCCGAGGAATATCTTGAAAGGTATCAAGAAAAATGTGGTACAGATAACGTGCCACTGGTGAAAACCTGGCAGCATGGCCAATTAGATAGGTGTCACTTCATGGAGTTAGGGCTTGTAGTGTGGAAGTAAATAAGCCCCATCAATGGTGTCATTGGTAGTAATAGTAATCCCCAGCACTATAGTAAGGGGCTGCACTGGCATTTGTTTTATTGGTTTACCTCAAACAGGGTGTTTGGTGGGAGATTCTAGAGGGTGTAGAGTGTATTAAGGGGAAAGCACCAAATAAAAAAAACAAAAAACAAAACAAAACAAAAACACACACACAACATGGAGGCTCCCATTGCGGACTACTTTTGCTGCCAATAGCACCAAGGATGGGGCTTATTTAACTCCCACACTGGTCTTTAACATCCTAAAGCAACACCCACCTTTTTAACCATGCCTACAGGTTTCTGGGGGGGGTAATGCTACGCACTACACATTTTTCTTCTTGATACCTTTATCATTATCAATACCTTTACACGCATGCCAGTTTTTTTATTTTGCCTTTTTACCCTTGAATGTCTACTTCTTGTGACCAATTATCTGAGGGCTTGTTAAAAATGGGGGTGTGATTTTGTGGATGTGGCTACTTTGTGGGTGTGATACGTAGAATGCCCCTGGATATTTTGAAAATCTGGCAGCTTTAACATATGGTGAAGGATCACATTTTTCAGTGGACCAAACTTTGCAGTTGTGGGTGATCCATACAGTTCTTTTTATGATCATTAAATGTGTGAACTTTTGATAGACCTTTCATGTGTATTATATTTTGATTTGGTGATATCGCTGCTATTTCTTATATTGCTGCTATTAAATACTAGAACCAGCCATTACACTTATCTTGCTGGTGCCAATCTATTTTGCATTTGAGGAAATTGAATAACAGAAAACAGATGGTGGAAACCCTTGATGAACATGGATAACAGAAAATGAACGATTTCTTTAAGCTGGGCAAGGAAACGGAGCAGATCTTGGGAGAGGAAAGCCGCCTGTTTATGGCGTCTGCTGGTACTTTCCTGTTCCCACAGCTGGCCAAAATCTTTTCTATATGAATGAAGTTATACTAAGCCAGGAGGCGTAGGGGAAGACAGCAATTTCCATAAACAAGCTATTTCAAGCCTGCAAAAATGTTTCTTTTTTGGTTTAGAGAATCAAAGTGCTAAAAAGGTATAAGAGAAAATCCGAACTTCTATATCATCATCGCTGATCTCTGACAATGCTAACTGCCAGGTTTTCATCTAATTACAGTCAGCGATGATAGCCTATGTAACCATCTCAGCACAAATTTACATGAATGACACAACAGCAATGAAAAAAAAAAACAATCAGCATTGTTCCAGATAATACGGTATTAGGAGGAATAAAGCTATAGGTTTGCATAGCCTTTTGCATTAGGGTGTGCACCCCAAAGTTTAAAACACATATGTGTGTTTGTGCATATGTACAATATATATTCTGAGAGTGTCAGTAGAGCAATGGACAGTGCCAGTAGGGCAGAGATTGGTGTCAAGTAGGGCAGTGGATGGTGTCAGTAGTTTTTATTTTTTACAATTGAATTTTTTTTATGTTTTTACAATTTTGTTAGGAGCCCCATTAGGAGGCTTTGGTGAAATATTAGGGGTATAAACAGGGCAATCTGCACCACACTGGGTGATTAGGGTGTGTCCAGGCAGGAATGTTTTTTTCTCAACAAAAGTGGAGTTACGCTTTAATCGATTTGTGCGCATCCTCTAAAATTATTGTATTTTATAGCAGGGGGTATATTTTTTTACAATATAAAAGTAATATATATAGAACAATAAGTCTTTATAGATACGCCCATATACTTCAAATTCAAAACATTTGTATTTGTCTCATACATGGAAAAAAAAAAAACAACCTTCCAACAACGGGACAGGTCCATTTCATATTCCATATGCCACATTCCAAATCAGCTAAATGATACAAGATGATAGTTTCATCAGTTCACCTTTACAACCTCTACAAAAAGAAGCTTACCAATAGTTCAGTGATAGCCTGGGATAATTCCACTATTGCAGAGAAGAGGATCTATATTCACTAGTGTTAATGAGGAACTATTTAATAATATTATGTATGCTAGTTATCTGACAGGCTATTTCAGTCACAAGAGACATGATCGCTGTCTCATGTTCAGGCAGTACAGCTCCTGGCTTCCCTCCTCTCCTCTCTAGCTGGCAGCTGCTGTTGGAACACAGGGAGATGTTTCAGGATAGAGAGTGGGGGAAAGGGGCCGGTAAATGTGTTCTTTACCAGCCCCTACCTTTTCTGAATGAACACAGTGAGCGATCGATACAGATCACTCCTGTGCCCATTCATTACTGAAGCATAGCAAACTAGATTCACTTTGCTTCAGTTTGTAAATGAACAGGAAGTCTCAGAGTCTTCCTATTCATTCTCCTGTGCATTCTCTTCCACATGTGAATGAGTCCTAAGGAACTTAGGTAAGTACTCCATGTGAAGGAGTGGATTGTTCCTGAGGCCAGAGCCACCTGTTACTCTATGGCAGGGGTCTCAAACTGGTGGCCCTTCAGCTGTTGAGAAACTATAAGTCCCATGAGGCATTGCAAGGCTGACAGTTACAAGCATGACTTTCACAGGCAGAGGCATGATGGGACTTGTAGTTTCACAACAGCTGGAGGGTGGCCAGTTTGAGACCCCTGATCTATAGAGACGCAGCAGCTGTACGAACACAGCAACAGATCCTAATTTGGCAGGTGTGCACTTGTGGGTGAGTGCCCTGAATGCACGCTGTCTGTTCGACACTGTATACACGCACCCACAGTGACACAGTCCCCCATATAGTTAATAAACACACCCAGGGGACACATTTAACCCCTTGATCACCCCTAGGGTTAACCTCTTCCCTGCCAGTGTCATTAGTACAATTACAGTGCATATTTTTATCACTGATTACTGTAATTTCACTGGTTCCCCAAAAAAGTGTCAAAAATGTCAGGTTTCCGATGTCGCAGTCCCACTAAAAATCAATGATAGCTGCCATTACTAGTTAAAAAAAATAATTAAAATGCCATAAATCTATCCCCTATTTTGTAGACGCTAGAACTTTTGAGCAAACCAATCAATATACGCTTATTGCGATATTTTTTACCAAAAATATGTAGAAGAATACATATTGGCCTAAATTGATGAAGAAATTTTTTTTTTACATTTTTTTTGGGATATTTATTATAGCAAAAAGTAAAAGAATATGTTTTTTTTTTTCTCAAAATTGTCACTCTTTTTTGTTTATAGCGCAAAAAATAAACCTCAGAGGTGATCAAATACCACCAAAAGAAAGCTCTATTTGTGGGGGGAAAAAACAAAATCAGCATTATAGTGTATTCATCTTACAGACAAAAAGTACCCAACATTTTCTAGTGAGCGAGTATGTGCACAGACTAAACACTTACACTTACTAAATAATAAACCTCAGGCCCCCTTCCCTATTTTTTAATCTGAAAAAAACGCACTCTCAAATAATATCAAATATTAAAATGGGGGGGGGGGGGTAACAGCAGCCAAACAGCAACTGAAATTGATGCTATACATATTCTGCAATGATCACCAGAATAAACCTGTCCCTGATAACACTCTGAAAAATATCTCTCTATAAAACTTTACGCGTCTGTGACTCGATGTAAAAAGAGAGATTTGTTTTTTTAGCTACTAGCACCAGAGTCGAGCTGTCTCTGTTAACACCTTTCAAATCAAAATTTAAAAGCAGTCCATATTCCAAAAAGTCCAAACAGCTTTAATGATTCACAACACAAGGCAGGGCCAAACACGCGCGCCCCCCCCCCTTCAGGGTTCAGTAATGTTTGCAAATGTTTGAATGGACCCAGCATAGAAGATGCCATTAGAAATCACTTTCAAAGGAATCAGATGGAGCAGAATTATGCCAAGAGGTTGTAAACTCTCAAAAAAAAAAAAAAAAAAAAAAAAAACAACACACACAACAACCTGCAAGACAAAGGCATATTGAGCTAGTATGCATAATAGCTCATTATGAAATACTTACCTTAGTTTTAGCCCGGGTTCACACCTATGCGAATTAGATGCGGCTTACACCGCATCTAATTCGCAGGACATTTTAAAATACATTCATATGAATGTATCTGGTTCACATATGTGCGTTGCATTCGCACTGCGCATTGCACAAAAAACGTGTGCGTTTTTTGGGCATTGCGGTGCGAACTACAAGCCTATTATCTCCTATGGGAACGCATCTGATTCGCAGATGCATTGCGTTCTGAACAAGGATTTTCTCTTTCTCCTCACTACACCTCCCCCTCTCCCCCCCCCCTCCCTCCCCCTCTCCCTGCTCTCTAATCCTGAGCAAAAACGCAATGAATCCGTTGAACAGGAGATTGTTATCTCCCCAGTGAAACCTGAGCTTCAATTCGCACCGCACATGTGTGAAACCAGGCTAAAGCTGTTGCAGCAGTCCCTGTACAACGATGTGACCGGCAACATGTCTCCCAGAAATAT
Source organism: Aquarana catesbeiana (assembly GCF_042186555.1). NCBI lineage: Eukaryota > Metazoa > Chordata > Amphibia > Anura > Ranidae > Aquarana > Aquarana catesbeiana. The sequence continues at coordinate 189,596,465 of NC_133331.1, forward strand.
TACTGGGTCTGCGGGCTCTAGCGCTGTGATTGGCAGAAGCCATGACGACGTTACTCCTGCGCATTCCGCATGGGAGCTGCCGGTCACAGCACAGCTACTGAAGAAATGGCATGAGCGAGCCGTTTCTTTAGTGCGCATGTGCCGATGACATTGGCACATGCGGATATAGTGAATATCTTCTAAATGGTGCAATTTTAGGAGATATTCACGGTACCTACAGGTAAGCCTTCATATAGGCTTACCTGTAGGTAAAAGTGGTGATATAGGGTTTACAACCACTTTAAACAGCTACAATATACAAGTATTCACAGCGCTTCACTTTTTCCACATACAGTATTATGTTACAGCCTTATTCCAAAATTGATTAAAATCGTTATTTTCCTCAAAATTCTACAAACAATACCCCAGAATGACAACATGTAGAGGTTTGTTTAAAATCTTTGCAAATGTATTAAAAATAAAAAACGAAAGAATCAAAATGTAAATTTTCACAGCTTTTGCCATGACACTCAAAATTGAGCTCAGGTGCATCCTGTTTCCACTGATCATCCTTGAGATGTTTCTACAACTTGATTGAAGTCCACCTGTGGTGAATTTCATTTGATTGGACATGATTTGGAAAGGCACACCTGTCTATATAAGGTCCCACAGCTAACAGTGCACGTCAGAGCACAAACCAAGCCACGAAGTCCAAGGAATTGTCTGTAGACCTCCAAGACAGGATTGTATCGAGGCACAGATCTGGCAAAGGTTACAAAAAAATTTCTGCAGCATTGAAGGTCCCAATGCACACAGCGGCCTCCACCATTCATAAATGGAAGAAGTTTGGAACCACCAGGACTCGTCCTAGAGCGGGACACCCAGCCAAACTGAGAAATTGGGGGAGAAAAGCCTTAGTTAGGAAGGTGACCAAGAATCCGATGGTCACTCTGACAGAGCTCCAGCGTTTCTCTGTGGAGAGAGAAGAGCCTTCCAGATGAACAACCATCTCTGCAGAACTCCACCAATCAGGCCTGTATGGTAGAGTGGCCAGACGGAAGCCACTCCTCAGTAAAAGGCACATGACAGACTGCCTGGAGTTTGCCAAAAGGCACCTAAGGACTCTCAGGCCATGAGAAACAAAATTCTCTGGTTTCATGAAACAAAGATTGAACTCTTTGGCCTAAAGGGCAAGCATCATGTCTGATGGAAACCAGGCATAGCTCATCACCTGGCCAATACCATCCCTACAGTGAAGCATGGTGGTGGCTGGATCATGCTGTGGGGATGTTTTTCAGCAGCAGGAACTGGGAGAGGATGGAGAGAAAGATGAATGCAGCAATGTACAAAGACATCCTTGATGAAAACCTGCTCCAGAGTGCTCTGGACCTCAGACTGGGGCAAAGGTTAATCTTCCAACAGGACAACAACCCTAAGCACACAGCCAATATAACAAAGGATTGGCTACGGGATAACTCTGTAAATGTCCTTGAGTGGCCCAGTCAGAGCCCAGACTTGAACCCTATTGAACATCTCTGGAGAGATCTGAAAATGGCTGTGCACTGACGCTCCCCATCCAACCTGATGACGCTTGAGAAGTCCTGCAAAGAAGAATGGGAGAAACTGCCCAAAAATAGGTTTGCCAAGCTTGTAGCATCATACTCAAAAAGATGTGAGGCTGTAATTGGTGCCAAAAGGTGTTTCAACAAAGTATTGAGCAAAGGGTGTGAATACTTATATACATAGGATTTTTTTCGTTTTTAATTTTTAATGAATATGCAAAGATTTCAAACAAACTTCTTTCACATTATCATTATGGTGTATTGTTTGTAGAATTTTAAGGGGGGAAAAAAATGTGGAAAAATTGAAGCACTGTGAATACTTTCCAGATGCACTGTATGTTTCTTTCAGCACCAGCTTCTATCTGTCCCTATAAAACACTTTCAAATATCTAATCTGCTATACAACTGTACAACACACTATGCATGCGACTGAATGCAAAAACATAAATAATGTAAACTTTCCCTAACTACTCCATATTTGTTCCAGCACGTACTAAATAAAAGCTTTTGTGAGCCCTGGTGTCAATAGCACATTGAAAAATGTTCAGGTGGCCTGGAAGGGTCAATTATGGGAGATTTTCAGATGCCAGAAAATGCATGATCAGCAAGAGTTGCTATGGCGTGAGTGATCCCATGCCTGATGAAGGGGTCATGTGTGGCCCCAAAACATTACACTCATTTGTGATGTCATTTAAAAAGAAAAACTTTAGTTCGCCATTTTCCTGAACTATGAACAGCTAGACTTTGGATCGAACTCATGTTCATCCCAAACACGAAGCTCATCTCTATCCACAACATGTATAACCCTCTTCCTTCATCCCCACAGAGAGCAGCCATTACTCATGCCGGGTTTGCCAAAGGGGCTCCTGTTTATTAAAGACTTCATCAAATTTCAACAATTTTATTACAATGTAGTTGCACTTATTAACAGCATGTTGATACAAAAGTAGAAATGGAAACATCTAAAACTGAAACATACAAAAGACCTGCAGTCAACAACAGCGCAACATCTTTGTGTCGGGTGTTATCATAAACCAGAAGCTTATCTCAAATGTTCATGTTCCGATTCTATGAACTCTGCTTCAATTGCCTGTATGTATGATAAATATTGGAAGGAGCAGAGTCTCCACTGAATTTTAATATTAGCTGAGCAGTGAAATATGTTACTTTGTTGCAGGCTTTCACTATTTGGCTTTACTACTTATTACAAGGAGGCATTGAAGCACATCGCCTAGCATCAGGACATAACCATTACAGATAAGCTTATTGCTTATGACACTGCTCAGAGCAAACTTGTTCCACCATTGCTTCCAGCAGGTACTTTCTGCATTACAGTTCAGATATTATTATGGGACATTTATATTTCCTTCTCTTCATTTTATGCCAACCATGTATCCTTAAATCATCATCTTCCAAATAGACTTTTTTTTTTTTTTTTTTTTTTTTTTTTTTTAGACAATTTAACATGATTTAAACCCAGATCTATTTCTCTTACATTTTTTGTCCCTATACATATATCTGATGTATGTATTTTTTCTGTAGTAATGAAAGAGGCCAATTACCTCCAACATGCATCAGTAATCTCGGATGCTCAATAAAAATCTGTCACTTGAATGACAAATCTGCATTTCTTTGACATCTGAATCCTATACCCCATCACTGACATCTACACTCATCAGCTACTTTATTAGGTAGACCTGTTCAATTGCTTGGTAACACAAATTGCTAATCAGCCAATCACATGGCAGCAACTCAGTGCATTTAGGCATCTAGACGTGGTGAATACGATTTGCTGAAGTTCAAGCTGAGCATCAGAATTGAGAAGAAAGGGGATTTAAGTGACTTTGAATGTGGCATGGTTGTTGATGCCAGACAGGCTGGTCTGAGTATTTAAAAAACTGCTGATCTACTGCACAACCATTCCTAGGGTTTACAGAGAATGGTCCGAAAAATAAAAAATATCCAGCGAGCGGCAGTTGTGTGGATGAAATTGCCTTGTTGATGTCAAAGGAGAATGGGCAGACTGGTTGGAGATGATAGAAAGGCAACAGTAACTCAAATAACCGCTCGTTACAACCAAGGTATGTGGAATCTCATCTCTGAACACATAACGCATCAAACCTTGAAGCAGATGGGCTACAACAGCAGAAGACCACATCGGGTGCCAATCCTGTCAGCTAAGAACAGGAAACTGAGGCTACAATTCGCACAGGCTTACCAAAATTGGACAATAGAAGAATGGAAAAAAGTTGCTTGGTCTGATGAGTCTCGATTTCAGCTGCGACATTCAAATGTTAGGGTCAGAATTTGGTGTAAACAACATGAAAGCATGGATCCATCCTATCTTGTATTGATTGTTCAGGCTGGTAGTGGTGGTGTAATGGAGTGGGGGATATTTTCTTGGCACACTTTGGGCCCCTTAGTACCATTACAGCCTACCGGAGTATTGCTGCTGACCATGTCCATCCCTTTATGACTACAGTGTACCCATCTTCTTTTGGCTCCTTCCAGCAGGATAATGCACCATGTCACAAAGCTCAAATCATCTCACCACTGGTTTCTTGAACATGACAATGAGTTCACTGTACTTCAATGGCCTCCACAGTCACCAGATCTCAATCCAATAGAGCACCTTTGGGATGTGGTGGAACGGGAGAGGATGTGCAGCCAACAAATCTTCAGCAACTGCATGACACTATCATGCCAATAAGGACCAAAATCTCTAAAGAATGTTTCCAACACCTTGTTGAATCTATGTCACAAAGATTTAAGGCAGTTCTAAAGGCAAAGCGGGGTCCAACCCGGTAATAGCAAAATGTACCCAACAAAATGGTCGGTGAGTGTAAGTAGGAAGAGATCCTCCTGAGATATTAATTTGGCTTTTTCAAATCTGTGTTTAGGAAAGTTACATGGACAGAAATGGAAAAACTGACCCCTTAGAGGCGCTAGTTTGTGTAGTTGTCTCTGTCTTGAAGTGGTATTAAACATTTTTATTACAGCTTACCATTTCTTAATGTGGTGACTGCATTAGTTTGCTTTTTTGGGGGATTTTTTTCTTCATTTTCATTTGGTGATCCAGCCAGTAATAATGGCCATACGTGCTTCAATAAAGGATTGATTTATTTTCCAATCTCTTTCAAAAAGGAAGTTAAGCAATGCAGTTGGCATGCCACACACGGGGGAAGTGGATTTCGATCAATAGTTGAGATTCGATTGGAAGTTATAGATTGCAACTTTGTTTGCACCATGTGCTCTCATAATCTGATCAATTAACACATGATCAAATTTATAGATAAAGTGTCTCAATGCTACCAATCAATACAAAATAGCCTATTGACTCATTGAATCCGATTTAAATCCAGTCTAAATCAGTCAGAAGGGAAGTTTAGCCATCCGATGGTTTGCACATTTTATTGAATGACACATTGATTGGATAACAAAATCAAAGCATACATGGCCACCTAATTCTGTTATTTTTCCTTCAACAGCATTGGCAGTTAGAAGTTTAATACAAACCATTTAACAATGGTCAGTTTGTATTTAGGTAGAAACTTTATTCCAAAGGGCTCAAAAAAGAAAACTTTTGCTGCTACTTCTTAAAAAGTAGCTGGAGTTCAGCTTCAATTGGTTACTCAAGACCATCTAAATCTACTAGTTCATCTAACACTACCCTCCCCCCAGAATGACAATGCTGCCATCCAAAGATGTCTCCATTACTCCTCCATCCAGAATGAAAACAACCAAAAGACAGCGAGCGTGTTCCTGGCCAGATCACTAGGGGAAAATAAAGATAAAAAGCCTAAAACTAATACAGCCACCACATTTAAGGTCTTGTAAGCTATATTAAAGCCTACCTTCACTCAAAACGTGAAGATTATGTATGAACATAGAGGGGTACCTAATAAGTGTTATAAAATATGGGACATGTGGTGTAGCTCCCCAATGACTGTAGATAAAAAAAGAAACAAATTTAACTTAATTGCTAGAAGAAAAAGGAAATCAATGTAAAACAAATGTAAAATAAATTGAAGGATTGCGATTTTGGGTTGTGGGCGAAATAAGGTAATAATGTGGGAAATGTACTAAGGTTGTATTGAATGGTGTAGGTAAGAGGATTGCATATGGGATTACTGTTTTGGAAATAATGTACACATTATGATGTAAGCTTACGCAGTAAAAAGTTTGAAAAAAACAAAACAAAGTGAAGTTCCACTTGTGGGCGGGATCTACTGCGCCCATGCACACTGAGGTATACGTCACACAGAGCATGCTCATTAATGCCCCGGACCAGGCGGAGACTGCAGTCACGTGAAAAGTCAAACATTAGGACAGTTCCCCGACTTGGATATGAGCTCTACTATGTGTACTGTTGAAGTGCAGCGCTCCTCTGATAGGTGGTATGTCCCATGTTGCTACACACTGGGGTTGATTTACTAAAACTGGAGAGTGCAAAATCTGGAAGCTGATTGGTTTCTATGAAGAGCTGCACAAGATTTTGCACTCACCAGTTTTAGCAAATCAACCCCACTGTACTTGAATGTTTTGCATTAGGAGGGACAAACTGAGCCTGCACCCTCTCCACCAGTCCAGCATACCTCTGTTACCTCTCTCCTAATGACAGAATGGGGTCCCGATGAGCACATAGCACAGACCTCATGCGTGCTCATTAACACTTTCCACTCCTGTACCTCGTGACTAGGCCTTAGATCTCTGTAATGCTAGTTTTCTCCCAGTTACCATGGGAGACAGACAGCTAGGGAGGGAGCCAGAGTACTGACCCCTTCGCTTTTGGAGGACCTGTCACCTAACCAGCTACCAAGCCTAACAATTGGTTGCTTTTAGCGTGTTCTTCACTTCGGTTACCCATGGCAACTACCTCCTCTTCCTTGTCTTGCCGAGTTACCTCTTGTAGTTGTGTCACTCATACCCCATAGTGCTTCACAGACCCAGGTTCTTTTGATTACATCAGAACCCAATATGGACCCCTTTTGAATAACCTCAGACCAGGCCCAAAGCAGTTGAAACAACTTTACTGTTGGCAGTATAACAGGCTAAATTCCCTGTCCTAACTAAACCTAACTGTGGCTGCCCCAGCATTCCTGCACAAGTAGAGCCCTTATAGGCAAAGTCCGTAGTGGCGAAATCGCAGATGCTGGTGTCCCAAAGAGTCAACATCTTTTTCTCCAGCAGCAGCTCTTTGGAACTCAAGGCTTGGCCAACCTGTCGAGTCTGGTCCCCTGTCCCTTTTATAAAGTCACAAGACCAGTGAGTCAGACCCAAAAAAGCCCAATATAGATTGGGAACAGCGGCAAGAGACATTAACAACTGCCACTGGCTAAAGCAGTCATGCCAACTAACTCATAGTAGGCAACCTGCCTATAAACTGGTTACATGCACAAGGAGGCTATAAGACCATTCACAAAGCAAACTCACGCATGCGCAGTAGGGAGCCAACTGTGGTTCCTCAGGAAGCCACAGCCAGCTCCCAAATCCAAAATGGTGGCTTGAGGAACCTGGAACAGTAACAAGAACTGGCTGCAAGAAGACAGCGCTGGATCCAGGCACTGGTAAATACCTGATCTTAAAAATCAGCAGCTACAGTATTTGAAAGCTGAAGTTCCTCTTTAAATGCATATTTTTGGGTTTAATACCGCTTTAATATTTTCTGAGTAATTGATCTTGAACAGGCATTCAGATTAGGGAGACAGAACTAAAGTTGAACTCCAAGCAGATATAAAAAGATACAATTCAGTTCTGTCTTCATGAAAGTAGTACTAAACATTTAGAGTTAACTTACCCGCTTGCCAACTGCATCACTTACTGTAGATGTACAGCAGCAGAGCGGCTCTTCTGAGTATGGTATGGTACGGTACGTGAACTGGCACTTTCAGGTAGGGGGGATTACACAGCACAAGCCGATCATCGGTTGCCGGCCATTGGATGTCAGCCAGAACCCGCTGATCGGTGAGGAGAGAGACAGGACAGAGCTCCGCTTATGTAATCAAGGCAGAGCTCTGTCCTGTCAGTGGGGAATTGATGGATTTTGATTCCCTGCGAGGCAGGGAATAAAATCTATCACTTCCCTTAGAAAAAGTACCACACATAGTGTACGCAAATACAGACTAGGCACACATGTAACCCTTTGGTTGCCCTAGCTGTTTAACCTCTTCCCAGCCAGTGCCATTAGTACAGTGACATTGTGCATATTTTTAGCACTGATCACTGTATTAGTGCCACCTATTCCCACAAAGTGTCAGTTAGTGTCACACTATCCGTCGCAAGTTGCTGATCACCAGCATTACTAGTATAAAAAAAAGATACAAATTCCAGTATATATTCCATCATTTGTAGACACTATAACTTTTGTGCAAACCAATCAATAAACACTTACTAGGATTTTTTATGTAGCAGAATACATATTGACATAAATTTATGAAGAAAATAGGATTTTTCTGTCATACTTACCTGTAAAATCCTTTTCTTGGAGTACATCACGGGACACAGAGCAACCATAATAATGACTATATAGGTTAAACGCCACCTACTGGTGGATGGACACTGGCAGATAGTCAAACAGGAAGTCCACCCCTATATAACCCCTCCTACACAGGAAGGACCTCAGTTTTGTAGCAAAGCAATGAATATCCCAAAAAAGATGGGAGGGACCTCTGTGTCCTGTGATGTACTCCAAGAAAAGGATTTTACAGGTAAGTATGATGGAAAAATTCTATTTTCTTTATCGTACATCACGGGACACAGAGCAACCATAATAATGACTATATGGGATGTCCTAAAGCAATGCACTTGAGGGGAAGGAGACAATCACAGAAACTGCCACCCGAGAATCCAATGAAAATAGTTAACTTGGATGCCTCCTGCCCATCCTGGACTCTACTGGAAGCGCAAACCAGGCAGCACAAACCAAATCAAGTAATTCTGACCACCAGAACTACCTCCAGAGTATGCAGTGATCCAACTCCTGCCAACTGAGGATCAGACAAGGCAAGACATTGTCTTGATTCCAGTGAAAACCAGACACCATTCTAGGCAAAAACTAGATGAGGACACAACATCATCACCTTAATATGATGCAAGACCAAAAACGGCTCCTTGCGTGAAAGAGCCGCCAACTCTGACACTTCACTTAGTGGAGTAATAGCAACCAAAAAAGCCACCTTCCGAGATAAAGGACTAACAGAATCTCTTGACTGGTTCAAAAAGTGGCCTCTACAAGGACAGTAAGATCAAATTCAAGTCCCAAGGACACAAGAATGGCCTGACAGGCGAGACGGTCTACGTTACACGCTGTATGAACAAAGGAGTGAGAAACAACAGCCCCTGGAAAAAAAATGTATAGGGACGAACCCTGACCGTTAACAGTACTTAAAGCCAATCTCCTTTCCCCTACCGATTGGAGAAAGAGAGAGAAAATCTCCCACTTACATACTTCTGTGGGTGCCACTTCCTGTCTTCACCCCAGGCAAAAAAATATTTTCAAGTCCTGTATTGAAGTTCCCCGAAGTTGGCTTCCAGGGGCTCAACAGTGCTGAGATACAGGACTCAAGACCATTAGGTCCCTTCCGGATTTTTCACAAAAGTTGTGGCAGAAGTCGAAACAGAGGGAAAGCTTCAATAAGGGAGAACTGGTCCCTAAAGCGTTACCAGTGCATCTACCCCTATTGCCAGTGGGACCCCCGTCCTGGACACAACCTGTCCCAACTTGTTGTAGAACTTGGAATCTAGTAGATTCACCTGCAGAGTTCCCCCTGCCACTATTCTATACCTGGAATATGCACTGACGATAGAGACAGCACTTATGCTGTCCCAGACAGAATGTGGTTCACCTTCCTGAGCAGAATGACTCCTGGTGCCGCCCTGGTGGTTGATATATATATGCCCCTGCAGAGGCTTTTCCGGATATAACCTTCAACTGGTTTGTACCATAATCCAGAGCAAGGTGTACTGGCCAAAACTCCAAGATATTTATGGTCAGTATACTCCCCTGTGAAGTCCACGGAACTGTACCCACCCTCAAACCAAACAGAGGAACTTGCATTAGTGGTTATCTTCTAATACCTGAAACACGAAGCGTGTGTGCAAACCTGCACTTACGCAATACGCGCCCATGGAGACATGCATTTATGGAATACGGCATCCATGCAAACACGTATATCTACGCAACATGCATACACACTTATGCCCACATGTCTATACCAACATATGCTTATAAAAACCTGCATTCACGCAACATGCGTCCATGCAAACGCGCCATCACGGCCAGCCTTGGGAGGCTGCATGCTGGGCGCCGCCCGCTTGTCAGGCGCGGGGGCCACGGGGCGGGGCCCTCTGCGAACATGTGCCTTTGCAGGCTTGTGTTCTATGCAAGTAAGCAAGCATGTATACTATGCTGCACCTAGGCCCATACTAGTTATAGTCAGGATTAGCCAAGTACATAGGCATCCAATGCAGCCTCTATGCTGCTTCAACAGCCTAAGGCCTCTTCCACACCTGTGCAACTCAGTGGCATCTCCAGCTTTCATATTTAGGGGGGGCACATGGGGGGACAGGGACAAAAGTAGGAGGGCAACTATAAAATGTATATATACACAGTATATATATATATATATATATATATATATATATATATATATATATATATATATACACAGTATATATATATATATATATATATATATATATATATATATATATACATATATATATATATATATATACATATATATATATATACATATATATATATATATATATATATATATATATATATATATATATATATATATATATATATATATATATATATATATATATATATATATATATATATATATATATATATATATAAAAATCTCTATATATCCTGGGGCCCTTTACTACGATCCCACAACGGGCCCTTTCACATGTTCTGCAGTAAGCTCCCTTCCTACTGTATTGGGGCCCCCCCAGGGTGGCAGAAAACAAGAGATATATGTCACCAGCATACCAAGAAAATATAAGGGTCCAAAGCAGTGGGAGAACTATCAGGGTTGCAAAGGATGTCTTGCCACCGGACCCTGGTATTCTGCCACTGTGGGGTTCCCCAGCCTCCTCTTGCCATCCTGCCCCTGCTATTGACAGCGCTGGTCTGGCATCTCTTGGAATTTACAGGTTGGTTCTCCTGTCCTAAGGACAGGAGAAATCAGTGTTTTTTCAGTAACTGAGAGTCCTGGTCCTGCAACTTGCTCTTCTCCTTGCCAATGAGGATGCAGGGGAAGGAGCAGATCGGGCGGCTGTGGTTGTGTGAGCGCTCACATTATGTAGTGTCAGCGAGCAGAGGGAGGGGGGAGGAATCACCCGCAGGAGCTGACTGGGGACGCTCCTACCCAGGGCTGTGTTTTGGCCTAGGCCGACAAGGCCTAGGCCTAGGGCGGCACTTTGCGGGGGGCGGCAAAAAGGGCCGCCCCCCCGCATGAGATAGTATATATTGGATTGAACCACTGAAGGGAAGAATTTATCAATAATTGCCTTCAAAGAGTTGCCAACATCCCGAATTAGTGGAAAAAATAAGACCCCTAAGTAGAGGAGCTTATATACCCCCCAGTATAATGGGACTTTGTAGGCGAACCATAATGGATTAGATAAAAAAATGTTTTATTTATTTGAAAAATCATAAAAACAAGGTACATTTGGTTATAGATCTCAACAGGAATATTTATACAATAAAATTTGCTATCCTGTAATAATTTACGTATACTTCCATTCATAATAGAATATTTTCTCTAGAAGCCTGACATGTTTCAGGACGATGTCCCTTCTTCAGAGGCGTATTGCAGAGAGAAAAGTCGCATATATAGGAGATACATTCTGAAATAACAAATGAAAACAATTTGCACAGAGGGAACAATATGAACCACAAAGGTTTAGTAACCTAACAACCCACCATGTCCACCATACATACCAACAAGAAGTTTTCAAGAATGAAAGATATATATGACTGCACCCCAACATGCAATTTGGCATAGGGTAGCAGGCTAGATCCTTTTAAAAGAAAAACACACTGGTTGTCGGCTGATCAGCCAGTGTAAGATAGTAGCTATCCGTCGGCTTCAGAAATGGCCTCGCAAAGGCCCCCCAAAAAGGAAGGACAACCCCGCTGGATCCCAGATTGCCCTTTAAAAAAGAAAAATAAGCTTATGAGTAATTTTCTCAAAAGACCATAAATTTGCATATATCCTATACATCTTTTGTTATCCATTCACCCAAAAAGAAAAGGACCATAGATTGTGGCTAAATGTTTCAGTATATCAGGATAATACTCTCTGGAATATAGAAAGGAGGACATACTGGCAGGCCTGCTGGATATAGGGGATTAATGATGGGCCCTTTTTAAATTGAAGAAGAATTAAATGTAGATTGATCAATTAATCACATCAGTGAGCCATTAGTCAAATAGGTATAGAGCAGGCAAGTAAGAAGAGTATGGCAAAGTATGCTTGATTTTGTCTCAGAGAGGTGTCACAGAGCGGTAAGACATCCAGTTCAGAGGGAAGGAAATTTTTAGTTTTACTTACTTATTAGGTGCAAGGATAGTACTTAGGCAGCTGGGGCGGAGAGCGTCCTGAGGGTTTGATGGTGGGATAGCACACTGGGCAGAACGCCAAGACGTGGCTTAAATAGCCACCGGCGCCTGCGCAGTGTGATTCCAATCGGAGATGTCAGCAGAGGAAGGAATATCACTCTGCAGTGTGCGCATGCGTCAGAACGGAGCGACGCATACAGGAAGGGCGGATATCCGGAGATCCTAGAGGAAAGGAAACTCCGGAATCACGCCGTCCCAGGGGGTGGTGTCATTGCGCATAGCACAGCGCATGACAACGTCCTGTCAGGCTAATACTTGTGAGGATAAGGAACTAGGCTGAAGCATTTAAGAAAGAGAGAGAAAACCATAAGGAGGATGGAAAAGGAAAAGAAGGAGGATGGAAAGAAAAGGGGAAAAGAAAGTTGGATTGAAAAAGAGAATGGAAATATGTAAATAATAAAAATAAAAAAAATAAAAAATAAAAAAAGTGTAAAAAATACAGAAAAATAAATATAAAAAAATATATGAAAAATCATGAAATTAGAGTCAACATATGAAAAAATAAATATGAAAGAGTATATGAAAAATCATGAAGTTAAAGTCAACATTGATTCCATTTAGTTTAACAACCTAAGGAAGGGGAGATGTATGGAAAGTGTATATATATATATATATATATATATATATATATATATATATATATATATATATATATATATATATATATATATATATATATATATATATATATATATATATATATATATATATATATATATATATATATATATTTTTATATATTCAAAAAACGGGAGGGAGAAAAAAACGAGGTGTCCAGAAAAGGGCCCCAGGGGACGGTCTGCACGGCACCCCCCCCAGAAAACCGAGGTGCTGGGAGAGCGTCATGCAGATCAACCCCACCGACGCACGAACACACCGACATGACAAGCCCGATTAGACGGACGAGTCTGCAGTGTAAAAAAGTGCCACGCCGTCATCCAAGATGGTTCGGCGTGGCCCACGTGCGCCGAGCGAGGACAGATCCAAAGCCAGGCAACCACAAAAATAATTGTAGACTAAATAGGAGAGTTTTAGAACTCTTTTGGATAGTAACCTTCAAAGTGATTACAGAAGACATCATTCTTGCAAATAAAGCATGGTGGGCATAATTGGGTAGGCAAAGGATGAATAAACGTACATGACAGGAAATTTTTTGCATGTACAATCAATTCGATACATCAAAATACAACTGTTGTTATACATATGTAAACATATTAGGGATATATTTTATGAATACAGACAACGTCGTCAAAGGATATCTACACAGAGTTCATCATCACAGACCTGGTTAACTCGTCCATTATTGCTAGAAAATTCAAAAAAATGTTCTACGAAAATGATTGACATTTTGTTAGATATGCAGTATTAAATGCCTTATTCCTTTTCACACCCCCCTGAGACAAAACCCTCCAAGAAGGGGCGAAAACTCATCTGGGTATTCAAACCTGGGAATTGTGTTGCATTGAGGTTAGCTATCCAGCGGGCCTCCCTCTGGAGCAAGATCTTGTTCCAATCACCACCCCTCGTGTCCGGATGGACACGGTCAAGGATGGTGAATTGGACAAGGGGAAACTTTCCTGTATGATGGTCACGCACATGTCGCCCCAGAGGGAGGTCCGGATCCGCCTGCCTCATGCTGGTGATATGTCGTGCCGCCCTTTTATGGAATTGTAATTTGGTCTTGCCAACGTAGAAACATCCACATTGGCAAGTGAGTAAATAAACAACTCCAGGGGTCTTGCAATTAGAGAAGTGTCTCGGTCTGTACATTCTTCCATTGGGTAATTTGAATTTGTTTTTTGTGTTCATATAGCGACAACATGAACATCCACCACATGTGAAGGTACCTAGTCGCTTACATGTATCTGAACGAAAGTTGCCTGTATATTCACTTTTTACAAGGTAATCCCCCAATGAACGGGCCTTCCTATATGTGATAGTGGGTGTCGCAGTTATGTGTGGTTTTAGATTGGGGTCTATTTGTAATAGATGCCAATGTTTTTGCAGGATATTCTTGAGAGTCCCATGCTGCTTATTGTAGGTGGTAATTACCCTAATAGTTGGTTGAGAGGTGGGAGCAGTTTTTTTTAGAGAACAGGATGTTATGTCTTAGTTGTCCTCGGGCTCTTTTAAATGCTTTTTTTAGGCATGTAGGTGAATAACCACGTTCGAGGAGTCTCTCTCTTAGTTTATTGGCTTCCCTAAAAAAGTCAGTATCGTTTGAGCAGTTGCGCCTGAGTCTTAGATATTGCCCGTAAGGGATGGATGCAACTAATGATTTGGGATGTGAACTTGAAGCGTGTAGGATAGTATTTCCAGCGGTCTCTTTCCGATAGAGACCACTGGAAAGGGATCCGTCTGTGGATTTGGTTATACTTAAATCTAAAAAGGTAATTGAAGTATCGCTGAAAACCATCGTGAAAAACAGATTGGAAGTATTTGAATTCATAATATGTATGAAGGAGTGAAGAGCCTCAGATGTACCATTCCATATCATGAATATATCGTCTATATACCTGAACCATGCTGCTACATGGGTGGTATATAGCGAGAGCTTGTCATCTGATAGGAGGGACCGCTCCCATTCCCCCAGGTACAGGTTGGCATACGATGGGGCACAACATGTCCCCATCGCAACCCCCTGCACCTGGAGGTAGTGGGAGCCGTCAAAAGTGAAAAAATTGTGTGTTAGAATGAAATCAAGAAAGTCCAACAAAAAAGAATTGAGTTTGCGATCATCTTTGTGAGATTGTGACAAGATGTGTCTAATGGCTGAGAGTCCTGCATCATGCGGAATAGAGCTGTATAATGCCTCGACGTCGATGGCTACTAGGAGTGAGTGTGGTAATGCATGTAATTCTTCCAGATTCTGCAACAAATGGATGGTGTCCTTAGTATATGAAAACAGACCTGAAACGTAAGGTCTGAGATGGCTATCTACAAACTTACTCAGGTTTTCCGTTAGGGACCCATTACCGGAGATAATAGGGCATCCGGTGGCGGTTTCTTTATTTTTGTGTATTTTGGGAAGACAATACAATGTGGGGGTACGTGGATATGGAGTTCTTATGTATTCCCAGATATCTTTATCAATAGCTCCGCTGCCGAATGCTTTGTCAACCAACTGGTGCAGGGTCCTCTGACACTTCTCTATCATCTATTACGACTACACTTCTTCGTTCTGATCAAGATTTTTTAGACCATTAAATGGAGACTTACTCTCCAAATCCACCAATCCATTAACCTCTCTATCACCCAACACTCTTAACATTGTTAACCTCTCTAATCATTCACTTACACAGGCCGAAAGCGACCTACTACACAAGGGCCTTAGTTTCTGTCCAGATGCAGACCTAGATCCCTTTGAAGTTATTAAGGATCTACACCTCTTTGTAAGAAAATTATACTATAAAAGTACCATTTCCAAAGAGAAAGCTAAAAATATCTCTCAAACAGAAACTAAAAGAGCAGATGAGGCACTTGAGGATCTCCTAATCCTCCTCGAGGAACAAGACCCCAGTGACCTCATCGATACAATTGATATTGAAAATCTCTTAGAGGAACATATTAAAAAGGAAGTTCCATTATGCCCAGATCAACAAAGAAAATTCAAGAAAGTCAGATAAATTTCCACCTTTTACAACTAATCCCAATTTAGCTGCATTCATAGCATCCACCACCTCAGAGGTCAAAAAATTAAAAATCAAAAAATCTCAAACCTCCCAAGGTAATCTCTCCAATGATGAACTACTGGCCCTAGAAACCCTCAAAAAGGAATACTCTCTCACGATCAAGCCATCAGACAAAGGTGGCAACATTGTCATCATGACTAATGAGCAGTATAAAAATATGTGCCTAAAAGTCGTCACCAATTTATCATGGTATAAACCCATTTCAAAAAGCATTGTAGATAAATTCCATACCCCTTTTTATGACTTGGTTGACAAAGCATTCGGCAGCGGAGCTATTGATAAAGATATCTGGGAATACATAAGAACTCCATATCCACGTACCCCCACATTGTATTGTCTTCCCAAAATACACAAAAATAAAGAAACCCCCACCGGACGCCCTATTATCTCCGGTAATGGGTCCCTAACGGAAAACCTGAGTAAGTTTGTAGATAGCCATCTCAGACCTTACGTTTCAGGTCTGTTTTCATATACTAAGGACACCATCCATTTGTTGCAGAATCTGGAAGAATTACATGCATTACCACACTCACTCCTAGTAGCCATCGATGTCGAGGCATTATACAGCTCTATTCCGCATGATGCAGGACTCTCAGCCATTAGACACATCTTGTCACAATCTCACAAAGATGATCGCAAACTCAATTCTTTTTTGTTGGACTTTCTTGATTTCATTCTAACACACAATTTTTTCACTTTTGACGGCTCCCACTACCTCCAGGTGCAGGGGGTTGCGATGGGGACATGTTGTGCCCCATCGTATGCCAACTTGTACCTGGGGGAGTGGGAGCGGTCCCTCCTATCAGATGACAAGCTCTCGCTATATACCACCCATATAGCAGCATGGTTCAGGTATATAGAAGATATATTTATGATATGGAATGGTACATCTGAGGCTCTTCACTCCTTCATACATATTATGAATTCAAATACTTCCAATCTGTTTTTCACGATGGTTTTCAGCGATACTTCAATTACCTTTTTAGATTTAAGTATAACCAAATCCACAGACGGATCCCTTTCCAGTGGTCTCTATCGGAAAGAGACCGCTGGAAATACTATCCTACACGCTTCAAGTTCACATCCCAAATCATTAGTTGCATCCATCCCTTACGGGCAATATCTAAGACTCAGGCGCAACTGCTCAAACGATACTGACTTTTTTAGGGAAGCCAATAAACTAAGAGAGAGACTCCTCGAACGTGGTTATTCACCTACATGCCTAAAAAAAGCATTTAAAAGAGCCCGAGGACAACTAAGACATAACATCCTGTTCTCTAAAAAAACTGCTCCCACCTCTCAACCAACTATTAGGGTAATTACCACCTACAATAAGCAGCATGGGACTCTCAAGAATATCCTGCAAAAACATTGGCATCTATTACAAATAGACCCCAATCTAAAACCACACATAACTGCGACACCCACTATCACATATAGGAAGGCCCGTTCATTGGGGGATTACCTTGTAAAAAGTGAATATACAGGCAACTTTCGTTCAGATACATGTAAGCGACTAGGTACCTTCACATGTGGTGGATGTTCATGTTGTCGCTATATGAACACAAAAAACAAATTCAAATTACCCAATGGAAGAATGTACAGACCGAGACACTTCTCTAATTGCAAGACCCCTGGAGTTGTTTATTTACTCACTTGCCAATGTGGATGTTTCTACGTTGGCAAGACCAAATTACAATTCCATAAAAGGGCGGCACGACATATCACCAGCATGAGGCAGGCGGATCCGGACCTCCCTCTGGGGCGACATGTGCGTGACCATCATACAGGAAAGTTTCCCCTTGTCCAATTCACCATCCTTGACCGTGTCCATCCGGACACGAGGGGTGGTGATTGGAACAAGATCTTGCTCCAGAGGGAGGCCCGCTGGATAGCTAACCTCAATGCAACACAATTCCCAGGTTTGAATACCCAGATGAGTTTTCGCCCCTTCTTGGAGGGTTTTGTCTCAGGGGGGTGTGAAAAGGAATAAGGCATTTAATACTGCATATCTAACAAAATGTCAATCATTTTCGTAGAACATTTTTTTGAATTTTCTAGCAATAATGGACGAGTTAACCAGGTCTGTGATGATGAACTCTGTGTAGATATCCTTTGACGACGTTGTCTGTATTCATAAAATATATCCCTAATATGTTTACATATGTATAACAACAGTTGTATTTTGATGTATCGAATTGATTGTACATGCAAAAAATTTCCTGTCATGTACGTTTATTCATCCTTTGCCTACCCAATTATGCCCACCATGCTTTATTTGCAAGAATGATGTCTTCTGTAATCACTTTGAAGGTTACTATCCAAAAGAGTTCTAAAACTCTCCTATTTAGTCTACAATTATTTTTGTGGTTGCCTGGCTTTGGATCTGTCCTCGCTCGGCGCACGTGGGCCACGCCGAACCATCTTGGATGACGGCGTGGCACTTTTTTACACTGCAGACTCGTCCGTCTAATCGGGCTTGTCATGTCGGTGTGTTCGTGCGTCGGTGGGGTTGATCTGCATGACGCTCTCCCAGCACCTCGGTTTTCTGGGGGGGTGCCGTGCAGACCGTCCCCTGGGGCCCTTTTCTGGACACCTCGTTTTTTTCTCCCTCCCGTTTTTTGAATATATAAAAATATATATATATACACTTTCCATACATCTCCCCTTCCTTAGGTTGTTAAACTAAATGGAATCAATGTTGACTCTAATTTCATGATTTTTCATATATTTTTTATATTTATTTTTCTATATTTTTTACACTTTTTTTATTTTTTTTATTTTTATTATTTACATATTTCCATTCTCTTTTTCAATCCAACTTTCTTTTCCCCTTTTCTTTCCATCCTCCTTTTCCTTTTCCATCCTCCTTACGGTTTTCTCTCTCTTTCTTAAATGCTTCAGCCTAGTTCCTTATCCTCACAAGTATTAGCCTGACAGGACGTTGTCATGCGCTGTGCTATGCGCAATGACACCACCCCCTGGGACGGCGTGATTCCGGAGTTTCCTTTCCTCTAGGATCTCCGGATATCCGCCCTTCCTGTATGCGTCGCTCCGTTCTGACGCATGCGCACACTGCAGAGTGATATTCCTTCCTCTGCTGACATCTCCAATTGGAATCACACTGCGCAGGCGCCGGCGGCTATTTAAGCCGCGTCTTAGCGTTCTGCCCAGTGTGCTATCCCACCATCAAACCCTCAGGACGCTCTCCGCCCCAGCTGCCTAAGTACTATCCTTGCACCTAATAAGTAAGTAAAACTAAAAATTTCCTTCCCTCTGAACTGGATGTCTTACCGCTCTGTGACACCTCTCTATGAGACAAAATCAAGCATACTTTGCCATACTCTTCTTACTTGCCTGCTCTATACCTATTTGACTAATGGCTCACTGATGTGATTAATTGATCAATCTACATTTAATTCTTCTTCAATTTAAAAAGGGCCCATCATTAATCCCCTATATCCAGCAGGCCTGCCAGTATGTCCTCCTTTCTATATTCCAGAGAGTATTATCCTGATATACTGAAACATTTAGCCACAATCTATGGTCCTTTTCTTTTTGGGTGAATGGATAACAAAAGATGTATAGGATATATGCAAATTTATGGTCTTTTGAGAAAATTACTCATAAGCTTATTTTTCTTTTTTAAAGGGCAATCTGGGATCCAGCGGGGTTGTCCTTCCTTTTTGGGGGGCCTTTGCGAGGCCATTTCTGAAGCCGACGGATAGCTACTATCTTACACTGGCTGATCAGCCGACAACCAGTGTGTTTTTCTTTTAACCACTTCAGCCCCGGAAGGATTTACCCCCTTCCTGACCAGAGCACTTTTTACAATTTGGCACTGCGTCGCTTTAACTGCTAATTGCGCGGTCATGCAATGCTGTAACCAAACGAAATTTGCGTCCTTTTCTTCCCACAAATAGAGCTTTCTTTTGATGGTATTTGATCACCTCTGCCGTTTTTATTTTTTGCGCTATACACGGAAAAAGACCGAAAATTTTGAAAAAAAATGATATTTTCTACTTTTTGTTCTAAAAAAAATCCAATAAACTCAATTTTAGTCATACATTTTGGCCACATGTCTTTGGTAAAAAAAATGTCAATAAGTGTATATTTATTGGTTTGCGCAAAAGTTATAGCGCCTACAAACTAGGGTACATTTTCTGGAATTTACACAGTCTTTAATTTATGACTGCCTATGTCATTTCTTGAGGTGCTAAAATGACAGGGCAGTACAAAACCCCCACAAATGACCCCATTTTGGAAAGTAGACACCCCAAGGAAATTGCTGAGAGGCATGTTGAGCTCATTGAATATTCATTTTTTTTGTCCCAAGTGATTGAATAATGAAAAAAAAAAAAAAAAAATTACAAAAAGTTGTCACTAAATGATATATTGCTCACACAGGCCATGGGCCTATGTGGAATTGCACCCCAAAATACATTTAGCTGCTTCTCCTGAGTATGGGGATACCACATGTGTGGGACTTTTTGGGAGCCTAGCCGCATACGGGGCCCCGAAAACCAATCACTGCCTTCAGGATTTCTAAGGGCGTACATTTTTGATTTTACTCCTCACTACCTATCACAGTTTTGAAGGCCATAAAATGCCCAGATGGCACAAACCCCCCCCAAGCTATTTGCTGAGAGGCATGTTGAGTCCATGGAATATTTTATATTTTGACACAAGTTGCGGGAAAGTGACAATTTTTTTTTTTTTTTTTTTTTGCACAAAGTTGTCACTAAATGATATATTGCTCACACAGGTCATGGGCATATGTGGAATTGCACCCCAAAATACATTCTGCTGCTTCTCTTGAGTACGGGGATACCACATGTGTGGGACTTTTTAGGAGCCTAGCCGCGTACGGGACCCCGAAAACCAATCACCGCCTTCAGGATTTCTAAGGGTGTACATTTTTGATTTCACTCTTCACTGCCTATCACAGTTTCGGAGGCCATGGAATGCCCAGGTGGCACAAACCCCCCCCAAATGACCCCATTTTGGAAAGTAGACACCCCAAGCTATTTGCTGAGAGGCATGGTGAGTATTTTGCAGCTCTCATTTGTTTTTGAAAATGAAGAAAGACAAAAAAAAAAATTTTTTTTTTCTTTTTTTAATTTTCAAAACTTTGTGACAAAAAGTGAGGTCTGCAAAATACTCACTATACCTCTCAGCAAATAGCTTGGGGTGTCTACTTTCCAAAATGGGGTCATTTGGGGGGTGGTTTGTTCCACCTGGGCATTCCATGGCCTCCGAGACTGTGATAGGCAGTGAAGAGTGAAATCAAAAATTTACGCCCTTAGAAAGCCTGAAGGCGGTGCTTGGTTTTCGGGGTCCCATACGTGGCTAGGCTCCCAAAAAGTCTCACACATGTGGTATCCCCGTACTCAGGAGAAGCAACAGAATGTATTTTGGGGTGTAATTTCACATATTCCCATGGCATGTTTGAGCAATATATCATTTAGTGACAACTTTGTGCAAAAAAAAAAAAAAAAAAAATAATAATTTGTCTCTTTCCCGCAACTTGTGTCACAATATAAAATATTCCATGGACTCGACATGCCTCTCAGCAAATAGCTTGGGGTGTCTACTTTCCAAAATGGGGTCATTTGGGGGGGTTTGAACTGTCCTGGCATTTTATGCACAACATTTAGAAGCTTATGTCACACATCACCCACTCTTCTAACCACTTGAAGACAAAGCCCTTTCTGACACTTTTTGATTACATGAAAAAATTATTTTTTTTTGCAAGAAAATTACTTTGAACCCCCACACATTATATATTTTTTTAAAGCAAATGCCCTACAGATTAAAATGGTGGGTGTTTATTTTTTTTTTTTCACACAGTATTTGCGCAGCGATTTTTCAAACGCATTTTTTTGGGAAAAAACACACTTTTTTACATTTTAATGCACTAAAACACACTATATTGCCCAAATGTTTGATGAAATAAAAAAGATGATCTTAGGCCGAGTACATGGATACCAAACATGACATGCTTTACAATTGCGCACAAACGTGCAGTGACAACAAAATAAATACATTTTTAAAAGCCTTTAAAAGCCTTTACAGGTTACCACTTTAGATTTACAGAGGAGGTCTACTGCTAAAATTACTGCCCTCGATCTGACCGTCGCGGTGATACCTCACATGCATGGTGCAATTGCTGTTTACATTTGACGCCAGACCGACGCTTGCGTTCGCCTTAGCGCGAGAGCAGGGGGGACAGGGGTGCTTTTTTTTTTTTTTTTCTTTATTATTTTTTTGCTTTTTTATCTTATTTTAAAACTGTTCCTTTCATTTTTTTTTTTTTTTAATCATTTTTATTGTTATCTCAGGGAATGTAAATATCCCCTATGATAGCAATAGGTAGTGACAGGTACTCTTTTTTGAAAAAATTGGGGTCTATTAGACCCTAGATTTCTCCTCTGCCCTCAAAGCATCTGACCACACCAAGATCGGTATGATAAAATGCTTTCCCAATTTCCCAATGGCGCTATTTACATCCGGCGAAATCTAAGTCATAAAATGCTCGTAGCTTCCGGTTTCTTAGGCCATAGAGATGTTTGGAGCCACTCTGGTCTCTGATCAGCTCTATGGTCAGCTGGCTGAATCACCGGCTGCATTATCAGGTTCCCTGTTGAGACAGGAGAGCCAGAGAAAAACACGGAAGACGGTGGGGGGGGGGCATTCTCTCCCACTGCTTGTAAAAGCAGTCTAGAGGCTAATTAGCTGCTAGGATTGCTTCTACATGAAAGCCGACCGCTGGCTGAAAAGAATGATACCAAGATGATACCTAAACCTGCAAGCATCATTCTGGTATAACCACTCAAAGTCGTGAATGCTGTACCTGAAGACAAAAATATGGTTAACAATAAAGCACAGTAAACGGTAAAGTATAAAAAATTGCAGACCTGAAAAGCAAACATGATAAAACATAATAACAATAAAACATTGCAGAATAGAATACAGTAAAAAAGAGCAGAACAATAGAGAGAATAGAGAGAGAGAGAATAGAGAGAGAACAATAAAACGACAACTATTATTTTTTATTTTATATTTTTGTTTGTGTTTTTTTTTTTTTTTTTTACACTTTTTTTGTAACTGTAACTTTTATAACTGTAACCGGTTCCAGGTTCGGGTCTCTCAAAATGCGATGGCATCTTGGGAGACCCTGTGAAAGTGTGTCCTAGTCTGTGCAATGCTGTACCCTACGCTAATACTCAGCTAGTGAATGGTAGCGTTCAAAACATTCACCAATGCAAAGACCAGGATTGTCAGGACAGGAGGGACAATAATAGTGGGTGTCACGCCTATATCCGCGCTTGCTGCAGACACAACATCTTTTTTGGGGGGGTTCGTTGGGTAGGGGTACTCGGGAGGAGATAAAAATGCCTCTCATGCAGCCGACTGCATTTGGTTGGGGATGTGAAAGGGGGGAAGTACGGGCGCTGCAGAAGTGGTGGGTTCCCAATTAGGATTGGCGAATGCAGCAGGAAGGGCACTATGGGCATGACGGGCCTGTGTTTGTCTTCTTGGTGGCAGCGGGACACTACTTGTGCTTGCCACCTCTCACCAGCTTGAACTGCACTTATGGGACTCGCCACGTCACCAAGTGTTACTGCAGTGCTGGTTTGACTACGACCGGGGTGTACTAGGCCGCTGGCGCTTGCCAGTTCACCAAAACGCTACCAAAAAAACTGTTAACGATCGCAGGGATCAGGCCTGACTCTGCGAACGCTGCAGTTATGCATTTAGTGTTTTGTAAGTGACAGTGATCGATCGATACTGCACTTGGGTGGGCTGGGCTGGGCCGGGCGGAGGGGCAAAACGCAGGTGCTAGCAGGTATCTGGGCTGATCCCGCTAACACTGCGTTTTTGGGAACCCTAAACTGCTGGGGACGCCAGTATAGATCTGATCGGATCAGATATTGATCAGTTCAGATACTATACCACTAAGGGAGGTGTACAGTGCGTGCGTGGGTGTTAGCGCTACTGGCACTAACCTGACGCTGCCTGGGGCTGGTGCTTGCCAGTTCACCAAAACGCTACAAAAAAAACTGTTAGCGATCGCAGGGATCAGGCCTGACTCTGCGAACGCTGCAGTTATGCGTTTAGTGTTTTGTAAGTGACAGTGATCGATCGATACTGCACTTGGGTGGGCTGGGCCGAGCTGGGCGGAGGGGCAAAACGCAGGTGCTAGCAGGTATCTGGGCTGATCCCGCTAACACTGTGTTTTTGGGAACCCTAAACTGCTGGGGACGCTAGTATAGATCTGATCGGATCAGATATTGATCTGTACAGATACTATACCACTAAGGGAGGCGTATGCTGCGTGCGTGGGTGTTAGCGGTACTGGCGCTAATCTGACGCTGCCTGGGGCGACGCATATCACCGCCGGGCGATCAGGGGGCTAAATCTTTATTCGGTAATAAACGGCGGGTGCCCTGACACTATAAAAAATAAACAAACTAACCAGCGTCACCCGTAACGTTTATACAGTGATCAGTGGTGAAAGGGTTAACTAGGGGGCAATCAAGGGGTTAAAACATTTATTAGATAGTATATGGGGGTCCCTGTCGCTATAAAACTCTGACGGCGAACCTAAATATTTACGTCCCTAACTAGCATCACCAGCGACACTAATACAGCGATCAGAAAAATGATCGCTTAGCGACACTGGTGACAGGGGGTGATCAAGGGGTTAAAACTTTATTAGGGGGGGTTAGGGGGGTACCCTAGACCTACAGGGGGCCTAACACTCACTGCCCTGACACTGTAACTGTCACAAACTGACACCAATACAGTAATCAGAAAAAAAAAAAAAAAAAAACTGCTGGTGTCAGTTTGTGACAGGGGGGGGATCGGGGTGTTTAGTGTGCCTGGCATGTTCTACTGTGTGTAGTGTGTTGGTGCACTTACATTGCAGTCTTCTCTCCTCGGCCCGGAACGGAAAATACCGAGCCGAGGAGAGATGACATCATTTCCTCTGCCTCTGTGTACAATACAGAGGCAGGGAAATGATCCCATTGGCTGAGAGTGATCGCGAGGGGGGGGCCACGAATGGATGGCCTCCCCCTCACCTCAGATCGCCGGGGGAGATTTGCCGACCGCCGCAGGCACCGGGGGGGGGTCCGATCGGACCCCCCACCCGCGGGCAGGCAAGGACGTACATATACGTCCTTTTGCCTGCCCGTGCCGCTCTGTCGACGTATATAGTCGTACGGCGGTCGGCAAGTGGTTAAAAGGATCTAGCCTGCTACCCTATGCCAAATTGCATGTTGGGGTGCAGTCATATATATCTTTCATTCTTGAAAACTTCTTGTTGGTATGTATGGTGGACATGGTGGGTTGTTAGGTTACTAAACCTTTGTGGTTCATATTGTTCCCTCTGTGCAAATTGTTTTCATTTGTTATTTCAGAATGTATCTCCTATATATGCGACTTTTCTCTCTGCAATACGCCTCTGAAGAAGGGACATCGTCCTGAAACATGTCAGGCTTCTAGAGAAAATATTCTATTATGAATGGAAGTATACATAAATTATTACAGGATAGCAAATTTTATTGTATAAATATTCCTGTTGAGATCTATAACCAAATGTACCTTGTTTTTATGATTTTTCAAATAAATAAAACATTTTTTTTATCTAATCCATTATGGTTCGCCTACAAAGTCCCATTATACTGGGGGGTATATAAGCTCCTCTACTTAGGGGTCTTATTTTTTCCCCGCATGAGATAAAGCCCCCCCACCCGTCTTGCCGATTCCCGGCTCCCGCTGCCGCCTCCCGCACACTTGCAGCCCACGGCGGCCGGCTTTCTGTAGCGGCGCCACTGTGTATGGGCGTGCTTGTCAGAGGGTGGAGGCGTGCATCTCACGCCCCCCTACTCTCTGACAAGCATGCCCATACACCACGGCGCCGCTACAGAAAGCCGTCCGCCGTGGGCTGCAAGTGTGCGGGAGGCAGCAGCCGGGCATCGGCAAGACGGGTGGGGGGACGGCGTGTGTCACTCGCGCCCCCATAAGCAGCAGGTGACAGGTGGAGCCTTAAGCTCCGCCTACCCTCCCCTGCACTGCTTTCCTGCAGTGAATCTTCTCCTCGGCCCTGGGGGCGGGATCTAGCTATGACGTCAGGAGGAGAGAGAGGAGCACAAGGGAAACCCCCAGGACAGCAGGTACAATGATTGAATAAAGTATATCAGTGTTATGGGCACTGGTAGCATTTGATGGGCACAGTGGCAGCATTTGATGGGCACAGTGGCAGCATTTGATGGGCACAGTGGCTGCATTTGATGGGCACAGTGGCAGCATTTGATGGGCACAGTGGCAGCATTTGATGGGGCACAGTGAGGCTGCAATTGATGGGCACAGTGAGACCCCCCCCCCCCCCCCCCCCGTGATAGCATTAAAACTCAGCAGCTAAAAATACTGTAGCTGCTGACTTTTAATATTAGGACACCTACCTGTCCAGGGATCCAGCGATGTCGACACCTCAGCCGATTTTCGGATTGGCTCTCGGGTTTTGCCACTATCATTCATGGTAAGGGAAACCGACCGGTTCCCTACTGCACATGTGCGAAGCGCGTTGCACTTTCTGAATGGCCCAGTGGAGGAAGGAGGAGGGGGGGCAAACTTCAGAGGGGACAGCGCAGTCTCCTGGAAGTGGGGAAGGGTACCTGTCAGAAACATGTACCCGTTCCCCCCTGAAAGGTGCCAAATAAGCCTAAAGAGGAAGGGGTGTTGTTTACAGATGATAGGGTGGGTCTTAAACAGGAAGGGGTGTGGCCTCGGCAGGATGGGGTGGGTCGTATTTAAATTAGGGGGGTGCATGCGTTTAGTCAGGCCTAGGGCAGCACAAAACCTAAATACACCACTGCTCCTACCTCTTAATAGAGACTGTGTTACTCCAGCGGCGGCCCGAGTAAGATGTGGTGCATCCGCTACGAATGAAAACAAAAATACATTGCCTTTTTGTAAAAAAAAAAAAAAAAATGTTTTTTTAATGGGGGCACATGGTGGGGCACATGGTAAGGGACAGCATAATGTTGGGGGGGGGGGGTCCCCTCTGCCCCCCCCAGGGAGGCCAGTGGTGCGGCTTGTCCTGAGACTTGGGACTGCAAGTTCCCTGACAAGTCAAACCCCATGATTTCCAATGAGTACCCTTCACATCCATGTGACTTCAAGTCACAGCGACCTCAAAATAGCCCCTGGACCACTCCGATCCGACCAAGGGGCGACTTGAGGTCCATAGACCTCAAGATTACATAGACACTGCTCCACATTCCTGCAAAATTGCATTAAAGTTGCAGCCAAAAAGCTCCTGCATGCTATTCTGGAGACAACTCCTTCAAGTGAACCGATGCCCATGTGCTTATGCCACATGTATGTATGTATGTATGTATGTATGTATGTATGTATACATACATGCAACATCTATGCAAAACGTGTTTATTCAAGCATGCATTTAGGCAACAAGCTTACAAGCAGGTATACTATATGCTGCACCTGCCCAACTACACTTGGCCCCATATTAGTATTTACTAGTTTAGCACATATGCATGCCACACAGCCTTTTCCTGCTTCAGCCTAAAAGTAAGCTCCTGCAGACCAAATGCACATTATTCTGAAGTTTGCAAGTATGCACCTGTTCAACCAGGCCCCATACCATTTTTGTGCCAAATGCACAGTGTTCTGGAGACCCAACACTTTACAGTGCACTGCTAGGGGTGTATCGACGTACAGTTGTACAGGCCCCCTGAATTAAGCAGTAAGTATGCAGTATATACTCATGACTTGCCTGGACACACATTTCTCCAATAGTAAGTACTCACACTTCACTATTATCCATGGGCTGCTGCTATGTCTCAAGAGGCCCTGCGAAAGCTGTCGACCACATGGCTTTCTTAACATGGCTGCCCTTCCATATCCTACCTATATAAAAATAGGCCATACTGAGCATGCCTGCGCCCTCTAGTGGATGGAGGAGAAACAGCAGCCCACATGACTAAGAAGTACACAGGACGATTTAACAGCACACTGCTCCCAGTGGCCACTGGGCAAACAGACAGTCAGATCTCTGTCTTTTTTTTTTTACCCCCTTTTTTAAAGCGGGAGTCCGGCGACCAATCTTTTTTTTTTTTTAGGTCAATGAGACACTTTGCTAACCCCAAAATAATACTCACAGTTTGGGTGTAATATTTCTGCCTCTGTCTGTTTTCGTACTGAAGAATAACTTAAAAAATGTGATTCTGGCTGTTTCCATTTTGCTTGTGGGCATGTGAAGCCCACAAGCATTGATTTCCTGGATGCGGTGAATGCTGTTCATTCACAGCTTGTTCACACACACGATCATTGTTTCCGCACTGAATCTTGGGAAGCCTGACACTAAGCTCCCAGGAGACAGTGCGGCGCCGGGGAAAGGCAATAAACACGCCTATTCCCATGGGAGGAGAGACAGGAAGTGCCATAATAAAGTACAATATAAAAGGTAATTACAGCAATAAAAAAAATTTTCGTGCGGCATTTGAATATCTATGCAATTAACTGAAGGGGGTAAGATTAAGTTAAAAATTTGAGTGGAACCCCGCTTTTAAAAGAAAAACTGCAAAAATGCAGACTTACCATTCCCACTGCAGGACTCTGAACATAAACAGGAGTCCAATCTTCGCCCATCGCGGTGAGCTTTGTCATAAAAGACCTTCAGAGACTGGCCTATAGGGCACTTAAACACCCTTTTTAGCTTTCAGAGCAGTCGCACTTTGAATGACAATTGTGCGGTCATGCAATGCTGTACCCAAACAAATAGAGCTTTCTTTTGGTGGTATTTAATTAATGCTGGGTGATTTTGCAAAAAAAAATTGTTTACTTAGTTTCTGTCAGGTAATTTTCTAAGTAATTTTTTTTTTTTTTTTTTTTTTTTTTTTAGGTATTACAAGTAAACCTCAAGGAATCTTCTCTCCTTCCAATGAGGCTCGGATACCACCCATTTTGGCTGATAGCTTTTTCGAATGGATCCGAATGAAGTCTATGATTCTAAATAGAACCATCCAGACTTCCAAGTATGCTTCAAGAGCACATGTATCACATCAGTGACCATGCCACCCTACAGACACTGACGAAAAAAACTGGAGGTCCTTCCTATGTAGGAGGGGTTATATAGGGGTGGACTTCCTGTTTGACTATCTGCCAGTGTCCATCCACCAGTAGGTGGCGTATAACCTATATAGTCATTATTATGGTTGCTCTGTATCCCGTGATGTACAATAAAGAAATTAGATTTTTTACAATTTTTTATCGGACATGTTTTATAGCAGAAAGTTAAAAAATATTTTTTTTAAAAATTGTTGGTGTTTTTTCGTTTATAGCTGAAAAAATAAAAAAAATGCAGTGGTGATCAAATACCACCAAAAGAAAGCTCTATTTGTCAGGAAAAAAAAAAAAGGCATACGTTTTATTGGAGTACAGTGTTGCATGACCGCGCAACTGGCAGTTAAGGTAACGCAGTGGTGTATCGCAAAAAATGGCCTGGGGGTAAATCTTCCGGAGGGCAAGTGGTTAATGCATTCTCAGCATTAAGGTAAAAAATGCGGCAGCACATTTGCATGCCCCAGTGGACCAAACACTGTGCTACACTCCTTGATCACCACTGCTGTCAGTTCCAGGATGATCCACACTGCTTCCCTGAACTGGGGAACCAGGTTGTAGAGGAGAGTATTGAGGGCACTGGGGGTAGGGGAGCGATAGGCTGCTGCAGCTGTCATTCAGTTTGCTTGGGTTAGCCAACAGGAGCTTGGTCTACCAAGTGCTGTGTGTGTTTATGGAGGCATACAACTCGGCTCTAGTCCCAGTTGGGACTCCTTAGCAGCCAGTGAGCCAAAAGACACCTGCAAACTGGGAAGAGGGGCCAGCAGTTCGGAGACCAGCTAGAAAAAAAAAAAAAATAGAAAAGTCTAATTTTTAAGAAGCAGGTTATGTTTCTTCTTTAAGTGTGGACCTCCTATGCTGAAATATAAAAATGGTTTAATACCACTTTACTACATCAGCTGTATTTTTAAATGCAAGCAGTGTAATTACCCGAATACAAATTGGTATCAGCCTATTGCATTCCCAGTACAGCATACCTCAGACTGGAAGAGGGAGAAGCAGCACACAAAGTCAATCAGTTGTGCTACAATACTAATGTGCTAAGAAGAAGCATACTGATAGAAGGAAGGAGGAGTGCATCAGTCTACTATTTCTCCTTTCACTGTCCATTCACAGGCTAAGGGAGGAAGCAGACTTGTGTTACTTAACCACTTGCCGACCGCGCTAAAGCTGAATGATGGGTGTACCCATAGCTGCAGAGTGCACAGAGCAGAACACAAGCTAGTAGAACAACAGGTGCCAGCTGGCCTACAGCAAAGTGACGTCACCCCCCCCCCCCCCCCGCACCTGGACACTTCCCTGCGTTTCAAACCTCGTGTTGAACGATCGATTCTGCATCGATCGGCCGAGCACCCTCCAGCGGTGCCTGAAGCACAAGACACCTGCACAGCTGGGAGACATCAATACAGCCGGCAGAACATCATCCAGCCGCACACGGACGCCATAGGACGGACACAGATGGGCCCAAGGGATCGACTCCCCATATCTTTTGGGATATTATCCAATGCCTGTTTTTAACTACTAAAATGTGAGTTTACTATAAGGAAAACTTTACTGCATATTAAAATTGTAAAAAATCTGCACCCAGAGGCGCCTGTTCTCCCTCTCTTTTCTTTTCAGTCAGTCATTCAAAATTGGCCTGGGCAGGAAGGGGGTAAAAGTTCCCGGTAGGCAAGTGGTTAAAGCAGAACTTCACCCAAAAGGGGAAGCTCCGCTTGTTTGCCTGCCCCCCCCCCCCCCCCCTCTTTGAAAATGTGCACCTTTTTTGAGAGAGGAGGAGCGGGTACATGGTTTTGATAGGTACATTCTCCCACTACCGCAGCGATCCAAGCGGAAGTTCACCGCCTCCCCTTCACCTGCAGCCTTCTGGGACACATCACAGGTTCCAGAAGACTGCTTCACAAAGCACAACGTAGCTCGCACATGTGCAGTGGGAAGCCAGATTCCCTACACTCTCCAATTTTATTTTTACCTACAGGTAAGCTATAAAAAAAAAAAAAAAAAAAGACTTACCTGTAAGTTAAATTAATATTTCCTAAATGTGCAGCGTTTGGGAGATATACTAGTGAACAGCAGCCGGTGACATCACTGGGCATGCACTCTGAAGGGGCGGCATACCCCTGCTGGGGCTGTGACTCCCACGTGCATGCATGGGGGTGACGTAATCGCGGCTCGGGCATTTGAGCGGCCGCAGCCTGCAAACCTGGAAGGAAGATCAGGTGAAGATGGAAGCCTCTGCATCAGTGACAGCATGCTGCTGCGGGGCTGTGTGTCAAGGCAAACCTTACATAATGTGCTAGTATCCAGTGCATACTCGCACATTATGACTTTACCTTGCAGGTAAAAAGTTTTCTTGCTTTTTTTTTTTTTTCAACCTTTACTATCACTTTAAGATGCCGGCGCCTGGAGCCCAATGGCGACCCTAGGGGGGGGGCAGAGGGGGCCCTGACCCCCCCAACATTATGCTGGGCCCCACCATGTGCCCCCCCCCCAAAAAAATTTTTTTTCTTTTTTTTTTAATATTTTTTTTTTTTTTACAAAAAGGCAATTACTTTTTGTTTGTATTCATATCGGATGTGCCGCATCTTACTCGGGCCACCGCTGAGGTAACACTATTGAGAGGGAGAACGTCCCCAGTCAGCTCCTGCGGGTGATTCCTCCCCCCTCCCTCTGCTCGCTGACACTGCATAATGCAAGCACTCACACAACCACGGCCGCCCGATCTGCTCATTCCCCTGCATCCTCATTGGCAGGGAGAAGAGCGAGTTGCAGGAAGGACTCCACCAGGACTCTCAGTTACTGAAAAAACAGACTGATTTCTCCCGTCCTTAGGACAGGAGAACCAGCCTGTAAATTCCAAGAAATGCCAGACCAGCACTGTCAATAGCAGGGGCAGGACAGCAAGAGGAGGCTGGGGAACCCCACAGTGGCAGAACACCAGGGCCCGGTGGCAAGACAACCTTTGCAACCCTGATAGTTCTCCCACTGCTTTGGACCCTTATATTTTCTTGGTATGCTGGTGACATATCTCTTGTTCTCTGTCAACCTGCGGGGCCCCAGTAGGAAGGGAGCTCACTGCAGAACACGTGAAAGGGCCATTGTGGGATCGTAGTAAAGGGGTAAAGGGCCCCAGGATAGATAAAATATATATAGATCTATCTATCTATCTTTGCATTTTATATTGCCCCCCTATTTTTGTCCCTGTCCTCCCATGTGCCCCCCCTAAATATGAAAGCTGGAGACGCCACTGCTGGAGCCAAAGCCCACTGAAGAATCAGCTCAGGTGAGGACAACGCTGGATCCCTGGACAGGTAAGTGTCCTTATATTAAAAGTCAGCAGCTACAGTATTTTTAGCTGCTGACTTTTCTTTTTTTGGGGGGCTTCCTGCCAGGGTAGACAGGGCTATGCTTTGTGACAGAGCTGTGTACAAATACAAATTGTTTGGCAGGTAAAACAGCTGCCATATCTGTATCTGTGAAGATCGATGGGTTGTGAAGGCTCGTTTAACCATTTTTTAGGTGAAGTCAACTGTAATGGGTCATAGAAAAGACCACCAGAAATAAGATATGCCAATACAAAACGGACTGCCCTAGAGAGTTTACATTTCCTCATACCCCTAAGGGATGATTGGCCATCTTTCTGTACACTCATTATTTTATTTACACCTGTGAGTGAACTTTAGTTGAATCTGCTTTTTAATTAATAGACTAGTTAGGGTCCCATGCTTCCTCACCCCTTTTGTGATTTTGTTAATAAATTAGGCTCCATTCAGAAAACAGATATAAAATATAACTGACTGCCATGTAGTGTGCTAAAGCACTTTGTATAATAAACATTTGTTAAAAATACTTGTTTTCGCCTTTCTTTTCATGCTTTGTTTTTTGTGACAACTTCCTATTTATCTACATGCACTCCAGTAATGGCGTAATGCCATTTCTCAGGGTGGGGTTTAGGAGATTGCTCTACATAATGTGTGATGAAACAGCCACTTGGAAGCTCATGTGACAACATAGAAGGGCATAATGAAAACAAGGACAGAGCATTGTCACACTATAAAAGGAAGTGCCTGAACGAGTGCATTCATGACAGGATCACCAGATATTATTGTAGTGAAAGTTGCAGCCTGAAAGTTAACAACCACAGCAGCCATTTTAGTCACAAAAAAAAAAAAACCACACACACAACCATACAACATAAACTACAAACAATAAACATTTTTGACAATGGAAGCAAGAGTGGGGTCTTTGGGTGTCCTGAAAGGTAAAATTCATAACTATATCCACCCATGTAAATCAGTCACGCCCCAACCAGCAAAAAAAAAAAAAAGGAAGATGTTTTGAGGTCATGCATTCTTACTTTTTTCCCAGGGGACCTAGTTCTTTGGAGAACCATCAATAACCAACCAAGTGGAGGCAGTATACTCCAGATGGGCCCCAATTTTGTAACATTCAATTGCTCACTAACCCCCCCCCCCAACAACCCCCAAACCTGTCTAGCAGCTGTGACAATGTTTTTAAGCCCCTCTCCAGGATAAAGATGTCCCCTCTTCCACCCTTCTCTAGATGATCACTATGTGGAGAAAAATCTTTATCTAACCACCCCCTTAAGCTGGATACACGCGATACAATTTCCTTTAGATTTACCAAAAGCATATAATATGAGGTCAAACCTAAACACTTTCAATTTGTATGCAATCAGGCAGGCCCTTGCACTATAGTTGAAGGAGATCGAACCACAAAATTTGTATAGTGTGTATTCAGCTTAACTCCTGCTTGAAGTCCTTCTTATTGATGGTCACCAGCAGGGCCATCTCAGGTGAGAGAAGAGGGACAACATCACAGGGGGACGGTAAAGGACAGGTGTCTTGGGGCACAATTGCAGTGCTGGATTAGTGGTCCCCTGTACCAGATCCTGGATTGGGAACATAGACCCCATACACACTATTAGATTTTCTGCAGATTGTCATCTTCAGATTTACCAAAACCATATAATATGAGATCAAACCTTAAGAGTTTCAATTTGCATGCAATCAGGCAGGCCCTTGCACTACATGTTTTTGGTAAATCTGAAGACAAATATGCTGCAGAAAATCTAATAGTGTGTATAGGGCTTTAGGTGTGTATTGCTGGCTTCACCAAATAAGATTGTCAGCATAGGTTAGGAGGGTTGGGTTTGGTAGAAAGTTACTTCTATCCCAAAGTGGGGCTTTAATACCTCCTACCAACCCTTGACTTACCATGAACTGCAAATCAAGAGTGGGTGATTGGGGAAACTTCCTCATCACCTCAATTTTCCAGAATGAGTACCCAGCAGCCCACATTGGAACATTCCCTGCAACACCACTATTCTTCCAATCAACCACCAATCTGATGAGACCTCCACCCTTTCCAGACTGAATGCACATTATTAACCCTTTATCTGACGTGTTCCTCTCCTTAGTCATGAAGACTCCCTATCTATTTGCTCTTCTCCAGGTCTCTATTTATTCCTGTGTTTTCAGATGATGATGTGGTTGTTTGCATTTATATGAAAATGTTTTTATTCCTATTAAAAAAAATGATATTACTCCTCTATAGCAGGCTAAGAATTGGGGGGGGGGGGGGGGGGGTTGTAATGGTCATTGTTATGTTCCTGTGTGATGCAGCAATTACATGCTACTGTGGTCTAGTACATTTATGATACACTGCAATGTTTCTTAAAATGCTTCAAATTTTTTATATATGTGTTTGTCAGCAGACACAGGAAAAACAACCCCTACAATGCATTACAACATTTCTTATGAAGCAGTATGTGTGGAGTCAGCCCTATTGCATTGAATAGAAAGCCACAGGACTGCAGTGTCAACATATCGCAACTGTGTGTAAAGTGATTATGATGTATTTGGCAAACTGTGTATTCTTTATCTTAAAACACACAATATAAAACCATATGGGGAGCACAGCGATATTCACTGAATTACCTGCATTGTATTTTTGGGAACTTTACTCCCCCATAACCTCCCAACCTGGTATGCTGGGTTCTCTTAAAAAACATGTCCACCTGCCCAGCAGATCCAGCACTGTCCTGCAGATATCTGCTGTTCCGATATGACAATTGGTGTTCCACGCTGCCATATTGGTCCTCCTAAACCAGCTGCCTCTTCTGGGTTCAGGCAGCCCGGACAGTTCAGGTTTGAAATCATGCTTCCAGGTTTCAGTCTGCCTGAAACAAGGACATATTATTCAGACCGGACTATGGCTTCCCAGCAGGGTTGCTGGCTACAAGTGTCTAAACCGAGAGTGTCTGTTACACTCTTTCACGCTACCCAAAGCTAGCACTAACAATTCCCCCACACACACGGTTGGGAGAGTAGAGAGGGCTTGATCTGTTCCTCCTCCCGCCCAAACCCATCTGTGTCTGCCCCCACTCCTCAGAAAAGGAAAGTACGGGCCAGAAATTCAAGTCCAGCAGCCCTTAGATACATCTGGATGAGAGGTGGTGACTGCCAAGGGGTGAGTGAGCTCACCATCCATCCCTGTCTGTGACTGAAGTCTCCCCTTTCTCTCTCCTGCCTCTGAGTGAGTACACTAAGGTAAATCAGGGTTCTCAGAGCACCCTTTACATCAGAGTTCCCCTTTACACCAGAGGCCACAGTGTTCCCCCTTACATCAGAGTCCTCTTCGTACATCAGAGTTCCCAGAGCATCCCTTATGTTAGAGGCCCCAGAGCTCTGCCATACATTAGAGTCTGCAGAGTCCCCCCTTACAGTGTAAGGGAACTCTGCCAGTTCAGATGTAACTGGGGGAACTCTGCCAGTTCAGATGTAACTGGGGGAACTCTGCCAGTTCAGATGTAACTGGGGGAACTCTGCCAGTTCAGATGTAACTGGGGGAACTCTGCCAGTTCAGATGTAACTGGGGGAACTCTGCCAGTTCAGATGTAACTGGGGGAACTCTGCCAGTTCAGATGTAACTGGGGGAACTCTGCCAGTTCAGATGTAAAAGGGGAACTTTGTGGACTCTGATGTAAAGGGGGACTCTTGATTAACTTAATATGATTAGAAATGTATTTAACTACAAAATATGTGTATAGTTTATCCGCTTGCCGACCAGCCACCACAGTTATACTGCGGCAGGCTGGGTCGGCTGTGCATATTGCCGTACCCATACGTCGGTTCCCTTTAATAGCTATAGCAGGCGTGTGCTCGCGTGCCCACGGCATGTCGCCAGAGTCGATGCGTGTGGCCGGCGCCCGCGATGTCCGCTGGCCACCCTTGATCGCGCCACAGAGAGCCAGAATGGGGATCTGTCAATGTAAACAAACAGATCTCTGTTCTGACAGGGCAGTAGAGAGAAATAGTCTGTTCCTAGTGATCAGGAACAGCGATCTCTCTCCTCTTTCAGGTAGTACACTCCCCCCACAGTTAGAAACACCTCCCAGGGAACAATTAACCCCTTGATCTCCCCTTAGTGTTAACCCCTTCCCTGCCAATGTCATTTATACAGCGATCAGTGGCTATTTTTAGCTCTGATCACTGTTATGCCTCGTACACATGATCGGAATTTCCGTCGGAAAAACCTTGGAGTGTTTTTCCGACGGAATTCTGCTCAAGCTTGCCTCGCATACACACGGTCACACAAAAGTTCACACAAAGAACGCGGTGACGTACAACACTACGACGAGCCGAGAAAATGAAGTTCAATGCTTCCGAGTATGCGTTGAATTATTTAGGAATTTTGCACGTCAGAATTGCTACAGACGATTGGAATTTCCGATAGGAATGTTTTCCATCGGAAAAATAGAGAACCTGCTCTCAATCTTTTGCTGGCGGAAATTCCGCCAGCAAAAGTCCGATGGAGCATACACGCGGTCGGAATTTCTGACCAAAAGCTCACATCGGACTTTTGCTGGCGTAATTTACGATCGTGTGTACGGGTCATAATAATATCATTGGTCCCAAAAACCTGTCAAAATTGTCCGGTCTGTACGCCGCAGTGTCGCAGTCCCGCTAAAAATCACTGATCACCGACATACTAGTAAAAAAAATAATAATAATAAAAATGCCATAAATATATCCCCTATTTTGTAGATGCTATAAGTTTTGTGAAAACCAATCAATATACGCTTATTGTAATTTTTTTTACCAAAGATATGTAGGTGCTTTCCCAGACGGTAGGGTAGTAGGTAATGCTTTCCTGGTTCTTTGGTCTTTTGACAAGTATTTTCTCTGGGTTCGGCCCACTGATAATGTGTTATATAAAAGAGACAGGGGACCGTACTCGAGGGAGCCCAGGATTAGAGAGTTGTAGGTCGGAGAAGACCCATTGATTTTTAGGGCCTGTAATAGGCCTGAGAGAGAGATTCGCAACCCATAAGGGAGAGAGACGAAGAACAGCGCACCTGGGAGGAGTAGAAGGATGTCAGTCACTACTACCTGGATGTAAAGTCGTCAGAACTTGGGGTTCGCCCTGAAGCCACCAGTTGCTGGAAGATGCCTCTGATGGCCATTGTAATTACATGGACACTACCTATATAGGTATGCTGGGGCAGCACACAGCCTGTATATACAGTTAGGGATTTAGGGATGAATTGTGTCTCTGAATGTTGGACATTGTAATGCCTTTTTTCCCTTTTCTAAGTAAAGTTTGGAAACTTTGTCCCTGCATGGTCTTAAGTTATTCAGAGGGGTGTAATGCAAATAATTGGCACAACCTCATGGTTCAGGTCACTAGATACTTGGGGAATAAAGACAACTCTGTAAGAGTTAACACAGTGTGGAGTCCGAGCAAATGCTTACCTAGAGTAATGAAAGTTCACCAAGCTGCCTATCGTTAACCATGTGATGAAGACAGGTGGGATAGCTTCTTCCAGGAGTGAGTTGTTAGCATTCTCTCCATGAGCATTCTGTCTCCCATAGCATTGAGAGCAGAATCTTGCCGCAGAGGTCCCCAGCCTGTGCCCAGGTATGGAAGAGGAAGGCTGCATTCACACTTGAGCAGAGTGACTTACAGGTGTTTTAAACGTTTTAAGAAGTGTATTAGAAACGTTTTACAGCTTCAGATTTTTTGTTTAGCCAATAGAAAGCACTAGGGGGAGGAGAGGTGGAGGATATTAGGGGTGGAGAGCTGCTGTTTGACCAGAAAACACACAACAAAACATTTGTAAAACGCGCATGTCACACATTTTTAGGCATTCACATTGAAGTCTATGGGGTCCAACCTGACTCCAATGTGCCAAAAAGAAGCTTATGTATGTTTTTTTTTGTGTGACAGGCATTTTGCTGCAGGTGGTAGAATGCTCAGATGTGATCAGGGGCCATTGAAATGAATAGGATTTGGCTTGTGTAGCGTTTTAGAGTTACAAGCTTCAAACAGAAAACTGCTCAGGTGTGAATGGCCATACACTATACAAAAAATCGGCCATATAGACACTTCGTTCGTTTTTCGGCAAGTTAATGGACACAAATCAATAATCGTTTGTGCCGTTTTTGTGGAAAAAAAAAACGAACAGCAAGTTTGGAAAATTTCTGCCGAACGTACGATAAATTGCAAGGTTAATGTGTTTCCCGTCCAAAC
Organism: Aquarana catesbeiana; assembly: GCF_042186555.1. Lineage (NCBI taxonomy): Eukaryota > Metazoa > Chordata > Amphibia > Anura > Ranidae > Aquarana > Aquarana catesbeiana. The sequence continues at coordinate 189,635,041 of NC_133331.1, forward strand.
TGTCTGCACTAGGTATATGTAAAAAAAACGAACAAAAAATTATTTCTGTCCACTGAACGATTTATCGGCCATTACATGATGGCATGATCGTTTGCGGTCACGGTCGAATGTTCGATTTTCGAAAATGTGTTCGGCCGATTTTTCGTATAGTGTATGGCCAGCATTAGTATGAGCTCCAGCGTGTTCGCATGCTGAACGTGCCCAGCCTGTCAGGAAGTCGGCACGGCGCAGCGCTAAACACAGGTAGGGAGACATTTCCCGATCTCTGCAGCCGCACATCGGGAAATGTCTCACTGATTGTGATTAGCGCTGCGCCGTGCCGACTTCCTGGCGGGCTCGGCATGTTCAGCATACGAACGCGCCGGAGCTCATCCTTACTGAAGAGTTACTAAAGTGCACGCATGGAGTCCATGCTATATGTACGATGGGACCCCATACCATTACTGGGAGTGGGGTAGTGGTGATACACTGGATAGGGGGACATGGACAATGCTTAGCATGTCCCTCCTAAATGCAAATCACAGAGACATTGTACATTGACACCTGAGAGTTAACTGGAGAACAGTTGCGGTGTAAATGTACACAGTGTACGTTCATCTCTAAGAACAGAGGCCCGCCTTAAGGTCGCGTGTTCCACCAAGGCAGTCTCAGCCATGTCCAGGGGCATTTATGAACACGGCATAAGAGTAAAGCTGGATACACGCTATACAACTTTTGTTGTTCAATTTCCTTTAGATTTACCTTCAACTATGTAGTGCAAGGGCCTGCCTGATTGCATACAAATTGAAAGTGTTTAGGTTTGACCTCATATTATATGATTTTGGTAAAACTAAAGGGAAAAAATCTAAAGAAAATTGTATAGTGTGTATCCAGCCTAAAGGTACCCCATGTATAATAAGTGAACCTGCCACAGGTGCCTAACGTAGCCTAGAAGAACCCACCCTAGGGTAGGCCTCTCATGTGACCCTTGCTTGGCGCTAAACGAGAAGGGAAACATGGAGGACATGAGGACCACCTGTCACCATGACCTGCCCTCACCTAACCACTACCACCCCCCAATACAAGGGGGCAGGGAGCTGAAGTTACACATTGCAGAGCTCAGTGACAAGAGCTCTGAATGCATAGTTGCCAACTGTCCCGGATTTCCCGGGATTTAGACTCCATTCCTGAATTTGTTGTGTCCCGGTAAATGTCCCGAGAAATCCGGTTCATCATGGATTTTCGCCGCCGCCGCTGGAGTTCCGCGGCCGGCGGAGACATTTTCTCCGCTGGCCGCCATTTTAAAGAAGATCAGGAAGACGGCTGAGGGGGGCTAGACGGAGCTCCTGCATCGCCCCGCCCGCTGCCAGTCTGTTATGGAAAGCGGCGGAGGTAGACAGTATACACAGTCTACTACACTAGGACACCTGAGGTGGGGGGGTGCACCGCTGTGGGAATCTGATGAGGGGGGCTCCACTGGGGACACCTGATGTGAGGGGGGCTCCACTGGGGACACCTGATGTGAGGGGGGCTCCACTGGGGACACCTGATGTGAGGGGGCTGCACTGGGGACACCTGATGTGAGGGGGCTGCACCGGGGACACCTGATGTGAGGAGGGCTGCACCGGGGACACCTGATGTGAGGGGGGCTCCACCGGGGACACCTGATGTGGGGGGGGGCTCCGCCGGGGACTTCTGATGTGAGGGAGGGCTCCGCCGGGGACTTCTGATGTGAGGGGGGCTCCGCTGGGGACTCCTGATGTGAGGGGGGCTCCGCCTGGGACTCCTGATGTGAGGGGGGCTCCGCCAGGGACTACTGATGTGAGGGGGGCTCCGCTGGGGGCACCTGATGTGAGGGGGGCTCCGCTGGGGGCACCTGATGTGAGGGGGGCTCCGCCGGGGGCACCTGATGTGAGGGGGGGCTCCGCTGGGGGCACCTGATGTGAGGGGGGCTCCGCTGGGGACTCCTGGTGTGAGGGGGGGCTCCGCTGGGGACATCTGATGCAAGGACGGACTCTACTGGGACATCTGATGCAAGGACGGATGGCTGGTGGCAGGCGACGTGGCTAGTGACATGCTCAGGGATCCCACTGATTCTGCATTATGGTGAGTTGAATGATTTTATTTTATATTACAATGTAATAATAGAAATAATGCACTTCAATCATCCTGACACCATAACAACCATGGTGCCGGGATGATTGAAGTGCTAACACCAGGTGTTTGGAGTATCTTTATCTGCTGATTGTTAAACTTTCTAGAATACACATATTTCCATTGTTGTGTAGGATCTGGGGCTGCTGTCCCTCCATCCCTCTCCCCCCCTTTCCCTCTCCATCCCTCATTCATCTCAGACTCTAACCACACCCTCTTTGAGCCACGCCCATTTAAGACACGCCCACTATTTTGCGTAACCCACACCCATTTTTCACTGCGCCGCACGCCGCATTTTTACTTTTTCTCTCTGTCACACCCACAAATGCATGCCCCGCCCCCTAATTAAAACAAGACTCCGCCTACGGCCAAAAAAGATTCCCTAAAAAATGTTTTTCAATGTTGGCAACTATGTAAATGCTGATTGGAGGGAAGGGACACACCACTCTTCACACAGTACACAGGAACAGAGCAGAGGCTGTCAATCAGCGGGAGGTCCCTCACATGTCACCATTTTTCTCTTGGTGTCAGGAAAACTTGTCAGACGTTACTTATGCAGATAGCAGAGGAATGAGGCAGCAGACAGAAAGTACACACTATAGAGGGATATACTTTGTTCATACAACCACATTAAGTATTCTTTATTGTAGAAGAGATGTGCCATGTCTCTTCTGCAATAAGACACACTTACCTGCCTGCACACAAGCTTCTAATGAATGAACACTGAGCTGCACATGCATTTCCACGGCACTTCAGCCTTGCCAGAATGACGCATAGGTGTGGGATGATGTCATCTCCTGCCGTTTACTCAAGAGGCTAAAAACCCAGCACCTGGAAAGTGCTAGAGGAGAAGATAACAATGGTTGGCAAAGGATGTAACCACCATGTCACTGAAAAGTTGAGACGAGTTTTATGCTGAGTTTAGATCTACTTTAAATCTACCAACGTTGGTTAATAGTTCACAGTTTCACAAAAGGCATCATTGCAAATCGGATTAATATGCATTCCGTATAAGCTCATTTGCTCAGTAGATCGTTTTAAAAAAAGTGCTGAATGCATTCCCAAATACACAAAATATAACTGGATACTAATATTATTATTATTATTATTATTATTATTAATTCCCACCCGTGCTATAGCTGAATGATGGCTTACTTTGCCGGGAGGCTGTCATATGACGTCAGTGACGAAGCTACACATTGTTTCACCCGAGCAAAGAATCAGTTCGGATGAAGATTCCAAACTGTCGAAAATGCCTAAATAGGCAGCTGCTGCAGGGATGAAATATAGGTAATTGGTTTTAGTAAATGCCAACCCTCCTGTCCAGTGTTGTAGGGAGGCATAAATGGGGTTGCCATTGCAACCCCTGATGCTACGCCCATAGATTGTGGCTTCTCCAGTATTCAGCAATTTGGCAGTGTAAGGCCTCTTTCACATGGGTGGACCAAGCAGGTCTGCCTGTCAGTTCTTTAGGCGGTACCTCCTCTGCCCTCTATGGAGTGGCACATGTAAATGGACATGTGTTCGTTGATACCCACGGACATCCAAACAGATCCTATCCACTAAAAAACATAGCTAAGGGATCTACTCCCCATCCATCTGGTGGATCGGATGACAGTTGGATGTAAATGGACAGGCAGTCCATTTACATCTGACTGCCCATAGAGGAAAGTGGGCTGTGTCTGTGTCTGCTCTGCATAGGTGGAGTGGATACAGACCTGTCACCTGCCTGCTCAGCAGGGATCAGCGGAGAGATCCCATGCTGAGCAGGTGGATCTGCTTGCGAAGTCCGCCCATGTGAAAGAGATAATGCAAGCAGCGCAGCAATAGACAGGGAGATTAGGCAGGAAAGTGGGAAAATCCCAGGCCATAGCTGTTGAGTCAGTTGTCTGTCCCCTCCCCCTGTGCTCCTATGGTCCCCCCATGCTCCTCTGGTTTCCTCTGGTATCCCCATGCTCCTCTGGTTCCCCCTTGCTCCTCTGGCCCCCCAAACTCTTCTTGTCCCCCTTGTGCTCCTCTGCCCCCCCATGCTCCTCTGGCCCCCCAAACTCTTCTTGTCGTCCCTGTGCTCCTCTGCCACCCCCCCCATGCTCCTCTGGCACCCCTGTGTTTCTCTGGTTTCCCCCATGTTCCTCTGGTCCCCCCCTTCTCTGGTCTCCCCACAGTACTCACCTCCTCTCCCTGGCTAGTTGTGCAGTGCAGGCTGAATAATGACAATATCCTCAGCATGGGAGAAGCTCATCGTATGATCCGGAAAACAGTTACACAAAGTTCTAACATAACCTTCATCGGCACTTGTCCTCCTGGTATTTCCTTCCCCTGCTCTCCATCCCGTTTGCTGCCATGGGGAATTTAGATGGAGAGCGGGGGGAAGTAAAGACCAGGAGAATGAGTCCCGGGGAAGGTTATGTTACATCTTTGTGTAGTTGTCTTCTGGATCGTACGATGAGCTTCTCCTTGCTGAGGATCATGTCTTTAATTAGCCTGCACTGCACAAGTAGCCAGGGAGAAGAAGTGAGCGCTGAGGGGAGACCATGGAGAGGGGGCAGGGGAGCGGAGGGGGGCATCAGCTGAAGAAGAAGGGGTAGGAACAGGTGTGGCAGCTGGTTTGGCTTTTACAGGTACATACCGATCCCTGTATTTTCCTCCCGCAGCAGCTGAATGCAAGCGGGAGGTAGAGAAGATAAAGCAGCATTTCAGCTGCTACAGGAGGATCGGTACCAGCTGCGGCACCCCTCTCAATGTTGTGCCCGGGGCAGTCTCCCCCCTCTAGTTTCTGCCCTGTATGATGTCCTCCAGTGGTTGGGCCCCTGCGGCTGTGATCGCTAAGTTCTTCGTACTCAGCTGATCACAGATTGGGGTAAAAGGCCAATCACAGCAGCACTTTACCACGTGATCAGCTGTGTCCAATGAGAGCCGATCACGATGTAAATAAAAGCCGGTTATTGACATTCCTTTCCTCACGCTGACAGCATGAGAGGAGAGCCGATAACTGGCTTCTGTTAAAGGGACATCTACACTTATAATTTAGGGCATTATCAGTGTTCTAATTATCAGTGCAGCCCCAAAAGTGCTGCATCGGTGCTGACAATAAGTGCCCATTATTGCTGCCTTTTCCCCCGCTGGAGCAAACTGGACCATACTTTATATAGGGTTTTATTTCCTTCCCCTGGATCAACTGTGGGCATAGGATTGTATATATGGAGGTTTTCTATTTGTTTATTCTAATTATGTTTTTTTCTACTGGTTGAACTAGATTGACCTGTGTCTTTTTTAAACCCAAGTATGTAACTTTGTATTATATAAAAGCAAGAGCAGACCTTAGCATATCAACAAACACAATGAATGGTCTAATTTGCTTGCGCTGTATTTTTTTTATCCACAAGATGGCATACTACTCATCTACTTCTAAAACGATGAGATGCAGAATAGTTTTGTATTTCTCCAGTGCATATCATCTGGCAAACTACATTTACATGGAATTGTATAAATCTGCTTAACTATAATCAGTACACAGCCCAATGGTTCATGCAGACAAATATTTGAATAATCCATAATCATCAACATTATTAAATAATATCTCTTGTGCTAGCGTAACTAAATTCATTGCACATAATCCTGATGGACTGATTGTGGAGCAAAACATACCCAATTACAACTTTATATTAAATTAAAAAAACTGCTGAATGTAAACTTAAAGCAGAAGGAAAGGTATATCTAAAACTTAACAGGTAAATGCTGTTCCCCCTTAGCTCTGATCCTCCCTGTATATATTCTGTAAAAAAAAGAAATTGCTTCCTTTTTTTTTCTCGACGAGCCATTGTTCTCCTCCATGTACAGAGGGGCGCCAAAATAAACTTTTTTAAAGAAAGTTTATTTGATTAAAAATATACTCACAAAGATCATAAGTGTAGCACCCACCTAGTTAGGCAGTTAGGTAAATTAAGTTTTTGGCTCCTGCTGTAGCCAAAGGAGCAGTGATCATATGTTCTGGTCTGCACAGGCTGGGAGATTGATTGCTTCCCCCTGCCTTCCCCCTACCACTGCTTGCCCCTGCCTTAGAGCAGTGGTTCTCAACCCTGTCCTCAAGTACCCTCAACAGACCATGTTTGCAGGTTTTCCTTTATTTTGCACAGGTGCTTTAAATTAGAGTTGATGGCTTGGTATTTTGGACAGCTATTTTATCTAGGAGAAATTCCCAAAACATGGCCTGTTGGGGGTACTTGAGCACAGGGTTGGGAACTACTGGCTTAGAGACCCGTTAAAAGGTGTTGAGCTCTGAGGAGATTGTCTGTCTTTCTCCTTCCTGAGGGAAAGGATTGGTGAGCTAAAAGAGGAGGTGGGGGCAGCTGGTCCCTGAAGACCAAATGCTGAGCTACTTTCAAGAGGCTACACTTACAGTCTGATCCATTTCCAGGATTCTGTGAGTAGAGCCTCTGTCTGCAAGCTACTTCATGGTCCCCAGCCATGAACCGATAGACATCTTCCTGATGACGCTCGCTTGAGCGTGAATTGCATTGAAGCGAGGCCTGACACGCACACCTACAGGAGTCCTCCACTTCCGCTTAGGTAGCTGAAACGCACGCCACTAGTCACATAGCATTGACGGATCGGCTTCTGCTTTCCCTGAAATGTTTTTATGCCTGCTGCATCTTGTACTGGACTATGTACGTGCATAATTTTAAGAAATTACCACTTGCGGACCGCCCACCATCGTTATACGTCGGTACTTTGAAGAGGGATATCGTTGTTATGGCAGCAGCTAGCTGCCATAACCCCGGTATCCTTTTCTTCAGTGGGTGGTCCACTTCAAGATAAAAGTGGTCTCTGTGGTGGATTTGCCGCAAGATCACTTTTATTGGCGGTGGGAGAGGGCCCCCCCTCCCGCCTTACTCTGGTGCCCTCCACCGCTTACCGGAGCCGTCGGTAGCGGCGGAGGCGATCGGATCCTCTACCCAGCCTGACATGGAGACGAGTGAGGGGAAGCTGGCCCCCACCTATCTCCATATCATTGCAGAACGGAAGCGACGTCAAAACGTCATTTCCGCCCATAGCTCTTAAAGGGCCATTTTTTTTTAAATGTTTTCAAATGACAAAATTATTATTTTTTTTTTTTATTGCATTTTAGTGTAAATATAAGATCTGAGGTCTTTTTGATCCCAGATCTCATATTTAAGAGGTCCTGTCATGCTTTTTTTCTATTCCAAGGGATGTTTACATTCCTTGTAATAGGAATAAAAGTGACACAATTTTTTTTTTTAAAGAACAGTGTAAAAATAAAAAATAAAAGGTAAAATAAATAAGCAAAAAAAAATTTTTTAAACGTGCCCCATCCCGCCGAGCTTGCGTGCAGAAGCGAACGCATACGTAAGCAGCGCCTGCATATGAAAACGGTGTTCAAACCATGTATCACCGCAATCGGTAGAGCGAGAGCAATAATTCTTTCCCTAGATCTTCTCTGTAACTTAAAACATGCAACCTGTAGAATTTTTTTAAATGTCGCCTATGGAGATTTTTAAGGATAAAAGTTTGTCGCCATTCCACGAGCGGGCGCAATTTTGAAGCGTGACATGTTGCGTATCAATTTACTCCGTGTAACATTATCTTTCACAATATAAAAAAAAATTGGGCTAACTTTACTGTTGCCTTTTAATTTAAAAAAGTGCATTTTTTCCCAAAAAAGTGTGCTTGTAAGACCGTTGCGCAAATACGGTGTTACAGAAAGTATTGCAATGACTGCTATTTTATTCTCTAGGGTGTTAGAAGAAAATATATAATGTTTGGGGGTTCTAAGTAATTTTCTAGCTAAAAAAACTGTTTTTAACTTGTAAACAACAAATCTCAGAAAGAGGCTCGGGCCTTAAGTGGTTTTAAAAAAAAAAAACATTATTACACTATTCCTGCCTTCTGTGGCTCTTTGTGGCGGAGCCAATTCTACAGAGTCCTGTGATGTGAGTTAGATGTATCCACTAGAGAATATATGAGGCTGAAGAAACTCACCTCTGTATACCATTGGATATTGCATTGGAATCATTTATTATTTACATACAGATGATTGATTGTCATGAGATTCCTGAAGGGGCTAAATCAATGAGACGAGGAGTTTATAATATCACATGCTTAATAGTCACTTGTTGGCTGAGGCTATCTGGTGAGCGCATTTGATTATCACTTTGGGTGAAGCACTATTGATCTGAGATTTTGGAGCACAAAACACTTTAGAAGCACGGCGTTAGAACATATATAGAAGAATTATTCACAGTGTAGTTTTTTGGAATTTTTTGATTTATTTGTGTGCACTTTATTAATTGAATCTACACTGTTTATGAATTTTCACTTATTATTACTACTGTTAATTGCGCCCTTTATAAGTAATTGTTCAATAGACTGTTCCAGTCTTGCTGCATCTGATTTACCAAATATCTCCCCAGGTGTGAGTAAAAATTAACTGTGCTGTTGCTGAACCATCCCCTGAAAATTGTGTCCAAGCGTTTTGGAGTATTCCACACCACCCCTGGCCCCCTCCCAAGTCCTTTTGAGCAATAAAATACAGAAAAAGACAACCCCCTAGACTAGTGATGGTTAACCTTGGCACCCCAGATGTTTTGGATCTACATTTCCCATGATGCTCATGCACTCTGCAGTGTAGTTCATGTATCATGGGAAATGTAGTTCCAAAATATCTGGTGTGCCAAGGTTCGTCATCACTGCCCTAGATTGATCAAGGAGCTGGGGTGAATGGAATGTTGCTGTGTGTCAGGCTGCCTCTGCGCTGTAGTGGGAAGGAACCAGATACATTATAGCAGCCCCTCCAGGGGTAGCGCTACATAAGGAGCACATGTAAAAGTGAAAGCAAACTGCTCGGCTAAACACACATGCGAAATGATGTCACCATCAAGGTCTTGCCTGACTAGTTTCGTCACACCAAAAATCTTCAGGGGATTCTGATAATCAGACTGCTGGCACTAGCAGTTTACAATAAAAAATAAGGTTAATTATGCTTTTTTTTTTTGGAAGGCTCTCGGAGAGTAAAAAGTACATTGTATTTCTGAAAAGATGAACAGTTTTTTTTTGTATTTGCTGAATTTTTTTTTTAACTTTAAAAATGAAAACGAATGCAGCTACTCCAAGTTACATTCCATTCAGGTCTCCACACATCGGCGTGGTGACCTCCTGATTCCATCCAGTGCAATGCAGAAACAAATGCAGCATGTCTATATTTTTCTGTACTGCACAGCACATCATACCAGTATCGTGGTAAACAGGGCATGTGATTTACAGGTACGGAAAAATGCAGGTTTTTGCATATGGTGTAAATGAGCCCTAAGGCTGCTGATTAATCACTAAATTTTGAATAATGAAAGAGTGCAAAGAGTAATAACTAAAATATATTATCAAATATCTAAGCAAAGAATAACAGATGCAGTTTGGAAAGTACAATTTAGTGGTGAAAAAAAAGGCACCACTATATCATATACAGTATTATGTGCAATGACTCAGTGTGATCTCAAGCACTCTAATATATTGTGCTAAGCCCCATTTACCATCCATCCTCCACCCTGAGCTGAGACTCTTCCCATAAAATGATTAAAGCACTTTTAATTCTACACGTAAACGGCCACTCCCTGCAAATGCCGTGTCATTATCATTTCATGTGCAGTCTTTCTGCACAAATCACATATGTAGGGCTGAGAGCTGGGTGATATGTTTTGTCACAGTATCCTTTGTTTTGATGGTAAAACCTGTGAACAAAGTAAGCTTAGATTTGCATGTTTTCATGTGATTTTGGAGCATTTTTTTTTTCACTATTTTTTAGGCACTTTCAGGCTTTTAGGCTTAAAGCCCAACTCTGTAGGGACCAATCTAGCAGCATGGAGGATCTAGTAAGTAAATCTTATTTCCTATGCCCTCTAGACCTAAATGAGCAGCCCCTGAATTTGGACTATCAACCCAAAAATGTATGATCATGCGTCAAAGAAGCTCCTGTACTGTTTCTGAGCCTTGAGCGGCAGCATTGTTTAGATGTGGAAAGGCACAAGAGAACAGTGTGGAAATCTGGTGTTGAGTGTTAAGGCACTTGTGGAAACATGACCAGGCCCCACAATATATACAGCTGATATACTCATTTTATTTAGGGATCAACAATTAACCAATTATTCAGTGAGGTATAAATATCTTCAAGAAAATGGCAGCCCTCTTGGCTTTCCTGAAGACGCGACTTGTAAAACTGGTCGGAAGCCTTACAGCCGTTGTCATTTCCGGCTACATGACGTCATGTCTGGCCCGGACTTCCTGGTGGTGGAACGCACACCGATCCGGGGAGGGAGAAGCGGCGGTGCATTTAAACCTAAAAGCTGTGTACATTTGTGCCAAGTCAGGGCACAAATACAGTCATGGCCAAAGATAGTCACCTCTTTTGTTCGTATTGGTATGACACAAAAAAAAGTGGAGAAACAAAAAGCCAAATCTGACACATTCCACGATCAACTCCAAAAAATAGACTGGCCAGCGGTGCGGCACTGACAAACCCCCCCCCACCGGGTGGCCAGTGGTCAGGCACCTGCCTGATCTGGGGGGCTGGCAGGCTGTGGTGTCCTCTCCTCCTCTCCCGGGGTGCGGGCAGCGGGTCCAGTGTCCTCTCCTCCTGCGGCTTCCTTGGCCGTGTGTCTCCACTCTGTTCCTCCTAAGTGCTAGGCATCCAACAGGATCACCTGAAGCTTTGGCCAATCGGGAAACAGGTCTCACAACCTGTCTCCTGATTGGCGGGGAGGAACTTTAGTGTGAAAATAGCGAAAATTCTCTGAGCCCACCCTTTTTTGAAGACTATTAGAGCCTCTAGCTCTAATCAGGCGCTTCAAAAAAAACACTACCCCCCCACTATTGGAATCCATAATCCGGCGCCCTGATATGTAGATCAGGGTCCAGACGCATGGATGGGGGGGTTGGCGCCCGTGCGTCCTCTATGGACGGGCCGCCACTGCCTGTAGGTAAAACGAGTATCTCCTAAACACACACCGTTTAGGAGATATTCACTCTGAATGCAGCCAGTGACATCACTCTAAAAGGTCCAGCATACCTTACCGAAACTTCAGAGCTTCATGCTGAGACAGAGGGCAGAGTGATGTAATCGCAGCTTCGGCCAATCAGATAGCCATAGAACAGGGGCGGGCCGTGCCACGGCTCCATGTCTGAATGGACACAGGGAGCTATGGCTTGGCTCAGGTGCCCCCATAGCAAGCTGCTTGCTGTGGGGACACTCAACAGGAGAGAGGGGCCAGGATCACTGAAGAGGGAACCGAGAAAAGGATCTGGGCTGCCCCAAAGCACCTTCCCATGTTGAGGGCATATGGCCTGGTATGGTTCGTGGGGAGAGGGTGCATGCTCGGATAAGGGTCAGGTATAGATTGGGGGGGGGACCCCCACGCCTTATTTTTAATATTTTTCTATTGCCAGCAATGTTTTTTTTTTTCATTAAGCTGCAAGTGGGGAAGCCTGTTGACAGCCGATGACTGTTGTTAAGGATGCCGCGGTCGGCTTCCCGGTCCGCTACTTAACAACCAGCTATTCACTTTGCTCTAATTGGACAAAGCTTTGCACAATCAGGGCTTAAAATGCACTGTGCAGTAAATTGTGGGGCGCTTGGCAGGTGAATATCTCACCGAGCACCCCACAAATTCAGGTGTTCGCCGAACAGGCAAGGTTTATGACAAACTTCTGTTCACCCAACTCTAATCCTGAAGCACTTATTGACCTTTATTCATTTAGAGGTCACTGGAGCTACGGTGAGTGGGCACTTCTCACATTGTTGACTATTGGTGTTTTGTTGGAAGAGCACTTTTCAGCTACAAGAAGATCACCTTTTCATGGCGTGGGATCATCACGTTTGATCTATGGACTTTTTCTTTTGTTGTCGATTTGTGCTGAGGTTGAAATAGTACCGATTTCCCCTTTTTTGGTTTCACTTCTGGAAACATGCTTCAAATCATTCAGGTAAGAATAGGGCTAGGAGTTTTGATTATTGTGCAAGAATCCATAAAGTTCACATTCTGGTAAAAAGAACAAAAGCTGGCCACACACAAAAAGGTAATGATACAGTGTAAGTATATAAACCCTTCCGTACTGATTAATATAATAAATTGTGAGAAAATTATATTACAAAACTGTGAACCAGATAACTTATTCTTCTCCCAAAAACCAGCTGATATAAATATATATAAAACCCTAAGTGATGTAACAAAAATAATAATTACAGCACTGATTCAATGATATAAATTATTCTTTGTGAAAATTCAAGCACATTAAATTATTCAATAAATATCATGATCAAATAAAGTCCTTCAAACAATACAAAAAAAAATATTTTAACCATTTGCCACCCAGCGTATAGCAGAATGGCGGCGGCAAAGTGGTTGTGATATCCTGACCGGATGTCATTTGAAGTGATCAGGATAGCACAGCCGGCACGCAGTGCGGCAATCAGAGGTGCTGTGTGTCAGTCTGACACACCGCAACTCCGATCGTGGTATGAAGTCTCTGACAGAGACTTCTTACCACGTGATCAGCTGTGACCAATCACAGCTGATCATCGCGTGAACCAGGAAGTGTCGGTAAACGGCTCTCCGCGGTTCACGCTGACAGGGAGAGCCGACCGACGCCTCTCTCTGTCGGGGGGGGGGTCTGTGCTGATAATTAGCACATTGATTATCAGCACAGCCCCCATCAAAAGATGCCCATCAGCTGCCAATCAGTGCCCAACACCTGCCAACCTGTCCTCATAATAAAACGCAGTGCCCACAACAGTGACAATCAGTGCCCAAAAAAGTGCCTGTCAGTGCCCCATCAGAGCCACTCGGTAATGCCTGTCAGTAGCTCCTCATCAGTACTGCCTATCCAGTGCCACCTATCAGTGCCGCCTATCAGTGCCTATCAGTTTTTTTTTTTTTTTTTTGTCAGCCTTTTTTTCATTTATAGCGCAAAAATGTAGGCTCTCACTACTACCCAGTTATTGGGAAATGTTGCTCTCATCAGATCTAAAATCTGTTGTGTGTCTGGTTTAAAAGTTATGTATAGAGATTATCTATACATTTTCTTTATTATGGTCAGGTGGGGCTGTAGTCCCATTTTGACAGTTGAAATGTTCTTGAAAGAAGCCCTTTAGTTTTCAGCACTTGAAACCCATATACACTTTGTAGTGCGTTAATGCATTTACCACACACAGCGCAGCAGGATACTGATGAGGCCACCTCTGTTCTCTCTCCTGTGTGCATGTTCACAATGTTGGACTGTCAAAACTGTACTATGCAATAATGCCTGACTGGCTCACTGTGCAAAATCTAGCTCCAAGCCCTGGTTTATGGGAAACAAAACGATTTCTGATTTTTAGAGTAACAGAAACTCACATGCATTACTTTACATATTTCCAGACTTCTGCTTTAACTACTTCAATACCGGGCACGTTCACCCACCTGCCTGCCCAGGCCAGCTTTCAGTGCTGTTGCAATTTGAATGAAAATTGCATGGTCATGCAACACAATACCCATATGAAATATTTCTCATTTTTTTTTAAACAGATGGAGCTTTCTTTTGGTGGTATTTAATCACCACTGGGTTTTTTATTTTTTGCTAAACAAATTTAAAAAATGCCAAAAATTTTGAAAAAAAAAGTTCTTCTTAGTTTCCGTTAAAAAATTTAGCAAATAAGTAACTTTTCTTCTTCACTGATGTGCGCTAAGGAGGCTGCACTGATAGACAATGATTGGCACTGATATGGCCAAACTAATAATCAGGGCGCTGACTATCAGTTTAAAGCATGTGCCGACAGGCTTGCCAGTTAACGGCTCTCCTTTCCTCACACAAAAACAATGTGGGAGGAAAGGACCGACAAGTTTACATGTGATCAGCTGTAATCAGACACAGCTGATGACATAGTAAAGGGCTGCTGTGATTGGCCCTTTACCACGATCTGTGATATGCTGTGTCTGAAGGGACACAGCAGTCACAGAGCGCACCGGACGCGTGCCCCAGGGGGTGCGTGTGAGGAGTTCTAGCCTCTAATGCGGTCGGGAAGTACTTACCATATATACTCGTGTGTAAGTCAAATTTTTCAGCCCTTTTTTGGGGCTGAAAGTTCCCCCCTCGACTTATACTCGAGTCACCGCCGTCTGTCTGCATGATCAGCGTGTCATGCAGGCAGACGGCAGCCAGTGTGTGCTACATAGCACTCGGCGGCGGCTCTCGGGTCTCACTGTTCAAAAGCTGCGCCTCCTCGTCTGTGATAGGCTGTACACTGACTGCCTATCACGGACATTCTCTCATCCTCGTCCATGGTATGAGGATGAGAGAATGTCCATGATAGGCTGACCACTGACTGCTGGGAAATGGAGTTTTCTGCCTATCATGGACGAGGAGGAGGCGCGGATTTTGAACAGTGAATGGCCGCTGCACACGCTGATCGGATCGGAGCGGCACATGGAGGATGCACACAGACACATGCACACAGGTACATATACACATGACACATACACAGGTACATATACACATATACATGACACATATACACAGGTACATATACACAGGACAAAGGTACATGACACATATACACAGGACACATTGCACATATGCACAGGACACATGACACATGCACAGGACACAGGGAGGTATACAGCTGCAAATGGGCATTGTTGACCCTCGATGGTGCATTTCTCACCCTCGTCTTATACTCGGGTCAATAAGTTTTTTCCCATTTTTTTTGTGGTAAATTAGGGCCTCAACTTATACTCGGATCGACTTATACGCGAGTATATACGGTAAGTACTGAGGCATTAAAGAAAATCTGCCATAAAATAGCTTGTGGGTTACCATTTGTGAACTCATAAAAATGCTAGTTGTTTAGATTTTTCAGGTTCAAGATTCACTGGACTAGAAGAGTTTTGGTGCCGCTGAAAATGTCACCATCAGGTACAGCCCCTAGCAATCATGACATATATTGAGTGAGATAGGCAACAAACTGGCTGCAGTTACATGTGGTAAAGACTACTGTAAAGAAAAACGAAAAAAAGACTTCCAAAAATTAATAAAAGGGTGTCAAGACTCACCATATAAAAGAATTTATAACTGTATCCATGGCATCATTAAAGAACATTGCAGTCATGTTTTGTCCATTTTGTTTATGTACAGTACTTGTCCATTAAAGTGATCTGCTAAAGTCTTCTGAGAAACCAACACTTTTGGGAGTATTAATTTCCTCTGTTCCTCTTCCCCAGAGCATTCACTGGTTTCTTCCACCAACATTCACATCACTTTTGTGTTCTGTATAGGCATAGGCATTGCTGGGAGGAACTGCTTAGCACAGAAGAGGGCCAAAAGATTGACACCTATGGAAGCTTCAAAAACAAAAATCCACCCTTGTAATGTAGGGGGGCCTTTTTATGTCTAGAGGAGAGTTGAAGAGGTTACTTCACTTACTTGATTCCTCACTGCATCCGACTCTGACGCTCTCCTCCTCTGCCCAAAGCTCCTGTCTGTGAGTACAGCTTCAGTGTCATCACTTAAAGTACAGGGGCAATAACTTTGTATGGTACGCTGAGGAGGCAAGAGTGTAACCGGGGGGCAGTCGCAGCTTAGGGAGCAGCTGGGGTGACCAGTGACAGCACTGGAGAGAGCATGCTGGAGAAAGGAGTAAGGCAGGGTTCACACCATCTTCGCATGCAACTCACAGCAGGGGTCCGGTGTATCCCCGTTCACCGTTTCAGGTCCAATTTCAGCCTGAATTTTTGGCTGAATTCTGACCTGAAAACGGGCCAAAAGACTCACAGGACCCCTGTGCAAATTTGCACAAGAGCTCCAGCGGAGATATGTGAACTGGCTCCATAGAGAACCGATCAAAATCTCCTGCTATTGGGAATTGGATGTGAAGAACCTGCATCCAATTTGCAATAGTGTGAACCCAGGCTAAGGGATTTACTCCTTAACTCTCTGCCCCTAGACTAAACAAGCGATTAACCCTTGCAGTGCAGCGGGGCTCATTGCTTTAAGGTTTCTCAGAAGTCTTCAGCAGATTATTCCTCTTTAATGGAGAAGATTTCAGCTGCCCAGGCAGGAACAAAAGGTGCACACCTGATAGTTCACAAGCAAACGCCCTACACCCTGTGATACCTCCATTGCGCTTCTGAATAAGTGAAAAAAGTATCATTTAAATAAACTATAGCTGCCACTTAATATGTAACAAATACGTGACTGAATTTAAACCTCTAGAGATAAGTGGAGTAAATAGTAGCGCTCAAATAAAAAAAAAAGAAAAAAATGAAAAAATAAAAATGAAAAATAATAATGTGCTAATGAGAGCAATGATCAATCTAAATGAACAGTAAAGGTATATGTGTGAATATTGACAATAATACCCTCATTGAAAATCAGTCACAATGTGAATGTGATCTGACAAAAAAGTTATTGGTGAACACTGTGAGCACACATCCTATCACATAATAATCAAAACAACACACCCTGTGACAGATGTGAAAATAATGAATAAAGTGTTGACATGAAGTTCATATATTATGAATATTCCGATGAATGGTCTGAAAAAATCTATCAATGAAAACTCTTAGTTGTTCTTTGTGATCTTCCGCCACACCTCAGTGTTTGTGCTTCCACTCCCACTTAAAGATTTGCACTCACCAGCTACAATTGCCTCCCACTCTCATGTTTGGCATAACTCGCCTCAACCCACACTTATTGGAGGTTAAAATGTGATCTCCAGATTCCAAACGTGATCTCCAAATAGCGAGCGTAAATGCAACAAATCCTTTTCCTCAAGAAGTGATTGCTCCACATGAAAATAAAAGAATGCTCCAAATAGTGTGATATAGTACAACAAATTTATTAACCACTTGACGACCGCCGCACGACGATATATGTCGGCAGATCGGCACGGGCAGGCAAAGGGACATACATATACGTCCTTGCCTTCCCGCGGTGGGGGGTCCGATTGGACCTCCCCCTGGTGCCAGCGGTGGTCGCCTTTGGTCTGGCAGCGATCAGAGATGAGGGGGAGGCCATCCGATCGTGGCCCCCCCCTCGCGATCGCTCTCAGCCAATGGGAATCGTCCCCTGCTTCTGTGTAGTACACAGAGGCAGAGGATGTGATGTCATCTCTCCTCGGCTCGGCAGTTTCTGTTCCGGCACCGAGGAGAGAAGACTTCAATGTGAGTACACCAAACACACACACACAGTAGAACATGCCAGGCACACATTACACCCCCCTTTACCCCCCGATCACCCCTCCCCCCCCCCCCGTCACACTGACACCAAGCAGTTTTTTTTTTCTGATTACTGCATGGTGTCAGTTTGTGACAGTTACTGTGTTAGGGCAGTTACTGTTAGCCCCCTGTAGGTCTAGGGTACCCCCCTAACCCCCCCTAATAAAGTTTTCATTTTTCTGATCGCTGTATTAGTGTCACTGGTGACCCTAGTTAGGGACGTAAATATTTAGGTTCGCCGTCAGCGTTCTATAGCGACAGGGACCCCCATATACTATCTAATAAATGTTTTAACCCCTTGATTGCCCCCTAGTTAACCCTTTCACCACTGATCACCGTATAACTGTTACGGGTGACGCTGGTTAGTTCATTTATTTCTTATAGTGTCGTGTGTACCCGTCGTTTATTACTGAATAAAGGTTTAGCCCCCTCATCGCCCGGCGGTGATATGCGTTGCCCCAGGCAGCGTCAGATTAGCGCCAGTACTAACACCCACGCACGCAGCATACGCCTCCCTTAGTGGTATAGTATCTGAACGGATCAATATCTGATCTGATCAGATCTATACTAGCGTCCCCAGCAGTTTATGGTTCCCAAAAATTCAGCGTTAGCGGGATCAGCCCAGATACCTGCTAGCACCTGCGTTTTGCCCCTCCGCCCGGCCCAGCCCAGCCCAACCCAGCCCACCCAAGTGCAGTATCGATCGATCACTGTCACTTACAAAACACTAAACGCATAACTGCAGCGTTCGCAGAGTCAGGCCTGATCCCTGCGATCGCTAACAGTTTTTTTGGTAGCATTTTGGTGAACTGGCAAGCACCAGCCCCAGGCAGCGTCAGGTTAGCGCCAGTACCGCTAACACCTATGCATGCACCGTACACCTCCCTTAGTGGTATAGTATCTGATCCGATCAGATCTATACTAGCATCCCCAGCAGTTTAGGGTTCCCAAAAACGCAGTGTTAGCGGGATCAGCCCAGATACCTGCTAGCACCTGCGTTTTGCCCCTCTGCCCGGCCCAGCCCAGCCCACCCAAGTTCAGTATCGATCGATCAAAGTCACTTACAAAACACTAAACGCATAACTGCAGCGTTCGCAGAGTCAGGCCTGATCCCTGCGATCGCTAACAGTTTTTTTGGTAGCGTTTTGGTGAACTGGCAAGCACCAGTGGCCTAGTACACCCCAGTCGTAGTCAAACCAGCACTGCAGTAACACTTGGTGACGTGGCGAGTCCCATAAGTGCAGTTCAAGCTGGTGAGGTGGCAAGCACAAGTAGTGTCCCGCTGCCACCAAGAAGAAGACAAACAGGCCTGTCGTGCCCATAGTGCCCTTCCTGCTGCATTTGCCAATCCTAATTGGGAACCCACCACTTCTGCAGCGCCCGTACTTCCCCCATTCACATCCCCAACCAAATGCAGTCGGCTGCACGAGAGGCATTTTTATGTCCTCCTGAGTACCCCTACCCAGCAACCCCCCCCAAAAAAGATGTTGTGTCTGCAGCAAGCGTGGATATAGGCGTGACACCCGCTATTATTGTCCCTTCTGTCCTGATAATCCTGGTCTTTGCATTGGTGAATGTTTTGAACGCTACCATACACTAGTTGAGTATTAGCGTAGGGTACAGCATTGCACAGACTAGGCACACTTTCACAGGGTCTCCCAAGATGCCATCGCATTTTGAGAGACCCGAACCGGTTACAGTTATAAAAGTTAGTTACAAAAAAAAGTGTAAAAAAATAAATATATATATATATATATATATATATATATATATATATATATATATATATATAAAAAAAATAGTTGTCGTTTTCTCTCTCGTGTTCTCTCTCTCTCTATTGTTCTGCTCTTTTTTACTGTATTCTATTCTGCAATGTTTTATTGTTATTATGTTTTATCATGTTTGCTTTTCAGGTATGCAATTTTTTATACTTTACCGTTTACTGTGTTTTATTGTTAACCATTTTTTTGTCTTCAGGTACGCCATTCACGACTTTGAGTGGTTATACCAGAATGATGCCTGCAGGTTTAGGTATCATCTTGTTATCATTCTTTTCAGCCAGCGGTCGGCTTTCATGTAAAAGCAATCCTAGCGGCTAATTAGCCTCTAGACTGCTTTTACAAGCAGTGGGAGGGAATGCCCCCCCCCACCGTCTTCCATGTTTTTCTCTGGATCTCCTGTCTCAACAGGGAACCTGAGAATACAGCCGGTGATTTAGCCAGCTGACCATAGAGCTGATCAGAGACCAGAGTGGCTCCAAACATCTCTATGGCCTAAGAAACCGGAAGCTACGAGCATTTCATGACTTAGATTTCGCCGGATGTAAACAGCGCCATTAGGAAATTGGGAAAGCATTTTATCACACCGATCTTGGTGTGGTCAGATGCTTTGAGGGCAGAGGAGAGATCTAGGGTCTAATAGACCCCAATTTTTTAAAAAAAGAGTACCTGTCACTACCTATTGCTATCATAGGGGATATTTACATTCCCTGAGATAACAATAAAAATTATTAAAAAAAAAAAATGAAAGGAACAGTTTAAAAATAAGATAAAAAAGCAAAAAAAAAAAAAAAGCAAAAAAAAAAAGAACCCCTGTCCCCCCCTGCTCTCGCGCAAAGGCGAACGCAAGCGTCGGTCTGGCGTCAAATGTAAACAGCAATTATACCATGCATGTGAGGTGTCACCGCGAACGTCAGATCGAGGGCAGTAATTTTAGCAGTAGACCTCCTCTGTAAATCTAAAGTGGTAACCTGTAAAGGCTTTTAAAAATGTATTTAGTTTGTCGCCACTGCACGTTTGTGCGCAATTTTAAAGCATGTCATGTTTGGTATCCATGTACTCGGCCTAAGATCATCTTTTTTATTTCATCAAACATTTGGGCAATATAGTGTGTTTTAGTGCATTAAAATTTAAAAAAGTGTGTTTTTTCCCCAAAAAATGCGTTTGAAAAATCGCTGCGCAAATACTGTGTGAAAAAAAAAAAATGAAACACCCACCATTTTAATCTGTAGGGCATTTGCTTTAAAACAATATATAATGTTTGGGGGTTCAAAGTAATTTTCTTGCAAAAAAAAAATAATTTTTTCATGTAAACAAAAAGTGTCAGAAAGGGCTTTGTCTTCAAGTGGTTAGAAGAGTGGGTGATGTGTGACATAAGCTCTAAATGTTGTGCATAAAATGCCAGGACAGTTCAAACCCCCCCAAATGACCCCATTTTGGAAAGTAGACACCCCAAGCTATTTGCTGAGAGGCATGTCGAGTCCATTGAATATTTTATATTGTGACACAAGTTGCGGGAAAGAGACAAATTTTTTTTTTTTTTTTTGCACAAAGTTGTCACTAAATGATATATTGCTCAAACATGCCATGGGAATATGTGAAATTACACCCCAAAATACATTCTGTTGCTTCTCCTGAGTACGGGGATACCACATGTGTGAGACTTTTTGGGAGCCTAGCCGCGTACGGGACCCCGAAAACCAAGCACTGCCTTCAGGCTTTCTAAGGGCGTAAATTTTTGATTTCACTCTTCACTGCCTGGCACAGTTTCGGAGGCCATGGAATGCCCAGGTGGCACAAAACCCCCTCAAATGACCCCATTTTGGAAAGTAGACACCCCAAGCTATTTGCTGAGAGGTATAGTGAGTATTTTTGCAGACCTCACTTTTTGTCTTAAAGTTTTGAAAATTGAAAAAAGAAAAAAAAAATGTTTTTTCTTGTCTTTCTTCATTTTCAAAAACAAATGAGAGCTGCAAAATACTCACCATGCCTCTCAGCAAATAGCTTGGGGTGTCTACTTTCCAAAATGGGGTCATTTGGGGGGTTTTGTGCCACCTGGGCATTCCATGGCCTTCGAAACTGTGACAGGCAGTGAAGAGTGAAATCAAAAATGTACACCCTTAGAAATCCTGAAGGTGGTGATTGGTTTTCGGGGCCCCGTACGAGGCCGGGCTCCCAAAAAGTCACACACATGTGGTATCCCCGTACTCAGGAGAAGCAGCTGAATGTATTTTGGGGTGCAATTCCACATATGCCCATGGCCTGTGTGAGCAATATATCATTTAGTGACAACTTTGTGCAAAAAAAAAAAAAAATTTGTCACTTTCCCGCAACTTGTGTCAAAATATAAAATATTCCATGGACTCAACATGCCTTTCAGCAAATAGCTTGGGGTGTCTACTTTCCAAAATGGGGTCATTTGGGGGGGTTTTGTGCCATCTGGGCATTTTATGGCCTTTAAAACTGTGATAGGTAGTGAGGAGTGAAATCAAAAATGTACGCCCTTAGAAAACCTGATTGGTTTTCGGGGCCCCGTACACCGCTAGGCTCCCAAAAAGTCCCACACATGTGGTATCCCCGTACACAGGAGAAGCAGCTGAATGTATTTTGGGGTGCAATTCCACATATGCCCATGGCCTGTGTGAGCAATATATCATTTAGTGACAACTTTTTGTAAATTTTTTTTTTTTGTCATTATTCAATCACTTGGGACAAAAAAAAAATAAATATTCAATGGGCTCAACATGCCTCTCAGCAATTTCCTTGGGGTGTCTACTTTCCAAAATGGGGTCATGTACCCTAGTTTGTAGGCGCTATAACTTTTGCGCCAACCAATAAATATACGCTTATTGACATTTTTTTTACCAAAGACATGTGGCCGAATACATTTTGGCCTAAATGTACGACTAAAATTGAGTTTATTGGATTTTTTTTTATAACAAAAAGTAGAAAATATCATTTTTTTTCAAAATTTTCGGTCTTTTTCCGTTTATAGCGCAAAAAATAAAAACGGCAGAGGTGATCAAATACATCAAAAGAAAGCTCTATTTGTGGGAAGAAAAGGACGCAAATTTCGTTTGGGTACAGCATTGCATGACCACGCAATTAGCAGTTAAAGCGACGCAGTGCCAAATTGGAAAAAGTCCTCTGGTCCTTATGCAGCATAATGGTCCGGGGCTAAAGTGGTTAAAAATTCAAACCATCACACACCATTGCATTTACATGTGTAAAAACCAAAGCAAGCCAAAAAAACACACTCCAAAGGAAATCGTAACATAAACTCCATGCACTGGTAAAGTGATCTATAGCGGTCGCGGTGGACCCAGGATAGCGTGTCAGCTGTGCAGTCTCACCCACTCCTAGTCTCTTGTGTCACAACCGACTTATTCATAAGAATCCCATGAATAAGTCAGTTGTGACGAAACATGTCGGGACGTGGCTATACGGCAAGCATCTGAAGCGTGATGCAGGACGTTGTGACGTGACACGCTACATCGAATGGTGGAGGCTTGAGACTAGGAGTGGGTGAGACTGCACAGCTGACACTGTCCTGGGTCCGCCGTGACCACTATAGATCGCTTTACCAGTGCATGGAGTTTATGTTACGATTTCCTTTTGGAGTGTTTTTTTTGGCCTGCTTTGGTTTTTACATGTGAGTGCAATGGTGTGCGATGGTTTGAATTTTTTAAAAATTTGTTGTACTTTATCACACTATTTGGAGCATTCTTTTATTTTCATGTGAAGCAATCACTTCTTGAGGAAAATAATTTGTTGCATTTACGCTCGCTATTTGGAGATCACGTTTGGAATCTGGAGATCACATTTTAACCCCCAATAAGTGTGGGTTGAGGCGAGTTATGCCAAACATGAGCGTGGGAGGCAATTGCAGCTGGTGAATGCAAATCTTTAAGTGGGAGTGGAAGCACAAACACTGAGGTGTGGTGGAAGATCACAAGACAACCAAGAGTTTTCATTTATAGATTTTTTTTCAGACCATTCATCGGAATATTTATGATTTATGAACTTCATGTCAACACTTTATTCATTATTTTCACATCTGTCACAGGGTGTGTTGTTTTGATTATTATGTGATATGATGTGTTTGCTCACAGTGTTCACCAATAACTTTTTTGTCAGATCACATTCACATTGTGACTGATTTTCAATGAGGGTATTATTGTCATTATTCACACATATATACCTTTACTGTTCATTTAGATTGATCATTGCTTTCATTAGCACATTTTTATTTTTTCATTTTTTTTTAAATTTATTTGAGCACTACTATTTAATCCACTTATCTCTAGAGGTTTAAATTCAGTCACATATTAGGAAAAAAAGGTGAATATCCTTTTTGTTAAGCTAGGTTCACACTAGTCAAAGCTTTGAAAGGCGACTAAACACCAAAGTCCTTTCTACGTGATAATCTTTCAGTGCAATTCTTTCTTATCTTGTTTATTTAACGTGCTGTGTCTTTTAAAGTTGTCCTTTCACCTGATAAATCTGACCCTACTTCTCAGTATAGTTTAAATGTTGCTTTTTATATATACACTCCATCCTTCACACATCATCTCCCCGATATTCTGTGTATTATGTGAAAAGAAAAAAACAATATGGTGCCTTATCTTTTAATTGCTGAATAATCTTCTAACATATAACTTCCACCATGCTCAAAAGTCCCTAAAGATGTGCCACCTTTATCAGATGTGTCCTCACCTGGTCACTATAAAGTTTTCAGCGTTGATATATTCCTCAGATCAATTATTCCTTCATCCAAATATTTCAAAATATGCACCTTGTGAGCGTACACAATGCTCCCAGCAATTTTTCCATTCTTCATAGCATCCCTGTAAGTCTTCAAGTGGGATGGCATTAGGAGCCTGTGTAGTTGCTCCATGGATGTTATCCACACTAGCAAAATGGTGTCCTTTCTCATGTTCAAATCCTGATTCACGATTTTATGAACAATTGATTGGTAACTCCAGTTTCCTTTGCGAGCATTCTGATAGTGAGCCTGCCTGTCCAGGTAGAGAACAGACTTCACCGCATCCACATTCCGTTCCGTTTTCTCACCCTGGCCTTTCCTGGCCTTGTATAAATGACACCATTTTTTAAAAATTTGGCATGAGGTTCCTCTCAAAATCCATACCAGACCAAAGGATCCTTAACAACCAGCTACTGTTAAAGATACCAGTGGCCACCTCCTAAAAAAATGTGTATTTGACCAATTCGCATCAGAACCGTATCTAAATCTCAGCTGAACCGTTGAACAGCTTTGAAAATTCGCACTGAAAACAGACCTGAAAAATCGCACTGCACATGTTTGAACAAGGTCTAATAGAATAAAAATAGGTACCGGTAATTGGTATTGGCGAGTACTTGAGAAACAGTATTGGTACTCAAACTCAGTTTTAAAAATTGGTATCGGTGCATCCCTAATGGAAAGTTAATTTTCAGTGTATAACCATGACAGCTACACTTTACACAGATATCGATTTCAGCACTGCATTAATAACCACTTGCCGACCATCCGCCGCAGTTGTACTGCGGTAGAATGGCACGGCTGGGCGAAACGACGTTATGCAACGTCGCTTCACCCTGTGGGCACTAGGGGGTGTGCGTGCCCCCCCTGCTCGCCCACGGAGGTGATGAGAGTGCCCCGACAGGCTCAATCACCGGCGGGCTCCCGCGATCACTCGGAGCACACAGATAAC
Source organism: Aquarana catesbeiana (assembly GCF_042186555.1). Classification (NCBI taxonomy): domain Eukaryota; kingdom Metazoa; phylum Chordata; class Amphibia; order Anura; family Ranidae; genus Aquarana; species Aquarana catesbeiana. The sequence continues at coordinate 189,659,923 of NC_133331.1, forward strand.
AGGGATCTGTGTGTAAATACACAGTTTCCGGTTCTCTGAGGGGAGAACAGATCGTCTGTTCATACAGAGTACGAACAGCGATCTGTCATCTCCCCTGCACAGTCCCATCCCCCCTTCAGTTAGAGAACACACTAGGACACACTTAACCCCTTCACTGCCTGTGACATTTTTACAGTAATCAATGCAATTTTATAGCACTGATCGCTGTAAAAATGCCAATGGTCCCAAAAATGTGTCAAAATTGTCCGATGTATCCGCCATAATGGCGCAGTCCCGATAAAAATAGCAGATCGCCGCCATTACTAGTAAAAATTCATAATAAAAATGCCATAAAACTATCCCCTATTTTTTAGACGCTATAACTTTTGCGCAAACCAATCAATATACGCTTATTGCGATTTTTTTTTTTTTTTTTTACCAAAAATACGTAGAAGAATACATATCAGCCTAAACTGAGGAAAAAAAATTTTTTTCTAGAGATTTTTGGGGGATATTTATTATAGCAAAAAGTAAAAAATAATGCATTTTTTTTCAAAATTGTCATTCTATTTTAGTTTATAGCGCAAAAAATAAAAACCGCAGAGGTGATCAAATACCACCAAAAGAAAGCTCTATTTGTGTGGGAAAAAGGACGTAAATTTTGTTTGGGTGCAATATCACACAACCGCGCAATTGTCAGTTAAAGCGAAGCAGTGCCGAATCGCAAAAAGTGCTCTGGTCAGGAAAGGGATAAAATCTTCCGGGGCTGGAGCGGTTAAAGGGATTATAAAAAAAAATAAAATAAACTAGTTTATACAGCCCCCTGAAATAGTATTCACACCCCTTGAAATTTTCCACATTTTGTTATGTTACAACCAAAAACAAATGTAATTTATTGGGATTGTATGTGATAGACCAACACAAAGTGGCACATAATTGTGAAGTGGAAGGAAAATGATAAATGTTTTTCAACATTTTTTACAAATAAATATGTGATAAGTGTGGCGTGCGTTTGTATTCAGTCAATACTTTGTAGAACCACCTTTCATTGCAATTACAGCTGCAAGTCTTTTTGGTGATGTCCCTACCAGTTTTACTCATCTAAAGAGTAACATTTTTGCCCATTTTTCTTTGCAAAATAGCACAAGCTCTGTCAGATTGGACGGAGAGCGTCTGTGAACAGCAATTTTCAAGTCTTTCCACAGATTCTCAATTGAATTTAGGTCTGGATTTGACTGGGCCATTCTAACACACGAATATGCTTTTATCTAAACCATTCCATTGTAGCTCTGGCTGTAGGTTTAAAGTTGTTGTCCTGCTGAAAGGTGAACCTCCATCCTGGTCTCAAGTCTTTTGCAGACTCTAACAGGATTTCTTCTAAGATTGCCCTGTATTTGGCTCCATCCATCGTCCCATCAACTCTGACCAGCTTCCCTGTACCTGCTGAAGAAAAGCATCTCCACAACATGATGCTGCCAGCACCATGTTTCATGGTGGGGATGGTGTGTTCAGGGTGATGTGCAGTGTTAGTTTTCCCCCCACACATAGTGTTGTGCTTTTAGGCCAAAAAAGTAAAATTTTTTGTCTTATCTGACCAGGGAACCTTCTTCCACAAGTTTGCCGTGTCCTCCACATGTCTTCCCACAAACTGCAAACAAGACTTTCTTCTTGCCACTCTTCCATAAAGGCCGGATTTGTGGAGTGCATGACTAATAATTGTCCTGTGGATAGATTCTCCCACCTGAGTTGTGGATCTCTGCAGCTCATCCAGAGTTACCATGGGCCTCTTGGCTGCTTCTCTGATGAATGTTTTCCTTGCCCAGCCTGTCAGTTTAGGTGGATGGCCATGTCTTGGTAGGTTTGCAGTTGTGCCATACTCTTTCCATTTTCCGATGATGGATCGAACAGTCAAAGCTTGTGATATTTTTTAGAACCTAACCCTGCTGTAGCCTCCCTGACGGTTTTCCCGAGTGTGGCTCGGGGTTAAATTTCAGCACCATTAGAGGTAACCCCGAGTCACACTCGGGATTACATTGCAGGATCCTGGTGTGGTGTTACTTACCTTGTCCCCAGGATCCTGCGATGTCCCCCGCTGTGTCTGCAGGCTTTGTCCTCCTCTGAAGCCTCTCCGTGCCAGGCTCCATTCCCTGCGAGCGTCGCGACACACAGGGGTGGAGCCTGGTGGCAAATTAAAAACCATAACACATACAGTACTGTAATCTTACAGATTACAGTACTGTATGAAATTATTTCACATCCCTTTTGTCTCCAGTGCTTTGTCCAAAGCCCTGCATGCAGTTTTATATTATATATACTGTTCTTTCTGCCTGGAAACTTGAGATTGTCCATAGCAACCAAAAAGTGTCCTTTTACGTCAAAAGTGGCTTTAGACCAGCTAGAAAACAGCGATAGTAAATTAGAACACTTGCAGAATTGAGCGATAGTGAATCGTGGGAAAATTAATTTTATATTATTTTTTTTTAATTATTTATATTTATTTATTATAATTTATGTTTTTGTGTTTCAAACTTCATCATACCCGGGATATCTACTAGACTCTTGTTTGGACAGATTTAAGTGTGTTATTGTTAAGAATTACAGGCCTACAATATAAAACGCCAAATTTCCATGCAAAATAATTGCACCGCTTTCAGCACCTAAAATCCGAAATAATCATACCGCCAGGGAGGTTAAACTTCTCCCCAACTTTATCCCTCACCTGTCTGTTTTGCTCCTTGGCCTTCATGATTCTGTTTGTTCACCAAGGTTCTCTACCAAACCTCTGAGGGCTTCACAGAACAGCTGTATTTATACTGAGATTAAATTACACACAGGTGGACTCTATTTAATAATTAGGTGACTTCTGAGGGCAATTGGTTCCACTAAATTTTAGTTAAGGGTATCAGAGTAAAGGGGGCTGAATACAAATGCACGCTACACTTTTCACATATTTGTAAAACATTGTGAAAGCCATTTATCATTTTCCTTTCTCCGTCACAATTATGTCCAACTTTGTGTTGGTCTATCACATAAGATCCCAATAAAATATGTTACTTTTTGGATGTAACATGACAAAATGTGGAAAATTTCATGGGGTATGAATACTTTTTCAAGGCACTGTATGTGCACCCCTGGACCTCATCTTCCTGTGTTCTCTGCTCGTGCCTGAGCCCCACTATCTGCCACAGTGAAGCCAGCGAGACCAGAAATTGAGGGAGGAAGAAGAGTTGCAGGTGTGTATAGTGCAAACAATATACTAAGGTGCTAAACCTTTTTGGCCAGTAGTGACTGAAGTAGTCACAATAGTCCTGCTGCTGTAGAAATCCACTTAAGGGTAGAAGTCAAAAGCTAACACACAAAACACAGCGCAAGGACCTTCAACGTATATATGGTGTCCTAACACCCCAGATCAGTGTTTCTCAACTCCAGTCCTCAAGGCGCACCAACAGGTCATGTTTTCAGGATTTCCCTCAGAAATAAACGACTGTGGTAATTACTAAGGCAGTGAAAACTGATCAAATCACCTGTGCGAAATAGTGGGAATCCTGAAAACATGACCTGTTGGTGCGCCTTGAGGACTGGAGTTGAGAAACACTGCCCCAGATGATGGTGTTGATGTCTTTCAGAGCTTTCAATAAATAGCATAGACGTGCAGTGTTGGATTGAATCAGGTCTCAGGTAAGTAAAAGGAAGAAGTGAGAAATGCATTCAGGTGAAAAAATGTTTAGGCTTTATAACCACTTCCTCTTTACATTAACCAGTTGCAGCGGGTGACTGATCACACCACAGAGAGCATGGCGCATTCTAAGGACGTCATATGGCGTCCACCCGGTCATCATTAAAGTATAGGCCGGGAAGAACTGCTCTAGATCTCGGACGTCTATATGACATCTCCCTAGAATACGCCACCGGCCATACTGTGGCACGATCTGTCACCCGCTGAGTCCGCCAAGTGGATAACAGATGAGTGTAGCAGCCCACTGCCAGTACCATGTAATCGTACATGTAAGCCAATCACAGCATATCACATGACAATTTATTGAAAATAACCCAAATGAGTATATTATTTCCTGTAGTCAGTAGGAAAGTTCTAGAGTCCACAAGCTATGGTATATATCTGAAAATTGATCAATCCTGATGTACGCTCTTATTTCTTGAGGCCCTAAAAGTCCAGGACAGTAGACATACCACCCATATGACCCCTTTTTGGAAAGTAGACATTCCAAGGTATTTAGTAAGAGGCATGGGATTTTTTTTTTTAACACACTGTGACCAAGCAATAAAATGTTACCTTAGTAACATTGTACTGCTCTGGGGAAGTAATCAGGATTTTTTTTTTACACATTATGTTTGCCTATAGCAGTAAATTCCATTGCTATAAGCAAGTATTTTACTGAATGAAACCAAATCATTCAGTCTGTTTTGTTGTGATTAGTCAAAGCTAATCAAAAATGGTACAGATGGCAGTGGTTGGCCCTGTCTGTACCATGTGATCAGATTGACCAATCGTAGCTAGCTACACAAATGTTCAAAATGGATGGCATGAAACATCTTGTACAACTGTCATGTGACCTGCTGTGATTTGTCACAACAGTCACATGGTACTGGCAGCAAACCAATACTCTGATTAGTCATTGGCTGTGTCCTGTGGACACGGCCGGTGACAGATTGATCAGCGGTTCCTGACAGGACGTCACATGGATGGGAAAGCCACCGCCCGGCTGTCATTTGTCTATAGGCCAGATGTGAAGTGGTTAAAAAGTAACCATTTTTGTATATTGCAGGGATTTTAACAAACTTTGTCTTAGATTCCTACATTTTGTTATTCTGAAGAAAAAAAATAGCTGTTTGCTTGTCTGTGTCCATGTGCAATGTGAATAGGAGTGACTTTATAATTGTCAATCAGCTGCTGCACTTACAGGGTACTGAATAAAGGGTACTTGACAAAGGGGGGCGTGGCTTCTGAAACACATCATACACACCCCTTGGTTCTTGCCTGGTTCACTGAGGTCATCCATAGACGCTACTGTTTTTCCATCTCCATATAGCAGGTCCGGTTTCCAGTGTTGCCAGTCGGCTGACTGCATCTTCATTCCTCACCCATCCATGCAGCACTTCTCTTACTTAAATGTAAATATGGATTTATGTTTAATAAATTTTACAATGCTTTTATTGATTCCTGTGCTTTGGCTACTTTGTTGTCTTTTACATGCTACCGAGGATCCTTCCCAGATCTGATGTGCCTAGCTGAAGAACTCTTTAATCCCTCATCCATCCTTCCCTGAGTCTCACCCTCTACTGACTGTTTCCAAGGCTGCTGCCCATCCATTTTCAGCCAAGAATTCATCATACCACCAGCTCTGGAGCCACATCATTATACTTAAAGCAGAGTTCCACTCAAAAGTGGAACTTCCAGGCGGAGTAGGCCTCCCGGGTCCTGCTCTATGCTGCACTGCAGTACACATGACTAGAGTAATTGACTGGTGCAGGCACGCCTCCCATAAGCTTTGGGTCTCTCTGGTACAGGACTCTGTGCCATTTCCCATAGCTGGCCTTCCTTGGGCAGGTGCTCACCTCTCGTCTTCACCGACCCCACTCTTTAATAGTACCGACGTTATTAGAACTTAAAAGGTGTTTTAAACTTGCAGACATAACCAGCCTTCACCAATGACGCCTAAATGGGCCACTCTGATTTAGCCTTGGGCTACATGGACAGGATCTTTCAAATCCAAACAGTTTTTTGCATTGTCAGGGCATCTATGTACTTATGCCCCTCAGGCTGGGCCCAACTTTTGAATCTCTATTAATCCCTTACCAGTTCTGCAATGGACAGATGGAAACAATTGCAACGGTCTTGCTTTCTACGTTCCCTTCCAGACCCTGCAGGCTTTAACAGGAGCCTCACCTCCATTTGAAGACCTCTGCTTCGGTGAAGGTAGCATTCGTAAATCACTCTTTTAATCATAGTGTATCCTGTTAGACTTATTTCCCAGCAGGATCCTGCATATCTATCCAAATGGGAGAGAGACCTGAATACCACCTTCACTGAGGATCAGAAGCACCGTATACTTTTCTTTTCCCACAAATCATCTTTGTGTAGCAAATACCAAGAGACTACATATAAAAAATCCTGTCCTGTTGCTATCGGACTCTTGCAGTTCTAGCATCCATGGTTCCTGGACACAGCCCTTCTTGATGGTGATGCTGGGCTCAGGTTGGTACATTATTTCATATTTTTTGGGACTACCCAAACATTCAGCCTTTTTGGTGACAAGTTCTACAAATTGTTCACAAACTAACAGACGTCGCCCTTCGCGACAACCCTGCTGCAGTTCTTCTCAACTTGACCCCCATGTGCAGTAAGAGATACTGTAAGTCACTTCTAAAGCATTTATTTACTGAATGTCGCCAGGGCATGCACGCCCAATGGTTTAACCAGGGTGAAGAACATCGTAAACATGGAGCACTTGACTGCTGCCCTTAGAAATAAGAGAGGAGCACAACACACAATGGCTTCCTTGGGATGTGTTTTACTATTCAGATGAATACTTATCACTATCTCAACCTGCAAACATCTCCTGTATTGGATACGATTTGAAGACTCGTCCCCCCCCATATTTACCCTATCATTCCCCCTCTACCCCTATCGTTATTTCTCGTCTCCCCTTCCTTTTTCTTTCCTCTCCATTTACATCTTTCTCTTTTTCTCAGACATCTTAGGGTGATTCTCTCCCCTCTTTCAAAAATATCTTTTAAAAAACGTTTTATGGTGTGCGTTGATATCGTGGGTATGTCAGCTTACAGGCTACGTTCACAAGTTCTGATTCTTGTATTTGTTTTTTTTTTGTTTATGTGTTTTATTGAAGAGTGTTCTTCATGGCCTATTTGTACCCAATCTGGATATCTTGTCATGTTGTGTTATTTTGACGCATACCCTTAAAAAAAAAAAAAAAAAGTTAAACTTTCAGCTGAAACAGATAAGCGGAAGGCTCCACTGCCAGTTTTCCTTAACAGGAATGGCAGCGGCAGCACCCAACCACCGATCTGAAAATCGGCTGGGGTGCCGACCTCATGGGAACCCTGAACAGGTAAGTGTCCTAATATTAAACGTCAGCAGCTACAGTATTTGTAGCTGCTGACTTAATTTTTCGTGGGGGAGCCGAAACACCTCTTTAAAGCGGAGATCCGCTGAAAAAAAAAAAATTAAAAGTCAGCAGTTACAAATACTACAGCTGCTGACTTTTAAAATAAAGATACTAACCTGTCCAGGACACCCATGATGTCCTCACCCAAAGCTGACCCGTCCCTCAGCTCTGGCAGCAGGCATCTACAGTAAGGGAATCAGGAAGTACAGCCTGGTTCCCTGCTGCGCGTTCTGAATGGTCCCTGCTGTCTTCTGGGACCCGTGTCTCTCCCAAAAGACAGCGTGGGGGGACAGAGGAGGGGTTGGACGTAGCGTAGTTCGCCGCAGATTCTGCGGTGGTCTTTTGCTGCAAGTGGGAGCAAATACCTGTGTATTAGACAGGTATCTGCTCCCCCCTGAAAGGTGCCAAATGTGACACCGGAGGGGGCGAATAAGTAAGTTACATTTCTGGGTGGAACTCCGCTTTAAGTACTTTTTTTTTTTTAATCATATCTTTTTTTATTTGGTTTTTCAATTTATACAATATACGTCATAACCAGTGTAGAGTACAAAAGGCAAACAAAAAAACACATATTACAATAAATATTTCCCAAAATCACCATCAATTATAAATATATCTTACCCTTCCTTTTTCCCCTTAAACCCTCCCCCCACCCCTGTTCACCCTCCCTCCTCCCCACCAGTTGCTAATTTTTAGAAATAGTTGAATCCTACGCTTGGTAATACTTCCTACCCCACTGAGAGTATTGTGCACATTACTTATTCCCTATTATCCATTTCCTCGTGCATAACTTCCTTTCCTCGATACAGTTTCAAATTTCCCTATTCTCTCCTTGACACCACCTACCCCAAATCCTAATAAACTTCTCATAGCTTCCCCTTCTAATATATATAGTCCTTTCTGTTCTCACTAGTACGTTCATGGTACTAATCCATTCTTCAGGGGTAGGGGGCATTGTTGACAGCCATGCTTTTGCGATCAGTTTCCTGGCCTGGTATAAGCATCGTATAATTGCTATTCTTATGTAGGCATCCCCCATATCCTCTTTGATTAGCCCCAGGACACAGACTTTAGCCTCGGGCTCCAGCCTTATCCCGGTCCTAACCTCTATGATGTTTAGGATCTCGGTCCAGTACCTCACTAGCTTCGGGCATCTCCACATAATGTGTATAAGATCGCCCGTATCTAGACATCTGGGGCATTTGTCGTCTAGTCTACGACCCATTCTATGCAGCCTCTTGGGAGTGTAGTAGGCTCTGTGCACAAGCAAGAGGTGCGAGGCCCGCTGCGACGGAGAGAGGGACACCAGCGGACCAAGCTCCAGTATTCTCCCCCACTGTTCTTCACTCAACTCCCCCACATCGGCCTCCCACCCCTCCCTTGCGCGCAAGAGTGGGGTCAGGCCAGTTGCCCTGTTCATTAGTTGGTCATAACTTACTGATATTAGCCCCTTCGGGCTATGTGCCCTTACCACCTTATTAAGAAGTGCTGCGCTACACCATTCCAGTGCATTGGTCTTAAATTGCTTGTCTAATGCGTGTCTAATCTGGAGATAATAGTAAAATGATTCCTTGGGGATAGGAAACTCCCTCCTTAGATCCACAAAAGATTTTAATATATTGCCAACATATAATTGTGCTAGCCTAGTTATTCCCGCCCTTTCCCAGATCCTATTTACTCCTATCGCCTGCATTTCTTGTAGCTGCCTATTCTGACATATAGGTGTGAACTCCGTAGCCCCCTTATATCCCATTTCAGTCTTTACTAACCGCCAAACTTTTATGGCCAGTTTGTTTGTTGGGGATGGGCATCCTAATGCTCCGGCTTCCAATGCCCCTGCCAAGGATTTGTGCGGGCTCCCTGACAGCATGATTTTAACGCTGGAGTCCACTTCCCCCCCATGTTCACACCCACCCAGGTGTTGCAGTTGTGACGCCAAAAAGTACCTGTATGGGTGGGGCACCGCCAAACCCCCCTCCCTGTTGGGTCGCTGCAAGGTCTGGAGACTGATCCTGGCCTGGCCCTTTCTCCATATTAACTCACGAAAATTAGCATTTATTTTTAAAAACCAATCCCTCCCTATCCAAATCGGTGAATTGTGTAATATATACAACAGTTGAGGCATCCAAATCATCTTAATCAGATTTATACGCCCCGCCATAGATAAAGGAAGCCGAGACCAAATGTCTTTCTTCCTTCTGAACTTTTCCAACAGCGGAGCTAAATTGTCTTTAGTATACTGCATTGGATTATTGGTCACCATTATACCCAAGTATTTAACCTTCTCCACCACCCTGAGACGCGAAACTACCTGCGGGAGAGAACCGTTGGTCGAGTCAATCGGGAGGAGTGAAGATTTCCCCCAATTGACTATTAACCCTGATACTTTCCCAAACCCTTCCACCAGCTGCATTGCATTTTCTAACGATGGCCCCATGTCCCCCAGGAATAACAATACATCGTCAGCATATAGCGCTATTCTATCCTCGCCCTCTTTCCTTTTGTAGCCCTGTAGACCTGCTGATTTTCTTATTACCTCCGCGAAGGGCTCCATTGCCAGGGCAAATAGCAGGGGGGACAGGGGACACCCCTGCCTAGTCCCCCTCTCAAGAGAGATCCCTTCCGAATATGTATTATTTATTTTCAGTCTAGCACTGGGGTGTCGATATAGGGTCTTAAGCCACTTAATAAATAGGGGGCCAAACCCAAATTTTTCCAATGTCCACCATAAGTACTCCCATTCCAGGGTGTCAAATGCCTTGGCAATGTCCAAGGACAACATCACCCTGGAGCCTGGGTTCTCTACCGGGGTCTGGAGGTTCAAGTACGCCCTTCTTATATTTTTACTAGTAGACCTGTTCTGCACAAACCCTGACTGGTCCGGGTGAACCAAGGTAGATATACATCTATTCAACCTGGCAGCCAGGATTTTTGCCAGGATCTTGGCGTCTGTGCCCAGCAATGAAATTGGTCTGTATGACGAGGTATCTAACTGACTATTCTCTTCTTTCTGAATCAGTACAATAATGGCTTCAGACATTGACAACGGCAAGCTACCAGCTGCAGCCGACCAGTTCAATGTTTTCCACAGTTCCGGGGCCAGCACCTCCCCATATTGTTTATATACCTCAGATGGCAATCCATCCGGGCCTGGTGATTTTTGATTCGGCATGTTCTTTATTGCCTGCCAGACCTCTTCCAATGTTATCGGTGCTTCCAGACTATTCCTATCTGCGTCTGAGAGCACCGGCAACTCAGTACCTCCCAGAAACTCCTCCATCTCTGCTTGTTCAGGGCTATGACGCGATTTATATAGATCCCTATAAAATTCTACAAATGTTTTGTTAATTACCCTAGGATCTGAAGAGATATCCCCCTCCTTTGTTTTGATCATGGGGATTGTTGAAGAGGACGAATTAGTTTTGGCCAGCAAGGCCAACGTCCGGCCCACTCTTTCGCCCTCTTCAAAGCTCCCCTGCCTCTGAAAAACCTTCCTATTCTCTGCTCTTCTAATTTCTTCCTTTTTGTATTTTTGTTGTTTCAATACCCAGTCTTCCCGGTTTTCATTCGTTGGGTCTAGAACATACTTTCTTTCTGACTCCCGAACCTCTTCCCTAATAATCTCTCCCCTCGCCCTTGTTTGTTTCTTTATTTTGGATATCTGTTGAATCAAGAGCCCTCTGAGGTATGCTTTTAAGGCGTCCCAAATCACACCCTCCGAGGCAGTACCGGTGTTAAATTGAACAAATTCTCTCAGTTTTAAACTAATTTCCTCTCTATTCCCCAGTAAGTCCAGCCATGCTGGGTTAACTGTCCACAATCTCCGACCCCTATCCTCCTGCATGGTTATTATCATTGTCAGTGGCGAGTGATCGGACACCCCCCTTGGACGATATTCAATACTATTTATTAAGGGCTGGGCTTCCTGGTTACCAATGGCCATATCAATACGGGATAGGGTATGGTGGGTCGCTGAGAAGCAAGAATATTCCTGACTATTAGGATTGCGCGCTCTCCACATATCACACCACCCAACCTCCTCCAAAAACTGTGCCAACCTTCCCCCCGGCCCTCCACCTCCACTAAGCCCTGGGGGGAACCTATCTAATCTGCTATCAAGGACAGTGTTGAAGTCCCCTACTATAATAACTGGGACCTCTCTTTTATCTTCCAAAAACTCAAGCAGCAGGAGCAATATCTCCATTTTGAATGGTGGGGGAATATATAAATTTGCTATGACAAAAGATCTGCCCTCAATTAAACAATGCAAAAAAATAAAACAGCCCAATCTATCAATACTGACATCCCTGCAGGAAAACGTCAACCCCTTCCTAATCAGTATACTCACTCCCCTCGAGTAGGAGGAGTACACTGCATGATATTGTATCTGAAATTTATTATTTTTAATTAATAATTTAGTCTCGCTGGTCAAATGCGTTTCCTGCAAGCATATCACCTCAGCAGCACAAGCATCTAACTCCTGGAATACAGTGGCTTTTTTCACATAATCGCTCATCCCCCTGATATTCCATGAGCTTAAACCAAATGTTCTAGGCTTCATTCAACCTTGTACACAATAAATACCCGCTATGCAAATACCAGGGTATAGTTACCCTTTTCCTTATACAATGGACAGTCACGGCTGAAAATTGACACTGTTCCATACCAGTACTTTTTTGAAGAGATACCAAAGAAAGCATTTCCCACCTCATGTTCTGCTTTACCGCATGTGCCCACATACCCCTTTTGCTTTTGTGTTTCAAATCCTCAATAGTCCTACCTACCACCCTCAGTGCTATTATTATGGGAAGGGAAGCGAGCGACTCCGGGGGACCTATACCCCCACATCCCTCCCTCCCACCTCCATCCACAACAGTGTCATTAACCCACCTAAATTTTTTAAACTTTAAATATTTACACTTCATTTCATTTATCTTCAACACATTTTTTAACAGTGCTCTGTGCGATTTTACCTTAATTTTTGCAACTGTGGATCCCCCTACTTTAAATAATCCCTTCTCCTCCCCCCCCCTGTGCCTCACTTGGCATGCCCTAGGGGCCTTCCTTGTGACCTTACTACTCCCCTCACCCCACTTCATCCACCACCCCTCCCTCCACCCTCCCCACCCACCACCCCCCTCCCCCTTCCCCCCCAATAAACCCATCAACCCAAGGGTTAAAATAACCCTCTTCACCACACTAAACATTTCTTTCACTCTTCACTTCAACCACCCTACACTCTCCCTCCCAACCCCTAATGCTGCCGAGCAGCCCAAAAAGAGAGAAAGAAAAAAAAAAAAAAAACAAAAAAAAAAAAAAAAAAAAAAAAAAACAAAAAAAAAAAAAAAAAAAACGCATTTATAAGTTCCTTTTGTTCTCTTCAAACCAGTCCGTGGCTCCTTTAACCGTTTCGAAAAAACGGGTAGTCCCTAACGCCTCAATATGCAATCGTGCTGGATACAATAGCGCATATGAAATATTGTGGCTCCGTAAAGTGCGCTTAATGTCCAGAAAACCTGCTCTTCTCCTTTGTAATTCCGGGGAGTAATCTGGATAGATCGAAACCTTTGCACCGTTGAAAAGGACATCTCCTTTTTCTCTGGATTTTTGCATTAAATTCAGCTTATCTTTGTAATTAAAAAATCTAATTATCATTGGTCTTGGGCGGTCTCCTGAATATACTGGTCTGGAAGGGACTCTGTGAGCTCGCTCAATAGAAAAAAAATGTGAAAAAGCCTCAACCCCAAAGACTTCTTTCAGCCAATTTTCCATAAATTCTTCAGGGCGGGGGCCCTCAACTTTCTCGGGGAGACCCATCACTCTTACGTTTTGTCTTCGCGACCTATTCTCCCATTCATCCATTTTGAGCTTGTTAGCCTCTAACTGAGCTTGCATTTTCTTAAACTCCTGTCGCAGTGGGGATACGGTGTCTTCTATTTGGCTAACCCTTTCCTCCACACATTTAATTCTCTCCACTGATTGCTGGATTTCTTGTTTAATATTGCCAACTTGCTCACTTAGAGTTTTCAGCTCTTCCCACATCCCACTTATCGAACTCCTACAGGCATTTATAGCGCATAGTATCTCTTTTAAAGTGGGATCCTGTTCACTGGCTACAGCTGCGATGGGGGTACTATCCCCTATTCCTCCCAGGGGCTCCCTCTCTGGGCTTTTTTTATTCGCTGTTCTCGTACTAACCACCGGGATATCGGGACCTTTCCCCAGGCTTTTTCTGTCCCCAGAGCCCCCCGCTGACATCTTCCCCGCAGGTGGCTGATTATTTTTGGCTGGGGACTGCGAGGTACTGTGGGCAAATTTTTCCAGCTTTGCCGCAGCCGCTGCTGCGGTTGCGTTTAGGGACCCCTTCTCCTTTTCTTTGGCTGAGCGGGTAGCTTGAACAGGCATATTATCATGGGGATGATGATGCTGATCTTCCCCTTTCTTCTTGGTCATAGCCACCCAGGACACTATTTTGGAAATTTGTATCCCTCCAGCCTAACCAGTCCAACAAACAGTCCCTTCACGCTTTAAAAGTCCAAGCCTCTAAGACAACAAGAGATGAGCTCCCGGTTCCCTCTTTTAACACAGATTCAATACACTTTGCTTTTATATATAGATCAGGTTTGTTACCTGTCTTTAGTTGGCTTCAAGGATGTCTGCCGGTCTTTTGCCTGGGACTCTGCAGGTAATCCATCCAGCTCCACCGTCCTCCATTCAATATAGCCGCCTTTTCCTCAGCAGTTCTCTAGCCACCATATCTCCACCGCTCTTTCCTGTATCTGTCTCTGGGTTAACTCACTCAACTTTCCTTATTCAGCCTCCCGCAGTGTCTGTGAGCTGTCACCAGGCAACATTCCACGGCCGTGCTCGTACACAGCGGAGGCACTGTGTCCAGGTTTCCCTTCGGCTCCCCCTCGGAGCTCTACTCAGCAAAATCACACAGCGGTCAGCTGACCACAGACAGCTGATCCTTCCCAGGCTCTCCTCCTCTCCTCTCTTATCTCCCCACAAGTCAGGATGCCGGTCGGGAAGCCGGTAAGACCGATGGTAACCTGTGAGATCCTTGGGGCATAAGCTAAGCAGGATTCAGGCAGCTTCACAGGGCACACACACAGCTGCCAAGGTCCCCACTTCACCGCGCTGGAGCAGCATCGGAGCCGGGGCCGGGAGAGAGCACACACACACCACTCACACCTGCATCCGGTCACGCCCCCTCACTCGCTTTAAGTACTTTACATACATTTAATTTGTTTCTGCATTTTCCACCATTGCTCCATGGTTACTCGTGACTCAAACTAGAGTACTGAGAAACTTTTTTCTTTTTAGGTTTACTGAATAAAAGTAGGAGGGTCTGAAGTGCTTTATACGTGACTTCCCTTTGGGAGTATCGCACCAAAAATGATTTTTTATTTTTTAAACAGAGGAGACCCAAAAATCGAACTTGTATCTTAGTGTAGACTTCTGGTAATACCAGTAAGATAATTGTACAAGCTGGAAATTACATTTCTGGGGGAGGTTATGTACACCAGTGGATCTCAACACTATCCTCAAGTACCCCCAAGAGGCCATGTTTGCAGGTTTTCCTTGATCTTGCACAGGTGTTTTAAATCAAGTCAATGGCTTGGTATTTTTGACAGCTATTTTATCTAAGAGAATTTCCCAAAACATGGCCTGTTGTGGGTACTTGGAGGACAGGGTTGAGAACCACTGCTGTATACCATCTGTGTGCGGATTGCCTCCAGGTTGCCATATTGAATTTTACAAAAAATTGCAGCGCTGCAGATTGAAAAAGAAATGTAATTCTTAACATTTAGTCACAATATGCTTTGTGTAGAAATTGTATATCCTATACATTTTTTTTATTCACAATTTTCCAGCGTAAGTGAAGTTACCCTTCAACCTACTAAGCATTGATATTGGGAAAGAAAAATAATGAAAAAATCCATTGCAACTGAACATGAGGGGACATTTTCCAATGGAGGTAGATGTTGCAGTGAAAATGTAAAAGGCGATTGCCCGTCACTTTGGAGGGATTTCCACCCACTTCCTGTTTTGTCTCAAAAACAAAGTGCTGGGATATCACCCTAGTAGGACAGAAAGCACAAACAAAAAAACAAAAAAAAAAAAAACAAACACTTGACAAATGGTAAGAACCACAGAATGTAGAAAATAGTATTTTTTATTTATTGTAAAACCCTTTTCTTGGAGTTCATTAGGGGCACAGGATGAAGTATTTAGGTACACTGGATTATGCTAATGCCTTTAAGAGACTGGATACTGTCAAACAAAGCTGTACAGTACAACCCAGTAAAAACACTCCCACACTGCTTCAGTTTAATAGCAAGCAATAGTAGGATTGGATCATAAGATTTAAGACCTGTGTCACCCATGGCGTTTCAAGAAAAGGGTTTTATGGTAAGTCAAAAACTGCACATTAAATGGACACAGGATGAAGTAGTCAAGCAAATTGGGATGTCTAAAAGCAGTGCAACTGACGGAGTTAAGAGACTATTTTGTAGAGTCCAGAAATGGACAACTGAAAGGTTTCACCTGCTAAATTAAATTATCCACCCTTGAAATGTGCACAGCAAACAGGGTAGGGAAGTGAAGTTTTGCCCAAGCCAGAATCTGACTGGCTTCTTTAAGGCAGCAAGAGTTCAGGTTCATCCCTTATGGTTAAATGTAAGCCACTGCCATGGCATTGTCCAGCTCAATCTTGCCTGTATGACCCTGCAGTCAGGTGGTTTAGCATTTTATAAATAAATCATTCTGCGCTCCAGAATATTAATCAGAAAAAACTCTCCAGTCACCAAGTTCCTAGCACCATGAGTGTCTCCTTAGCTTGACATGCTGCCATCCATTGTGAGGACCTTTCAAACTGATGGGAGGAAGATTTATGGTCCTGCACTACCAGAATGTTGAGCTAAAACAATATGGAGTGCAATTGGGCCTATAGAACCACTTTAAAAGAGGCCCCCCTGTAAGCCCCTAATCCCCAATCAAAAAGCGGCGAGTTGATTGGCTCCTGGACTGTAAAGTTCTAACTCGGCAGCGAGTAGTCTGGAATTTGTCCATTAGACATTTCTAAAACTGGGACCTCCTGCATAAGGACAATCAGAGAAATATCTGAAACGAACATGGGAGAGGACTCCTTCATAAGGAACTCCTCCGCAATAGGGTATTGCTGTGCAAACCGTTGGAGGAGTAAACCACATATAATAGGTAACAGATTGCTGCTTGTGCTGATCTCCACAGTTGCAGCTATGTTGTGAGGAACCTTGACTGAAGAAACAAAATGGGTTTAGGGAAAAATGATTAGACTTTTTCAAATACAGCTGAAGAAAAGATGTCCATTCTCCTTCGACTTTAGTAAAAAGCTGAGGCATGCTGGGGATAGGAAGGGTTATTCTGGGCTGGCCTACAGATTTTTGCCAATGTTTACTCCTCCAGTAGGCACTAGTATAACCTGACAGTATGCAACTTCCTGTGTTGGATGCGAAAGAAGAAAAAAAATTGAGTTTACATACAATTGAATGCTTACTATGCCTTAAGCTCTGAAACTACAATTTGATAGAATGTCTAAAAAAGCTGTAAAGCAGCACATTATATTGCAGAGAATGATCAATGCGAGAACATATTCTTCACACAGAACTTGCCTTCATTATTACACACACACACACACACGTTGAGACAAGCACTGTATATATAGTGAAAAGTAAACGCCTTATATACTGAAAGTAGCAATTTTTATTATAGTTAAAATTATTTACAAAAAACCCAAAGACATACTTCATGAAACTGGTACAAACTTTTATTTTCCTGCCGTTGGCTTTTGCTCCAAATATCACAGCTGAGAAATACTGTATAAAATAAAAATAAGATTGGATTCAGAAAAGTACTCTACCATTCTAGTCTCCAATGGCTTGTATTTACATAAATATATACAGAGGAGAGAAAAAAAAAAAAAAAAAGTTACTTTGAACTTCAGGTTATTTTGCAAGTAGGTTTCATGTACCCTTAAAGCAGAGTATTTGATGGGGTTTTCAGCATGTACAACAATTAACAAAATGGCTCCCACCTCCGCATTAAAGGCAGACATAGATGGCTAGAATTTCCACCAAGAGAGGGAGGAAAAAAAACAAAACAATTAATTCCCCCATCTATGCTAGAAACACAGAAGAAAGAATCCCCATTGCATTCAGGCAGTTGAGCCTGCTGGCACTAATGAACAATGACCATTTAAAAATGTACCACCTGCCTCAGTTGTTTATATAGAGTTTGTCAAGCCAGGTAGTGTTTTCAGGGCCATCCACAGCTTGAATTCCAAAATGTAAGTGGTCAATTGGGGCCTTTAGATTGCAGCATCTTCAATTACTATCCCAGAGCACATTCTAAAGAACGGAATCTTTGCCATCTCAAACCCAATAATTTTTGAATTATAAAGATTCAAGTGGGACTACATACTGATAAAGGTACATCAGTGAATGAAGAAAATCTTACTTTACTCTAAATCTAAAACTAGTTGGCAACTTTAAACCTCAAATCCCAAATGTCTTGCACCAAAAAATCTTTAAACTAGTATGCCCAGTGTTAAGACATTGCACCTCTGATATTTTCATATGGAAAAAAAACCTGACAAAAACATTTCATATTTAGGAACGGAGATGAAGAGAGGAATTTAAATTAACGCAAACTGTTGATAAAGTATAAATTTCAAGTTAAAACCTTTGTAGAGAGC
This sequence comes from Aquarana catesbeiana, assembly GCF_042186555.1. Lineage (NCBI taxonomy): Eukaryota > Metazoa > Chordata > Amphibia > Anura > Ranidae > Aquarana > Aquarana catesbeiana. The sequence goes on from NC_133331.1 coordinate 189,677,785, forward strand.
CTGCGCGTTTACATCTAACTAATGAAAGATACAGATCCTACTGTGTTTTGTGCTAGATTGCAAATCATCTCCTCCTTTTGCCCTCCACCTCTAGTTTGCAGAGGGGCGCAGTAAATTTGGGTTCACTCTTGGCAAATGAGGCAATCAAAAACACCTACACGGGTTAGATGAAAACTCGCACAGGTGCCCCAACACAAAAAAGGTTACTGAATTTACTAATTTTTTCAAAACCAGATATTAAAGAATTAGTAAAAATATTTTGGCTACCATTCAATATTGAATGCTCAATTTTATTTATGAACAAAAAAGAAAAATGGAATTATAAAACATTAACAGCGTATAGGGATACAACAGTCACTGAGGAAGTCTGGCACCCAGTCATATGAGAATGGGAGTTAATTCTAATGCTTCCATCATGTAACGCTACATCCAGCATTTTTATGACTGAATTCTAGTGACAGTAAGGGGTGTTGAAGTTAGGGAGCCACTTCAGCCAACCACAAGTTCAGTGTTAATCAGATACTTACTAAAATGTTCACTGTTTAAGCTAAACAATAACACAACGTTAAGTTTGAAAAGAGAATTACAGTCCTTTTCAAGTTTTTTTTTTCTTTAAAAAATGTAAAATGGAGAGAAGTGCATTATGTAAATAAGTTTATCAATCTGTGCCATTTCATAAACCTTGGTTCTAAGTGTAGTTTGTAATTAAATAAGTACATGGGACAGCCATATTTGCTCATTCACTTATCTTACTGAACATAAATATTAAAGGGTGTGATTGAATACAATAGACATCAAAGTCTATAATGGCACAAAACACCCACACAATAGTAGCTAGAACGCATACAATCTTTACTTTTAGCCTGGGATGTACACACTGATGGTTTTTTTTTTTTTTTGTACAACCCAGCGGGTCCGACGTACAGCAATCTCCCCCGCTGAGCTGTTGTGTTCTGACAGGGGGCGGTCCCCCGCCAGAACACTCTGATGCTATTGGCTGAGAGCACTGATCAGGAGCCGGTCGGCTGCTAGTTTTTCAGCATGCTTGTCCAACAGAAGCCTGCCAAACGGCCGCCTTCTGTCAGACTGGCTGACATACACATGGGCTGAATAACGGACGGTTTTTATTGATCCAGCCGATGCCTCCCAACATTCGGCCCATGTGTACTAGGCATTAGATTTTAAGCCACGTGAAAAGTACTTTTGTTTTTGTAAATCTGTAATGCAGTTAGGTGATGCTCATGCGCACCACACTAATGCATGTGACTTGCTGGTATGTTAAGTGGCTCCTATCTAAATTGGCCCTAGTATGTGTACATATTAAAGTGAATTAGGGACCTTAGATTGTAAGTTCCTGATGGGCAGAGACTAATGTGAATGTACAAAACATATGTAAAGTGCTGCATAAACTGTCGGTGCTATAAAAGTACCTGTAATAATGTGAATTATAAATTATTACAGTTCCCCTTGAACTGACATTTCTATAATTTCTCTCTCATATCACTGGTACTAATTACGACTGCATTTGTCAATTAGTAGAATGCACTTCACTTTAAGAACCCAAGAAAATAACTTCCATGTTTTTTTTTTTTTTTTACATGACACCAGCCCAATAGGAACAGCGCCACTGGAACTTTTAATAATGAAGTCAATGGGTGCCCACATGTTCAGTGAGATTATAACAGACCTATATAAACCATGTTATACGTAACATAAAATTTTTTAAAAAAGATTGTGGCTTGCACGGAAGATAAGGGTACCAATTTGACCAAAAATGATTGGTTGCTAATTTTTAAATCCATCATTTAGGTTTGGACTGACCTTGGTACAAATATTGACATGATACAATTTTCCATTCTTTGATAAAATTATAGCAACTACAATTTTGTATTTCTTTACAGGAAAAACACATTTTCAAACACTGAACTTAAATAGGTGCACATAAAATAAGTAATGCTTTCAATAAAGCATAAAAAAAAGCCTGATTTACATACATCAGCAATCAAGGTCAATAAGTAAACAGATGTGTGCTGCAACCATTGTTTTTACGCTACATAGAGGTCAATTGGAAAAAACTGCCTTAAATCCTCTCATTTTAGAACAGGTCTAGATAAGCCAGTTAAAGTATAAGTGCACTTTTAATACACACCTAAGCTTTTAAGCGTACCTTTTAATGGGCTTAAAAGCTCCCTGCCAAAAAACTCCCACTGACCAAGACGATCAGGAGGCGTGGTTTCTCCATGATGCATCAAAGTAGGCCTGCACACTAAAACAAAAAATAGAACTATACCCACCATCCTAAACCCCATATATGCAGGCATTTTACACATTCTGTTCCGTCATGCAGAGAAACATTCTTCAATCTTCATTCATTATAGGAAATGCAAATCTAAGTGCATATGTCAAAGGAGGACAATGAATGGAGGAGTCAAGCTTACCAATTGGTATGGCTGTGTAAAAGTTATTTTTTTAATCTGAAATCCAAATATTACTTTGTGGCACACTCCAGAGCATTACCCACTCAAGATACCAGGGATAAATGTAATATTTGTGATATAGATATATATATATATCTCCACTAGCACTTTTTAAATTTCCTGTGTGAGGTGAAGTGAGCAAGCTAGTCTAAAGCATTTCTAGAGAAAGTTAACATGCAACAGGCATGTAGGCTCTCTGCATCTCCTCCCCTGAGTATTTTTTTTCTTGATGGCTGCACAGGTACCTGTTACTTAAAGTGAACCTTCAATAATTTTAATCTTTCCATCTATTAAATCTTCTCCCCTTGTTGTTTTAACTTTGGATACTAAAACATTTTTTTTCTGCCAGTAAACACCTTATACAGCTCACTTCCTGTTTCTTGTCTGGTCATTAGCCTAGGCTTAGGATATCAGTAACAGCTCTCACTCTCGTGAGAGTTTGCCAGAAAGGGAGGGGGAATGCGTCATAAGAGGGCCAATCAGAGCTGCAGGTGTGCCTCTGTGGGTCTGTGTAAATCCAGGAAGTGAATAGGCAACAGCTTCAGCTGCCCACAGTTAAAATGAATGCAGCCAAACTCAGCTGAAGCAGATTTCTGCAGCATATTTGGAAACTACAGAATCACAGTATATATAAAATATGCAAAATGTTTGGAGGGAAGCTTCAGAATGGCAAAGATGTTTTTATTACAAATTATGTGAGCAGACTGCAGTTCCTCTTTAAGTACTAGGGCAGCGGTCCTCAACTCCTGGTCTCAAGACACTAACAGGCCAGGTTTGCAAGATAACTTAAATACATCACAGGTGATATCATTTGCTGCTCAGAGATTGCAGTATCCTAGTCTGCATCTCCCCAAGGTAATACTTAAAATTTGGCCTGTTAGTGGGTCCTGAGGACAGGAGTTGGGAACCACTATACTAGGTGATAGTGGTATTAAGATAAATTCATTGGTCGAATGGTTATTTTCTAGCATCATACTCCCATATTACTATCAGCCAGAGCTCGAAGGCTGGTTCTCATTTCCTATGAGTGACTTGATTGATGCCAGTCATCATCCCAAACTGTACATTTTCAACAGAAAATAGAAACCCTAATCTATCAAATGCTGGAAATGTAATATTGGCTGTAACACAGCAAGCAAGTGATCTCATATGCTACCATTTGAAAAGTTTACAATAGGGTTGGATTTACTAAATATGGATCATGCAAACCCTGGTGCAGCTGGGTACAGAAACCAACCAGCTTCTAGATTTTATTGTCAAAGCTTAAATGATAAGTTTGCCATTTTTAACATGTTACACTCATTCAGGGTGTAATATGTTACAAATCAACCGACCCCTACACCTCCCCGGTGTGCGATCAACTTCCCTGACTCGGTCATACTCTGCAAATAACGTGGGCGTCTGGGGCTCCTCCCGCCTGAACACGTCACTCATTTACAAAGTTCTGTGAATAGAAAACAAGGTCTGGCAGCCTTTGCGGCTGCTGGCTTGTAGTTCTCAAGGAACTATCATGGCGCTGCTGAGCTCTGTGGTAGTTCATTGATGCTTCCTGCTAGTGTGTAACTGCTTGGCCAAATGATGTATGGCCAAACAGCTTACACACAGTCTGCAAGAGCTCTGCATTGCACCCATGATCGGCTGATCATGGGTGCAATGCTTTCCAGGCTTACAACAAAAAAATAATAAATGCACATTTTTTTACCTGAAAAAAGATGTGTATTTATTTATTAAATGTGAAGTTATCCTTTAATTGAACAAGCTGAAGTTAGAAGCGGTAGGCTACCATGCACAACTGCACCAGATGTTGCACTCTCCAGTTTTAGTAACTCAACCCCTATATGATACAGGGCTGTACTGTAGTGCTTCCATTCAGAAGAATAAAATGCAAAAAATAAGTAGTTTTGTTTATTGAAAGGTGCACTTATGCTTTAACTAAATTATACATTTTTGTCAGCTAAAATGTAAACTGACTTTAAAACAATTCAAGCAGGAACTCTGACAAACACTGTATAGCTTTACACAACTTCTCCCAACCTGAAGCTGTGAATTTGAATACACTACGCTATGGAATGACAAACAAAAAGCATCTGGGGGGGGTAACTTCTATTTTATGACAATACAGTGGTATTTATCAAACGTCTAAAACCTGTCCTATGGTGGTGTACCTGTTACTCAAAGCAGAACCTCTGGATTAGCCAAATGTCATTTCTTTATATACCCTTCCTTTCTGCATACTGGGGATGTCTGCTGAAGAATTACCAATCTCGATAATCAATTATCCAAGGACATAACAGACATTACACCAGCAAAGCCATGCAATCATAGGAACTATTAAATGTTCAGATATTTGCACCTCTGCAATGCAAGCATAAACAGGATTCTGAAATACCCTAATTTTGCAAGTTTTTTGGAGGAGGGCGGAGTAACCTATTTGTTTAACGCGACAATACATAGAAAACAGAGGTGTTAAGACATTAAAAAGTACTTATCCCAACAGTAAAAAGTAAACCGATAACCTGCATGTCCCCTGAAAACAAGCAAACAATGCGCAAAGTGATTTCTATACTCGCATCTTTGGGATTGCTGCTAGTGGCTGTCACATCAGTCTAAGCATCATTTAAACCAGTAGCAAAGAAAGCATATTAAGGGAGACCTCAGTCACTAATGTATATTGTTAAGCACAGCTGAAAATAAGCTTCCGTTTTGGCTGCCTATTAAACGCTCAACTGTATGTTAATCCAACAATGTGTGTGAGGATTAGGAGCACTGTGCCTCATTTATATACATTAAAAAGTTTGCTACCTTCAAATGAGGGATCATGACTAGTATGGGTTGAGTTGCTCATATCCTTAATTATGACAGGATTATCAACATCCCAATATAAAATGTACAAGGCTGTTATGAAGTGCTTGCAGCTGTTCCATCTAATTCTTGCAAATCTCAGGGCCACAGCCACTGCTTTTCCATAGGTTGGCACCACACTAAAAACTCAGCAGTGGTATGAGAGGATCAACGCCCAAAGGGTCACAGCTGCTGACAACAAAGAGAGTGTTTCAAACTCAAAGCTGAAGGCAGTCATAACTATTAGGGCTGCCCCTGGCTAAAATCAAATATTTATTATTTTTAATAAATGAGGCCCAGTACTTCTCATGGCGACATCACTTGTGTACCCAAACCAAATAAATAAAAGTTCCTTGCAAAATGTTCCAAAATCACCATGGTTTGCCCAGGAATTAAACTGCACAATAAATCTGTATATAAAAGAAAAAAAAATGAAAAAGCTGTAAAGATAAAGCCACTCTTTGGAAAGTTAGTTTTACCTTTTCACATTTCTCAATGTGAAACTGACAACCTTCATATATTCCCATCCCACCCTCCGTTTGCTATCAAAATTGTACAGATTACAAGTGCAAAATTAGTAGATCTAAAAAGAAATTTCAAAACTGAATATATTTTATTAACATTTTCACATAAATATTGCTAAGAACCTCAACTATTTTTTATTTATTTTTTTTTGTACAAAAAGCCAAAACTACCTACAGCATTTCTCCACCTTCCTTGAACATTTTCTATGCAGGCAGAGATGCAGATTGGGTGTGGATCACCTATATGGCTTTATTAACATCTTCTTGGTAGACAGTAATGTTTTGTTATGGTGGACATCAGATGCACCCTGGGAGAAAGTCTCTGGTGTACACAAAGACGAAAGCAAATGGGGCATAGGCCTTAACGCCAGAATGTACCTCATCCTCAAGCTACTCATCTGAAAATATTTGTCAGCTTCAAAGAAAACTCTCAATGGAGAGCTCTTGAAGAGTTTACATTAGTGCTGAGAAACACGTCTGCCGTTCGTCATTTCAATGTTCTCACAAAGAGTGTCTGCTGTTCTTGTATGCCAACTAAAAGCTTTAAATCAGGTAATGTCAAGGTACTGCAAACCTCAACTTCAGCAAAGGTTACAAGAGACTAAATGTTAAAATACAAAGCCTGCTGAAGGCATGTTCCTCCGTGCCACCCAAGACACTGCAAGAGGCAAAAAAGCATTAGAGGAAGATGAACTCCCCCCCAAAAGTCAACTAAGGGCACATCCCTTTTCATTTACATTAGTCCAAGATGACACCTGAGATGGACCGCGAGAAATATAAAAATAGATCCCTATTTACTAACTGGGCACATAATGTACAACTGAGCTATTGACAAAAGCACTTCCAATTGTATTCTTGCTCTAGCACACTTAAAAACCAGGGTCTACCAGCCTGCCTTTTGGAATTTGGTGCTGTAGAGCTCTACAAATTTCACAACATAATTACTTTAAGGTCTCAATAAGTCTTAAATTAAAGGAAATAAGGGAGGGTGCATATACAGAAAATACATTTTATGAAAAACTTATGATTGGAGCAATCTAATAAAATGTATAAAATGGGAGTAGCCGAGGAAGAAAACTATCAACAGTATACTAAAAAATACATTTATCTCTTGTACTTTTGGAAGCATTGAAAGCCTATTAGAAAGCAGGAAGGTAAGGGGGTGGGAGAAAAGAAAAAAACACATAAAAGCAGCTCGTTGTCCAGATTTTTTTTTTTTTTTTTAGACTTCACCCAGGCTGCGCAGTCTTTGTACCTGGCTGGCATAGAATGCAGTATTCGATAGTAAACAGCAGTTGCATGAACAGCAGCAATTTTCCATCAATTTTATATTTTATTCCCTTTAACTGGCCATAACCAAATTCTACTTGAGGAAATACGCAGTGAAAACCCCATCGAATTCTATAAAAAACGCAAAAAGAATCGAAATACTGCAATGATTACAACAGCCGGGTCACTTATCCATCTACAGAATCTCTGGTCCTTGGTATTAAAAGCTGCTGTATGCTCAGCTAAAACCTGGTTGTTGTGGCAAACATATGCTCAATTAATCTGCAAAAATCAGAGTCCTGTTTGCCATTTCCATGTAAGTAGCACATAATCTGCACACAGTGCGTCTTCAGGGAATTTTTTTTTTTTTTTCTTGTTAACATGAGTTGTATATCCAGCATTTATAAAAGTCTGTTGATGATGGTGCATTCTAGCAGTGTTCCAAATACTCAATGACTCTTGAGATGGACTTCTGGCCTGTTGTTCCCACTGCACACTGTAAGACAACAAAAAAAAAAAAAAAAAAAAAAAGAAGGCACACATAAGATGATATCGGGTGCTATTAACAACCACTCCCATTAGACAATGCGGTTAATAAGTATATTGCATACATTTGACTTTCTTTCCGCTACTTAATGTGGAACTAAACCCGCCAATTTAACGGTTTGCCAAAACCTTTACATTCAAGGCATGCCATGAATAACTATCCCATTTGCCGAGGTTGCCTACCCCTGGCTTATGCGCTCAACCGAACTGTCGGGGCATCAAATGGCTGGTGTCATAGCTGATCACATGTGCAACAAAATGGCAACTGCAGATCACAAAGAGGCTAAGATGGCCATTTGCTTTGCTGTAAATAGGAGGGTTTAGTTACGCTTTAACAATGCTTATTCAGCATCAGGTAAAATAAGGAAAATTTAACTTGCCAGTAAAATTGCATATCTTGGAGTACAATACAGGATATAGGCAAAGTATTCACAGACTCTTTGGTTATGAGCTCAGAGTTTAAGGTAATATGACACTGGCAAAGGTTCTGAAGGCACACTCACTAGACTAGCCCCTATAACTACCTCACTCCGTGCGGTCTCAGTTTAACCAAGAAATGGCGAAAGCGGAGATCTATTCTTTCAAAATGCTTAAGGCCAAGTTCTGGTTTGATTGCAGGAAGGTCAAAATGTGAGGAACAGAGTAATCTCTAGAACTGAAGTGCTCATGTTCACATGAGGCAAAAAAGAAATTCCTGATACAATAGTAGATCTTCCTGCAGGTGGATTTTCAAGGCAAGCAAGGTATGAAAAACAGACGCAGAGACTCCTTTATCTTTTAAGACCTGGGCTTCAACAGCCATGCAGTTAAAAGCCAGAGACTGAGAAGCTGCATGGAATAGAATGCCCTGAAAAATCTTATCTGTTGGGAAGAGGCCAGGGGTTATCTGCTGGAAGTCTGAGTTTGTTCTTTACCAGGTTTTTCTGGGCCCGTTTGGTGTAAGAATCACAGTTTTCCTCTTGCTTTATCATTTGGAGCAGACAGGGCAGAATTTGCACCGGGGAAGGTGTACACTAGCTTGAACTGAGAACAGGGAATTATCAAGGCATACAAAGCTAATGCTAGAGGATCCTTGGACCTGGCTACAAAGGAAGTTTGTTGTTGAATCTGGAGGTCAGGCGGTCTACAACCAGGGTCATATTTGTGAAGGGTGGGGGGAGGAAAAAAATGTCTTCATAAATTTAGGCCAATGTATATTCTGCTACAAAAAAAAAAACATTAAGCGTATATTGATTGGTTTATGCAAACCTTCTAGCGCCAAACTATGGGATATATTTCTGGAATTTTTTATTTTATTTTTATACTAATAATGGCGGTGATCAACGACTTATAGCGCGGACTGCAGTATTGTGGCGGACAATTGGACACATACTTTGTGGGAACCAGTGACACTAATACAGCGATCACTGCTAAAAATATGCACTGTCACTGTATTAATGATACTGGCTGAAAACATCTGGTAGAAACATCTAGGGTGATCAAAGGATTAACTGTGTGCCTAACCAGTGTTTTAGTGTACTGGTGCTTTTACTAAGACAAGAGATAGATTTTGTTCCCTGCTTTGCAGGAACAAAATCTATTCCTTCCCTCGTCAGAACTCAGATCTGCCTTGCTTACATAAGCAGATCTGCGTTGTGTGTGTATTACTGAAGATTGGCAGGTGCCAGTGGACAAACAGTGACCGGCACTCACAGATCAGTTTCTGCTGTGAATTCCACCTGCAGGTGGAAGTGCAGAATCACACACACACACACACACACACACACACACACAAACACACACACACACACACACACACACAAACACACAAACGATTCTGCACAGCAGAGCTGCCCCCTCTAGCAGCAAAACTGCTATGGGGCAGACTGTAAGTGGTTAATAGAAGCTTACTAATGTAAGCACCCCTGCCAGTGGTAAACGGTTTGTCTCAGAACTCATAAAAGGATAAGTTAACCTTTTGGTAAAAAGTAAATGCACATATTTTTTCAGGCAAAATAAAAAAAACAAACAAACGTGCATTTAGTATTTTTTCCCCTAACTGAAAAGCATTGTACTTGTGATCAGTGGATCAGGAGTGCAAAGGCAGACTCCTGCAGACCAGCCCTGCAGCTTTGTGCGTGGACCTTCATACGGGTTTGACTGCAGGGCTTGAAAATGAACTATGAGGCCACTCATCAGCAACCTTGGTCCATTCAGAACTATTCGGGAGGGGGTGGTGTTAGGGGTAGAGTGAGAGGCTGCCTCTGCTGGAACACGTAAACATGTTCCATTCTAAATACGGGTAATTATCCTTTAACTGATACATCTGCAGGACAGCCTTTTCCGTTGATACACAACACACTTACTGCCCAGATCACAGGTGAAAAAGTAAAATAAGCCTAAAAAAAGAAAACGAATGCAGCCAACACATCTAATTATTGGAAAGATGCAATATAATAAATGTTTGGAGCACCAAGGCAGAAGTGACTGGAATACAAAGAATGCATTTTTTTTTTTTTTTTTTTAAATGTGTTTTCCTCACGTTTTTACACAGAGTGGGGAATGTTAGAACCTCTGTTGAATTTTTTATTGGTGCCCAACCATTCCCCACTCAATTTCAGCATACAATTGACAAAATGGCAAGTGAATGTAACCCAAAACATAAAGGTTGTAAATTCTCAAGGCAAAGGATAATTGAAGTTGTTTAACGATATTTAGCAGCAAATCTGCCAGAGAATTTTAGAGGACTCCACTGCTACATAAAGCGGACGTAAACCCATCCATAAAACCATTTTATTTCCGCCATGTGCTGGAAATTTAACACTCCCCTCCCATTGGTTGTGCTCTCAACCAAATTATCAAACCATCCAACGGCTGGTGTCTAAACTGATCACATGTGCAGCATCATGGCAGTTGTAAATTAAACAGAGGCAAAGATGGCAGCTTCCTTGGCTGAAAATGATAGGGGGGTTTACTTACACTTTAAGTAATGATGGAAGCAGGCAAAGCAAGAAAGGCAGCAATAAATCCACTAATAAGGCTTGTCGCCTACAAATATACAGAGAAACTGTACTAGCCTATTATTTCTTCAATCCATTCTAAGAATTGTTTAAATTTAACTACTTCCGGACTGCCCACATACTGCGGCAGGGTGGCCCGGCTGTGAGAACTGACGTACCTGTACTTCAGTCCATGCATTAGATACAGCGGGCACTCGCCCAGAGGTGCAGAACGGGGATCTGTCTAGGTAAACAAGGTGGATCCCAGTTCTGACCGGGGAGGAGAGAGAGAGAGAGAGATCAGCTGTTCCTAGTGATCAGGAACAGCGATCTCGCTCTACTCATAGTCAGTCCGTTGCCTTGGCAGTTAGAAAGCACCTCTCTAGGGAACACGTAACCCTTTGATCACTAGTGTTAACCCCTTCCCTGCCAGTGCCATTTATACAGTGATCAGTGCATTTTTTAGCACTCATCACTGTATTGGTGTCATTGGTCATCAAAAAGTGTCACTTGGGGTCAGATTTATCTGCCGCAATGTCTCAATATATGCTTATTATACTAATTTTTAACAAAAAAATGTAGCAGAATACATATTGACCTAAACTGATGAATAAATTAGTTTACATTATTTTTTTGGATATGTATTATAGCAGAAAGTAAAAAAAAATGTTTTTCTCTTTAAAGCACAAAAAAAAAAAAAATTAAAAACTGCAGAGGTGATCAAATAACACCAAAAGAAAGGTCTATTTGTGGGGACAAAAAAGGACATCAATTTTGGAAAATGTCGCACGCCCACGCAATGGTGAGTTGGCCTGGTCATTAAGGGGGTAAATCCTTCCGGGGCTGAAGTGGTTAAATTTGCTCTAGCCCATGATCAGTATTGTTTATGTGCTATAAATTCAATGCTTTAAATCTGCCTTGCATCTGGATACATTCTTACATGACTGGCATAAACTTTTTTTAAAATAAAGTACACAGAGGTGTTTATTAATATATGACCATGACATTTAGAAAGGTAACTTACGGTGAGGTTCATGAAACTGAGAAATTTTTTAAGCATTTCGGTCATTATTGAAAAATCTCCTTCTGGTAGATTGTTCCGTACAGTAGTCACATTAATCTGACAAAGAGAAAAAAAACATAATAAAAACACTGAGAGCAGACATGGTTGCCAAGTAAACTGGGTTACAGAATGTACATTACTGTAAAGAAAAGGAAAAAACTAAAAAAATTAGAGATAAACTCAAGAAAAAGCAGAAAGCAAAAGAAAAACCGCCATATAAGAAGTCAAATTTCGAAAATGTAAGGAATTAAAGAAAGCTCACTTTGTTCCATAGATCTATTACCCATCCTTATTTAAAGTGATGATCTTAAAACAATATTAAACCCAAAACCAAAAATGCAATATATTACAGCCTACAAATCATTACATGTGGTGGCTGCATTCTTTTTTTTTCTTTTAGGTTCCCCCCACCCACTCTGTTTTCATCTGGTAATCAGGCCAATAACACACCTCCTATATTCTGTATTGCGTACCGCCACTCTGGATGAAGGAGCACAGGGGCACAGCAGCAGGTTAGTGTTAAATGGACTAGCAGATTCAGATATGCTAAATGAATCTAAACTCCAGCTCGCACTGCAATTAAAGCAACGTTTTTTTTTCTTTTGGGATAAAGGTCTTACATGAATAAATAAAAGCTGATCATCGTAAGCACTCCTGTCAGTGGTAAATGGTTAGTCTCAACACTTAACAGATACAACAGAAAACCTAAAAAAATTAAACGAATGCAGCAATCACATCTAAGAATTGGTATGGTGCAACATAATACATATTTGCTTTTGGGTTTAATACCACCAAGTTATTAATGAAAATTATTATTTCCTATTGAACACCACACAAGCTAAGTTTCTCTCAATAAAAGGGAGTATAAATTGAGAAAGGCAGTTCAGCCATAACTGATCATAAAACACACCTGCCAAGAACACCCAATGTCTATGTTCTCATTACACAGAGATGAAAAGCAGAGGTTCCCAACCACCATGCTGTGGCTGGCGGCTGTGCTGCAGGCTCCTTCCTTCCAGGCCTCCAGACAGCTGCAAAGCCCTTAACATGCTACGCTGTCTTTCAGTACCCATAGTCGCCCCCCCCCCCCCCCTCCAACTTCCTATAGCAGCCTGCAGTACCCCTTAACCTCACACAGTATCCCCAGGACATCTGAGTGCCCTCAGCAACCATAGTGCTTCCTTAACTAGATTTTACTGAGGAAGCCAAGCTGAGGAAAGGCATCAAACCACTTCGGACAAAAAACAAAAAAGGTAAGCTGGGTAGAGGAGGGGTTATAAAGATGCTGGCTTACTATTTTTCTGTTAGCCAGTGTCGAAACATCCTAATGGCAGCAGTATAAGCCAAATGTATCTGAATGGCTGTGTCCCTCTATGGGCAAGAAAGAAAATGTTTCAAGGTAGCAAAGATATGACAAAGCCAATAGCAAGTCTACTAGATGATCCAAGGACCGCTGGATGCCCATCTTGGCCTAAGACCTACAAGCAGCTTCATGTATAAGGACAGTCTGAAGTAACTGATCTACAAATCAAACCTGTTGCATGCTTCTCCAGCCCATCTGTTCCTCAGTCTGTGTAGGCGAGTACTACCCACACACTTCACAAGCACCTGTCAATCACGTCTTACAAAACAAAAAAGGGGAGCGAGTGTCAACAAGACTAGTGAGAAAATTAGTACTAGGTTTACCTGTAAAATCCTTTTCTTGCAGTACATCACAAGACATAGAGGACTTCATATTCATTACTACTTGGGTTATGCCGACAAGGTCAAGTGAATGGACACTGGCCAAAAAAAGGTAAGGAATCCCCACCCACACATAACCCCTATCAGCTCAACTAAGTTGGCCGTTTTGTAGCAAGCAATGCAGAACAGATGAGAGGAAGGATCCTTCTGTCCTGTGATTTTTTTGGTAAACCAAAAATCCTAATTTCTTAATCATATCACAGGACAAAAAAGACTTCAAATTCATTACTACATGAGATGTCCCTAAGCATTAAACAAGATGGGTGGGCAGCAGAGCAACAAGGCCAAACACCCACAAAACTCAAAAACAGAACGTGGGAACCCAACTACAAAAGCACCTGTAAGATCTTTCACCCAAAACTGCAGTCCCCAGTGGCATGAACGTCTATCTGGTAGAACTTGTAAAAGTGAGAAGATCAAATAGCAACCTTACAAACTTAACTTACAACAGAAGCTTGATGCTGAATCACTCAGGAAGCACTTGGCTGGGAAAGTAGGAACCTTGCCCTTAATCCCACAGGCCTGAGAAATAAGCAAAAACGAAAAACACCAGATTGAGAAAAGCAGTCTAAGCCTTATGAGGACCTTTGGGTATTACTAACAGGCTGTCCAAACGAAGGTGTAGATAAATATGAACAGCTCATACATCCAGAGAGTGAGGAGCTGCCTTCTTATGATGTTTAGAATTGGAACAAAAGAATGGGAACACAATGTGCTGTTTTAGGTGGAAGAAACTAATGTAGATAGGAAGGAGGAGTGAGGCCTCAAAATTATGGTAAAGAACCAGAAAGTTCCTTGCAGGAAAGTGCAGCCAACACTGAGGCTCTGCAAGCCAAATTAGTGGCTACCAAAAACATAACCTTGTACATGAGGAGCAACAAGGGAGGAAGGAAGAAGTCTGCAAAAAAAGACCAGACTATGTTAAGGTCCCGCAGAGACCATATTGGACTACACAGATGCAACAATCCACCAGACAGAAAAAGATTAACATGTTCCTCGTGAAATACTGTATGATCCTTACATCAGATGAAATAGGTCTTCTGTGTATTGTGATAAACGTTCATAAAGGTCTACTTCCTAGCCATTCTTTTTTTTTTGCCCCTTCCCTGTGAAGAGAACTTGCCTCTGACCTAGGACTAGGGGGTTCAATTCTTCTTACCAAACTGGAACATAGGCTTTTGTTTGGAGCCAAAAACTTTACTGTTTACAAAAGTAACGCTTCTTGTAGTTGGAAGGCGTTTGCCCATTAAGAGCACCCTCTCAATATGCTTTTTGCAGAGAATCTCCACTGACCCACACTTGAGTCATGTGATCCTTCTCATGTGGACAGACAGTGTACACCTGTGAATGCTGCCATATGGAATATTCCCAAGGTATCCAGAGAGAAACTCAAGACTCTCAGAAAATCCTCTAGAAAGAAGCTGTCAGATAAAAGGATTCACTGGGTCTGATTATTTGTAACATAGTATATGCCTCTTTCAAATTGCAAACACCCACCACAGAGACCGTAAGCTGCATAGCCCCTTCTACCAGCAAGGAAGGTGTCTTGAAAAGGCCTATAACTTCTTATTCGTAGCATCTAAAAAGACCATGACCTCATCCACCGGGACCGCTGGGTTTTTTATTTTAGTAGAACATGGTCAGATCAACAGCTGGAGAACCCTATTCCTTGTAGAATCCCTGCTCCATTGGGTAATGCTGAGCAAATTGATTCAGAGGCAAAAAAACACCTTCTCCAAGAGAGCCCAATACCTCACTTACTGCAACTGAGAGTGCACGGGAAAAAAAATTGGTATTTTTGGAAGCCATTAGGGCACAAATCCAGTGACCTTTGAAGAGGAGGAATACGGAAGTGACGATTTCAGGTTAGTGCACACTACAACCGCTAGGAAGCCCACTGTGGTCTTCTGTATCTAAGACAGCCCTGGAGACAGAGACTCCTCCTGTGAAGACTCATTTATAAAATGATTCCCAATTCCGGACAGCTTTTGCAGGATATTATTTAGATACCTCATTCTCCTGCAAAATGGGGGAAGTGGAAGAAGAGCATCAAAGTTTGCGTCCGAGTAGTTCCAAGCCATTGAGAACCTTTAAGAGCTAACCACGCAAACCAAAAATGCAGAAGATAATGTCTCAAAAGACAAGGAACCAGAGAATTGAAGCCCCTAGAAGGTGAAAATAACAGATATGGACAGGGATTCAAAGCCAACCTTACCTTTTGGGGTGCCACTGCAGAGTGAATCATACAGGGAGTTCTCATTTCAGGGCCTACTCCATTACTACCCCACCCCCACCCTCTCTGTGCGAGTGAGGTCATTACTTGCTGTGGAGATCGTGGGTTAACAAGCTGTTAACACCTCATTGGCAGTCATCTCCTATACTGCAGCTGTGCGCTCTGCAGATGCCTCAAATCACTAGCTGTTCTGGGCTTCTGAAGCAAGAAGCACGTGTAGAGAATTGGTTTAATGGCAAATAACATCAATGGGCAAGTGTGCAGTGCCAGACCGTCCACTGCAGTATAGCCATTCGCAAAGAAACAAGTGCCTGGTAGCCCTGCAGGGGAATGCTGCCACCTTGCTCACTAGTACAAAGGCACTCGTCCATCCAAGTTGCAGTCTCAACAGTACCAATCTTTAACCATCATAGCTGGCATGCCCAGCAGGGCATTCAGGGATCTGACAATCCTTCCAGTTGATACCTGTACTGAACCTTTACAGAAACCTGTCAGCGAGATCCTCTGATATTGTGTGCTCTGGAGATAGCTGTCCTCATAATACAGAGTTGACTGGCTTACTTACATGCTGTCCACACACTTGAACGCAGGCCTGGGTACAGTCAGTCCCTCCTGAGCTGGTGGTCATATCGACTGATCCAGATGAACACCCAAACAGTCCCAAAGCATGGGACTAAAGCAAATGGAAAGATCCTCACAGTAAAATCTGTAGGCACATTCATCACTTAAGAGCACTAACTAAAAATCTGAGGCTAAGTTGAAATGAGTGTAAGAGTTTGTTATTTAAAAAAAAAAAAAAAAACCTAACATATACTTGCCTCCACTGTGCAGCTTTTTTTGCACAGAGTGGCCCCAAAACCTTGTCTTCTGGGATCCCCCGGTGGCTTTCGCGGCTCCTCACCACATCAGGTCACCCCTTAGGAGAAGCGCTCTCTCCGGGGGGGCGGTCACCTTGCGGGTCCTGCGCTCCTGAGTCCAGCATTTGGCATCCATAAACACTGAATGTATGACTCGGCCCCAACGTCCGCATCATTGGATTTGTTTGACAGCAGCGGGAGCCAATGGCTGCGCTGCTATCAATCTATCCAATAGAGAGCCGAGAACCCCGGGCAAAAAGACAGCGCGTCCCCGCAGGGTCAAGTTCCAGGGCTTGGGTAAGTAAAACGAGGGGCTGGGGGGCCAGTCACTGCCAGGTGTTTTTTTTTTTTTTTTTCACCACACATACAAAAATAAAATTAAATACAAATATAGCATAATGCTGCCAATTAAAGCGGAGTTCCACACAAAAATGGAACTTCCGCTTTTCGGAACCCTCCCCCCCTCCGGTGTCACATTTGGCACCTTTCAGGGGGGAGGGGGTGCAGATACCTGTCTAAGACAGGTATTTGCATCCACTTCCGGCATAGACCACCACGGGAGTCTATGCCTCTTCCTGTCCCTCCGCGCTGTCTCCTGGGAAACACACAGGTCCCAGGAGATAGCGGGGACCAGTTACAATGTGCAGCGCGACTCGCGCATGCGCAGTAGGGAACCGGGAAGTGAAGCAGCAACGCTTCACTTCCTGATTCCCACACCCAGGATGGCGGCGGCAGCTCCCGAGAATCGAGCGGGTCATCGGCGTCGGCTGCCGACATCGCTGGACCCTGGGACAGGTAAGTGGCCATTTATTAAATGTCAGCAGCTGCAGTATTTGTAGCTGCTGGCTTTTAATATTTTTTTTTTTTGGTGGATTTAGGTGGACTCCCTCTTTAAGCGAGCGTACCACTGCTGTTTGTTGCCCTACTGTATATACATAAAATAACATAATTAAAAAAAAATATATATAATTTCAAAGAACCTTTCCCAACAAACAATGAAGATAAATAATAAACTATTACTCACTTATTACTAATAAAACAGTTGAGGTCAAAATCAACGTTGAAACCTCTAGGGCAGTGGTTCTCAACCACCCTATGGTCATGACCCCGTGATAAAATCCCCCAAGTTGTGGGTACCCCTAACAGTAAAATTATTTTCGTAGCGTGGGTTATCAGCACCTATGGTAAGACAAGTGATTTGCGCCCCTAACCTATGGACATTTAGCGCTCGTTGAGTCCCTTCCACTCGTACAGTATTAAAACCCCTATATGGTACATTTTAGGATGTACCACTCTTTCTTTGTTCTCCTTTCTTTCCCTTTTCTTTCTATCCCAATTTCTTGATTTTTTTCCCCTTTCCCTCTCTCTAGCCGTCGTTCTTGTTCTCTTATTATTTCTCTCCCTTTTCCTCTCCCTTCCATGTAGTCTCTATTTTTATTCCTTCTCTTACTTCTTGGTGGGGGGAATGGGATGAGTGGCAGTGCTGGCGGGCAGTTGAGATGAGTGGCAGTGATGATGGGGAATGGGATCAGTGGCAGTACTGGGGGGAGTTCTGATCAGCTCACTTAGGTACTCTTGATTAAGGTCATCTGCTGATCTGAGAACTGTAGTGGGGACTTTTAATGGCAACCATAATCACCATTAGTGTTACTCACTGTGTCTCCCAGCAGTGACACCTATGCTGAAATCAGGAGATAGGGTCTCCTCCAGCCCCTCCCACTTCACATTCTTCACCAGTCAGCTGACCTCTAGTCTCTGCCCCTCAGCCATGCTGTGAACTGAATGGGCGGCTGCGAAGAGGCTGAGTGGGCGGCTGCGGGCTCTAGGAACTGCCCAGCTGGTTGGCCACGAAAAGGCTGGGAGAGCGGTGCGGGATTCAGGAAAAGCCCAGGATTCGGTGACTCCTGGCAAATCATCATTTGACCCCTAGGGGGGTCCCAACCCCCAGGTTGAGAACCACTGCTCTAGGGCTTAATACTTCTGGATTTTTACTCTCAAAAAGCCCCAATCCAATGCCTGTACTGCCAGTCTCTCTTTTTTAAGCATTTCCCTATCATAACCTTTCTGTACAAACCGTCTTTCAAATACTTCTGATTGTTCCACATAATCCTCAAGATTGGTGCAATTATGTGGAATAATCAGATGTATTTGAATGACGGTTTGTACGGAAAGGTTATGATAGGGAAATGGTTAAAAAAGAAAGACTAGCAGTACAGGCATTGGATAGGGGTTCTTTGAGTGTAAAAATCTATCAGTATCTACTCATAAACACACCAATGGTTTTGGGATGGTTTTTTGACTATAATATCCAGTGTATGAAGATAGAGAATATCAAAAATCACTGAGGGTTAAAGTTCCAAATAAAGTTTTGCCTCCTATAAAAAAGTCCCCACACTGAGATAAAATGGGCCCCGGGATTATAGACCCACCTAATATTAAGGGGGGGGGGGGGGGGGGGGTTGGATTTCCATTTTTGACTGTTTTTTTTATAGTTGTGGTAAATGCATTTCATGCAAAACTTCTAAAATGAATAATAAGAGGAGAAAAGAATTTAGGGCCACAGCTACTGATATGACATATCCGATTAAAGATTTTATTACCTGCTCTACCGTTGGGGTAGTATACATGTTGGAATGTCCATGTTCATTTCAGTACGTAGTACGAACATCCAGAAGTATACAGGTTAGGGTTAGGGAACTTATGAACAGTATCAGAAAAAGGGAAAACTAATCATAGTGTCGCTAGACATTTTAGAGAAGTTCAAAAGAAGGATCCCAGTGGCCTAAAGTTTTGGGGCATTGAGAAGGTACAACAACATTGGAGGGGGGGTAATTTTGTAAGAAAATGTAGTCAACGAGAATCATTCTGGATTTTTGAAACAGAAGTATTAACCCCTAGAGGTTTGAACATTGATTTTGACCTCAACTGTTTCGTTAGTAATAGTTTATTAATATTTATCTTCATTGTTTGTTGGGAAAGGTTCTTTTTGAATATATATATATATATTTTTAAAATATTTTTATGTATTTAAACATGTAATACTTTATGTTATTGTTTTATGTATATACAGTAGGACAACAAACGGCAGTGGTACTCTCGCTTAATTGGCAGTATTATGCTATACTGCTATTTCAGTTAATGGGAGCACTTGTGAGTAGTGCTTCACTTCCTGTTTGTTCAGTCCATTTGTTTTTTTTGGTTGTCATAGCGATGCATGCTCAGCTATATAACGTCACCTGGCGCTCTAAGCCCCGCCTGCTGAGGAAGCCTATCATTTGGCGATACGCGTGTAGGGGAGGATTGGAGTGTAGTGACGTACATCTGAGTCTCACCTGGCGAGGTGGTGAGCTGTATTGTACTATATGCGTGTTACATCTTTGTTCTAGTAAGTGTTTCTGTATAGCAGGGTGTTATAATAAATATACCTATGTGGAACACACTATGTTTTCCTTTATTGCTTTTTATATGATCTGATGAGAGTTGTGAGCATCATATTATCTACTACAAAATATGTGAGATAAGGGATTGGAGCCATTGTTTTTGGTGAGGCACCAGCCTGCTGTTTCCAATTTCCATATGAAGTGAGGAGAGGATGAGATCCATTATTCCGTCTAATTAAAGGATAAGGAGTGGAGCAGCCTGGTCTGGATGTGAGGAGATATTGGCCTTTTGTTCTTTTACATGGCGGTGAGCAGGCAATTTAACTGATAGAGGATTGACACATAGTTTCTCATTGGTTGCTGAATTATCTACTGCTGAACTATTTACAGGGGAATTTATTCAGAGAGACTTTTGAGTAATATTTAATTTATAATTTTTTTTTTACTTGTTTTGATTTTTTTGTCGATTGTTTTTGCTGCGCTACACTGATTAATATTTTTATTACTTCTGCATGAAATGCCACTGTCGATATTGCAGTTCCACAACAGTTTAGGAAAAGAAAAAATGGACAAAATCGGAATCCAGAGTGCATTTCCGAGCTGAAAATACAATGTTCTAATGTCGAAGAGGAAGGTAGATGTACTATATTTCTGGCATATCACTAAATTTATCACTATTGCAGCAAGCTTAAAGGGATAACGCATAGGGAAATGTGTATTTATTCCAAAGAGGTGCTTAATAGGTTTTTTATATTATTATTTGGCATTGACATTCAAATTTTGGATAGAGTGGAAAGGAATTCGAACACCTGTCAGTTTTTATTGCTGTCTGTGTCCCCATTAGAGATTCGCCCTCTTTATTCAGCCTGTTTATCATCGAAAATGAAAGTAAAAGAAAATCCCAAATTCAGGGCCGCTATCAAAACAGTAACATTGGGGACATTTTCCAAATGGGACACTTTGGATTTTTTCCTCTTCCCTTTACTTACACTTTAACCACTTCAGCCCCGGAAGATTTTACCCCTTTCCTGACCAGAGCACTTTCTACAATTTGGCACTGCGCCGCTTTAATGGACAATTGCGTGGTCATGCGACGCTGTACACAAACGAAATTTGCGTCCTTTTTCCCCCCAAGATAGAGCTTTCTTTTGGTGGTATTTGATCACCTCTGCGGTTTTTATTTTTTGCACTATAAACAAAAAAAGACCGACAATTTTGAAGGGAAAAAAAAAAAAAAAAAAAAAAAAAAAAACACACAATTTTTTTTTTACATTTTGCTATAATAAATATCCGCCCAAAAAATATATAAAAAAACAACATTTCTTCCTCAGTTTAGGCCGATATGTATTCTTCTACAATTTTTTTTTTTTTACCAAAAATATCGCAATAAATGTATATTGATTGGTTGCGCAAAAGTTATAGGGGGTTATTTACGAAAGGCAAAACCAATTTGCACTACAAGTGCACTTGAAATTGCAGTCGCTGTAAATCTGAGGGGAAGATCTGAAATGAGGGGAAGCTCTGCTGATTTTATCACCCAAACATGTGCAAGCTAAAATGCAGTTTTTTATTTTCCTTGCTTGTCTCCCTCGGATCTACAGCGACTGCAAAGTGGATTTGCCTTTCGTAAAAATGACCCCCTTAGTGTCTACAAAATAGGGGATAGATTTATGGCATTTTTATTATTATTTTTTTTTCTTATTAGTAATGGTGGTGATCTGCGATTTTTATCAGGACTGCGACACTGCGGCAAACAGATCAGATGCTTGACACTATTTTGGGACCACTGACATTTAAACAGCGATCAGAGCTAAAAATAGCCACTGATTACTGTATAAATGTCACTGGCAGGGAAAGGGTTAAACACTAGGGGCGATCAAGGGGTTAAGTGTTTTCCCTCAGCGTGTTCTAACTGTAGGGGGGGTGGGCTACCACTGACATGACAGACATCACTGCTCCCGATGACAAGGAACAAAAGATCTGTCATGTTACTAAGCAGAACAGGGAAATGCCTTGTTTATACATAGGCAGTTCTCCGTTCTGCCTCTCCTCGCCGTGATTGCGAGCCCCTGGCGTAAATGGAGTCCACGGGACCCGCGGGCACACTCGCCCATTATCCTGCTTTTGCGGACTGACGTACAGGTACGTCAGTTTGCACAGGAGTGCCATTCTGCCGACGTATATCGGTGTAAGCCGGTTGGCAAGTGGTTATGTAAATGCTTTCACTAAAATTATGTTAATGCTGACATGTATCCTGTTGATTCTGGTGAAATGTCTTTCTTTTAGCTACGTAAACATCCACATTTCTCAACATGTGTGCAGCACAAAAAGAAGCCACCCTGGCCCTGGATGATTTAAAATTTCAGCTGTAATCTGAATTCCCTTTCCCAAACGTCATCCATCTATTCAGTTTTAAACAATTAGGATTGACCTACATTTACCTGACTGAACAGAATTAGGATTATAAAAAATGAATGTCCCATTTAGGTTGCCATTTTCTTTGCTTCATATAGTGGCCTCTATTCTTACAGAGTAATATCTGTGAAGACCATTTTAGGTATAATGACTTTAAGCATTAGTAAGTTAAATTAGAACTAGGGACAAAAAAAAAAAAAAAAAAAAAGACAACGCAGTCTGTCAAAAGAATTAACACAACAGTCTGTTTTTCCGAGCCCCCTTAACCGTTTTATTTTCAGTCATATTTTTAAGCTCCTTTTAACAGACCAAACTGTTCAGTAAAAGTATTTGATAAAAGGGGTTAGAGACAAACCATTTAACACTGATGGAAATGCTTACAGCTTTTATTTCAATTGAAACATATATCCTAAAAAGGAAGGAAGAAATATATAAAACAGGCATTCTGACTTGCCTGTAAAGCAGGACTCGATAAAACCCAGGCGCCAGGTCGCAATTGCAACTTGAAATTGCATTCTGGTGCCTGGGCTACAACACAGCAGCAGTCTAGATTTCTCCCATTGTTTATTTTTGAGCAGGGCAACGTCAGGCTTCACGTAGGTCACTGCTGTCCAACTACACCCTGACTGGGCGACTTTGCAGAAGGGGGGTCCAGTGTTGTAGAGCTATTTTATGGCTCTCAGATTTAGCGTGTTGATTTAGCGTATGTTCACACCTATGCATTTTTGCAGTTTGCAGAAACGCACTACAGACCTTTAACATGGTTTCCTATGGTACTAATTTCAATGGAGCTGCACCAGAGACGTGTGTGTTTGTGATGCGATTTTTGATGTGTTTTGCGGTTCTTATATTACACTGTACCCCATACCCATTCACCAAAAAAGCAGTGAAAAAAAAAAAAAACACACAAGCCCGTTTTTGACAATTCCTTTATTAGTAAAACAGCTCTGAGCTGCCACCATCTCTCGCATCAAGGTGTCTCTCGCGGTGCCCTCGCCTTCTTCCTCTGTAGTTTTCTCTCCGAGCTGTCATCTCCCCGTGTCGTCTTCCTCGCCGCAAAAAAAAAAAAAAAAAAAAACTTGTCTTGTTGTGACGCTCTCTTCCTCCGTTCTTATGTTCCTGGCTGTCTTCCTCCGTTCTTATGTTCCCGGACAGCCCGCCCCTTGTGACATGTGAGGTCACAAGGGGCGGGCTCTCCGGGCGACTTCAATGGATGGCCACGCTCCATGCCTATATAAGAGGCGCCGGACAGCCGGGAACATAAGAACGGAGGAAGACAGCTTCGTGACAAGACCAGCTATTTTTGTTTCTTAGCAGTGACAAAGAATACGACGGTGGCGATGACAATGCGAAGAGGAGGAAGGAGAAGGCGAGGGCGCTGGGAGACGCGGCGGCTCAGAGCTATTTTACTAATAAAGGAATTGTCAAAAACTGGCTTTTTTTTCCCACTGCTTTTTTGGTGAATGGGTAGGGGTACGATGTACCCGATACCCATTCACATAGGGTGGGGGACTGGGATCTGGGGGTCCCCTTGTTAAAGGGGGCTTCCAGATTCCGATGAGCGCCCCGCCCACAGACCCAGACAACCACCAGGCAAGGGTTGTTGGGAAGAGGTCCTTGTCCTCATCAACATGGGGGGCAAGGTGCTTTGGGGTGGGGGGCGCAGAACCCCCCCCCTGCCCCAAAGCACCCCTACACCCCCATGTTGAGGAATTGTGGCCTGGTATGGTTGGGGGGGGCTCGCTCTTCCCCTCCCTTTCCTGGCCTGCCAGGCGACATGCTCGGATAAGGGTCTGGTATGGATTTTTTGTGGGGGGGGGGGCTAATGTAAAAAAACGTCATGGGGGTCCCCCAAAAAATCCATACTAGACCCGAAGGGCCTGGTACGGAACTTTTTTTGCCTGCAATATTTTTTTCTTCTTCAATTTAGCTTTTAGCAGGAACCCCGCTGACAGCTGATGACTCATTGGTTAGGTACGCGGCAGCCGGATTCCCGGCCCCCTCCTTAGCAAACTTTATACAGTGTTTTACAGTGCGTTTAAAAGAAGAAAAAATGCAAAATACACTGAAAACCGAATCAAATGTGGAGGACTTAGAGGGCGGATTTCTCTGAGGACCAGGTTCCCTGAACAGTTCGAGGAATTGTAAACTCCACCCTCAGCCTGTCAGGGCAGCATCCGTTGACACCACCCTCCAGGACATGTGAAGGAAAGACTTGCCCAACGCCAGGGCAGAGTTGGAAATTTACCATGCCAGGGACAGAATTATCTGGCTGTATAGATGGACAGGACAAATTAAGGTTTGGGATATTCCAAGATTAAATACCCCAGACAGCGTAAAGGTGGATCTTCAGTAAAAGTATTAAAGTAGAACTATAGGCAAAACTTTTTTTTTCATTTTTGGAGAGAGCAAGGGAGGGTTATAACCTGTCAGTCATTTTTTGCCATCTGTGTCCCATTGCAGTTTGCCCTTCACTTTCTGTCCCATAGCAAAAAAGGAAGTGGGAGGAAATTCCTACAAATTAAGGGAATTCCTTGGGGACCCCCAGGTCACCAGGACCAGTGTCCCCATTACAAGATTTATCCTCTATTACTTTTTATGGGGACAACCCAAAATGTGGGATTTTCATTTACTTTCACTTTTAAATAATGA
Source organism: Aquarana catesbeiana (assembly GCF_042186555.1). Taxonomy (NCBI): domain Eukaryota; kingdom Metazoa; phylum Chordata; class Amphibia; order Anura; family Ranidae; genus Aquarana; species Aquarana catesbeiana. Next base: position 189,702,763 of record NC_133331.1, read on the forward strand.
CAAGACTAAATCGGGAGGTTGGATCTCCTAAACTGGGGGCACAGACAGCGATAAAAACTGAAAGGTGTTCTAATCCCCCTCCACTCTATCCAAAACATAAAAAAGTCAATGAAAAAAAAAAAAAAAGATAGGAGGCCATAGGTGTAGCAGACTCTTCTTGTGGGGTAAGAGCACCTTATCCTCAAGTGACGACCTTGATTATTTTTTTAAAGGAATCTCCCTAGATGCTAGTATACACTAAGGCATTCACACAGTAGGCCAAAGTTCCATCTGACTATAGACAGAGGGATCTGTAAGAATGGAGCTGGGTTTCTAGGCCATACGAACAGCCATGATCTGACAGACTGTTATAGACAAGTGCAGGCTCCGTGGCAGGGCCTGCCATGGCTAAGATAACCTTAAAGAGGAAGTGAACTCTGATTTTTTTTTTGTTCCCTGCTAAGTAAAGGCATAATGTGCTAGTATCCATCACATACTAGCACATTATGAGACACTTACTTGCAAACGAAGCCCGCATCGTCCCTGCTGGAGGCCGCATCCATCTTCGCCTGTCTTCCTTCCGGGGCCACGAACGCCGGCTCTGTGACTGGCCTGAGCAGCTTGACATCACTCCCACGCATGCGTGCGGGAGCCACCGGTCACAGCACATGTTTCTGAAGAAACAGCATGGGCGGCCTTTCTTCCAGAGCGCATGTGCCGATGACATCATCGGCGCAGTGTACAATATATCCTAAACGGCACACATTTAGGAGATATTTACAGTACCTATAGGTACAAAGTATACATGAAGGTTCACAACCTCTTTAAGGAGCGCATCTATTCTTTCATTTACGGGGATATTTAAACATGGGATTATTCATCCTCCACAGGAGCAACAAGGGTCTTTTGTAAGTAAAGAGATATGATCTACCAGAGCAATTGCCCACTTATGAAGAAAGTCTTCCTCAATAAGATATTATTGGAAGAAATGTTTTGGAGAAGAATAAAAAGACCTCCCTGGGCGAAGCCAATCTTCATCTAAGGAAAGGCCCCCAGCTGGTGAACCAAAATGGTTTTAGCTGGTGCAGAGCTTTTAGGGACCTGTGGCAGCCGGGAGTGTATGTAAAACCCCCGCTACCACTGCTTTAAGACACAGGACAGTGGCAGAAAGTTGTGTGCTGAATGCTACAATCAGGAAACATTTTTGTTTTTGGGCTTAGATACATTTTAAAGCTGAAGTAGAGGTAGACCATTAAATACAAAGATATTTATATGGAAGCTGTTGTATCTGCTAAAGAATTTGTATTTATCAATTCAGTCCCAAGACTTGGCAACTCTGCCAGGCGAGTGAAACCTCTGCTCAATCCCATTCTACTGACTTAACTTTGAAAGAGCAGTCATAGACTGAGGAGGTCAGCCGTCTGCTCAATCCCATCATTTTTTCTTCAGCACGTTTGCATGCAGCACACCTAATGGGTTCCCAGTATTGCCCATCCCATTCCCTGTGTTAATACTGTGTAAGGGATTGCAAAAGGATAAAACCAAGTTAGATTCAGGTACTTTAACGACTTGATTAATGAATGAATAAATAACAGCATCAATGTGTCTTTCATATCAGCCTATAGTTCAGCTTTAATATTTTAAACACATACTTCAGTACTAGATCAGGCACTTGGGATAAAAGAACTAAATTCATACTTAAAGCGGAGTTCCACCCATATAAAAGTCAGCAGCTACAAAAAATTTAGCTCCTGACTTATTAATCGGACACTCACCTGTCCCATGGTCCAGCGATGCGGGTGAACGAAGCCTCGCTCCTCTGTGGTGCCGGCATTATCACTGTGGGCGCCGGCTGTGACGCACTGCGCATGTGCGAGCCGCGATGCACACTGTGACTGGCCGGGCAATCATCTGGAACCTGTCACGTGTCCCAGATGATTGCCGCGAGGGAGGGGGAGAGGTAAACTTCCTTCTGGCACCACGGGAGGAAGTGGGTGCTGGATCCCTCTAAAAAGAGGAACTCATAACATTTCAGCCAAGGGCATACATGGCAATTTGATACATTTCCTTAGAACAGCATATCTATACAATTACATTAATATCATTCATATATTACAAATTCTACTTACTGGACTCTCCTGGCAAAGACATCCTAGAAGCAAAGCTGTGTAGGAGGCAACAATGCAATCTTCCATGTGCTTCCCAGCATGCTGAAGAGCTAAAAATAAACACAACATACATTCTATTAATGCAGTTAACATGGAAGCCAATCAATCGACATTTGAATAATATAATGCATCAGCAACAGTTTTAAATCCTTGTATAATACAAAAAGTATACTTTAACAAAATTCCTCAATTATATTATGTCATGGGGTTGTCCTTTGCTGTGTAACTTTTAAAAACATCAGAAACTTTACATCATTTCCACCTGGCATTAAAAGCTTTTACAAGTCAAAAATCCCTTGATCTTAATTGTACAGTACAGGTCACAGGCAAAGTATTTATAGCTCCTAGGACTTCCCCAAGCAATAAATGTGAAGGGTGGACAACAACTAGGCAAAGAGAACTGTGACAACAGGACCAACAACAGAAACTTTAGAGTGCTGCTTCAAGAATTTTGCAGCCTAAAACTCCATCCTCATTAGTTTTCCACCGGGCAGAACCTTGAAAAAGTTAAGGGCTATACACACTATACAATTTTCTTTCCATTTTTTTCCCCTTTAGATTTACCAAAACCATGTAGTGCAAGGGCCTGACTGATTGCATACAAATTGAAAGTGTTTAGGTTTGACCTCATATTATATGGTTTTGGTAAATCCAAAAGGAAAAAAAATCTAAAGAAAACTGTATAGTGTGTAGTGTGTATCCAGCTTTAGGAGAGAGGACAAGGTGGTGGTGTTACAGAGCGGAGCTACAGAAATTAGGTGGAGAAATGCCCAGAATACGCCCATCAATATGGTGAAATGCGTGCATTAAAGCATATGAGGAGATCTGTCCATGAGAGCACAACTCTAGTGATTAGATTCCTTACCCATGTCATGATGGTGGACTCGGAAGCAGGATGTCCCATGTGAGGTCATGAAGAGAATGTGTCAGTCTGATCAAAGCTGTAGCTTTGAGGTAGACTCTAATGACTCTGACTACATCCAGACAATGATGAGAATTTTCCAATAGATGCTTATGCAGCAGGGCATAAGGATGATAGGACTATGTCCTCAGAGGATGACTAATTCCACCTTGGACCCTGGACTGTGAAGGACTGGAACACTCCTTGACAGCCTGAAAAACAGGCGTCTGTGGTTATCACTTGCCAGTGAAAGGGAAGAGGGGACATTCTCCTATTGTTAGGGCAGGGCTTGAGATCCACCAAACCAGTGAGTTTCCTTGGCTGGACAGGAGCATGGGTAGGTCAACAGAAGGAGCATGCTTGTTACAGGTGGACAAGATGATGTACTGGAGGGGTAATAAACTGGGTAAGTGGTACAGCCTCAAAGAAAGCTACCATGATGCCTAGAATTTCTCATGGCAAATCTCACCGTGGGATGTCACTGATCTCAATTCTGGAGCATGGGCTCAGAGAACAAATTTTCTGGACCACAGCCAAGTATTCCAGGCAAAGAGAAAGCTGGAGAGTAGTTTTTTTTCCTTCAATTGATCACACAACCGAAAGCCCAGAGCATTTGAATTGTCCTGTGGATGTATACTGACAAGCTGGATGGGAGACGAGTGCCTCAAGAGAAAGTTGTCTAGACACAATGTGACCTGGATGCCCTGAGATCTGAGAAGGGGACAAAGAGGTGCAAGGTCCTTTGAGAAAACTCTGGGGAGCAGAGGATAGGCCAAAAGGCAGTGTGACAAACTGGAAGGGATTATCTTCTACTGCAAAGCACAGAAAGCGCTGACATGGTAGATAAATAGAAACATGCAGATAGACATCTTGGATGTCTACAGATGCCATGCATTTCCCTTATCTCAGACAGGCAATTATGTGTATTTCATGCAACATTTTTGAATTTGAAGGCTATCATGAAGGATTTTAGGTCCAGAACAGGATGAATACTACTGCTGGGTTTCAAGTTTGAATAAAATCCTTTGAATAGAATCATCTTGAATAAAGTGATGGTTTAGGAAATTATGCAAATCTGACTATCCTGAAGTTTTTGGTTTAATTGAGAAAAGAAAGCGGTGATAAAGGAAGAGCTTTGAACTCTATTCTCTACCCCTTTGAAACAACTGATCGAACCCCCAGGTCTGGATCATGTTACCCAGAGAATCAAACTTTAACAGATATCAGCACACTCTGAGGAGTTAGGGTGCCCCTTCATTGGGAAAGAGGCTTTGGTCAAGACTTACTGGGCTCTGTGGTCCAAGACTTGTGCCGAAAAGAAATGCTAGACTTGGGTCTGGGAATTGAAGCCTGGGTAGAGTAGTTAGGTGCTCTGCATTTTGAGGGGGTAGAAGGTTGCTGTGGCAGGAAGTATTAGGAATGAAACCATTCGGCCGGTAACATCTCTGATTTATTGGTCAAGTTCCACTCCAATTAGATATCTGCTTTGAAAAAGCACACGTGAGGTGCTTTGTAAAGATAGCTACAGCTTACAGATTCCCATTGGAGAAATTTGTCTCATGACATGGTTTAGGGGATCAACACAAAAAAAAAAAAAAAAATGCGAGAGCTTTTGCCGATGGCAGTAGCGAGAAGTAGGCAGAAGTGATTTTGCAATGTTCGACCTGTGGTGTGATGTCACAACTGGTAATCCACATGGAACTAAGCCCTGAGTGGCCGAGTTTTAGTGCCCGAATTTGAAAGGTTTACAGTGTAGTAAAGACAAATCAAATATCGACCCGGCCTTTATCAGTAATATTAAGAAGCATACAGGGTGACCCTGTCTTACCTATCCATGATGCTGGACTGTACATAACATTCAGGCTCAGCCTGTCACAGTCCGCATACCCCTGAAGAGGTTTTCATGGACTAGGTTCCATTAGGATGAACCATTGCCCTGGACGTATAGCACCCTGCAGCTAGCTACATACATTGAACAAAGTGCAAACCACCTATGCATAATCTAGTGCACAGAGTAACATTACAGGCTGTCCCCACATTGTAGCTTCCGGTTAGGGCTCCCAAGGTTTTCCAAGGTTGTACCGATTCAGATGCAGAGCTTCTACTTGTGATATTAGAAGACACCGAGATGTTACATTGCCTGTGTCCTGTATGACTAAAATAGATATGTATTTCTGACTTGTTTGCTGCGGGCTTGTTCTGAGTTTCAGAAGTATTTAAACTATGCACAGACAATTAGCATTTTCTGTGGTAGACCAGCAACACTCATACTGCTCTTGTGACAGTCTTTTTTAACTGAACTCCTCTAGAATGTTTATTTAATTCAGAAGAAGTGGCAAAGACGATCTCTGAATACAGAAAGAGGGGTGAAGAGCTGATGCACAGAGAACAGTGCTGGATCGCAACACGACTATAAAAGAGGAGGTGGAGGAGGGTTGCAATTGAAAGGTTTTACCATAATGCAGAGATTGCATTAAAGTGGTAGTAAACCGCAGTTAAAAATAAAATCCCCTGCAAGGCAATGTCATAATCTGCCAGTATGCATGGCATACTAGCACGTTATTAGAGACTTCCCATAAAACAAAGCACTCCAGCATTGCGCTGTCCTTGCTGAGAGAGCCTCCATCTCCACCCAGTCTTCCGTCTGGGTTTACGGCCTCTGGCTACACAAGTGGCCGGGAGCACGATGACGGCACTCCTGCATGCACTCTTAATATCTCCCAAACAATGCAAGATTAGGAGATATTCACAGAACCTACAGATAAGCCTGATCACAGGTTTACCTGTAGGTAAAAGATGAAAAAGTCAGTTTACTACCACTTTAAAGTAAAAAAAACTTTTGCCTTTAGTATCACTTTAAAGTGGGAGTCCCGCGAAAAATGTTTTTTTTTTTTTTTAAAAAGTCAGCAGCTGCAAATACTGCATCGGCTGACTTTTAAAATAAGGACACTCACCTGTCCCGGGGTACAGCTATGTCGGCACCCGAGACCGAACCGTCCCTTGGGTGCTGCCGCCGCCATTCTCAGTGAGGGAATCAGGAAGTGAAGCGTTGCGGCTTCACTTCCCGGTTCCCTACTGCGCATGCGCGAGTCGCACTGCGCGTTCTCAATGGTCCCCGCTATCTCCTGGGACCTGTGTGTTTCCCAGGAGACAGCAGGAGAGTGCGGGAGGGGGTGTGACTCCCCACGGGAGTCTATTCCCGGAAGTGGGTGCAGATACCTGTATTATACAGGTATCTGCAACCCCCCTCCCCCCTGAAAGGTGCCAACTGTGGCACCGAAGGGGGGGAGGAATCCAATGAGCGGAAGTTCCACTTTTGGGTGGAACCCCGCTTTAAGAAGGCTAACAGAAACCTATCAACAGAATCCTTAGAGGAAGCGGAAACATCCTCAATAGTAACTGTAAGGTGTTTATAGAGAAGAGAAACAGCAGAATCCACTTCTGGAACAGATCAGTTCTTCTAAACCATTTCCCACCCGGCCATTTAAAACATGAAAAGGATGGACTGGAACTTTTGCCGATGCGGGTGGACAAACTCCATCATCCTCCACCAGTGGCTTCTAGAGCGCTGGCTGGCCAGCCCGATCACTGTTTCCCTCAGACACAACAGATCACATGACCAGGTACAAGAGCAAGAAAATTGGTCCTGTGATAGATGTATCCAATTACAGCATTCACAAATGTAAAACAATGGTAACTAGCCCATCAGTGTACTGTGAATTAAGAGTGCAGTCAACCACCTGTCGCAGAGTCATTAATGCAGACAGAAACTGTATACTTCAACTCTAGCGACACCAGCCCAGTATAAGTCAGCACTAGCGTCATGATCATCGCCAAACCAGAGTCAGTGAAGTCAGGAATACTGTTCTTATCCCTACTCACACCAAAGTCAGCAGAGCCATTCAAGCCAGCAACAATGTTCTGATCACCGCCACACTAGTACCAGTGTCAGAGCCAGTGTTCCGGATTGCAGTATTGCCACACCAGTACAAGTGTCCTGATCACCACCACACCAGTACAGTGTCACCAGAACCTGAATGCCATGCCCAAAAAAAAGGTTCACAAGTGAGAAGGCCTTTCAGATTCTGAGCATGCCAGATGTGAATAGTAAAGAGGAACTCTCACTTTCAGATTCAAAGTATGAACCTGAGTATAGTAGCAAGTCCTAGTTGCAATCTCGAAACACCCAATACGAGGACAATATGCGACCGGTCTAAACTATGTGGCATGTTCACCAATGCCAAGAGCATGGCGGACAAGATGGGTGAACTAGAGATACTGTTGTACAAGGAGGATTTGGATTTTGTGGGAATTTCAGAGACCTGGTTCAACAGCTCTCCTGATTGGCTGGCAAACATTCAAGGGTATACCCTATACCGCAAGGATAGAGAGGGTAAAAAAGGGGGAGGGGTATGCCTATATATCAAGAATAATGTACAAGCGAATGTGAGAGATGACATCACTGAGGGAGCTAGTGAGGAGGTGGAATCCTTATGGGTAGAGCTCCAAAGGGATGAAGCTAAGGGGAAAATAATACTGGGAGTATGCTATAGGCCCCCTAACCTGAGGGAGGAAGTGGAGACAGATCTCCTATCACAAATTGGATTAGCAGCAAGGATGGGAAGTGTTATCATAATGGGGGATTTTAATTATCCAGACAGACTGGGCGGAGGGAACCGCGCATTCATTTAAAGCTCGCCAGTTCCTTAAGGTCTTGCAGGACAATTTTATGGGTCAGATGGTAGACGCACCAACTAGAAATAAAACATTACTGGATCTACTGATTACCAACAATACAGACCTGATCACGGATGTGGAAATACGGGGGAATTTAGGTAACAGCGATCACAGGTCAATTAGTTTCAGTATAAATCACACAAATAGGAAACATAAAGGGAACACAAAGACACTGAATTTCAAAAGAGCCAACTTCCCTAAACTACAAACCTTGCTAAAAGGCATAAATTGGGATAAAATATTAGGAACAAAGAATACGGAGGAGAGATGGGTTTGCTTTAAGAGCATATTAAATAAGGGCATTAGCCAATGTATCCCATTGGGTAATAAATTTAAAAGAGCGAACAAAAATCCTGGATGGCTTAACTCCAATGTAAAAATGCATATAAAAGCAAAGGAGAAGGCCTTCAAAAAATACAGGGTTGAGGGATCATCCTCAGCATTCAGACTTTATAAAGAATGCAACAAGAAATGTAAGGGTGCAATTAGGACGGCTAAGATAGAACATGAAAGACACATAGCTGAGGAGAGCAAAAAAAATCTCAAGAAATTCTTTAAGTATGTAAACAGTAAAAAAGGGAGGGCAGACCATACTGGCCCCATAAAGAATGAGGAAGGACATCTGGTTACAAAGGATGGGGAGATGGCGAAGGTATTGAATTTATTCTTCTCCTCAGTCTTCACAAGTGAATCGGGGGGCTTCAGTAACCAAAACTGCAGTGTTTATCCTCATGACACAACACAGGAAGCACCTCCATGGTTAACAGAGGACAGAATTAAAATTAGACTTGAGAAATTTAACATTAATAAATTACCGGGACCAGATGGCTTGCATCCAAGGGTACTTAGGGAACTCAGTCAAGTGATTGCCAGACCGTTGTTCCTAATTTTTACAGACAGTCTATTGACTGGAATAGTACCAGCTGATTGGAGAAAAGCCAATGTAGCACCAATATTTAAAAACGGCCCAAAATACATCCCTGGGAATTATAGACCAGTTAGCCTAACATCAATAGTATGTAAACTCTTGGAGGGGATGATAAGGGACTATATACAAGATTTTAGTAATAAGAACGATATCATTAGCAGTAATCAGCATGGATTCATGAAGAATCGTTCTTGCCAAACCAATCTATTAACCTTCTATGAGGAGGTGAGTTGCCATCTAGATAAAGGAAGGCCCGTAGACGTGGTGTATCTGGATTTTGCAAAAGCATTTGACACAGTTCCCCATAAACGTTTACTGTACAAAATAAGGTCCGTTGGCATGGACCATAGGGTGAGTACATGGATTGAAAACTGGCAACAAGGGCGAGTTCAGAGGGTGGTGATAAATGGGGAGTACTCAGAATGGTCAGGGGTGGGTAGTGGGGTTCCCCAGGGTTCTGTGCTGGGACCAATCCTATTTAATTTGTTTATAAATGACCTGGAGGATGGGATAAACAGTTCAATCTCTGTATTTGCAGACGATACTAAGCTAAGCAGGGCAATAACTTCTTCGCAGGATGTGGGAACCTTGCAAAAAGACCTGAACAAATTAATGGGGTGGGCGACCACATGGCAAATGAGGTTCAATGTAGAAAAATGTAAAATAATGCATTTGGGTGGCAAAAATATGAATGCAATCTATACACTGGGGGGAGAACCTCTGGGGGAATCTAGGATGGAAAAGGACCTGGGGGTCCTAGTAGATGATAGGCTCAGCAATGGCATGCAATGCCAAGCTGTTGCTAATAAAGTAAACAGAATATTGGCATGCATTAAAAGGGGGATCAACGCAAGAGATAAAACGATAATTCTCCCACTCTACAAGGCTCTGGTCCGGCCGCACCTGGAGTATGCTGTCCAGTTCTGGGCACCAGTCCTCAGGAAGGATGTACTAGAAATGGTGCGAGTACAAAGAAGGGCAACAAAGCTAATAAAGGGTCTGGAGGATCTTAGTTATGAGGAAAGGTTGCAAGCACTGAACTTATTCTCTCTGGAGAAGAGACGCTTGAGAGGGGATATGATTTCAATTTACAAATACTGTACTGGTGACCCCACAATAGGGATAAAACTTTTTCGCATAAGAGAGTTTAATAAGACTCGTGGCCACTCATTACAATTAGAAGAAAAGAGGTTTAACCTTAAACTACGTAGAGGGTTCTTTACTGTAAGAGCGGCAAGGATGTGGAATTCCCTTCCACAGGCGGTGGTCTCAGCGGGGAGCATTGATAGCTTCAAGAAACTATTAGATAATCACCTGAATGACCGCAACATACAGGGATATACAATGTAATACTGACACATAATCACACACATAGGTTGGACTTGATGGACTTGTGTCTTTTTTCAACCTCACCTACTATGTAACTATATGTAACCTGTCTGATTCATAGGAGATCCTTACAAAAAGAATCAGGCGTACTAAACAGCAGAAGGCAATTAGCAGTGTAGTACATCCTAGTGAACTGGCGAGCACCAGCAGCAGTAGATGAAAGGCCAAGTAGTAGGGAGTAACATCAAATTCATTAGGTATACCTTATAATTCAGAAGCACCTATCATCCCCTTATTTACAGTGTAATCAGGCTTAAACCAAAAAACTACACTTTTTCAGTTTTGTTTTTTATACAGAAGAGATTTCAATTCTGTTGTGGACCAATGTAATATGTATGGCAAGCGGACATCACCAATAATCCTAGCTCCATTTAGGTCTGCCTATTTGAGTGGACCGCCAATGGTACACATACAGTGGAGTCGGAAAATATTCAGACCCCCTTAAATGTTTCACTCTTTGTTATATTGCAGCATTGTTAAAATCATTTAAGTTCATTTTTTTTCCTCATTAACCACTTGAGGTCCGGGCCATAGCCGAATGACGGCTACAGCGCGGACCTCAATTTCCGGGAGGTCGTCATGGGACGTCCTCCCCTGTGCACGCGCACCCTGCAGGGCGCGCGCTGTGATCACCGAGTCACGGAGACTCGGATGATCACAGATCCGAGTAAGGGGCCGGTCCTGGCCCCTTACCATGTGATCAGCTGTCAGCCAATGACAGCTGATCACATGATGTAAACAAAACCTCGGTGATCGGTTTCGTTTTGAGGAAAAAAAAGCCCATCACCGGCTTATGTCAAAAGGGACATCGGTCCCGAAGAGGAAGGAGGCACATATGCCTCATCTGTGCCAACAAGTGCCATCTGTCATTGCCACCTGCCAGTGCCCACAGTGCCACCTATCAATGCCCACAAGTGCCACCTATCAATGTCCACAAGTGCCACCTATCAATGCCCACCAGTGGTGCCAATCAGTGCCACCTAGCTGTGCTGCCAATCAGTGCCCATCACCGCCACCCATCAGTGCCCATCACCGCCACCCATCAGTGCCCATCACCGCCACCCATCAGTGCCCATCACTGCCACCCATCGGTGCCCATCAGTGCCGCCTCATCAGCGTATATCAACGAAGGAGAAAAATTACCTGTTTGCAAAATTTTATAACAAAATATAAAAAAATATCAAATACCATCAAAAGAAAGCTCTATTTGTGGGAAAAAAATGATAAAAATTTAATTTGGGTACAGTGTTGTACCCAAGTGCGACAGCCCTAAAAGCTGAAAATTGGTCTGGACAGGAGGGGGGTTTAAGTGCCCAGTAAGCAAGTGGTTAATGTACACACAGCACCCCATATTGACAGAAAAACACAGAACTGTTGACTTTTTGCAGATTTATTAAAAAAGAAAAACTGAAATATCACATGGTCCTAAGCGGTAGTCATACATATACCCTGTGACCCTCTCAGAGTTCATATAACTTCACTTTGTATTGGGCACGTTTTACTGGGGATACACTGATTCATGCCCAAACTGCCCACCAAATGGGTGAGGAGCGCATCAATGCAGATCTGCAGTATAAATTTATAAGTAGCCTAATTTGGGGTGATTTTGGGGAGGGGACAGATTTGTCATTAAAATGCAGGAATCTCATAATTTTATAGTGCATCCTGGTCACTATGGAGAAATACAATCACATATGGTGAATAGGGTGCTTGGACTAATAGGACTGCAGTCCCATGTTTAGTGTAAAGCCATGAAAGATTTAAACCCCTTCTAAATGCTGGGAGGCGGATGGGGGCATTTGTATCATGTGACTGTTGTAATTGGCTGTTGCATGATCGGAAATCTCCCAATCACACGTATGCATCGCATGCTGGGAGTGCACAGGGTGCGTGCTCTCAGAACACAGAAAAGTGCTTACATAGGGTTAAAGCCTACCCGCCGAGAGGCAGCATATATACAGTGGGGACGGAAAGTATTCAGACCCCCTTAAATTTTTCACTCTTTGTTATATTGCAGCCATTTGCTAAAATCATTTAAGTTATTTTTTTTTCCTCATTAATGTACACACAGCATCCCATATTGACATAAAAACACAGAATTGTTGACATTTTTGCAGATTTATTAAAAAAGAAAAACTGGAATATCACATGGTCCTAAGTATTCAGACCCTTTGCTCAGTATTTAGTAGAAGCACCTTTTTGATCTAATACAGCCATGAGTCTTTTTGGGAAAGATGCAACAAGTTTTTCACACCTGGATTTGGGGATCCTCTACCATTCCTCCTTGCAGATCCTCTCCAGTTCTGTCAGGTTGGATGGTAAACGTTGGTGGACAGCCATTTTTAGGTCTCTCCAGAGATGCAAAATTGGGTTTAAGTCAGGGCTCTGGCTGGGCCATTCAAGAACAGTCACGGAGTTGTTGTGAAGCCACTCCTTTGTTATTTTAGCTGTGTGCTTAGGGTCATTGTCTTGTTGGAAGGTAAACCTTCGGCCCAGTCTGAGGTCCTGAGTACTCTGGAGAAGGTTTTCGTCCAGGATATCCCTGTACTTGGCCGCATTCATCTTTCCCTCGATTGCAACCAGTCGTCCTGTCCCTGCAGCTGAAAAACACCCCTACAGCATGATGCTGCCACCACCATGCTTCACTGTTGGGACTGTATTGGACAGGTGATGAGCAGTGCCTGGTTTTCTCCACACAAACCGCTTATAATTACGGCCAAAAAGTTCTATCTTGGTCTCATCAGACCAAAGAATCTTATTTCTCACCATCTTGGAGTCCTTCAGGTGTTTTTTTTTTTTTTTAAGCAAATTCCATGCGGGCTTTAATGTGTCTTGCACTGAGGAGAGGCTTCCGTCGGGCCACTCTGCCATAAAGCCACGACTGGTGGAGGGCTGCAGTGATTGTTGACTTTCCACAACTTTCTCCCATCTCTCGACTGCATCTCTGGAGCTCAGCCACAGTGATCTTTGGGTTCTTCTTTACCTCTCTCACCAAGGCTCTTCTTCCCCGATAGCTCAATTTGGCCAGACGGCCAGCTCTAGGAAGGGTTCTGGTCATCAAACGTCTTCCATTTAAGGATTATGGAGGCCACTGTGCTCTTAGGAACCTTAAGTGCAGCAGAAATTTTTTCGTAACCTTGGCCAGATCTGTGCCTTGCCACAATTCTTTCTCTGAGCTCTTCAGGCAGTTCCTTTGACCTCATGATTCTCATTTGCTCTGACATGCACTGTGAGCTGTAAGGTCTTATATAGACAGGTGTGTGGCTTTCCTAATCAAGTCCAAACAGTATAATCAAACACAGCTGGACTCAAATGAAGGTGTAGAAACATCTCAAGGATGATCAGAAGAAATGGACAGCACCTGAGTTAAATATAGGAGTGGCACTGCAAAGATATTTCAGTTTTTCTTTTTTAATAAATCTGCAAAAATGTCTGTTTTTCTGTCAATATGGGGTGCTGTGTGTACATTAATGAGGAAAAAAATTAACTCAAATGATTTTAGCAAATGGCTGCAATATAACAAAGAGTGAAAAATTTAAGGGGGTCTGAATACTTTCTGTCCCCACTGTATATATGCTGCCTCTCAGCGGGTAGGCTTTAATCCTATGTAAGCACTTTTCTGTGTGCTGAGAGCACGCGCCCTGTGTACTTCCAGCATGCGATGCATACGTGTGATCGGGAGATTTCCGATCATGCGACAGCCAATCATAACGATCACATGATACGAATGCCCCCATCCGCCTCCCAGCATTTTGAAGCTCTTAAAGGGCCTCAAGGCGGCAGCAGGAAGGGGTTTAAATCTTTCATGGCTTTACGCTAAATATGGGACTAAATATGGGACTGCAGTCCTATTAGTCCAAACGCCCCATTAACCATATGTGATTGTATTTCTCCATAGTGACCAAGATGCACTATAAAATTATGAGATTCCTGCATTTTAATGACAAATCTGTCCCCTCCCCAAAATCACCCCAAATACGTCAAGCTTTACAAAATTAGGCTACTCCCTAAAAACAGATCTGCATTGATGAGTCCCTCACCCATTTGGAGGGCAGTTTGGGCATTAATCAGTGTATCCCCAGTAAAACGTGCCTGATACAAGGTGAAGTTATATGAACTCTGAGAGGGTCACAGGGTATATGTATGACTACCGCTTTTACAACACTAAAGATGGCCACCGGGAGTCCCCCTGGATGCCCAACTTATATGGGCAGTAGCGGAAAAACTGTGTGGGACCTTATGTCACCCCTTTTCCATCAAGGATACCACCTCTATGTGGACAATTTTTAAACCAGCCCACTACTTTTCAGACATCTTAATCTGCAACAAACTATAGATAGTGGTACAATGAAAGCAAATCTCAAAGGCTTTCCACAAATACTGATGACCACAAAGCTAACAAGGGGGGGAGTCAGCAAGTTTGTGCAAAAGAGGAGAATGTTGGCTCTTAAATGGAAGGAAAAGAGAGATGTACAGTATCTCACAAAAGTGAGCACACCCCTCACATTTTTGTAAATATTTTATTATATCTTTTAATGTGACAACACCAAAAAATTACACTTTCCTACAATGTAAAGTACTGTGTGCACAGCTTGTGTAACAGTGTAAATTTCCTGTCCCTGTGTGATTATACCCTAAGTGAAAATGTCCAAATTGTGCCCAAAGTGTCAATATTTTGTGTGGCCACCATTATTTTCCAGCACTGCCTTAACCCTCTTGGGCATGGAATTCACCAGAGCTTTACAGGTTGCCACTGGAGTCATCTTCCACTCCTCCATGACGACATCACAGAGATGGTGGATGTTAGAGACTTTTCGCTCCTCCAACTTCCGTTTGAGGATGCCCCACAGATGCTTAATAAGGTTTAGGTTTGGAGACATGCTTGGCCAGTCCATCACTTTTACCCTTAGCTTCTTTTTCAAGGCAGTGGTCATCTCAGAGGTGTGTTTGGGGTCGTTATGTTGGAATACTGCCCTGTGGCCCAGTCTCCAACCGGAGGGGATCATACTTTGCTTCAGTATGTCACAGTGCATGTTGGCATTCATGATTCCCTCAATGAATTGTAGCATCCCAGTGCCGGCAGCACTCATGCAGCCCCAGACCATAACACTCCCACCATCATGCTTAACTGTAGGCAACCCACACTTGTCTTTGTACTCCTCACCTGGTTGCCGCCACACACGCTTGACACCATCTGAACCAAGTTCATTCATCTTGGTCTCATCAGACCACAGGACATGGTTCCAGTAATCCATGTCCTTAGTCTGCTTGTCTTCAGCAAACTGTTTGCGGGCTTTCTTGTGCATCATATTTAGAAGAGGCTTCCTGTGGGGACGACAGCCATGCAGACCAATTTGATGCAGTGTGCGGCGTATGGTCTGAGCACTGAAAGGCTGACCCCCCCACCCCTTCAATTTCTGCAGAAATGCTGGCAGCACTCATACTTCTATTTCCCAAATACAACCTCTGGATAGGACGCCGAGTACGTGCCCTCAACTTCTTTGGTCGACCATGGCGAGGCCTGTTCTGAGTGGAACCTGTCCCGTTAAACCGTTGTATGGTCTTGGCCACCATGCTACAGCTCAGTTTCAGGGTATTGGCAATCTTCTTATGGCCTAGGCCATCTTAATGTAGAGCAACAATTATTAACACACCTGAGACCTTGTAACACTAATGAGCCGCAATACACCGGGGTGGGAAAATGGCTAATTGGGCCCAACTTGGACAGTTTCACTTAGGCTGCTTTCACACTGAGGCGCTTTACAGGCGCTAAAAATAGCACCTGCATAGTGCCTGTAAAGAGCCTCTCCTCTCACTCCAATGTGAAAGCCCGAGTGCTTTCACACTGGAGCAGTACTCTGGCAGGGCACCAAAAAAAGTCCTGCAAGCTGCATCTTTGCAGCGCTGTAGGAGCAGTGTATACATGGGCAGCACCGCTGAACCGCCGGCATAGCGCTGCTGCAGCAGCACTTTGCTGGCAGTTTTTTTCGGCTACTAGCGGGGGTTAAAAGCACCCTGCTAGCGGGCGAAATCCTCCATAAAAACGACGGTAAGGCGCCGTTAAAAATAGCGGCGCTTTACGCCCAACACCCCAGTGTGAAAGTAGCCCTAGGGGTGTACTCACTTTTGTTGCCAACGGTTTAGACATTAATGGCTGCGTGTTGAGTTATTTTGAGGGGACAGTAAATTTCCACTGTTACACAAGCTGTGCACACACTACTTTACATTGTAGCAAAGTGTCATTTCTTCAGTGTTGTCACATGAAACGCTATAATAAAATATTTACAAAAATGTGAGGGGTGTACTCACTTTTGTGAGATACTGTATTTGTGCTTTCTACCATCCACGAAGATACTTCAGTTGGAAATTCAAAGGCGGCATGGTCTGGTGCAAAAATCTCACTGCATACACAAACTCATAGGTGGTGTAGATTTAAATAACGATGCCCTACTTAGCAACCAGAAAATCTACTCACTGGTATTAGGCCAAACGCACCCCCCAAAAATGCCATGTGTGCTCTAGAGATAGAATAAGGCATGACACGTGTTATTGTCCCAACTGTCCCTCGCAACCTGGGCTCTGTATAAAAGACTTCTTCCATTGCTTCAAACCGAACTATGAGATTGGTGAAGGTATGTCTGCATTTTGCTTAGATCTGATGTCCTGTGTACTGACCATTTGCCTGTTTTCTCAACCACGTTTCTGCTTGGACTGACCATATTGACCATGCCTGCTGCATGGACTGATCCTTTACCTGCATACCGACCACATTCTGCCTTCCACCAGAATTGACCCTGGCTTATTGGTCATGTTATGTTTCTGCCAAGCGGCCTGGACTAATCCTTTGCTGACCATGTCTCTGCCTGCCACCAGTACTGACCCATCTGCACATCCAGTTCTGCCCATCCTCTGCAGACAACTGCATGACTGGAACCACAGGAACTCTTGCTCATCCTTTGTTCAGCCCCCTGTACTTCCTGGCCAGCAAACATAGCATTGTGCTATGGGGGCAGTCACATACCTGTAGGTTAGGCCTGCTTGGCTTTTTGGAATGAGGACTGCTGTAGGTGAGGCTACACTAAGCTATAACTCACTCACACAGATGTGATGTTACAGTATATAGTTTTCTATTCAGTGTTGGTTGAATATTTTGATATACAAGATGCAATGTTAAGCAAATAATCAGTCCAAACTTTTTAAAGGTTAAACACTTGCCCACCAAGAAGATTTACTGAACTTTACTGAACGCCCCCTCCTCCTCCTCACAGCTGTTGCATCGTTTTTATATCAATGACACGAACACTGATGGGCAAATTCTTTTAGATGTGTCTCAGGAAAATGCTTAGGCAATAAAACGTGCTTTCCTTATTACCTCACACTGCACACACAGCAGGGAATGCACCTAGGGGTCTCCGCTGCACTGGGACCCCCCCCCCCTTAATACCGCCAGGGCAGGACACACACCACCCAGAAGGGGAATGGTGGGGGAAACCCCCAGGGGTCCCTGCTCTGCCTGCCCTGGGACTCCCACCAATCCGTTGAGGTGGGGGGAAGGAAGTACAGTTTACCCAAAGGACTTTAGGATGGGAGAAGAGATCTGACAATCCCTGGAGGGTACCCGCGTCTACCCCAAACCACACAAACGGGGAAAGGGGGGACTGTACTTATTGATCCATGGTGCGGGTGACCCTCCAGACAGAACTCCTCGCTACCGAAGTGGGGGGCTGTCGGCCAAGTGACCGCTGCGACTCGAACCAGAGCCCATTCGTATGCGACTCTTGCAGGCCAGCCTCTGTCTGTTGAGGCTACGTCCCGGCCGACCTAGCACTTAGCTGCGGTCTGCACCCGCTCGCTGGCTGGACTGGGGAGACCACTGGATCTAGATTATCCAGCCCATCGCTCAGCTGGGCAGTTGATTGCAGATCTTCCAAGGGAAAATGCATGGAAGAAAGACTAAAAGTAAAATTTGCTAGGGCCAAAAGATCCCAGCAAGGATCTAGGTCCTTAACTCCTGACTAGATAGAAATAAACTGAATACCTAGAGCAGGGAGGGGGTTATATACTGACTGAGGACAGCCCGGGAGCGTAGCCAGGTGTTTTTTGTTCTGCCCAGTCCTACTCCAGCGGAGGTGATATAACCCAATAATCAAGATTAAGGAGGCGCTGTGTCAGTCGATGAACGAAAAGTCAAAACTTGTAAAAAGTATTTTCTCTATCAGAGTAACAGATTTTTTTTGGCCCATTTTGCCTGAGGAAAAGCTGATGCCTAATTATGCACACTGTGATGGTGAACCTTGGCGCCCCAGATGTTTTGGAACTACATTTCCCATGATGCTCAAATACATTGCAGAATGCATGAGCATCATGGGAAATGTAGTTCCAAAACATCTGGGGTGCCAAGGTTCGCCATCACTGATATAGAGTGTTGATCTTCTTAGGCCACACCCTCCCTCATTACACAAATACACATCATCCAATATGCTTAACCACCTCCCGCCCACTGTATAAACAAATGACGTGGGGGGGTTTCTGGGATGATGTCATATGACATCATCCCACTCTTGCCCTGGGGGTACGCTGAAGCGCAGCTGAAGTTGTTAATCCAGTGGTTCTCAGCTCCTGTCCTCAGGAACCCACTAACAGGCCAGGTTTGCAAGATATCTGAAATACATTACAGGTGATATAATTTGTTGCTCAGTGATTGCAGTATTCTAATCTGCATCTCCCCAAGGTAGTACTTAAAATCTGGCCTGTTAGTGGGTCCCAAAGACAGCAGTTGAAAACCACTGTTAATCATTTCCCAAAGAATTTTGGCAACAAATTACAACTTCAAATAACTCACCATATCTCGGACTGTCTTTCTTCTATAAAGGGATCAATTAGGGGGTATTTGTACTGACCTTACATTTTAGGGCCTCAAGAAATGATAGCCAGGCAGAACATCAGGTTTGATCGGTTTTCAAATATATATGTATATCATAGTTTGTAGACAAACTTTCATACAGATTAAATACACCCTAAAAATTTGTTTCTTTCCACCAAAGTAATGTAGCAGAATACATTTTGGCCTAAATTTATAAACAGATCATCTTTCATTAACAAAATTTTATAACCACAATTTTTTTTTTTTCAAAACGTTCAGTCTATTTTCATTTATACAGCAAAAAAAAAAAAATAAAAAGCCAAGTGGTGGTTAAATACCACCAAAATGAAAGCTCTGTCTTAAACAAATTATATATAACTCATTTATGTACAGTGTTGCCTGACTGAGTAATTGTTGCAAATGCAAAGTGACAGCGCAGATAACAAAAATGGCGTGGACAGGAAGTTGGTGAAACAGTCCGGTCTTGAAGTAGTTAAAGAATAGGATACAAATAAGAGTAGGGAAAATTTCACCAAAATGCAGGAGGGGTGAAAATTCTCAGGATTGGGCCAGACCTCGTTAAAAAAAAAAAAAATCAATTTGTGTGGCAGCTGCAGAAACTGCTTAAAGCAAGAGCCGGCAGTGGAGATGCCTACATCCGTGAGGTTTAGAGTGGATGGGGGAAAGGATTGATTTTCTCTAGTTCAGTTCATGGGCTGAACAAGAGAAAACCAAGCTTTAGCAAGCTTTACCAAAGCTGCCAATATTTTTCACTGAAAGCTTCTGCTGTAAGCAAGGAGACAATCTTATATCTTACCCAAGTTCTGAGCTGCCACCTCTGGAGTGAAAGAAAAAAAAAAAGAATGGAACAAAACAGACATCGCTGAGCAGTAAGGCTGCACAAAATATATTTTTTATGATAGTCAAAAAAAAAAAAAAAAAAGACAGGACACTAAAGGTGGCGCATGCGCCAGAGCTTCAAGATGGCTGCTTAAGCCAGGAGCTCCGGCATCACCCCGGGCCATCGGCACCCATAACAGCCACCACGAGCGCTGTGACGAGTACCCCAGAGCACAGGAGACCCCCGTGCACACCCCTAAATGTTCGCCCCGCTTGCCAGATGTGATCTCGTCTCCACAGCACCTCAGCCACACACGGAGGGGACACTGGAACGAGGCAAGTCATAGCCCCACCCACTCTCACCTACTCCCAGGTGACACAAGGGGTTAACCAGCCCCCCCTGGCCACCTCGCCAGCCTCCACGGAATCCCTGCTGGGCCGCACCATGGAGGATTTTGCATATCCCCACTCGGGCCTACTCACACACACCTGATGGCTACCCCATCCCCGGGATACCTGGACTGGGACACTGCCACACCACCTCCAGACCTGTTCTTCAGGCTCTCAGACCTCCTGGAGAGGGGATTGGCCAGCACGGCTGCCCAAATAACTAGGGACATCAAATCAGATTTTCAAAACCTTGGATCCAGAATGGAGGCCATAGAAAGTAAATTGGACTTCACGGTATCCAGAAACAAATCAAAACTCAGACCACATACAGGTCCTACAAGACTAGCTTGATACAACCCTATCTAGAATTGACGATTTGGAAAATAGGTCCAGAATATATAACTTCAGACTACGTGGCCTGCCTGAAAATGTCACGGACGTGACCTCTGCAGTCCAGGACCTCATCACGGTTCTAATCCCCAATACCCCCCCCTCATCGCCTAGAGCTGGACAGAGCCCATAGAGCTCTGGGACCCTCCCGGAAGGATGTTACTCCCAGGGACATTATCGTGATGCCTCACTTTTATGCAGTGAAGGAGGCGGTCATGCGACAAGCACGGTCTTTACCACTTTACCAAAGGTGACCTGTCAGGGCCACTAAGTACAAGTATTCGCTGACCTCTCCCCCTCAACAATCCAGAAGCGGAGATCCATTAAGCCACTCCTGACAGTCCTATCACAACGGGACATTAAATACAGATGGGCTTTCCTGTTTGCTGTGAAGTTCACCTTGAACGGCAAGACACACTCCTTCTCAAACTTGCTGGACGGCGAGAAGATCTTCCTAAACCTCAAACTCATCTCTCAGGAAGCCCCCATGGATTTCTCCAATGCAGCGGCTAGTTCTTCTAAGCGACCTCCACCAACAAGCCCGATCTCTCCATTCTGGAACAAAGGCATGCACAAACGATCGAAGGACGGCAGACCCCCATAAGACGGCGAGCAAGTCCTACTTTTTTCACCCTTTTCTTAATTCCCCCTGGCCCGACTGGCCCCTTGTTTTTCCCCCTCTTCATTAAACAACTGTTCTGTTTTATTTACTACTTATCCAGTCTTCTACAGTTGCCTGTTAGCGGCTAGTTTAGAAGTCTAGACATTGAGCAGACTCTTTCTCAAGCAAGTCTAGCCCAACGGATTTCCTTAGTTTTTAATTATTTTTGACTGTTCCATTTTTGACGGTTATATTTTGATTTTTCCTCCTCCACGCACATAGGCTTTAAGAACTTTGAAGAACGCCTCTGGTAGTTGCCTGCATCCTCCTGTGCGAAGGTCCAGGGACGTCACTGAGTTGCAGGCTGCTGAAATCTAGAGGACAGCACTACCTCGGACATGAGGTGCCCGAGCCCGGACAATATTGGTTCCGGGTGCTGTCATAGAGCACCCGGGGGACCCTCCCCCCATATATGGGGGGGGGGGAATGCCTCCAGGGGGGCCCTTGGCTCCCACACAGCCCCTGGGTTTGGTTTTATAAGGTTGTAGGTTGTTTATATTTTCTTATTTTTTTTTACATCGAATGTCGGGGTCCGGGGTGACCCACATGTGCCTCCATCTCTCCCACTGTTGCAGTTTTTCTGTACCTGTGGGATGGGTAGTCGGCCCCCATTTCAGGGTAACCAATTTTTTTGGTTGAAGTTTCGCAGAACTGTATTATGCCAAACCCAATAGGTCTTCCTAGAAGATGCCTTGCCCTATTTTATTTTCTCTTATTTCTCTCTTCTTTCCTTTCTTTAACTTTTCTCATTTTTCCAGCTGATCCACCGGGGAAGATCCGCGACCACAAGCAGCACCGGATTGTATCTTGCCATACCCACGCACCCACTCGGGACCGAACAAGACGGCAGGGGGTAAATGAGGGTATCTATGACAGCATTCCGCCCCTCTGTCCCCATGGCTAGCACACAACCCCCAGGATCTCATGTCAGGATAGCCACACACAATGTCCAGGGTTTGAACTCCCCTCTGAAAAGAAGAAGGGCTTTTGATTACTATCATTCCCTTAAACTGGACATAGTTATGCTCCTGGAGACGCATTTCCCGATGCGATGCAGCCCTAATTTCCTACACGCCAAATACCCTACATTCTGCATGGCAAACGTGGTAAACAAGACAAAAGGGGTAGCAATCCAGTTTTCAAAACGTAGCAAATTCTCCATAACAGCTGTCCACAGAGACCCAGAGGGTAGATTTATACTGGTCAAGGGCACCATGGAAGGCTCCCTGTACTCTGTGGTGTCATATTACGCCCCCAATGCAGGTCAGATGCAATTCTTCCAATCTCTCTCCAAAACTCTGGTCCCCCTCTTGGAAGGCAAAGTCATCCTCGGTGGGGACTCGAATGTAGCCTTTGACCAGGGCCTTGACAGATCCAGACCTCCTAGGGCCCAGTTAACTCACCCTACTAGAGCATTTCTTAAAATAGCTAAACTCTTCCACTCACACGGCCTGACAGATATCTGGAGGGAAATGAACACAACTAAAAGGGACTACACACACTATTCCTGCCCCCACCAGACATACGCTAGGATCGACTATGTCCTGGTCTCTACGGAACTCATCCCGACCACACTGTCCTCGTCCATCAAAGACACTGCATGGTCTGACCATTCCCTGGTGACCCTTACCCTTCACAACCTCACCACACGACAAACAGGTACACACTGGAGACTTAACAAATCACTTTCTCAGCGATCCCACCAAAGTTAAGGAAATAAATGATTCCTTAAAGGAATACTTTGCCCTAAACGATGTGGACGATATATCCCCAGAGCTCCTGTGGGCTGCCCACAAGACAACTGTAAGAGGCAAACTAATTACTATAGCTACCCGGGTCAAGAGGGAGAAACAATTGGATATAGAGAAACTAGAGGCCTTTCAGACCCTAAAGACCAAACACAAGTGCTTCCCCACTAAAACCTCCATGGAACAGTTAGACGCTGCGCGATTAGAGCTCAATCTTGCCCTCACGGCGAAAGCGGAAAAACAAATCTATTGG
This sequence comes from Aquarana catesbeiana, assembly GCF_042186555.1. NCBI lineage: Eukaryota > Metazoa > Chordata > Amphibia > Anura > Ranidae > Aquarana > Aquarana catesbeiana. Next base: position 189,726,010 of record NC_133331.1, read on the forward strand.
AGTGGGGCAAAATTCTATATTCAGAAAGACAACATGGGTGCCATGTTGGCCTCTAGATTATCTCCACGGTACCGCACACAAACCACCCCCCGGATTAGGATAGCGGAACAGCCCCCCACAGCCAACCCAAACAAAATTCTCAAGGCTTTCCAGGACTTCTATTCCCAGCTCTATAGCTCACCCCCAGCAGACAGGGATCAAGAAATTCATGATTTCCTAAAGGACCTTCCTCTACCATCTCTATCTAACGAGCATAAAAATTCGCTAGACACCCTCCCCGTCGGAAGAGGTCCCGGAGGTCATTAAGGATCTCAAGAAGGGAATGGCGCCTGGTCCCGACGACCTTTCAGTACCCTACTATAAGGCATTTGCCGATACTCTCGCCCCATACATGGCAAAATTTTTCAACGCAAAGACCCAAGGCTTACCCATAGACCCCCACCTCAATACAGCCTATATAACTGTTATACTCAAACCAGACAAAAATTTGGAGGATGTGGGAAGTTATAGACACATTTCCCCCCACCATAAATAACGACCTTAAGATCCTAACAAAAATCCTGGCCAATCGCCTGGCATCCTTCATCAGTCGGTACATCCACAAGAACCAGGTTGGGTTTATACCAGGAAGACATGGCCCAGATCAGGTCTGAAGGGCAGTAGATATTATTTCTCTTCTACAAACCGGCTGGGACCATGACCCCAAACAGGAAGGAATGTTGCTTTCTCTTGACTTGCACAAAGCGTTTGACTCGGTGACCTGGCCCTACATTTTTGCCCTCATGGAGCATTGGGGTTTTGGCCAGCGCCTTCATGGGGGTGACCCACGCCCTCTATTCCTCTCCAAAGGCTATGATAAGTCTACAGGGGCTCCACTCACAGCCGCTTATATAGCAATATAGCAAGGGGTACTTAGCCAGGGATGTCCCCTATCCCCCTTAATTTTCGCCATTGCCTTCGAGTCCTTGGTGACAATACGCTCCAATCCAAATATCCAAGGAGTAACCTGTGGCCCGCAAACTCACAAATGTGGTTTGTTCGCCAATGACATTCTCCTGTTCCTCACCTCACTGACAACGACTCTCCCTAATCTCTGCAAACTCCTGAACAAGTTTTCCATCGTCTCAGGTCTTAAAGTAGACTATACCAAATCTCAGGCACTTGATGTCTCCCTCAAACCAGAAGTAGTCTCAGTATTACAAAGCTCATTCAAATTCGAGTGGAGCGCTTCCTCCATTAAGTATCTGGGGATCACTCTCACGGCCAAAATTTCTCACGGCCTTCTAATTTCCCACCCATGTACCGGAAACTTGCATCTGACCTTACAAATTGGGACAGGGGGCTTTGTCCTGGTTGGGGAGGATCCATTCAGTAAAAATAACTCTCCTACCCGGACTACTATATTTATTTTGATTCCTTCCCATAAACATTAGAAAGGATCACCTAAAATCCTTCCAAAGCAAGGTTACTAAATTCATATGGGGGGGGGGGGGGAATCGGGCTGCAGACTTTCACAAAAAACTTTATTCCATACTAGGACTCGGGGTGGGTTCGGATTTCCCCTGCCTCCTTTGGTACTTCCAAACAGCAAGAATAGCTCAATTATCCACGATCTATTCCAAGTTTGAAAAACCTGATTGGGTTAACATAGAGAGACAGGCTGTTCCAACTCATACTTTAGACTACCTTCTATGGACCCCATCCAAGGACCACCCCCCAATATTATCACCTATCCTCTCACAAACCATGTCTCTATGGGACAAGATGAGACCAGCAGCATTCCTGTCCTCAGAATGTAGACCCCTGGCACATATATTCCACAACACAGACTTTCCCCAGGTCAGGACATCAAGTCCTTTCAATGGTTGCTGGACAAGGGGCTGTATCGCATCGGGCACTTCTTCACCCTCTCAGGCCCAGTTTCCCAGAAATTCTGTGTGCAGAACCTGGAAATGCCAGCCTCGGAGCACTACAGGTTTCAACAGATACAGCACTTCCTACAGCGCTATGGAAGGGGAAACCAATCCCACCGAAATTTACACCTTATGAAATGTGGTGCGAACAGGCTGGAGATCAGAGGGGCGGAATCTCCATTATTTACCAATCACTTGCTCTCCTGCCCTCCAAATCCTCTCACATGATAGCGTGGGAAAATTACCTCCAAATTAGTTGGGACCTCGAGAGGTGGTAGTCCTCATTTTCCAGAGCTTTCAAGTGGGTAAGAAACATCTCCCTAGTTCAATTAGGCGTCAAGGTCTTAACCAGATGGTACCTCACCCCCACAAAGTTAGCTTCATTTTTCCCCACAGCGAGTTCCCTCTGCTTCCATGGTTGCCAGCTCACAGGCTCCATGGCCCATATTTGGTGGGAATGCTCTAGAATTAGGCCATTCTTGAGCAGGATGTTCACCCTGATCCAGAGTGTGACTACTCACCAGCTCCCGAGGATCCCAACTATAGCTCTCCTGAATGCCAATCTCCCTGGAATTCCCAAAGCAAGCTGCAAACTAATACATTTCATGCTGCTAGGGGCCAAGATGACCATAGCTAAAGCGTGGAAACAACAGACGGTAACCCTCTCAGCAGCCAAACGTAAGATCTTCTGGATCATGTCGCAGGAGAAACTTGCCAGCATATTAACGGACACAATCCCGAAATCCAAAGCCATCTGGGAACCCTGGTCCCTGTATGTGGGGGTTCCTCTACGCCCGGGTTTCCAGGCTCAACCAGAAACTATTGGCAATGGCCACTCGGATTCCCCCCGGTAAGGTTGGATCTCTCTCTTCTTCACTTTCTTTCTCTGTGACACTCTCTCTTTTCACCCTCTTCTCCCCCCATCTCAAGTACTTTCCGACTAAATATGGCTCTTTTGCCAGGCTTGAATCTGGAACGATAGTCTGACATATAGCCTTCCCCACCAAGCTACATGGCACAACGTCAACAATTAACTACCGCTAACTATGTCTTTAGCCTTTCTTTGGGATCGACGGGGGAATCCTCCAGGCACAGATAGCTCCCATTAGGGGTGCCGGAGGTCTTCTCCCCACGATCCTATTCCAATGCCTAAGTTGCGGGTTAAGTCCTTTAGATTGAAAACGCCTGCTCCTGGTCGACTATCCTGTTCCATAATACCCTTGCTTGATTGTTGCCATAAATTAATGTGACTCCAACTATGAAAATCTTTGAAAGAAAAAAAAAAGACAGCACACTAAACTTTTGATCTTTACTTCAAATGTAAATGTTAACTAAAACAAAGTAAAAATACATACATTATCACCTGCTTCTAGGCCCAAGGCTGACAAATATTTAAACAATTGCAGGCATGAATAAATAGTTATCCATTACTGATGAAAATAATATCAAGTCTGGAGTTCCCCTTTGAAGCAGGATATACATTTTTGAACAAAGTTATTATAGTACCTACCATGTCGAGAACTATACTGTTTCAGCATATAAAATTATTATATAACAAAGTGAAACAGTGTAATCTAATAATATACAGTATAAAAAGACATACCTTTAGTGAGGTCAAGTTCTTCATCTTCCTCCTCCTTCTTTTCTGGCTCTTCTGCATTAGGACTTTTTTCAGTTGTAACCCACTGGATTTCACCTCCAGTTTCCTGCCATTCCCCGCTCTTGTCCTGTTGTGCTGCAGGAACTTCTTTAATTAACTCATCTGTCTGGCTTTCCGCTAACTGGGCTGCTCGTTCCCGCTCAAGGAAAAGCTAAAAAACAAAAAACAAAATTGAAATACCTTTACCATCAAACTTTGGGGAACCTCATTAATTAAATCCTTATATATGCATGTATTGTACCATATGTGCTGTATCTACACATATATAAAGTTTTCATGTTTAGTTGATCACTTTGAAGAGATAGGTTTACATTATGACATTTTATTGTCTATTTCTGTTAATCAGTGCCAAAAAAAGAAACATCAAATCGACCAATTCATTGTTTTAAGAAGGGGGGTCCTCCCGCCACCACAAGGCAAGTTTTTGAGGACAGGCTCCCCTGGGGAACCTTCCCTATAACCCTAGCCCACTGAGTCTACACCAGTGTTTCACAACCTTTTTTCAGACAAGGCACACTTTAAAACTATGTATAATCTTGAAGCACCCACAAATGTAGGGCATCCAATGTTAGAGGCGATTTATTCTTCCACAGCAAATACACCTTTGCTCATTGGTACTGACTAGTATTCCAAGATTTCTCTTCTCCCTCAGTTTCTCTCCCTCACTCAGCTAATGTGACCCCAGTGCTGATGGAGAGGGGCAAACAAGGATGCTGAGCAGGCACCCGACATTCTCCTTATCATCCGAGGGGGTCACTTGTTGCTAGGATTCCAGTGGCTGGATGGTTGTAATGATGCACAATGATCGTCTGTGACTTTGTGTAACTAAAAGGCAGGCTTTATCCATCTGCTGTATACAATTTATGGGCATTTTGCCAAGGCACCCAAGAAACAACGGTACTCTGGTTGAAAAAGATTGGTCTACACATTGTGAGGTAGAGCAAACAAGGAGAGTTTAGGGAGGGTTGCCTGTACTGTACACCCAGATATGGAATTTACAAGTAAGCCTAAATTCCTCTGATCTAATTGTACAGCACAGGATATAGGCAACTTATTCATACACCATTGGATGTCCACAAGCACAATACTAAAATACAAAGTTGGGCAACAACTAGCCAAAAGGAACTTTGCCAACAAGCACAAAAACAACAGGGGTTAAAGTGGTTATAAAGCCTAAACTTTTTTGTCTGAATGCAATCCTAGTATTGGGGTAAAAAAATATTTAGGCACTTGTATCCCCTCTCACTCCCCTTTTATTTACCTTAGGCCTCATTTGATCCAGCACTGTGTCAGTCTGCAGCTCTTCTCTCATCTCACTTAGTCTCTCTGGCTTTACTTATAATTAAAGAGTGACGAGGGAGCGGAGGGAGAGAAGAGCCACAGACAGCGAAGCAAGGGAGTGGGTGGCTATGGGGGCACTCAGCAGAGGGGAGGAGCCAGGAGAGCCAATGGGGTGTGCCCCGGAAGAGGAAGTTGGGGCGCTCTGCACAGAGCAGGCACTTATAAACCAGTTTTCCCTATTTTCTTTTTTTTAAACAAGAACATTTGAAATCACTTAAAAGACCCGAGTTCAGAGTGCTGCAAGAGAACCTAGCCAAAAGCAGCATCTGCAGAAGATTGGGCATCATCTGGTAAAACTTTGAAAAGTAAAGACAAAATACCAGATGCCCTTACAGAGCTGGGCGACAGGGGCTTGGTGCGTTAAGGGCAAGGATATTCCAATAGATCTGCAGGCGTGGGGGCACAACAGCACAGGAAGTTATTGTTTAAGAGCATAGCCTCTAGCAATCGAGTTCCTTATCCACTGTGCAATGGTGGATTTTGAAAAGGGTACCCCTTGCTAGGTCCCGAGAAAGAACATACATGGAATATTTTTGGCTAATGGAAGTAGTAGCTTTTATGTACATTCCAATGGCTCCAAGTGTTGCACCGATGCCAATACTAGTATCGGTGCAGATACTGAGCATTTGCATGGAGTACTTGTACTCGTGCAAATGCACCGATGCTTTACCCGATACCTGGGCAGCCTCAGAGATGATCGGTGTGGCGGTGGGGGAGTTACAAGCACTGACCTCCCTGTATAGCTTTTCTGACAGCCGCTCCTCTCCCTCCCACGGCTGTCAGGGAGATAAGTGCTTATAACTGCCCCCACCGCCGCACCAATCACCCCAGCTGTCCCCCTCTGTGCTCCCTGGGTCCCGGATCTTTTAGGATGGAAAGCGGAGAAATGAGCCGGTAAATCTGTCATTTACCGGCTCCTTCCTTTTCCAAATGCAAAGAGTCAGTGATCACTGGCTGTCCATTCATGACTGAGCATTCTAAACTGTTTACGATGCTTCAGTTTATAAATGGCGAGGAGCCGCTGTCTCTTGTCCATTCATCTACAGTGCAGCATCATCAGTGCCACTGTCACATGATATAAAAAAAAAAAAAAAAAGTATTGGTAATTGGTATCGACGAGTACTTGAAAAAAAAGTATTGTTACTTGTACTCTGTCTTAAAAAAGTGGCATCGGTGCAACCCTAGCTCTAACTACATCCAGGAAATCTAGGAGAGAATATCTTTGGATGCTTAGGAGCAAGGCAAAAAGGCAGAAAAATGTCCTCATTTGGATGGAACACTGAAACCACCTTTGGAAAAAAAGATAGTCTTGGGCGTAATGCAACTTTGTCGTGACGTATGAGGAAAGGTACTTTACAGAAAAGAGCCTCCAGTTCAGAGACATATCTGACAGACGCGATATCCACCAAAAAAGGCTACTTTGCCATTGGCTCCTGCTGTGGTATATAACAGCCAGTGAGGCGGGGCTGAACCATGCTCTGTGTCTTATGGACGTAGTCGGCTCAGGAGCGAGCACTCATGAGTGCCTCAACAGCAAGCAGCTAGCTATAGCGGGCACTCTGAAGGGGGAGGGGCAAAAGCACCAGAGGGGAACCCGAGAAGAGGAGCGGGGCTGCTCTGTGTAAAACCACTACACAGAGCAGGCAAGTATACCATGTTTGTTTTTTTGTTTTTTTTACATAAAAATTTTTCCTTTACAATCGCTTTAAAACCTGGGTGTAGACAGCCATGCCAATAAAGCCGGAGACTGAAGCAGGGTGGAACAGAGGGCCTTGAGATCGAAGACCTGGCCTGTTGGGAGGAGGACAGGGGTCATTTGCAAGAAGTCTGAGTATATTTGTTTGTGTATCAGGTTCCTTTGGGACGATTTGATGCCAATACAATCCTTATCACTAGTTATCCTCCCCTCTCTCTTTTTTGGACCAGGCGAATTGGAATGTTTAATGGAGGAAAGGCACAGATAATCATAAATTGAGACCAGGGGATAACTAAAGCATCCAAAGCCATAGCTAGAAGATCCTTGGTCCTGGCTACTAACAAGATGTAGTTTGTTGATGTATGTGAAGACCAGGATACCCACATGAAGACGGTTCACCTTGGTCAAAGCAGTGGTGGCTGAGATAATCTGTCTGCCAATCCTGGGATGTCGACTGAAGAAATTGAAGGCCAGTAAATTTCTGTACATCGGAGGATTTGGTTTGTTTCAATCAAGGCAGCCAGGCTCCTTGTGCCTCCTTGAAGGTTGTTGTATGCCACTGTGGTGATGAGTAAGCACAGTGTAGCTGTGCTAAACTAGCCCACCTCTGTTCTGGCTACACCAACCATGGTGTGCGTCAATCTTTGTATGGAATATTCAATAAATGGACTTCAATAACGTCAATGTGCAGCCAATTTCTTTCCTTATTATGAAGGTCACTGTGGCACAGCACAGCTAAGTTCAAAAAGATGTTGATGAGGAGTTTGTTTCTACTCTTGAAAAACCTTTACTTGGAGTACATCACGGGACACAGAGCAGCCATTACTATCTGGGTTACACACGCCACCTACTGGTGAATGGGCACTGGAGGATCAATCTAACAAGAAGTCCTTCCCTATATAACACCTCCTACACAGGAAGTACCTCAGTTTTGTATCAAGCATTAAACTTCCCAGACAAGAGGGGAGGGACCTCTGTGTCCCATGATGTACTCCAAGAAAAGGATTTTACAGGCAAGCTGTAGTAAAAATCTTATTTTCTTTATCGTACATCATGGGACAGAGCAGCTATTACCATCTGGGATGTCCCAAAGCAATGCCCCTGAGGGGAGGGAGACACCATTGCAGAAACTGCCACTATTACTGTTTGTAATATGCTGAGGCCAAAGGCAGTGTCCTCATGTTCTTCACATCTACCTGGTAAAAACCCTGTGGATGTAGAAACAAAGACCAAACAGTGGTCTTGCACACCTGGGCGACTGACACCTGATGGCGGATGGCCCAAGATACTCCCCCCACACCTGGTAGATAATCTCTTCCCAGAAAAAAAATGAAATTTTGTCCTTTAAACCATAGGCATCATTAACTGGCAGATCCACTGCTAAATATTCAACCTGGATGCCGCCTGTCCTTCCTGGGCGCTTCTGGCAGCACAAACCAGGATTCCTGACCTGTGACCACAACTCAAGTAGATCCTGAGCACCTGAATTACCTTTAGAGTACGTAGCGATCTTTCTCCTGCCGACTGTGGAATAGGAGAAAAATAAAAGGCAAGACATTGTCCCGATTCAAGTGAAAACGAGAAACCACTCTAGGCAATAAAGATGGATGAGGACACAACCTCACCCTATCCCAGAAAGGCTCCTTGCATGAAAGAGCCGCCAGCTCTAACACTCTATTTAGTGAAGTGATAGCAACCAAGGAAGCCATTTTCCTAGATAAGGGACTAACAGAGTCTCCTAATTAGTTTAAAAAAATGGGCTCTGCAAAGACAGTCAAGAGCAAATTCTAGTCCCAAGGACACAAGAGTGGCCTGACATGCAGGGCTATACAATGTATGAACCAAGGAGTGAGAAACAATGGTCTCTGGAAAAAATGGATAGGGACGTACTCTAACCCTTAACGGTACATAAGGCCAATCTTCTTTCCCCTACCGATTGGAGAAAGAAAATAAAATTTCCCACCCACATATTTCTGTGGGTGCCACTTCCTGGCTTCCCACAGGCAAATAATATTTCCAAGTCCTGAAATTGAAGTTCCCTGAAGCTGGCTTCCAGGGCTCAACAGTGCTGAGATACAGTGACCAAGGAGCGAACCCTGCAAAACTCACTATGTCAGTGTACCAAGCCCTCCTGGGCTAATTCAGCTAACACTATTATCAGTGTTACCATCTCTTGGATTCTTCGCAAAAGATGTGGGAGAAGTCAAAACAGAGGGAAAGCCTCAAATAAGTGAGAACTGGTCCCTAAGTTGTTCCTGGTGCCTCTGCCCCTATTGCCAGTGGGACTTTCGTCCTGGACACAACCTGTTCCCACTTGTTGTAGAACTTGGGATCTAGTAGATCTACCTACAGAGTTCCCCCTACCATTATTCTATACCTGGGATATGTACTAGTGATAGAGACAGCACTTGTACTGTCTCAGACAGAATGTTGTACACCTTCCTGATCCTCATGACTCCTGGTGCCACTCTGGTGGTAGATATACATGTATAAATATGGATGAATGAATGTACTATATGAAACAGCAATTAACCCATCAAAGCAGCGCTATTTTCAGTCCTCAATGCTGACTGATAAAACAAAGTCTTTGTAAATGCAAGCAAAACACATGCAGGCAGGTAAATTCCAACAAAGAGGCAGCGGTTGGAGCTCGGTCTGGATTCCCTTATATAAATAGTAGATCTGATGAGTGCACCTTTCACCATCTATTGGGACACCTTGTGCTGCACACACCCCATAGGGGTTCAAACTCACCGGAGCCAGGAGGTTAACAAGCCTTGGATCAAATCCTCTCTCTGTTTACTCCCGAAGTCCTCCAGGGTTGATGATCAGATAACAGCAACAATGTCCACATGTAAAAAACAGACCCCGAATAGTCCAGTACCGTTTTGATAATTTATTGTAAGTTACAAATAAGAGAATAAAAAACTAATAAAGTAAATACACTGTAAAAATCAGTGGGCGCAGTTCCTTACAAAGGATAGCCTTCTAGCTTTCAGTTGGTTGGTAATAGTGGATAACTCAAACTGCTTCTCTCAAAGCACAAGGGTACTGGTTGCAGACTTAATGGATGTTACACACTCACAGCTGATCAGTCCTTCATTCCACTAATATACAACTACAAGCATGGAGTGCACTGCGTGTCAACTAGGCACAGCTGATCCGCACTTCCTCCCTCTCGTGTCTGAAGCTTCAGGCTAAAAGCACACTGCGTCCTCACGTGATAACGGTTGCCGTGGTATCGTGCTCTGTAGATATACATGCCCTTGCAGAGGCATTTCTGGATTAAACCTGCAGCTGGTTTGTTCCCACATCCAGAGCAAAGCGTACTAGCCCAAAGTTCAAAAATATTGATAGGCAGTATTTTCTCCTGTGGAGACCAAGTCCACTGAAATATAGCCACCTTCAAACCAACTGGAGAAGCTGGCATCAGTGGTTATTATCTACCCAATTCAGTCTCCAGATTTCAAACCACCAATTTTAGCTCTGCAATACCCCGGGAACAGAGAGCCCTCTGGCAATCCAATGCCTGGATGTTCATGTTCCAGACAGAGAATAATCCTCTACAAAATACTTTGAGTAGGACTATACCTAGGGAACATACCTTAACCTAGATACAACTTCCTCCTGCAGAAATGTATCAAAGGAAAAGACTGCTTCCTGAACAAAGATCATTGAGGTATACTGAGATTGGCATCCTTTGCGTTTTCAGTAAGTCCAGCACTGGGGCTTGGGAGCTTTGGCCAGCCCGAAGAGCAGAGTCACGAAAATAAAAAAGACGATTCTGCACTGCAAGTGCAAAAACCCTTGATGAGCCTGAAAAAACACAGCACATGAAGATGTTCATCATTGATGACTATGGACCCTGAAATCTAAGTCTCGTAGAGAGGTCAACACTAAATGGACAGAGCCTAAAACTAAATCTAAAATAGAAGGATGTCCAGCGGCTTAAGATCTAAGCTAGACCTTACGTCCCCATTTGGTTTTGGGACTGCTACCGGTTGAGTCATTTTATTTTTTTAAATAATGAGCCGATACCTCTGCTCCAAGAGCCAAATGCAAGACTGACGACTCTGTGGCAGACCCCGAAGGCCCAAAGAGGCGTACCTAACCTACCAAGCTTCTGCTGGCTAAAGATGGAACAAAACCACCTCAGAGACTGCCCCGAGATCTTCTGGCCTGAGATACTATCAAAACACAGCAGCCTCAGATGCCTCCCTCAGCCAGGTGGGCAAAAGCTTACAGCATCTGGTATTCCCAGGCAGTCTCCCATCCATATACTCACCAGGCTTGATCCGGCTTAGGCTTCAATCAACAGAGATCAGGCATCAAGGTTTTGCGTCTGTAGTCCATCTGACGAAAAATGAATAGGTCAGGAAATGCTGCAATACCAAACACCACAGTGGCTCAGATGCACCTGACACAACTGTCCATCAGGAGGTGTGGCCATATCGCTGAACCTGAGAGCGGTGCACTTGCCTCCCCCAGGTGTTTCTTTTCTGGAACCATTTAACTGGTATAACAGGTAAATAATGTAGCAACTATATTAGCCAACCTAATACACAGTCCTCCAAGGATGCAGGCTTAAAACCATGTTGGTTTACCGCTATGCAACCCCTTAGGTATGCATGTATGCCGTTATGAAGGGACCTAGGTATGCAAACATGCAGTTATACAAGTTTTCTTCTTTATGCATGCAGTTCAAGGTAAATAAGCACATATCTATACAGTTTGACGTAACCAAGCACATATGTATGCAGTTCAAACTAAGCACATATGTATGCAGTACAAATTAAAACATGCCAGCCTGTGTTTAAGCAAAATGTGTTTTTGGATAGCATGCCAGCCTGCGTTTAACCAATATGCGTTTCTGGAAGCATGTAAATATGTGCTTATGCAAACGTGTTTAGGCAAAACATGAAAGTGTCTATGCAAGCCCGCGTCTATGCAAGCCCGCGTCTATGCAAACCCGTGTCTACTCAAACATGTGTCCATGTATACATGGGTTAAAACAAACATGTATCTATGCCAATATGCCTTTATACAAACAAGTATATCTATGCAACATGCATATATATTTATGCACACACATCTATACAACATGTGTCTATGAAAACCTGCATCCACACAAAACGCGCCGTCTCGGCCAGCCTTGGGGAGCTGCATGCTGGGTGGATGGCCCCGCCCGCTTGTCGAGTGCGGAGGCCACGGGGCAGGCGGGCTGAGGCCCTCTGCAAACAATTGCCTAAGCGTCTATGCAAATATGTGCCTATGCAAGTAAGCAAGCATTATGAAACCTATATACTATGCTGCACCTGCTCAACTGCACCTGGTCCCATACTAGTTTTAGTCATGATTAGTCAAGCACATATGGGCATCCAATGCAGCCTCTTTGCTGCTTCAACAGCCTAAAACTCGGCTCCTGCAGATCAAATGCATGCTCTTCTGGAGACAACTCCTTAAAGTGCACCTATTTCCATGTTCTTTCAAACATATACTTATGCCACATGTATCTATGCAAAACATGTGTTTATTCAAACATGCGTTTAAGCAACAACTTTGCAAGCATGTATACTATACTGCACCTACCCAACTGCACTTGGCCCCATGCTAGTTTTGCAAGATTAACCAAGCACATATACATCCCATGCAGCTTTTTTTCTGCTTCAGAGCAGCCTAATAGTAAGCTCTTGCAGACCAGATGCACATTATTCTACAACACTTTACAGTGCAATGATACCCGTATAGGGGTCTATCCAATTACAGTTGTAGGACAGGGATGGCAGGGTAAGCCACAGGAATAGCAAATATTTGTGCAAGCTCCTTTTTCTACCAGAAAGAGTTCAGGAAAGATTTTGGGCTGTGTAAAAATCCTTTCAGGTTTGACTCAGTATTTACACACTGCTCATTCTATTTGTTCATCAACAGTGAATGATTTGCAAGCTTTTGTAGGTTTCTTGGTACCCAAAAGGGCATGTCGAGAGGGAGGACTTGTATAATGCCAAGGCTTTTGCAGTGAGATGCAACAAGATTTTCAACTTTTTGTGTGAAGCACCCTCTTCAATATAGCGACAATGTGGCGAAGAGAAATAATCTTCAGCAGCTGCCCCCAACACTGCCTTAATATCCTCTTCATTCCCTGTGATTCAGCGCCCTTTTAGACTGGCATGTTAGTGTGAGTAGACAAGGCTGGCATTTCTGAGCCTTGGACAAGGATGTCTGTGTTAAGGCCATAATCTCTCTGAGGAGTTGACATAGATGCAGAAAATTATTCTTTTGTCAAGTAGGCCACTTGTTATGTGCCTGAAATACAGCTAAAATTGGAAGCAGAGAACGGCGCGGGGGCTTTTTCCTGTGAAAGCGATGCATGACTGTCACCCTGAGTTTTAGTGAATATTTTTCAGTTTAGCATTGGCTCTGGTCACATAGGTACATGGACACATAGGCTTTTATGAAGGTGTTTAGTAGCCAAGGCAAAAAAAAAAAAAAAACACCAAACGCTCCTAAACTCAAGTTTAGAAGCTGTAGTGTACATGAAGTCTAATGCCGTATACACACGACCGGACTTTTCGTCGGACTGAACGCCGAAGGACTTTGACGGAGTTCCGACGCAGTTCCAACGAAACGGACTTGCCTACACGTGATCACACCAAAGACTGATCGTTTCGAATGTGATGACGTACGACCGGACTAGAAAAAGGAAGTTCATAGCCAGTAGCTGCCCTTGCATCCTTTTTTGTCCGTCGAACTAGCATACAGACGAAGGGATTTTTCGATCGGACTCGAGTCCGTCGGAAAGATTTGAAACATGTTCTATTTCTAAAGTCCGACAGATTTTGACAGAAAAGGTCCAATGAAGCCCACACGCGATCGAATTTGTCCGACGGATTTGTTCCGTCTGACCAGTTCTGTCAAAAAGTCCGGTCATGTTTACAAGGCATTAGGGATTTCTCCTGTGGGGTACACAGAGTTGAGTGCAGGAGATCAAATGTGTTTGGAAGGAGTACACAAAAACCCAGGAGTAGACCATCCTGCAACAAATCATTATGGCGAAAGGAACACAGGAAACGCCTGAGTATCTTATAAGGTTTAGAATCAGAAAAATGTATTATTATTTTACAATAAAAATCATAAAACGAACTATGCTCTTCAGTGACACTTGAACTGGAAGCAGATGCATCCCCCTTACAATACAAGACATCACATAAAACACTATCTTCATATTTACAGCACTATATATCTCTCTCTCTCCATCTATATAGATATATCTCTATATATGTACCTATATAGATATACACACACACATATATATATATATCTATACACACACACATCTATATCGAGCTATATATCTACACACACACACACACATTATATATATATATATATATATATATATATATATATATATATATATATATATATATAAAAAACATATAAATATACACACACACACAAACCAGAATACACATTTAGGTTAACACTAAAAAGCTTCCAGTGTTCAAAATCGTATGGACTGCGAAAAGAAGCCGTTTTGCAGCCTGGTGGTACGAGAGTGAATACTCCTAAATGGCAAAACTGTAAATCAAGGCAATCCCTGGATGGGAGCTATCCTTCAGGATAATAATAGCTCTTCGAAGGCACCTCCTCTCCCCTTGTTCTTCAATACACAGTAAATGTGCCCCTTTAATAATCTTCTGAGCTGTTTTTATCACCCTCTGTAAGGCATTTCTGTCATGGACTGTGCACATCCACATTGAATGAATTTTAGCGCCAAGTTTGAAAGGTTTACACTGAAGTAAATAAATTCCACACATAGCCCCCGTTTTACACAGTAACAGAGATATAGGGTGAACCTGTATTTACAGTCAAACATCATTGACAAGTAATAAAGTCCAGATTTTACCCATCATGGTAGGCATATCACCGAAGGGGTCTATAGGGACTGGGATAAATAGTGATAGACCATGGCCCTGGATCTGTATAGCAACCTGTCAAAGTGTTGCACAGAGTGCCAAGGTGAGGCTGTCACCACAATGTGCGGTCTGGCTCCCAAGGTTGTACCAACCTGGATACACGGTTTCTGTGTAGGCATTAGACAGCGAAGGTTAAATGAACAATCAGAAGATAAAACCAGAAAAACAAACTAGCAAAGCAGATTTCCCTGGGAAGGAGAAGAGGACAATCACCTACAGCAAAAAACACAAGGACTCATGGAGTAGGGTAGGGTTATAGGGATGGCTCCCTAGTAGAAGAGGGGGGGTATGCTTGGTATGAGTCTATAACCCATGGTGTATGAATAAGTTGCCTGTACTGTGTTGGAGAAAAGAAAAAAAAAAAAAAAAAAAAAACACCACCACGCAACAGTGTTTGGCCAGCTTAAAAGATATATTCACTCAACATTTCATATTGCTGAAATGTCCTTGCTGTACCATGTACTTGTAAGGAAATCTATCCTGTTATATTTGTATTGCTTCCTTCACGTGAAATACCTGGTGTTCCTGTCAGTCCCTCTGCTTCGCTATTAAAAATGGACCACAAGTGTGCTGCTATTTCTCCTCCCCCAGCTCTTATGCAGCTGAGAACAGAAGGAATGTGCTTTTTTTAAAAAATATAATTGAAGGGGAGGGGGGGTTGTTTTTTATATCTATATACAAATGTTTTGTCTTTCATTTATTTTAAACTGAATGGGTTGTTTTACAAGGTGAGTTTATACATTCACTTTAATCAAAAGGTTTAGTTTAATGCTACCATCTTAAGCAGCACTACTCCGCTGTTACTGAGTTCAGCTGTCAGAATCAAAGAAAATATCCAGTACTCCTGAGTATGGAGAACTATGCGACCAGCTAAACAGAAGGCCTTTAATGCTTAGCAATGACCCAGCAGAGTTACATAAAAGGAGGGAGAGTCATCAGCAAATCCTTCACTCAACTTTCTTACCTTGCTTCTAATGGCTGAACAGAGCTCTAAGGAAGTAAAAAAGTCAAGGACCAGCTGCTGGGGTGAGTAATAAAACAAAACCAGACACTTTGTCCTACAAGTAGGAGAGGTATTTTAGATTTCAGATCAGATTCAGAGGGTAATATACACCTTACCTGTACCAATGCAGGAACTGCATAGATTTGATCCGTTTCCTCTTCCGACTCACAAAACGAATCATACGATTGCGTTGTTTGCATGTTCACAAGGCAATGCCGGTTTCTTGCACTATACTCAACTAAATTAATTAGTAGGCCCAATCCCTGAAGATGAAAAAAGCACATAAAATGACTGGACAAAATATTACGTACGCTGCAATAATATGTAACAGCACACTTGTTTGTCAAACTTGTTGCATAATCAGTTA
Source organism: Aquarana catesbeiana (assembly GCF_042186555.1). Lineage (NCBI taxonomy): Eukaryota > Metazoa > Chordata > Amphibia > Anura > Ranidae > Aquarana > Aquarana catesbeiana. Next base: position 189,741,966 of record NC_133331.1, read on the forward strand.
TATATACAGCAATTAACTCAGCAGAATGATCTAAAGACAGCTGTCCCAACACTTGGCATCATTAGCAGACAAATACTGAAAGAAAATGCGTCTTTGACAAGAACTTACCAAAACTCGAATATCAAATCTCTGTTCTTGAGGTAGGAACCTTGGAACTTGAAGAACACAGTTCATTGCAGTGCTTATTAGATTGTCCTGTTCACCTGTCTTTGTACTTCCCCACTCTGTACACCAAAAGAAAAAAAATGAAGCCAGGTCCATTATTTTACAATAATTTATTACTACAGAATTACTACAAATGTTAACACATATATCAAGATCTATGCTCTTCAGTGACAAACTGGCTGCAGAGGGCTAGATACTGCATCTCATCCAAAACGACAATCGACGAGATATCTGCCGGTCATCAAAAAACTTGCTCTAGCACTGGGACCAGACATGATCCTTACATAATAATGACAGACTTAAATAAGGCTGAGACAGTCATGCTTGGGGATTTTCCAACAAGTCAGGCCACTGACTACCTTAGGTGTGTCATTATTCTATAGCACAACAGGACAACCACTTAAAGCGGAATTAAACCCTCCTATCCTCTACAGCCAAAGAAGCTGCTTCTTTTTGATTTTCAACTGCCATGGTGCTGGTAAAGGGTTTGGCAGTTTGGCCGAGAGCATAAGCAAATGTGACAGTTAGCATTCCAGGAATGTGACTTTTTCTTAAACTGCTAAATCGATGGGTTTAGTTCTGCTTTATGATTTGTAAACAGAATCGACCAGCGCAAACAGTATAACCTAAATAAAGAAAGAAAGAAAGGTTTTGGTTCCCGCCGGCCCCTCCCCCCCCTCGTCTCCCGTGGCGCTGTTGACCCAGTAACGGAAGGTTCCCTTTGGTGTGTATACTTTGTCGTGGCTTGTTAGTGCGGCCCTGAACGCTGTTTGCGCTCTCCGTGACTGCCAGTGATTTACAGAGAGCACTATCTCCTTTATATATCTTTACATGGTATGACTGCAAGAGTATCTGTTGTTGAAGCCTGACCTGGATCTGCATACACCATCCCCTACCTTTATTCCTATGAGGGAACTGCTGATTTGACCTGACTGATATATTCAGGGGTCCATCTGTAGAGGTGAGCGGCTTGTGCTACCGAAGGTGGAGGTCCATTTCACTACAGTCACCCTACAAGCTATTGCATGTCACGATTATCACTGGAGGAATTGCTGGATTTTATTTGGAACTAGTTTTTATATGGACAATTATTGATTGTTTTATTTAGGATCTCTTATGCGCTGTACTGCTTTATGATTTACTGCTGTTCAGGGGCTCTGGGCTAAAGCAAAATGGCAGCCTCCATCAAGAAGAAAGAGGAGCAATCCTGGAGGCAGTTTACAGCACACACTAATTTTGATAGCATAATTATTAACGTGGAATGTATGTTCCCTGCTAAAGAATATTTTTTTTTTATCAAGTTGTTATGGGTAATCTGCAGCTTTAAGTTCAAGTCAAGTTTAAAAACAAAAGTTAGGGCCTTTACACAGTACAAGATTTTAAAATGATCCAAAAATTATAAATAACCCATTACATTTCTCTAGTATGAAACAAAACTTTGCTCATTTCAAGCCTACTACTAAATGGTTTAAAACGGGCTTACCCTCTACTAAACACCTTCAAATCAGTGCAATTCATAAATTCATCTCTATAAAATAAAAAAAAACCATAGTGATAACAAAAAATCATCTTCTATAAAAGTGCCAGTGCTCAAGATTAGTGCTGCGGTGATACTTTTCTTCTCATTTTAAAAAAGGTGATTTCCACTGCCAACACTCTACTCTGCGTGGGTTTGTGCCCCTACCCCAATCAATGTGTCCAAACTTACCACAAGACGACCCCATTTAGCATATACCAAAGAGGGTCTGCAAATGGTTTTCCACACCTCAGTTGTGCATGACCACTTTCCTCTGCTTGCTGCCTCTGACACAGAAACCAAGTACAGCTCACGTGCAGGGGTGGATCAAACAAATCAGTGTATACCATAGTTTATTTAAAATCCATAAAAGATATAAAAACCTAAAATGGATCATCTGCCATTTTAATATGTCAACCACCACCGCTCTGCTATGAGGGCTGGCAAGGTTTTAGCCACTACTTGCAGACCAGAGAGGACATGCTTACCCCTATGCATACTTGTTTAGTCTAAAACCAGCCCTCATATCAGTGAAATGTTAGCGGTGGAAAGCATTTTAATATAATTAGAGACGCATTACCTCAGCACTAATCTTGAGCACTGGCACTTTATATAAGAGGATTTTTTTTTGTTATCACTATGGACTTTATTGATTTTTTTTTTTTTTTTAACTTCATTGTAGATATATGAATTTAATCTATTGCCAAGTAATCCAGGCACTGGCACGTTACATTTTTGTAAAAGTTTTATTTTATGCACTGAGAAATCAGTATTGACCTGGTCTCGTAGGCTCTTTAGAAACTTTTGGCACAATCTGGATCCTTGTCAGGCTTACAATTTATCCCTAACAAATTCAAAGTCATTAACATTTCCCTCCCATACTACTGGGTAGACACCAAGCTTCTGCACTTAGGAATAAACTTGGAAAAACTCCCATCCTACACTTGTCAAGGCCACCTATTCCCCCTCCCCCACACTCCTTTTAAACTCCAGTTTAGATAGCTACTTCTACTATGGCTGATATTAAAAGACAAAAGAGGCTTTATATAGGGTAGTCACAATCTTGAAACATATAGACTCGACATATACTTTTTCAGACTCAAACCCTGCAGAGGTCTAGGAGTCCCAAACCGATATTTCAGGCCACACAGCTGCCCCAACTAATGAAATACTGTGTCAGCAACAAAACACCTTTGCAGATCACCTAGAAGCAGAAGACTGCACCCCGCTGTCCATATAGAACCTGTTATGGCTGTAGCCGCAAGACAGAGCTTCCATTTCCAATCATATCTCTCTCCACTCTCTGCAGGGTTGGGACAACCTCAAGTATTCTGGGGGATTATTATCCCCACATTTACCAATATTGGATCACATTGGAAAGGACTTGCTTCTGTACTCTGGTATCGGCCAATGCTAAAAATCTTTCACAGACGCCAAAGCCTCCCATGAACTTTCCTCATCCAAGCGGTTTTGACACAAAATATCTCTTCCACAATAAAGCTAAGAAAAAACAGATTTAGCCCCACTTCCTTTGAATCAAAATGCCCTAAAGACCTGCACTCCTATACACTACACTAATTTCGAAATTCTCACCAGATCTGCTCTCATACATGCGCAACTGGAAGAAGGATTTGGAAGTGCAATTGGAACCAGAGGATTGGACTTAAAGTGGGGTTCCACCCAGGGGGTCCATTAAAAAAAAAAAAAAAAAATTAAAAGTCAGCAGCTACAAATACTGCAGCTGCTGACTTTTAATTGGACACTTACCTGTCCCTGGGTCCAGCTATGCGGGGTATCGAAGCCCCGCTCGTCCCCCCCCCTCCGCTTGTGGGCGCCGGGCTGTGGCTTCACAGCCTGGCCTCCACTGCGCGTGCGGCGCCGAGCGCCGTGATTGGCTGCTCAATCACCTGGGACCTGTAATGGGTCCCAGATGATTGACAGGAGGGAGGGAACAGAGCGGAGCCCTTCCTGTGCCGAGGGGGAAGTGATGTCACCAGCCCAGGCAAAGAAAGAAGCAGACTACGAGGGACCACCTAGCAACAGGCATTTAGAGCCAAGTCAAAAAAAAAAAAAAAATCCAAATTTTTTTTGTTTTTAGAATTTTTCAGGTATGTTTGTTTTTTTGGGTGGAACCCCACTTTAAACTTGACATACAACCAAGTCTTGCTCCCGAAACACATTTGCAGTAGAGACCAACTACAAAATCTTTCACATGGCGTCGACCAAGATTGGCCCGGGTTCACCCGGACACCCTGCTTTTCATGGCTGCCTAGACACAGGTACGGTTTTCTATGCCTGGTGGTCCTGCCCGATGGTTTTCACTGTCTGGGTGCAAATATATAGCATCTTGATTATGCTTTTGCAGAAGCCAATACCTATGCTACCACAATAAGCACGTCTTAAAAGTGGTTGTGAAGGCAGAAGGTTTTTTTAATCTTAATGAATTCTATGCATTAAGATAAAAAACCTTCTGTGTGTAGCAGCCCCCCGCAGTCCAGTGATGTGCGCACAAGTGCCTCGGCCATCCAGGACTCCTGAATGACAGCAGCAAGAGCCAATGGCACTGCTGTTGTGTCTCAGCCAAAGCCAGTTACCCAATCAGGAGCAAGAGGGGAGGGGCCAAATGGTGTCTAAATGGACACAGAGAGCTGCGGCTCGGGTGCCCCCATAGTAAGCTGCTTGCTGTGGGCGCACTCAAAGGGGGGAGGGGCCAGGAGCACCGAAGAGGGACCCAAAAAAATTAGGATCTGGGCTGCTCGGTGCAAAACCACTACAAAGAGCAGGTAAGTATAACATTTTTTTAAAACATAACTTTAGTATCTCTTTAACCTCCCTGGCGGTATGATTATTTCGGATTTTAGGTGCTGAAAGCGGTACAATATTGTAGGCCTGTAATTCTTAACAATAACACACTTAAATCTGTCCAAACAAGAGTCTTATAGATATCCCGGGTATGATGAAGTTTGAAACACAAAAACATAAATTATAATATAATAAATAAATATAAATAATTAAAAAAAAAATATATAATATTAATAAAATTAATTTCCCCACAATTCACTATCGCTCAATTCTGCAAGTGTTCTAATTTACTATCGCTGTTTTCTAGCTGGTCTAAAGCCACTTTTGACGTAAAGGGACACTTTTTGGTTGCTATGGGCAATCTCCAGTTTCCAGGCAGAAAGAACAGTATATATAACATAAAACTGCATGCAGGGCATGGGCCAAAGCACTGGGGACAAAAGGGATGTGAAATAATTTCATACAGTACTGTAATCTGTAAGATTACAGTACTGTATATGTTATGATTTTTACAATCTTTTGAATTTGCCGCCAGGCTCCGCCCCCATGCGTCGCGACACTCGCAGGGAACGGAGCCTGGCACAGAGAGGCTTCGGAGGAGACAGAGCCCACGGACACTGCAGGGGACATCGCAGGATCCTGGGGACAAGGTAAGTAGGGCAGCACCAGCATCCTGCAATGTAATCTCGAGTGTGGCTCGGGGTTACCGCTAATGGGACTGAATTTTAACCCCGAGCCACACTCGGGAAAACCGTCAAGGAGGCTACAGTGAATGTAAACCCGATTCATAAAATTTGAGCTGGGCACATATCTGCAGAGATTTCTTATCTCCCTTCAAAGCACTGTGTCCCCTATCTTTCTCCTGCTCAGTTCTTGTTATCAGCATGATAACTTCTGACAAGTTCCGAGAGGGGAGCCTGAAGTTTGTGTCAGGGAGGTTGCTATAAATAGATTAGCGCAAAGCTGAACTATTCACAGGCAAGCTCTGCATGAGTGGGGAGGGGGTGTGTGCCTTTCCTCCAATCAGCTGTCTCACAGTGTATAGCAAACATCCACACCCACAGGTGAATCAGGAAGAGGACGTGTACTTTCTGAACAGCATATAAAGCTGAAGAACAGCAGATATACATGTAAAACATATGTAGGATTTGTTTCATCCCTGTGTATCATCCGTGGCTGTTCACTTCACTGGGTATATGTGAGGGTTTACCATCCGCTTTAACTTAAAACCCGCTGGAATCATGAAACAGCAACACATTTTGATGACCTATGTACTGACAGAAAGGAAACGACGTCGGACAATAACGAAGGCTTGGCTATCCGACACCATCTGTATCGGATGTTACATCCCTTATGCAGTGGGTGTTGATCACTGAAAAACTAATGGCCAAACTGCAGGGAAATATGATCAAATTTCACTGAGTATGGGACTTCTGGGTCTCTCACTTTTTCCCCAAAAAAGCCTCCTCAACTCCAAGTTATCTGGTGGCCTCGGCCTGTTAACTCATGAAGTACTTGACCTCATGCACTGTACACTCAGGAGCTGGAAGTCAATGTGTAAGGCCAGGCTGGTGACCAAGTAGCTTGAGTCTCTTCTCTTTAGATGTCTTTTAAACTCTGACTCAAGCTAAACAGTCTGCAACAGGCAAAGTAAACAAAGCTGCATATTTTATAGGGAATCCAGCACAATTATGATTTGCAATTCTCTTCAGCTAGTCAAGTGATTTACTCACATATGCTACCCTACACAGGCAGGCAAATGACACTTAGTTACTGATTTAGTAATGTACAATCTATTGTCATCTCTTCACCTCCAGGCTGTTTACTGGACAATCAATTAGCATCATAATTTCTTCACAATCAGCAAGATGGTGTTCAGGATGCACTAAAGCTGACCTATGTATTGTGCAATAACAGTGTACTGCAACAGAGGTGTGTGAATCAAAAGTGGCCTAAAGGAGTTGCAAAGGCAGAAAATTTAACATGTTAATGCATTCTATGCATTAAGATAAAAAAAAAAAAAAAAACCTGTGTGTGGCAGCCACCCAAGCACCCCCTAATTAGTTACCTGAGCCCCATCTATCTACAGTGATGTCCACGAATGTCTAAGCCGTCCGGGACACTCCTGATTGGCTGGAGACACGGCCATTGGCTCCCGCGGCTGTCGATGTCAGTCAACCAATCAATCAGGGGAGAGAGGGGGTGGGGCCGGGGCTCCGTGTCTGAATGGACACAGCTGTGACTCTGCTCCAGTGCCCCCCTAGGAAGCTGCTGACTGTGGGGGCAGTCGATAGGAGGGAGGGGCCAGGAGCAGCAAAGAGGGACCCGAGAAGAGGAGGATCTGGGCTGCTCTGTGCAAAACCAACTGCACAGAGGAGACAACTATAACAAGTTTTTTTTTTTAAGAGACTTTACAATTACTCTAACAATATTTAGCTGTATGCTTGCAGTTTCACTCTAAGGGCTCTTTCACATGGGGCGGATCAGAGATGATCCGCCCCGTGAACATCCGCCTGCAGGAAAATGACAGGTCCGTCGCTGCACCTGTCAGAGCGCCGCCCTCCCCTATGGGGGATCGGGTGATGACGGACCGTAGAGTCTGTCGTCACCCGATCCTATAACGGATGGAAAAGTAGGTTCTTCCTCCGTTACACTTTTTCGGATCGGATGTCAGCGGACATGTCACCGCTGACATCCGACGCTCCATAGACCTCCATGGAGTGTCCGTTCAGGTCCGCCTAAAAAACTGACAGGCGGACCTGAACGGACAGTCCGTGTGAAAGAGGCCTAAGGCCTCATGCACCCAGGATGTTTTTGCACTCTCTCCTAGACGCCTTTCCTCCTTGCAGTGGTATTTTGGCAGAAAAAACACCTGGCGCTTTTAAATCGCATGTAATGTGTTTAAGTGCATCAACGTTAATAAATTGATTTGGCCAAAAAAAGACATTTATTCTGGCCACTGGAATTAAACGTTAAACGCACTTAGTCGTATCACGCTGCTGCTCCTGGACGCAATGGCAGTGGGTTTTTTTTTCTGCCTCTAAACTGCTTTATGTGCATGGAAACTTACTTTAGACTAACATGCAGGGGCATTTAGAGACAAAAAAAACACGCCAGATACCTGTAAGAGCAGCGTCAAAGTGTAAATGAACCAGCTGTTTTTACAAAGACCAGATAAGGAATTTAAAGAAAATATATAGAATATAAAAAGCCCATACCATTATCATTTGTTAAATTAAGCAGCACACCAATGATTGCCCTCATACAGTCCTCCACGGCTTTTCCCACATGGCTGCTTGCACTGTGGTGAGGGAGTGTTTCGTTGTGAGGAATGCAGATGGTATCTTCAGCTCTGTTATACCTCTGAATGAACTCCTCACAGTGTCTAAGGGCTCTGTAAACAATTACAAGAGACATGCATATAAGTGGTCATACATACTAAAGCCGTTAATGTATATAAACATAACACTGCCATGCCAAGGCTTATTTAATTGGATACACATTTAATAGATTGCTTAGATAGGCAATTACATGAGATAGTTGTTGAAATACCTTATGGAAACAGTGCCATCATATTTGAATTCTGTCACATGCTACAAAGTGAACTTGTGCCTTGACAAGGCAACAGGTTTACTTAACTGACGCTTCTCCCAGCTTCACATACTTCCCTTTCCTTCACTCCCCCTGCCACTCTGTGTGGGTGCAGAAATGAAAAAAAAAAAAATGCTCATTAAGTTTGTGTATAGGGAGAATGTGACTGCAAAGGTGCTTGATGACTGGCTGCACAGTCAACTTGCTCTGTGGCAAGAGGGCCAAGGACATAGCACCCAGTTATGTAATCTCTAAGTCATGATATGGAGCTTACACGGTGCATTGTCACGCTGCACACAAAAACCAAGAAGCAAAAAAAAAAAAAGGTGGGTAGGTGAAGCTGGGTAGGACAGTACTTAAGTGAGACTCTGTAAGGCCTCATAAACAGTGGACATTAAAATAACGTTATAAAAAGCCAGAAGCTTTGCAGTGAGTTTTTCGACATGTTTGCAAAAACATTTAACGTTTTTTTTTTTTTTAAATAACTTTTTTTTTTTTTTTTTCAATGGATCAAAAACGTTACAAAACGATGGTGAGCCACATTTTTGAGCATTTATCAGCTTTTTTTTTTTTTTTTATATTAGAGCGTTATTACAGCTGAGAAACTCCTCTCAGAACCCACTAGTTTGTTTTGTTTTTTTAACGTCAAACAACGCCCCATCCAAAAACTGCTGATAACAGCCATGTGTGCATGGACACATAGGATAACATGATAGGGAGTTTATTGACTGTAGAAAAAAAATATCTGAAGCCAAAAATAGCTGCTGTAAAAATGTCCAGTGTGCATGAGGCCTAATTTTTGCCTTAAATAGCCAAAGCACTGGTTCACTTTAAAAACTAACAGATACTTCGTCAAAAAAAATACGCAAACAAAAACCAGCAAAAAAATAAAAAAAATAAAAAATGAAACTTACTTTGCTGAAGATGCTATGAGTTGGGAGTCTTTATATGCAATTAAGTAACTCTGGTTTTCTGGATTATGCACTGTAACCTGTAAACAAAACATTTTCCATGTTAACAAGTTTATTATTTTAAAAACAACATAAACATAGTTGGTTTTAACAAATTCAGTTTGCTGGGTATGTAGCAATTTCTTCAGCCCACTTTCAACTATTCTGGGATCCCATCTAACAAGGAACAAGTATACGCTAGGAGCAGTGAGATCGGACAGTACCATCTATTGTTGGACCCCAATTTTACCGATGCTCAGCAGCCTAAAGCCTCTCCAGATATAGCACCTGGCTCTTGATTTCATGTGCTGGGTTTTTATTTTACCGTAACTTTATTTGTATGGTCAACACAACAAAAAAGGATTTCAGGGTCATCTGGAAATTTTTGGGGTCTGCAGCTTACATTTAAAAGTAAAATACTTTTCAATAAAAAGACAAAAAACAGAAATAAAGTTTTTTTGGTGGTACTGACCACCGGGTTTTTATTTGCTAAAACTAAAAAAATATATACCCCCCCCCAAAAAAATTCTTTAGATTCTGTTACAAAATTTAGCAAAGAAGTGATTTTTTCCCTTCGCTGATGTGGCTGCACTAATGGGCACTTATTAGCACTGATTGAGCTGCACTAATGATATCTCCCCTGTCACACTTGCCGGTTACCAGCTCTCCTCATGCTGTGACAATGTGTGCAGAAAGGAATGCTGATAACAGGCAACTGTGTTTACATGTTATCAGCTGTGATTGGACAAAGCTGATCACATGGTAAAGGGCAGCTGTGACTGACCCTTTACAACAATCAATGTGCGCTGGATTATGGTTCTGGGAGGATGAAGTCCCAGAACAGAGCCACATTTTAGACTTTCTTTGGCTACAGTGTGAGTCTGAAGTGATGAATGTTAATAAACATCCTTAAAGTGGAACATAACATAATAATAAAAAGAATGCCAGCAGGCAGCTCTTTATTGCAGAAGAGACCAACAAGCAGGGGAATCTGCAACCTCTGTGACAGCTCTGAGTGTATGGGATGGTTTTACACACACAGTACCACTGACTGTCCCTGTCCCCATGAACATTTGTCACAGTGCAAATTTGTACCAGTGCAAAAAACATCTGCAATAGTGTTCCAGTGGATAATCAACTGTCAGTATACAAGTGCAGAATAACATCTGTTAGTGTACAAGGGTCCCACCAATAAAAAAATTTTAAGGGCACCTGTCCCCCAATGCAAGGGCGAACGCATATGTTGGTCCCGTATGCATACGTAAACAGCGACTGCACCACACGTGAGGTGTCGCCGCAAACGTCAGAGCGAGAGCAATAATTCTAGCACCCAACCTCCTGTACAACTCTAAACTGGTAACCAATAAAGGCTTCTAAAACGTCGCCTTTGGAGATTTTTAGATACCAAAGTTTGGCACCATTTTTACAAGCGTGCACAATTTTAAAGCGCGATACGTTGGGTATCTTTTTTTTTAGCGCAAAAAATAAAAACCCCAGTGGCGATTAAATACCACCAAAAGAAAGCTCTATTTGTGTGAAAAAAATTATAAAAATTTAATTTGGGTACAGTGTTGCATGACTGAGTAATTGTCATTAAAAATGTGACAGCGCTGAAATCTGAAAATTGGCCTGGGTAGAAGGGGGTGAAAGTCAAAGTATTGAGGTGATTAAACAAGTAAAAAGATAGTTAACACAGTTTTAATTTTTTTTATTTTTCAGATTGAAGGACCTGTGGTAACAAATATGTCCAGATGCCTTTGAGAAATGCCAGTTGTCCGTTAAACAGACTCTGAAGTTTTCAGCCAGTGATGTCAGAACTTCAGTCACTCAGGAAAATACGATTTTCAGCATGAGAAATGAAGAATTACAGCACATCCTAAGTGGGCATGGTGCCAACCACCTATATTAACCTTCCATCCTGTACTAGGGATGTATCCACCCATCAGATGACATCACTATGCAATTCCTTGCTCTTGCAGCAATAAGGAAAGTCGGCACTTACAGGCTTTGCAGGATGCATCATGGGCATGCAACAAGGTAAGTTCGGAGTAGCTTAAAGCAGAAGTCCACCCAAAAGGGGAAGTTCCGTTTTAAGTCCTCCTTCGTTGCCAAGTTTGGCATGTAATTTTATTAAAAAGAGGGGGGGCAGGTACTTAGTTTTGCCAGAAGTTATCCTCTCCCCTCTTGCAATCTTCTGGGACAGATCGCAGAAGACTGCGAGACCATTCACAATGCACAGTGCAGCTAGCGCATGAGCAGCAAAGCCGACTGTGATCCAAAAGGTTTGTTAAGGACTAGTCTAGGTGAGCACAGCACTGGATCCCCGGACATGTAAGTGTCCTTTTATTAAAAGTCAGCAGCTACAGGATTTGTAGCTGCTAATTTATATATATATTTTTTTAAAGAGTGGTTATCCTCTTTAATAAAATTATTTTAGTCTATATAAGAATCAACTAGAAAACGTTTATAATCAGGCTATATTAGCAGCAAATCTAATGAAAAGCTTTACTCAAAATAGAAAATTACATTTTTCAAGTCAGCTTTCATTGTAACAGCAATTATATTCATAAACACGTAAAATGTTTTTGTTTTGAATAGGATGCAGTTCTTGCACAGAAATCTGCTGGCATCTGACTGGTAACCAGCCTTCCTCAACACTTTTCTCTGCCAGATTTTACAACATCAACTTGGAGAATAATCAGTACGTTTTCAGAAAGAGAATGAACAAACAAGATGCGGATACTTACACTCTCCAGGACCCTTAAGCATCGTTCAGCTCCCCATAAATACGCAACTAATTTTGCCTCATTTTCTTCATTGTCAAGATGATTTGCACATTCTTTAACTGAAGGAGGGAGAAAGAATTAAATCTCCAAATTGTTAGCTGTCAAACTATGCAAGTGTATTGATATAAAAGATCATCCACCTTGCCACTTTGAAAAAGTCAACATTTACATCTTCTAGAATAGTCCAGAGTTGTGATTAAGGATGAGCTCCGACATATTCGCACAGCCCACGTGCAGAGCCCGCCAGGAAGTCGGCACTGCTCTGCGCTAATCGCAGGCAGTAAGACATTGTCTCGATGCGTGGCTGCAGAGATCAAGAAATGTCTCACTGCTTGTGATTAGCGCAGTGCAGACTTCCTGGCAGGCTCTGCATGTGGGCTGTGCGAACACGCCGGAGCACATCCTTAGTTGTGATTGTGTGAAAATAACACATAGTAATTAAATTTTAGTTGGCCATGGTCAGATTAATAAAAAATAAAGACTGGTTGCTACAAGTTACTGCAGTGAAAAGTCTAAATGAATAGATTTGATTCCCCAAGTCAGTATATTGTTAATACAAATATAGGAAAGGGGGAAGGGAGGGGGAAGGGAAGGGAAAGGGGGAAGGGAAGGGAAGGGAAAGGGGGAAGGGAAAGGGGGAAGGGAGGGGGAAGGGAAGGGAAAGGGGGAAGGGAAGGGAAAGGGGGGGGGGAAGGGGGGAGGAGGAAAGGGGGGGGGGAGAGGAAGGGGAGAGGAAAGGGGAGGAAAGGGGGGGGGGGGAGAGGAAGGGGAGAGGAAAGGGGGAGGAAAGAGGGGGGGAAAGGGGTGTGTGGAAGGGGGGGTGAGAGGGGAAGGGGGGGTGAGAGGGGAAGGGGGGGTGGGGTGGGCGGGGAGGGGAAGGAAAATGAGGGAAGGGGAGGGGGGGGGAGTTACACGAATGAAGGCAGTCAATACATACCCTTGTCTACAATATGGTCCAGTCCACCTAAAAGCCTCAGCTCCTCCTTAAACCAGTCTCCTGCTCGTTTTGATGTGAGGGACAGTAATGTCTCCATTGCTAAATGACCAGTCTGTGAAATGGAAAAGAGCATATTAACTTAAAGCGATTGTAAAGAGTATTTTATTTTAAAATAAACATGTTATACTTACCTGCTCTGTGCAGTGGTTTTGCACAGAGCTTTCCCGATCCTCCTAATCTCAGGTCCCCCACTGGCGCTCCTGCCTCCTCCTCTTTTTAGTGTGCTACCATGAGAAGCATCTTATTACCATGGCACACCTGCAGGCTCGGTCCCAAACTACGTTGTCGGTATACATAGACACAAATGGCATGGCCAGACCCTACTTTGATTTACAGCAGCAGAGGCCAATGGCTCCCACTGCTAACTCTCTGTCCGGTGAAGAGGGAGAGCGCCACTGCATTGGGCACACTGCTAGATCAAGATCAGGCTCAAGTAAGTATAAGGGGGGCTGGCGGGGGAAAGCCGCACTTTCTACATTATACAATTTTCCTTTAGGTTTACCAAAAGGGGCAAACCTAAACCTGTTTAATTTTGTATGCACTCAGAAATGCCCTTGCACTACATAGTTGAAGGCAAATCTAAATGAAATTGAATTAAAAAATTGTATAATGTATGGCCAAGTCTTAAAGTAAAAATCATTCTGCCTTTAGAACTACTTTATTAGGAATAGAATGAGAATACAAATGATCAAGCTTTAACCTAAATACATTTTTAATTAGCTCCTTATGGTCACAAGATGATTAGGTCCAAAAAATAAAAAATAAAAACCCTGTTCCTGTGATAATCAGGAAAGTTAACATTTCTCCTCACATTAGGAAATTTCCCATTACTTATTGTAGCGATACTACTAAAAAAAAAAAAAAAAAAAATTAAAAAAATTGCAAGGTGGCTTTTGTCATCGTTCTTAATGGTTTCCTTTATTTTTTCTCTGCCAGCAAAAATCTCTTCCCATGGCTTTGAATATGTATGATGAGTAAAAACCCTTTGTCTGATTTTCTGATCGTTTGTACTAGCCACATATGATCGGGACTCAAATACATGCAGACTGGAAAACTACTCCTCATTTTTGCACTTTACTGGACACAATTTTGCAAAATAAAAAAAATGTATAAAACTATATTAAACAAACACTCATCATTTAAATGCATTACAGATGTTAACAGTCATGAATGGAGGCAGGGGTGGAGGAAGTGCTCTGCCCTCCTCACTTGGCACCCAAAGCCTCCTGGACTGCCCCTAAGCACCAATACAGCTACGCAGCACCCAGGTGGTCACTTATGGTTCCCCAAACCACTAAATCTATCTAGATAACAATATGATTATGGCAATTATACTTCCCAAGTTACTTTTGGAAAGAGAGGCTTACATTTAGTAACCTTGTGTACTGCACCATTAATAAAATAATTTGCTAAACAAAAAAATAAAATAAATAAAAAAGTAGGTTTCATGATTACAATACACCAGGTCATGGAAGATTATTATGTATAAACACCTACCTATGAAAATAGACTAGAAATAAAACCCCCAACTGCACAAAAAAAGCAAAACTATAGAAAAAAAAAAAAAAACACAGACAAGAATGAAAAAAAACATTTTATGGGAAGGCCATGTCAAGTCACCAGCACCTGGGCAAATGAGCCAGAAGTTGAAGTATGTGACTTTTTAAATCACTATCTGGCTTTATTCCCTGTTTTAATTGAGACCTAGTCATTTTGGATTGGAGGAGTAACAGATGGGGTTTAAGTGCAAAGTTTAACCACTTCACACACACAATGAAAAATACTGGAGAAACGCACTCTACAAAAGATTAGTAATATAGGTGAAATTCGTATTATTTCAAAGCTCAAAACTCAATCACAAGAGAGGCTGGCAATGCCAGAATTATAGGGCATTGCCAAAAAGCTTAGAGAGAACATGCAATTACAGCTGTCGCCTGGCACATCTGAGGCTTCCAATTCAGTGCTGGAGGCTGCCATTCCCAATGATCAGAAGCAGCACAGGACATGATATCGCAACAAGAGGCCAAGTCCTGCACTTGATAATAGCCCAGGCTGCAAGTTGTTTTACCAAAAGTACTCAGTGGCCCTAATGGGAAAACAAAAAACACTTACTGTAATATTCTCCAAGTCGAGGTGCTTGTTGTGAACAGTTTCACACAACTTGCGAATTTTCTCCTTTATTTTATTCATATCTTTCTCATTCATATGCTTAGGTGTGATATCTTGCTCCATTTCTAAAAGTCGTATCATGAGGTCCAGGCTAGCTCTATCAAGGTCCATATTTAAGCGGTCTCTGCTTAGTATATACATTAGCGCAGCAGTACAAAGAGCTAGATTCTGTGATAGAAACAAAGAAGGAGGACAATAAGAGGTAGTAATAAATATTTCTGAAAGTGAGGTTTATAACTGTTTCCCCCAGCAATAAAAGGTCAGTGTGGAAATCAGGCATATTAAAGTTAAGCTGTAGGCAGATATGACATTTAACTGCAAAAGAACTCTGTGCAAATGCCAAACACTCACAGATTTTGTAATTATAATTGTGCTCACACCTAAAAAGAAGAGCTGCACACAAACATTTTAAAATTATATAAACGTACAGGTGTACCACTGTCCTTTAAATGAAATATACCAAAAATTCAAATCACAACTATAGTGCTATCACTTTAAATATGACTATAGTGCACAGTGTTACAACTGATAAAAATATAAGTATACAAGCAGAATAAAGTTTTAACTCCACTGTGAGCTCCTGTTTATTCTTGCTGGAGGCTGCCATTTTGCTGAAGCACAGAGCCCCTAAAAGCGGAACTAAACGCATTGATTTAATGGCTTAACAAAAAAAACAGCGATCCTGACATTCCAGGAATGCAACAGTCACATTTGCTTGTGTCCTCAACCAAAGTGTCAAATAGCTGGTGGCATAACTGATCACTTGTGCAGCACCATGGCAGTGGGAGATCAAACAGAAATGGCTTCCTTGGCTGTAAAGTAGGGGTGCACCGAAATCTCGGCGGCCGTAAAAAAGCTGCCGAAAATGGCGTTTTCGGCTCATCGCTGAAAGGAAACTATTGCAAATAATAGAGCTGAAAACGGGGCAGAGCCCTGCCCCTGCTACCGCCCATTGTGGGGATGTCATCCTGGCGTACCCCTGTCCTCCCCTCCCTCCTACAGTGCGACGATCTCCGTGTGTCACGGAGCTGAATTTCAGGGGCTGCAGTAACAATGTCCCACCTCCTGTGATGAACGGCACACTAATCCAATGGTGGGATATTGAATCAGTGTGACGTGATCACAGGAGGTGGGACATTCATTGTTTCTGTGACCCGGGCAATTCAAATACAGCTATAAGACACACAGAGATCGCCGCTCTGATCCAGGCACTGGCGAGGCTCCATCCGACGGGCACTGGCGAGGCTGCATTGATCTCTTGTATTATGTCTGCAGTCTCTGACCATCTCCTGTATCATGTCTGCTAGAGGTGCACCGAATGGAAATTTTGCTAATACTATTAGCAGTATGTTTAAGTAAGAGATTACATACATGATACCAGAGATGACTAGAGACTGATGCCTGCATTTTTCTTGAGCTTTTCTTGCACTAAAGGTGCCAATAATGGCCAACAATAAATTCATATTAATTTAAATTGATATTCATTTTAACAAGTTGAATATAATACAATTGTATATAAAAATAAATATTTTTTAAAAACTGTCATTTTCGGCCTAATGCATCCTTCATTTTCGGCATCAAAATTTCCATTCGGTGCACCCCTACTGTAAAAGATTGAAGGGTTTAATTCCACTTCAAGGCTGTCAGCAGATCGGCCTCTACAAACTTGGCAGGGCGTAAACATGGAGAGCAAATGAGCATGTGCAGAGCAGGGTGAGTACTACTGGATTTTAACCCTTTCATGCCTAAGCCTTTTTCTGACATTGTTGCTTACAAGTTAAAAATCTGTATTTTTTGCTAGAAAATTACTTAGAACCCCCAAACATTACATACATATACATATATATATATATATATATATATATATATATATATATATATTTATTTAGCAGAGACTCTAGAATAAAATAACAATCGTTGCAATATTTTATGTCACACGGTATTTTCGCAGCGACACTTTCATGAATAAAAAAATAAAAAACTGTTTTTAGCCCAATTTTTTTTGTATAATGTGAAAGATGTTACACAGAGTAAATAGATACCCAACATGTCATGCTTTGAAATTGCGCACACTCGCGGAATGGTGACAAATTACGGAACTTAAAAAATCTCCATAGGCGACGCTTTAAAACATTTTACCGGTTACCAGTTTAGAGTTAGGAGGTGTTGTGCTAGAATTTATGCTCTCGCTCCATCGATACCTCACGTGTGGTTTGAACACCGTTTACATTTGTGTCGCTTCTGCGCGTGAGCACGGAGGGCCTGGGCGCTTAACATTTTTACAAATGGAA
The DNA here is from genome assembly GCF_042186555.1 of Aquarana catesbeiana. NCBI lineage: Eukaryota > Metazoa > Chordata > Amphibia > Anura > Ranidae > Aquarana > Aquarana catesbeiana. The sequence goes on from NC_133331.1 coordinate 189,759,233, forward strand.
ACATCCCTTGTAACAGTAATAGGCAGCGACAGGTACTCTTTATGGAGGTCTAAAAGACCCCAAATCCCTCCTTTGTACTTAAAAGCATTCAAAACGCCAAGTTTGGCTGTTTTCAATCCTGTAATTTTTTTTACATTCTGGTACCTTTAAAGTGGTTGTAAACCAACTTTTTGGACTTATACTTATAGGTAAGTCTAGAATAAGGCTTTCCTATAGGTAGTGGAAATATATCCTAAACGTGGGCAGTTTAGGAGATATTTCACTTGTAGTCCGCCGAAAATTCCAACGGCGCATGCGCGGGGAAGAAACGTAACTAAGTGCCGTTTCTTCCCTAGCCTGTGCCGTTAATTGTGGCTCCTGTGCGCATGCACGGGAGTGACGTCACACGGCTCCGTCGAATCACAGAGCTGGAGTCTGTGGCCCGGAAGGAAGAGGGGCCAGAAGATGGACGCTGCCTACACAGGGGACGCTGGATTCTTTTGCAGGTAAGTGGCACATAATGGGCTAGTATGTGATGCATACTAGCCCATTATGCTTTTCATTTGCAGGCTTTGCAGCGAGCAAAAGAGGAAGTAAAACCCATCAGGGTTTACTTCCTCTTTAAGGCTCCAGTAAACCAGAAGTTATGTCATGAAATCGCTTCCAGATTACTAGATCCCATCGAAGCAGATTCTGGCTTCATTCAGGTCTCCGGCTAGCCTGAGGATGAGTCGGCTGGTCGCTCAGGCCTCCCGGTGGATGAGGCTGCATATTTGCGTATAGTCGGCGTGAAGGCGTTAAACAGTATAGAGCTCTATTTTTAATGTTTTACATAGCTATACCTGCAAAAGGGGTCAGCCTGAAGTGATCTAGCAGGACTTCATTTTCTGACTAAAGGAACATACTTCTCCGTATGTGATGGCAATGCACAGACATGGACTGTACTTCCCTCTGTGTAAGGTCAAGCAATATCTGCCCTCTTCTAATCAGACATGCCCCCACTGCTAGGAAGTGGGAGCCAAGAAAGACCGAGCAATCACATGATTGTAGAATCAGACATCACGAAAGGGTACTAAACATTTATTCTTCGCAAAACTAAATGTGAATATGGTTAATATGTATTATTGATTGCATCAAACTAGGTTTTTGTTATAGTTTGTACACATTCTTTAGTGCAGGGGTAGGCAACCCCCGGCACTGGTGCCGCAAGCTGCACATGAAGCCTCTTTTGCCGGCACTCGACTCCCTCCCTATCAGCAGAGCAGCATCAGTGAGACGCTAATGCATTCCAATTTCAGAGGTCCCCACGCTGCACCTGCACTGAGAGGGAAGCACTGTGCCCCCACACACTGTAAAAGATGGGAAACATGTTTCGGTCTCTAACTTTGCTGTAGCTGCGATCATCAGCTTTTGTGATGGGGAAGAGATTGAGTGCAGTTCTGCTGGGGGGGTGAGAGGTTCCCTTTTCCAGGAGTAGGACGACTGTAATTGGCCACTGCTGAAGCCAATCACAGTCCTGCTAGCCCTGCCCACCATCTGGAGGAAGATGGCTCGCTTGGTTGCCACTTCAAATCTCAGAAAGAAGGGATTTTACTATGATTGAAAAAATCAGGTGACAGTTTGTGGAATTACTGTTGAGCTTCTGGGAACTTTGTTGAAATTATTCCTGAACCTTTGCGTCACTTACTATTGAACCCCTGCACTGTGTCCCTTTAAGCCACAGCCAGTATTCAGCGCAATGAAAATCACACCCAACTTTTCCTGTGGCGCAGAGTGCCGCGCTCTCAGCTGCAGGGCCAACTTATGATACTGCACACAGGCCCACTGCTTTCAGAAAATGCAGCTGACCTGAGCTCATCATTGTCCATCAATTTCAGATGCCTGTATGTGACATCACATACACGTACGTGGGCTGGATGCGAGAGGTGGATCAGCAGGGTGAGTGTGCCAGGACAGGTAGATGTGTCTCATTTCTGCTTACTTTCACCACTCTGCATATTGAAGAGGAGCGGGGGGGGGGGGGGCTAGGGGCACTTCGGGCCAGATGGGAGGGGGGGGGCCGCTTCGGGCAAGAGATGGGGGGGCGCTTCGGGCCAGATGAGCGCGGGGGGGGGGGGGGGGGGTTTCCGGCATCGGGCCAGATGAGTACAGTTGGTGGGATGAATGAGAGAGGGGTTCAGTGGTGGGACAGAAAAACAGGGGGTACAGTAATGGGGTAGATGAGCAGGGGGTTACAGTGGTGGAACAGATGAGCAGGAGGGGGGTTCAGTGTTGGGGCAGAGGAGAAAGGAGGTACATCGGTGGAACACATGAGTGTGGGTTACAGTGGTGGAGTAGAAGAGCAGGGGGTACAGTGGTGGGACAGATGTGCAGGAAGTACAGTGGTGGGGCAGATGAGCAGTAGGTTATAGTGGTGGGACAGAAGAGCAGGGTGGTACAGTAGGCAGACAGCAGAGCAGGGTGGTACAGTGGTCGGACAGCAGAGCAGGGTGGTACAGTGGTCGGACAGCAGAGCAGGGTGGTACAGTGGTCGGACAGCAGAGCAGGGTGGTACAGTGGTCGGACAGCAGAGCAGGGTGGTACAGTGGTCGGACAGCAGAGCAGGGTGGTACAGTGGTCGGACAGCAGAGCAGGGTGGTACAGTGGTCGGACAGCAGAGCAGGGTGGTACAGTGGTCGGACAGAAGAGCAGGGTGGTACAGTGGTCGGACAGAAGAGCAGGGTGGTACAGTGGTCGGACAGAAGAGCAGGGTGGTACAGTGGTCGGACAGAAGAGCAGGGTGGTACAGTGGTCGGACAGAAGAGCAGGGTGGTACAGTGGTCGGACAGAAGAGCAGGGTGGTACAGTGGTCGGACAGAAGAGCAGGGTGGTACAGTGGTCGGACAGAAGAGCAGGGTGGTACAGTGGTCGGACAGAAGAGCAGGGTGGTACAGTGGTCGGACAGAAGAGCAGGGTGGTACAGTGGTCGGACAGCAGAGCAGGGTGGTACAGTGGTCGGACAGAAGAGCAGGGTGGTACAGTGGTCGGACAGAAGAGCAGGGTGGTACAGTGGTCGGACAGAAGAGCAGGGTGGTACAGTGGTCGGACAGAAGAGCAGGGTGGTACAGTGGTCGGACAGAAGAGCAGGGGATTACAGTGGCGGGGCAGATGTGCAGGGGATTACAGTGGCGGGGCAGATGTGCAGGGGGTTACAGTGGCGGGGCAGATGTGCAGGGGGTTACAGTGGCGGGGCAGATGTGCAGGGGGTTACAGTGGCGGGGCAGATGTGCAGGAGGTTACAGTGGCGGGGCAGATGTGCAGGAGGTTACAGTGGCGGGGCAGATGTGCAGGGGGTTACAGTGGCGGGGCAGATGTGCAGGGGGTTACAGTGGCGGGGCAGATGTGCAGGGGGTTACAGTGGTGGGGCAGATGTGCAGGGGGTTACAGTGGCGGGGCAGATGTGCAGGGGGGTACAGCGGTGAAACAGATTTGCAGGGGGACAGTGATCTGAGGTGTAAAGGTGCATGGCCAGCAAACTCCACAGACCTTAATCCCATTGAGAACCTGTGGTCAAACCTCAAGAGACGGGTGAACAAAAAAAGAAAAAAAACACACAAATTCTGACCAACTCCAAGCATTGATTATGCAAGAATGGGCTGCCATCAGTCGGGATGTGGCCCAGAAGTTGATTAACAACATGCCAGGGCGAATTGTAGAGGTCTTGAAAAAGAAGTATCAGGGGGCGCATGGCGAAGCTGACTGAACAGGACATGTCCACTTAGCGCTCCGCACCAACCGGGACCCGACGGGCAGATATTAAGGAATTCTATCAGTCCTCAACCCCACCACAGTGCCTGTCGCATATCTGTGACTCCCAGGCACATTCTGACAGGATGCACAGTGTGAGGAAAATGAAGCTTTAACAGAAGGTTCAGGAATCGTTGACTAAAACCGAAGCTAAAATGGCGGCATCAGCATCCCCCTCATACCGTACACTCAAATCCACAGCTGCAGCTCGGGTATTTGCCCCTGTCAAAAGGTGAGCCCCTTTCAGACATTGGGGTGACCCCCAAAGATATACAGAATGTTACAAATGGCTCTGACTTGTTAAATCAATTTGAAAGGATTTTCCATACAGCCTTACAGAATACCTCAGATAATGTCACAGACAAACTGACAAGGGAGATTCTTGAGGTGGGCCGCCACACCACTATCCTTGAACAAAGGATGGATGAAGTGGATGTCACTACCTCTTAACCAGACTGAAGAACTAGAATCCCTCAAAGATGAATAATCTCTACTTAAAGTGGAGTTCCACCCACTTTTACAACTCTTTAGCATCCCTCACTAAACTGTGCACTGTAAACAAATTGGATATTTTTTTTTCTCAGCACCTACTGTATATCTGCTGTATTCATTTTTCACTTCCTCCTCCCTGGCCGTGGCCCATCGCATCATTTCCTGTTTGCAATGCCTTCTGGGAAGGGGCGGCAACTTCCTCTGGCACCGCCGTTGCTATGGAAACCTGACCTGAAACCTGTTACACTGCTTGTGCTGCACTGAGCATGTTCGAGATCTGCAAGGATGAGATCCAGGAAGAAATACAGTCTGGCTTCAGATACCCACACTTAAGATGGCTACGGCCTGCTGTAAGTTTATAAAATAACAAACTACTGCTATAAACTAACAAAACAGACCTTAGTTTACAGATTAACTTTACTAGAATACATTAAGCTTGTGTATTATAGGGGTATTTTTACTTAAAAAGTATAATTTCGGCCGGAACACCACTTTAAAAACCGCATTGAAAACTTTGAGAACAGGGCCAGGAGGTCCAATCTCCATACTAAGGAATTTTAATTATTGGAAACTGCTCGCAATAAAGAATCCCTTACATTCCAGGGTCATAAATACCAAATATTCCAAGATCTGTCTCAACAAACACTCATTAAACGTAAAGCAATGAAACCACATCTACAAGTGCTCCAGCACCACCGCATATCTTAAAGATGGGGTTTTCCCTTAGTTGTCCGCTTTTCTTATAAAGGAACTTCACATGCCTGCAAAACAACCGATGACCTAATAATCATACAAGATCTTCGCCTGTCAACACCTGGAGCACCAGTAGAAGACCCCAGAGCCCTATGGTCCTCCTCAGAATTTACAAGACTCCGCTGATCATCAAACCCCCTCCAAGAGAAGTCACATTGCTTCACCGCCCATTGAAGGAGATCTAATGGACTGAAATATATCATTTTGACAACATCCTCAAGATTCATACTTTCTCTATTGGGAAGTTTAACAAACTAAAATTACTGATTGGGTTCTCTATATAGTCCGTTTACCTCCTAGTTATTTGGTTCTGTTATATAGTTTCCCTCAAAACAAATGTAAGAAGTATATCAAAATGAATTTATATAACCTCTGACTTACTACTTTAGTTATGACAATCTTGATCTACATTACACCTTCCTTCCTGAAAGTTAATTCAAATTTTATTAAAATTTGAGATTCATTAGACCAACCTATTATATGTATAATTTGTTGGCTGTCATAGTCCCAGAGACAGCCACTACGCCTCCACAGTTTCCTTTAGTGCTTAACTCAGGTGTTTGGACACTCTTTGGACTTTTTTGTATCCTCTGGTTAGTGTTCTTACACTACCCACTTGGGATACTTGCTTTGCTTAGGAACTTAAATTTCCTCACCCCCCTTTTATATATATATATATATATATATATATATATATATATATATATATAATCCTATTATTTGCTACCCAATAATCAAATTCTCTGTCCTTACCTCTTTTAGAAATTACTTCCCTAAACCTTTTGACGCTCAATGTTCAGGGTCTCAACTCTCCTCCTAAATGTACCAAAGCTTTCCAATCCTTTTCTAAACTCTCAGCTCAAGTTGTCTGTTTACAAGAAACACATTTCACAACACAGTCCTCACCTAAATATTTTGGTCAAAAATATCTACAGGTTTTCTCTGCATCAGCGAACACTAAGCAAAGGGGAGTATTGATTGTTTTCCATCATACAACTCCATTTACCCTAAGGAAAGAACTCAAAGATCCTGAAAGTCGATACGTTATACTCTCCGGTCTCTTGTTAGAAGATGAAGTCACTATAGTTTCTTACTATGCTCCCAATAAGAATCCTTTATCTTTCCTCTCACATTTGTTATCAGTAGAAGAAACACAACCCCAACTACGACCTCTCTTATCAAAGACTCCTTAACCAATACTCTCTTTTAGACACACAGAGAGAACATAATCCAGCCAGAAGACAATACACGTATTATTCCCATCCCCACAAACAGTTTTCCAGAATAGACCACCTTTTGGCGAGTATTAGTACCTCAGCACTTATTCTTAACTCAATTATGCCTTGTTCCTAGTCAGACCATAATGCAGTTATAACAACTCTTTCTTCTTTGGTTCCCTGATCCAACCTCCACACTTGGTACATAAACGATAGTTTGACAAAACCCATGTATCGATTACAAAAAGAAACAGCCATGCAAGACCTTATGAATAACAGTACTACTGATACAGACACCCTCTCACCCGCTGGGAAGCCCTCAAACCATATAGAGGGGTTTGCATTAGCCAAGCTTCTCACCAAGGTAAGATAAAACCTTAATGCCATAAGCAATTAGAAGAGGCTTTCTATAAAGCTTCTGAGAATTTCCAAACACCCTCTCCATCAAACAAATTAAACTATGACAAAGCACGTTTAGAACTAGATCTTTTATTGACAGAATCAGCAGAAAATATTCTTTGTAAATCCAAACATTCCTTTTATATGAAGGCAAACAGACATTTTTAGCCCTAGCACTCCAAAAACTTGATCATACTCCGAAACCTATTCGATTAAAACAAAAAGATGACTATACCAGCAATCCACTAAAAATTTTGAACAAATTTCGTAGAAAACTTATCACACTATACAAAAGTACAAATACATTTGATCAATCTCATTTGACCACGCTGTTATCCTCTATTAACCTTCCTTCTCTCTCCCTATCACATCAGGAAACTGGACAAACCTATCACACTAACAGAAATCCAGACCGCAATAAAAACATTGAAACCCCGTAAACGTCCTGGTGTAGATGGCTTTTCCACAATTTTTTCACCACTTATGGTTCAACTCTCTGCTGAATGGACAATCCTTTCGTACTGAATCTCTCACAACTTCCATCTCCATGATACCTAAACCAAATACTGATGATACCTCATGGTCAAATTATAGACTGATATCCATTATTAACCTAGATATTAAGATATTGGCCAAAATTCTTGCAACCCGACTTAAGCCCATAATAGGTACTTTGATCCACAAGGACCAAACTGGATTTATCCCCTTCAGACAAACTGGTGACAATATTCGCCGAGCTACACTTCTGGCACATACAGCCTGCTCTCGTCGTATCCCTACCCGTTCCCTCTCGTTAGATATACGAAAAGCTTTTGACTCGCTATCTTGGCCTTATCTTAGGGCTGGGAGATTTTCTAAAAAAAAAAAAAAAAAAAATCTTCGATTCTCTTAAAAAAACTCGATTCACAATTGGAATCGAGTTTTTTTTTTCTTTGGAAACCGCGCCGGTCCCGAGGCGCTGCGGGCATGAGCTTTTAGGCGAGGCCGCGGCTTCGGCCTAGTCCGCGCCGTCCGGCCTCGCGGACTAGGCCGAAGCCGCTGCCTCACCTAAAAACTCCTTGCCTGCAGCTCTTCAGGCCCGGCGCGGTGTCAGCGCCAGTCCGGAGGGGATGCGGGCATGAGTTTTTAGGCGAGCCCACGACTTCAGCCTAGTCCGCGGCATCCGGCCGTAGCCGCGGACTAGGCTGAAACTGCGGCCTCGCCTAAAAACTCATGCCCGCAGCGCCTGGGGTCCGGCGCGGTGAAGAGAAAAAAAAAATCTAAAAAAATCGATTTGCTTAAATTTTGAATCGATTTGACCTCTCAACTCGATTCAAGATTTGAATCGATTTTTTTCCCCAGCCCTACCTTATCTACATAAAATTTTCCAACGTTGGGGATTCGGAGCGAGTTTCTTGCGTTTGATTGATACCGTATATCAAAACCCATCTTACTCAGGATACCGTTCCGAACCCTTTAATATCGAGAGAGGTACAAGACAGGGATGCCCATTATCCCCTCTCCTCTTTGCCCTAGCCATCTAGCCCCTAGCACAACTCTGCCTGTTTGCAGATGATGTCCTAATATTTCTTACTTTGCCCCTGTTAGCACCACCTCTCATGGACTTTCTTTTTAAATTCGGACAATTATCAGGCCTAACAATAAATTTCCACAAATCCACAGCCCTAAACATTTCTTTATCACCTACTCTCCAAACTCAACTTCATGAATCTCTAACGTTTGTCTGGTCGACATCACATTTTTCTTATCTTGGCATTAATTTTACAGCAAACCCATCTGACCTCTACACAGTCAACTACCCACCTATGCTTACACAACTTACTAAACTCCTAGCTAATTGGTTTTCTCTACCATTGGCACGAATGGGTAGAATAACAGTGATCAAAATGTCTATCCTCCCTAAAAACTTTTATACCTCTTTAGAGTACTACCCATAAAGGATCCCTTCACATTTTCTATGTATTTTACAACGAAAAACCAATCAATTAATTTGGGGCTCACTCAAACCTCATTTAACCAAATTAATTTTATATCCCCCCCGTATTAGAGGCGGTCAAAGGCTACTTTCACACTGGGGCATTGGCGGTAAGGCACTGCTATTTTTAGCAGCGTTTTACTATCGTATGCCGGTGGTTCGGCGGCGCTGCCCATTGATTTCAATGGGCAGGGGAGCTTTAGGAGCGGTGTATACACTGCTCCTACAGCGCTGCAAAGATGTTGCTTGCAGGACATTTTTGGCGTCCTGCCAGTGCACCGCTCCAGTTTGAAAGCACTCAGGCTTTCACACTGGAGTGAGAGGAGAGGCTCTTTACAGGCGCTATTTTTAGCACCATAGCGCCTGTAAAGCGTCTCAGTGTGAAAGCAGCCTTAGTATGCCAGATAGCACAATTACCCAAATGGAAACTCCATTATGGGTATCAGAGTCAATCGACTGTGACCCACTTTCTATTGCAAATTTACTATGGTTAACTCCTACACAGAGGAAGAAAATCACAAATCCTATTACCTAACACAGCCTTTCCATTTGGGACAGATTGAAAACCAGATCTGGACTCATATCCAAACATAATCCCCTCCTCTCCCTCTTATGTAACCCTTCCTTCTACCCAGCCTGGTCCTTCCCAAATTCTTTCTCAGCGTGGTCAAATGTAGGTTTGATTAGAGTTCATCATTTCTTTTAAATCTCAACATATCATACCTTTTCCAGACCTATGCAAAACATATTCCCTTCCATCCACAGAAACCTTTCAATATCTCCAAATTAAAAAATTTTAAAAAACACAACAAACCCACTGACATACAAACCCTTGACTTCACAGTCATTGAAAATGCTTGCAAATCTGACTTCCCATAGACATGGACTTATTTCTGCCATATATGAACAATTATTCTCTCGTGTAACCTCTTCTCCTCCAACATACACAACCAAATGATTAACTGTTCAGCATCTTCAGCCAAATGAACTAGACTGGACTCAAATTTGGCAAACAACTAAATCAGTCACACCAAATATAGTGGCTCTCGAAACAAATTTTAAGGTAACTAGATAGTATCTGATCCCATCCAGAATATCACCCCCCCCCCCCCCCCCCCCCCCCAAAATCCCTCTCACTGTTTGAGGCTGTACTACCCTGGGTTTACATGTACATATCTGGTGGGAAAGTCCCATAGTAAGCTTCTATTGGTCAGGAATCTTCAACATTTTTCTACAATAACATAACATAACCCTAACACCTGAGCCCTCAGTAGCACTTCTAAACAGAAAACCACAAATCATAATACACCGCCAATTCAAATGACTTCTTTTTATAACCACGGCATTTAAACAAACTGTAGCAAAAGCGTGGAAATCAAACTCGCTCTTCATAGAGTCAGTCAAAGAGTTACACAATCTATGATGCATGCAAAAACTGAAGCTATCCTGCTAGATAAAGTTTCTAATTTTGAATCCTTATGGAGACCTTGGATTAAACATCATTAACCCCCTGGTTTGGACTATTCACTTATTTTTCCGTTAGAGTTTTTTTAATATCCGCCCTGCTACTATGATTACCTTCACCTTATTCTCTAAACCACTGATCCCCATGGACATTTCCTTCTCTCTCCCTTCTGTGCCCTATCCCCTCCACTTGGTTTATTCCTGTTAATTATCTGATATACTAACTTATAGAAGATGCTTTGAATGGTTGAGATTTTTGACCTTTGCACCAGATAAAACAAAGCCAAAAGAAGGAACTTGGCCCTGGTTTAGCCTAATTTATTCCCCCAGCTATTCTACAACAAATTAACTTTATATTTCTTTAAATATTTCTTTATATTCACTTCTATTCTCTTCATAGATGAAATGATATTATTTCAATCAATTTAATTTCTCAATTATTTTTCGTCAAAATAGCTGCCAAGCTATGACTATGACACTTCATGTTACATAATCTTATCCTACAACCCACTATGTTATCTATTTTCATTTACCTTTATAAGAGTTGCTTTCCTGAATCATTATGCCTTTTTCTACTATACTATTGTACATGCTCTGTTAATGTAATGTCTATTCCTATATTATACATGCTCAGTTAATGGAATTTTGTTGTTAACTATAAAATTCAATAAAATATTTGAAACAGAAAAAGTAGTGTCAACACTGCAAATATTGACTGATTTGCATGTTATCATAGTAACAGCTGAAAAAAAAGATCAAAAATACTGACGCAGCAGACTTTGTGAAAAGTATTATTTGTGTCAGTCTCAAAACTTTTGGCCACGGCTGTACATAGGTATCAGGGCAGCCAGCTTCTGATTGGTCTCTTTAAAAACCCTCTCAAAATCCAGCCCCCTGGAAATCCATGATTCAATCTGCTGGATTGGCCTTCGGACTAGTGGAACCCTTTATTCCCACGAAACAGAGTTATTATGGAAGGCCCATTGCCCCTATATCTCCCACCCTCACTTTGTTTCCTTATATATTGATGCTAGGCATAACACTACGGCCACAACTCCAACCTAATCAACACTCTTCTTTGGTTCTAGTTCTTTCTTTCTACGTAATATTCTTTTGGTGAGAGTCACCCAACCTATACGTTGGTTTTCTCTCCACGTTTGATTCAAGAAACTTATCACTACGGCTTTGCAGCAATGCTTTGCATATTTTGTACATTGTATTGCCTATTTCTGTTGTACTCATGCACCTGTATCTCCTGGTTGTTATTCTTTGATACTGTTGAACAAACTCTACTCACTCTTAATGTACTTTTTATCTATTTCAAATGCTAAACATATTTACCAAAAAAAAACCATCTCAGACCATCTAATATGCTCCATATACCAAACCGTAAAAAGAAAAGCAAACCTCATATACAGGCAGTCCCTGGGTTACAAAAAAGATAGGGTCTGTAGGTTTGTTCTTACGTTGAATCTATATGTTGGAACTGGTACATTTTTTATAAGTGTAGCTCCAGCCAAAAAAAAAAATGTTTAAGCTTTTTGGATGTTCAGAAGATTTTGGGTTGTTGTGGAAACAAGCACCAGTCTGGAGGTACCTTTTTCCCATAACTCTTACAGGAGTGAATTTCCCTTCCTAGGGGTAGATTTCCTCTCACTTCCTGTTGTCTCCCTCCGTTTGCAAGTCAGATGTTTGTAACTAGGGGACCGCCTGTAGTGCAATACTGCTAAATAAATCTGAGTTATTTTACAGCAGATATTCTCACAAAGTAGCAGTGAAAAATGCACATTGAGACTTGATGTAAAGCAAGAAAAAAAAAAAAAAAGTTATTTTACAGTATCATACTCCATCTGTGGTTTGCTTTTCTTTTAACTATTTGGTACAGGGGCTGAGCAAAAATATGGAAACGACATGATTTGGAGGTGTGAAAGTGACATGTTTCGCATTAAAAGCAGAAGTGATATAACATGGGAAGGTAGGTGACAAACTCCAAGACATACAAAAGACACTTCACACACTAAACTGGATTAACCACTTGACCTCTGGAAGATTTACCCCCCCCCCTCAATGACCTGGCCATTTTTTGCGATAGGACACTGCGTTATTTTAACTGAGAATTGCACGGTCATGCAACGCTGTACATAAATAATTTTATTTATGCCATTTTTTGCCCCACAAATAGAGCTTTCCTTTGGTGGTATTTGATCACCACTGGGTTTTTTATATTTTTGGCGCTATAGAACAAGACAATTTTGGAGAGAGAAAAAAGACAAAAATTTCTTTTTACTTTCTGCTATAAAACATATCCAATAAAAATTTTCAAAACCAAACTGCTTCATAAAATTTAGGCCAATGTTTTTTCTGCTACATATTTCTGGTAGAGAAAAAACAATAAGCATATATGATTAGTTTGCACAAAGGTTATAGCATCTACAAACTATGGGATATACAATGGAATTTTTATTTTGCCGCTTGTAATGGCGGCAAACAGTGACTTCTAGCGGGACGGCGATATTGCAGCAGACAATCTGACATTGACACTTTGTGGGAACTAGTGACACCAATACGGGGATCCCTGTACTGACACTGGCTGGGAAGGGGTTAAACATTTAGGCTTAAATGTGTGCCTAACCAGTGTTTTTGTGTACACTGTGTGCGGTTTTCACTAGGGTTGTCCCGATACCGAGCATTTGCCCAAGTACTTGTACTCGGGCAAATGCTCCTGATGCTTCCCCCGTTACCTTGACAGTCAGCAGTGATCGGCGCGTGGGGGAGTTACAAGCTTCTCCCCCCCGCGGCTTTCAGCTGCTTTAGTGACATACAGCGGTGATCGGTGCTTGTAACTCCCCCACACGCGATCACTGCTGATCTTAGATCTTAGATGCCAAAGGCGGTCCAACTCAATATTAGGTAATGTTTTCATTCACTGACAGGTACCCGCTCCCACTTCCATTCTCGAAGTCTACAAGGACACGACAGGTCCCAGAAGACTTCGGGACCAGTCACAGAACACAGCGCTGCTCATGAATTCGCAAATTCGAAGCAAATGTCAAAGCCAGGTGCCCATAGTCAAGATGACAGCGCCGCTGAGGAAGGACACACGGTCAAAAGGGCAGGGGCGAGTGCACCGCTGGATCGTGGGACAGGTGAGTGGCTGTTTATTAAAAGTCAGCAGTTAGGCGCCTTTCACACGGACGGCTATTCTGCCGCAGTTAAAAGCATGTTTTTTTTTCTGTGAAATTCAAGACTCCAGGCACTGCAATCAGCTGCATTTGCACAGTGCGATTAGCTGCGGTTGCGTTTAGCTGCGGTTTGCCATTTCCATGGCAACCCGACAGGGTACCGACTCGTATTGGACGGGGATCCGACTTGGATCCCCAGCACTGTTTGGTATAAATCTTGAGGGGGAACTCCACGCCAAATTTTAAATAAAAAACCGGCACGGGTCCCCCATTTAGGAGCATACCAGGCCCTTCGGTCTGGTATGAATTGTAAGGGGAACCCCCTACGCCGAAAAACGGCGTGGGGTCCCCCCCCAAAATCCATACTAGACCCTTATCCGAGCACGCAGCCCGGTCGGTCAGGAAAGGGAGTGGGGACGGGCGAGCGCCCCCTCCTGAACCGTACCAGGCCGCATGCCCTCAACATGGGGGGGGGGTGCTTTGGGGGAGGGAGCGCCCTGCGGGACCCCCCACCCCAAAGCACCTTGTCCCCATGTTGAGGACAAGGGCCTCTTCCCGACAACCCTGGCCGTTGGTTGTCGGGGTCTGCGGGCAGGGGGCTTATCGGAATTCGGGAGCCCCCTTTAATAAGAGGGCCCCCAGATCCCGGCCCCCCATTCTATGTGAATGAGTATGGGGTACATGGTACCCCTACCCATTCACCTAGGGAAAGTGTCAATAAAAAAAACACACTACACAGGTTTTTAAAGTAATTAGAGAGCTCCGGGGGTCTTCTTCCGACTTCGGGGGTCTCTTCGGTTCTTCTGCCGGGCTCCTCCGCTATCTTCTGCTCTTTTGCTAGCGGTGGTCCGGACTTCTGCCTTCTTCTCTTCTTCCGATGTTGACACTGTGACGTTGTCGGTGACCATGCCCCCTTATGACGTCACAGTCCCAGCATGCCCAGGGACTGTGACGGCATAAGGGGGCGGGGTCACCGCCTATATAAGTCATAGCAGGGCGCTCAGAGAGCATTCCAGCCGGAGAGAGCATCGTGTCAACATCGGAAGAAGGAAGAAGAGAAGAAGGCAGAAGTCCGGACCACCGCTAGCCAAAGAGCAGAAGATAGCGGAGGAGCCCGGCAGAAGAACCGGAGAGACCCCCGAAGTCGGAAGAAGACCCCCAGAGCTGTCTAATATATTACTTTAAAAACCTGAGTAGTGTGTTTTTTTATTGACACCTTTTCCCTAGGTGAAAGGGTAGGGGTACCATGTACCCCATACTCATTCACATAAGGTGGGGGGCCGGGATCTGGGGGCCCTCTTATTAAAGGGGGCTCCCGGATTCCAATTAGCCCCCCTCCCGCAGACCCCGACAACCAACGGCCAGGGTTGTCGGGAAGAGGCCCTTGTCCTCATCAACATGGGGACAAGGTGCTTTGGGGTGGGGGGGACCACAGGGCGATACCTCCCCCAAAGCACTCACCCCATGTTGATGGCATGCGGCCTGGTACGGTTCAGGAGGGGGGGGCTCGCCCGTCCCCACCCCCTTTCCTGACCGACCGGGCTGCGTGCTCGCATAAGGGTCTGGTATGGATTTTGGGGGGGGACCCCACGCCGTTTTTTCGGCGTAGGGGGTTCCCCTTACAATCCATACCAGACCGAAGGGCCTGGTATGCTCCTGAAGGGAAAACCCATGCCGCTTTTTTATTTAAAATTTGGCATGGAGTTCCCCCTCAAGATTTATACCAAACAGTGCCGGGCATTGGCAGTCGGATGCCCGTGCTTGTCGCTCATTGGGAAAGGAAAAATCATTTTTCCTTTCCCGATGAGCAGCTCGGCGCTGTTATCCGCAGCTGACACAGTGCACTGCGATTACATGCAGTTATGTGCGGATAGCTGCGCTAAATCGCTCCTGGATGCAGTCAATTCTATTTTATCTATCCGCACGGAACCGCATGTATCTAAATCGCAGCTAAACGCTGTGTGTGAATGGGGCCATACGAAAGCATTGTGTGCTTTTAGCTGCGGTAGAAAATCCGCAGCTAAAAGCACCATTCTATCCATCCGTGTAAAAGGGGCCATACACTTTTTGTAGCTGCTGACTTTTAATGAACAAAAAATTGGCTGGAACTCTGCTTTGAGGGAAAGCTCGTTAGAAACATAACTTGAGGCCAACAGCTTCCTTTCTCAAGAAGTAAATTTCTAAATCTCTACAGCACCAGATAAGCTTAAAACTCCTCAAATTTTTCAAAAGGAATAAATTACCAATTACAGCAACCTTTTTTCTTTTTGTTCCTCCCCAATCCCTCTTACAAAAATGGGAAACGGTTTTACTATTTTCTGCATAGTATATTACCCTTTTGTGCTGCAAGGCAGCACTTCCTTCTTTCTGACTTAGACTGGGCCCCACTGCTTCCTGGGACTGCCAAGTAATACCTATCCCACGGGGCAATGCATTACCAAAGGCACATGCATGCTGCAAGATTTAGCACTCATGCAGACACACCACTGGTCTACATTGCCCATATATCAGAAACTAGCAGCATTTGTCCACATGCACAAAAAATCTAGTGCTTTGTGCAGATGCATTGCCAAGTCCCAAATACTTGCCAGAAACCTGCAATGCATCTGCGCTGGATTTTGAAGATGGTGGCTCAGAAGGAAAGAAGGGGGGATGGAGTAATAGGGATATACAGTTTCACTTTAGGCGGCCGTGTCAGTAAATAAACATGACCTCTATGAAAGCTGCATTAATACTTACATTTTCTTCTGTCTCTCTCATCACTTCGGTGTCCTTTAGTGACGTACAGGTCCACAAGAGAAACCACGGAGCACAGGGGAAATTTCGTTTTTTTCTGCAGATATCTCTAATAGTGGCGTTTGGCAACAAGTTTACGTTACTGACAGGGTTACTTTAAAAAGATGTTAAGACTAGAAGTATGAAAACAGCCTGTATGCACGCACAGGAATTAGTACAGTAATGTTCTGATGTTTGTGTCAAATGGATTTGCATATACTTTGTTGCTGAAGAGAATTGGTGTTTTAAATAAACATAAAAACGGAAAGAATTCTGGCACTACAGCAGTTAAATGCAAAACATTACAATAAATACATTAGAATTTAGTAAAAATATTTAGGGTTGCACACTCTAGGTAATGACATTTACCGGGTGGTGCTGACAGTCATCCAGTGTTTTAAAGACCATGGCTACCATTCCATGTGCTCTCAGGTGCATTCGGAAACTTGGCATTGCGCACTTTGTTGCCAAGCTTATTACACTGTTGGGAAAAAAAATATTTAATTTAACATTATGCTGTTTCTTCAATAGACTGCAAGTAATACAACTGAGCGAAATGTGCTATATGGATAGACACACAAAAAGCTGACAGGGAGCGTAGCCTTCCCATATTCTAAATGTTTTCATTAGTAGCGGTTTTATTATTATTATAATTAAAGTGTAAGTTTAGCCAAGTTTTTGCCTAGAGTTGCACTTTTGTGAAGGGCTCATTTTTAAACACAAAGATTTGAATTATCGTCGAGGAAGGTGTATTAAAGTTTTCTTTTAAAGTGGGAATAACCCTATAAAACTAAAATTTGCCAGCAGTTAGTAGGGTCTTGGTAGAATAGAATGCATCAATTTCTTCTGCCAAAAAATAGGATTTTTTACTTACCGTTAAATCGGTTTCTCTGAGTTCATTGACAGACACAGCCTTCTTTATTTCTTAAGGATAGGGTTATATCGCCTCCGCAGGAGTAGGACTAGGCAGAACAAAAAAAAACAAAACACTTGGCCACTCCCATGGGCCGTCCTCAGTCCGTATATAACCCCATCCCTGCTCTAGGTTTTCAGTTTAGTAGCAAGCAGTAATAGCAGTAATAGTAACATAAAAACTCCATAGAAGGGTGGGTGCTGTGTCTGACAAACTCAGAGAAACGAATTTTACGGTAAATAAAAAATCCTATTTTCTCAGTCATTAATTGACAGACACAGCCTTCTTTATTCCTAACGATAGGGACGTCCCAAAATAAAGCTAACATGAGGGGTGGGAAAACGAAAAATCCCAAGGCAATACAAGAGCCAACCAGTTAACAGGAGCTTCACCCAGGACAAGCTGGAACCCCACCTGAAAGATACCCCTTCAAGGAGGGAATAGACCCCCTAAACAGCGGCCTGAAAAAAAACCTGCGGCCAAAAGAGGCATCCGCAGATGCCAAAACATCCATTTCATAGAACTTGTGAAAATGTACACAAACGACCGGTGGCCGCCTTGCCAACTTGCGCAACGGCTGCCTGACAGAAGGCCCAAGAAGCACTAAGTGCCCGAGAAGAATGCGCCATAACTGGGAAAGGGGGAAACCAATTCCTGACAGGATAGCCCAGAGACCTCATCTGTCCGATCTATCCAGACCAACAGACTCGGTGGCTGGCAAATACATCCGAATCCATCAAAACACATCCAGGCCAGATAAAGCCAATTCCTTGGGATGTGCTGACCAGGGACACAAGAAGCCAACCCAATGTCCTTATTCAAATGGAAATCCGAGGACGGAACTATGTAAAAAAGGGCGATGCACCACCTTATCCTGGGTAAAGTGAATGACAAGACACCCTGCGAGTAGAGGTGATGGCCACCTTCCGAGACAGAGTAAGCAGTGGAACCTCCCGAATATTTTGAGAGAAAGATAGAGAGGCCTTTGGAGAACCGAAAACACCAAGTTCAGATCCCACGGCGGTGGAAGAAACCGCCCCTGTGGAAACAGACGTCTAACCGCTCGAACACAATGGCACGCACCAGGGAGTGCGAGACCAGGAGACGCCGAAGAAGACCGCCCAGGCCGACACCTGGCCCTCTATGGTACTCAAGGCCTATTCCTGCTCATCCCTCCGTAAATGGAGGTCGTAAACGGAGCCACCTAAAAAGGAACAAGAACAAATCTGATGAAACATGGCCCAAAGAAGGTCCCACCCCGTGGCCCAACCCTAGCCAACTGAGGTATCCGCCTGACAGTGTTTCACTCATGGAACGCATACATCGGAAAAGGGCCAGAACTAGACATTCTGCCCACTGGAGGAGGATACTGGCAACAGCCAGGGTCGCCAACAGCCTTTTTGGCCCACCCTGGATCCGTACTGGGAGCCCCCAAATTCAAGCCGTCCATGATCCAGAACTAGTCTGATCAATTGAAGTTCAGTGATATTACACGGTAGCCCGGATTCCACCAATGACCCCCAAGCCGAGCTCGGTCCCAGGACATCTCCCCACCCGGACAGACCGGTATTGGTGGTCTCCCTGTTCAATACAAGGGAAAAAAGGACCTTCCCTACTGAAGAACCGGAGAACAAAGCCACCAGACTAGGGAACCTCTGGTTTCCTGACTCAGCTGAATCCGATTGTTTAGAGACCTTGGGTATTTGTCCCATTATGCCAGGATCTCCCTGAAGGGAGCCCACATGGAACGGTGCAAATGACCTTGCCTCAAAAAAGGGTAGATACTATCAGACCCAACACCCACATGTAGATTCGCAGAGGAGCCCACCTGCCGGATAGTAAATGAAAAAACGGCGCATGCCACTTCTGGAGTCTGTCCAGGGGAAGAAACACGCTGGCCAGAGCTGAAGCCCGGTCAGGCTCAGATAAGCAAACGTTCCGGCGGGTCCAAAGAAGTCTTCCGATAGTATAGACGCCAACTGAAATCAAAGAAAGTCTATACAGGAACTATATTGCTCCTCGGGGTAATCGAGAAGTCAGTGCAGAAGAACGCCCAGGCAGTTCAGGACCGTTAACCCCCACTGACGAAACCATGCCAGATCCGGGGTCAACACCTCGTGAACACCCGAGGAGTGCTGGCCAGATCAATGGACCACACCACACGCCGATAACGCTCCGCACCCACAACAAGATGTAGGAAGTGCTGGAGTCGGGCACATAACATGTCATAGAAGTCAGAAAGACCCCATGATGGAGTGCCACCACTGCGTGG
Organism: Aquarana catesbeiana; assembly: GCF_042186555.1. Classification (NCBI taxonomy): domain Eukaryota; kingdom Metazoa; phylum Chordata; class Amphibia; order Anura; family Ranidae; genus Aquarana; species Aquarana catesbeiana. Next base: position 189,778,440 of record NC_133331.1, read on the forward strand.
ACGGACTCCATCCTGAACTCCTGTACCCACACAAGGCAGGTCAGGACCTTAAGGTCCAGAATTAGATGTACCCTGCCCACCATCTTTTAGACTGAGAACAGGTTAGAATAAAACCCCTGACACTGTTCCCAGCACGGTAACCGGGACAATCACACTCTGCCGCAACGGGGCTTACAAAGCCCCCGCAGAGAAGAGCAAGCAGTCTGGTGACAGACGACCATTGGAAGCAACAAACTGTTTGGAGGAACACAGCCGGAAAACTTATCTTATAACTGGAAACTTATCTTATAACTGGACAAACGCAAGACACTACATGAAGTCATTCAGAGTAACCCCCCCAAAATACATGTCTAAGCACCACTGAGGTAACAGACTCAGTAACCAAGGGAACTGCAGCCAAGAGGCTCAGCGGACAAACAGCTGAGCCTCTTGGCTGCAATAGGTCCCCAAGCAGCAAATACCTACCCAATAGGTCCCCAAGCAGCAAAGGCAGGGGAATTCTGCTCCCCCTCCAGGTATGCCAGCTGGGCCCTTAGAAGCCAGAGATTCCTCTATTGGCGCCATGGTTGCCTCGAGCAGCCTAGAGACAGAGGGGTTCACTACTGGTGTAACAGTCCCCTTCTGGAGGGATTCCCCAAAGGGGTACCTTCCTGCAAGTGTTTTTGAAAACACAAAAGGCACTTTGGACACTCCCAGTCTTCATGGACAAATCTGTCAAAATAAGAGAGAAGGGAACGCTTTTGTCACACAAGATGGCTTATCCAAGAGGGTACCGGCCCTCCCCCACAGCATCCCCCATCTTGAAAGGTTCCCGCACAGATGTACGATTGTTCAACGGGGGGGGGGGGGCAGGAGTGCCCTATACTAGGCTATCTGCCTAAGCGCTACACCAAAAAGTCAGGGGGGGGGGAAGGGGATGGGGGTCCCACCCACCAGGACCCCCCTCCTAAGTCCACATAGGGGATGCCAGCTGCGGCCCCTCACGGGGAGCACAGACCAGAGCCCCTCTCACAGGGGGCACAGACCAGAGCCCCTCACAAGGGGCACAGACCGGAGCCCCTCACAAGGGGCACAGACCGGAGGCCCTCAGGAAAGGGGGCAGCCACGAGGCCTAGCAGACCGCCAAAGCCACGGCCCAGTAGGCCGCGAGCTACATTTCTGGCCACCCGCCGCAAGCACACGGCCCACAGGGAGACCAAACCGACGAGGGCCGGTAGCCTGCCAAAGCTGCGGGCTAAATTTTTAGCCGCCCGCCGCAAGCACATGGCCCACAGGGGGACCGGACCGACCCTAAACAGACACTCGTGTGGGATGTTGCGTGTTGGGGTTTTGGGACCGGCCGATCCTAGCTGGTAGGCCACAGAGCCGCGGCCTAAATTAGACAGCAGGACCCCTGATCACCTGCCTCCCAGGCCTAACCACCAGATACCCCCCCTAATACAACCTGAGGGTGGAAAAAAGGGCAGTGTCTCCCAAAAAGTCTGTAGGCCGGAAGCCTGGGCCTCACCCGGGAAAGAGGGGGAGGAGGAGAACCCCAGAGGGACCGACCACCCCAGGAAATACCCGTTTCCCACACCACTTCAGGGAAGGAGAGGAGGGGACTACTTACCCTCTCCAGCGAAATGCGCGGGTAACGCTCCCGGACAGATCTTCCTCGCCACCAAAGTGGGGGGGCTGTCGGCCATGAGGAATGCTGCGACACAGGCCGAGACCCAGTCGTATGCGACCTCGCAAGACGTTTATGTCACAGGGCCAGCCCCTGTCCAGTGGTGCTATGTCGCGGCCAAACTAGCGCGTAGCTGCGGTCTGCACGTGCTCGCTGGCCAGACTGGGGTGACCCCTAGACCAAGTGTCCAGTCCGTCGCCCAGCCCGGCAGTTGATTGGAGATCTCAACGGAAAAAATCCAGAAAAAACAAAAAATTCCCAGGACTAGCGATCCCAGCAGGATTACTCCTGACTAGGCAGGAAAAAAAACTCAATACCTAGAGCAGGGAGGGGGTTATATGCGGACTGAGGACAGCCCATGGGCATGGCCAAGTGTTTTGTTATTTTGTTCTGCCTAGTCCTACTTCTGCGGAGGCGATATAACCCTATCGTTAGGAAGAAGGCTGTGTCTGTCAATGAACGACTGAGAAAAATAAATAAAATCTTACGTGCTAGTAGAGATGCATGATTCTGGGAAAAATAAAAATCACAATTTTTTTGCTTCGAATAAAGATCAAGATTCTCTCACGATTCTCACGGCGTAACACCTTTCACATTATACAAAAAAAAATTGGGCTAACTTTACTGTTTATTTTTATTTTATTTATTCATTAAAGTGTATTTTTTTCTCAAAAAAAAAACACGCAAGTGTCAGGAAAGGGTTTAGTCTTTAAGTGGTTAAACTTCCCTCATTTACAGACAGAAGTACATTCCTTTGATCTAAGGCTTTGTGTACACTGCTGCTGGTAAACGGACATTTAGGAGCAGTTGGGCGTTTTTTTTCCAGCTGGCCCTGAACTCTACTGGTTACTAATTTAGAGTTACAGACGAGGTCTAACACTACAACTATTGCTATTGCTCTGACCTTCGCGAAGATAACTCGTGTGGTGCAAACACCGTTTACATATACGGCCGTGACATACACATGCGTTCACTACTGTGCGTGTGCAGGGGGGGGGGGGGGGGGGTCGGGGTAGGCGAGCTGTCCCTTAAAAAAAAAAAAAAAAAAGGTTTTTATGATCACTTTTACCGCTATGGAAAGGAATGTAAATATCCCTTGTGATGACAATACAGCATGACAGGTCCGCTTTATGGAGAGATCTGCAGTCTAAAAGACCCCAAATCTCTCCTCTACCCTAAAAAGCAAAAAGAGTAAAGAAAAAAAAAATAAAATCTCAACTTTTTTTTGTTCTTAAATCCAACACATTTACATGCCTGAGAACTGGAAGTGACGTCATGACCTCTAGCCGCCACTTCTAAAAGTGATCCTGCAGTGAATCCGCCGCAGGGGCCACTTTTATCTGAAAGCCCGCCTAAAGGAAAAGAAAATACAGTGGTTATGGCATCTAGCTGCAGCCATAACCCCAGTACCAAAGTAATAACGTAAACTGCCAGTTAGGCAGGCGGCAAGTGGTTAAATTAGCACTATGAAGTTGCTCCAACTTTAAGGCAACTTTTATCTGACTTGTGCCCATAGACTAATGGAAGTCGCCTCCAAGTCAGATCCTCATCTATATTGACGTGATCTGGATCCAAAATTAAAGGAAGATTATCCAGGCATTCCCTGAAAGTTGCTTTAAAGTTAAAGATGCTACAACATCGCTTCAAAGTAGCATCAAGTAGTACGCAAACATCCAGCAAAACGACAGGCAGTCGCCTGACAAAGTAGCAGCAGTGTGAACCGAGCGTATAAAGCTCAATCTGCTCTTGTAAGACACACCCTGCTTCACATATAGCCTAATAATAAAGGTAGGTGTGACCACAGCCAGTGTGTTTTTATGCATCATAAGCCGTTGACACGATAGGATACAGGTGGGTATCTAGAGAAGTGTGCACACTGCTCTCACAGCACTGCACAATCTCAGGCCACACACAAATACTGAGAAAGCGAACCAAGAACAGACAAGGCACATAAAACCAACATAACGACCACCGCTAATGTGTTACTTCTACTATAAATCAAGGAGCAGCTCCAATGTATGTTTCAACATATGACCAAGTGTAAATTAATAAGAAAGATGTCATCAGGGGCAGTTCACAGCATGAATCACAGGGGAAACTAACAAGCAGAGCTTCCCCTTTCGGGTGGAACTCTGCTTTAAGGACCTGTTGGTTTTCAGTAAAAAAAAAAAAAAATCAGTTTATTGTGATGTAACTGGAGAAGATGCAGAGAAGGGCAACTAAACTGAAAAGAGAAATGGAGAAGCTCCATGATCAACATACATACATAAATGTATCCTCCACATACGAAAAGGCCATTTCACAGTGGACTAGACTCCCTCAAGAACCAGTTCTGGCCAGCTCAGTAGACCGTTAAAAAAAAAAAAACACATTCCATGCATTTCTAAAATGTTCAACTACATATTTATAGGTAATAATACAAGAGATTATTAATCTAGGGAATATCCTATTGCCTTCAGGGGGATCAGGAAGGATTTATTTCACCTGCTGGAGCAAAATGTACCATGCAATCATAGGGGTTTGTGTATATGGAGGTGTTCCATTTATTTTTTTTCGATTGGTTGAACAATTGTGTTTTGTTTTTTTAAACTGACTGCGTAAGCTTTCTGCATTAACAGAACAATCCAATGTTGACTCACCTAAGGCATCGCGTGTTTATGGGCTGGTTAGTCTTGAGCCCACTCAGCAAGTACTCAATATCATCCGTAAACTCCTGATTCTCTCCAAACTCCACTACATCATTGAAGTGCTTCACATGTTGAACAACAGTGTACAGCTAGGACAAAAAATAAATATATGTACTTAAATTTGCTTTGATATTATACCATTAGGAAATTAGCAAGTAGCTTCTTGAGCCATACTTTTATAAAAGGAGGCAAGTATTTCCTACTGGCTCTGAAATTCTCCCATGAGGGATCCATGTTTCGCGACATTCACATTTAACTATATGCTGAAAAGCACTAATTTTAGTACCTTACAAATCAAATAGCTGTGGGAGCAAAAAGTTATTGCTAAACCCACAGAACATCATGACAAATATTCAGCTATTTTTGGCAATAGTGACTTAAAAAGAGAAATCAAAGGGAACCTTTTCATTGCCGAAGTTTGCAAACATAGCGGTGCCTTTAGAATCAGCTCTATCAGCTGTTTTGAATGTACGCGTCTCCTTTTACCAAAGCATGCAGACTAAAGAGCACTTTAACAGCCATAAATATTTTGAGCTTTGGTAAAAAGTCAAAGTTAAAACTAAATTCGACATGCAAAAACTCTTAAATATGCTTGTAAAGAATTAAACAAAGAAAAACCAAAATTACTAATACCACATCCCAAATAATCATTAATAAAGAGAAATGAACTTTGAGGCAATAAGCCTCGGGACTTTAAAGGTGTATAGGATTGATGATATTCAGGAATTTGTCCAGAATTATAGTTTTAGTTAAAAAAGAGAAATTTTATTTAACCACTTGCCGACCGCCGCACGACGATGTACGTCGACAGAGCGGCACGGGCAGGCAAAAGGACTTACAGGTACGTCCTTGCCTGCCCGCGGGTGGGGGGTCCGATCGGACCCCCCCCCCCCGGTGCCTGCGGCGGTCGACAAATCTCCCCCGGCGATCGGTGGTGAGGGGGAGGCCATCCATTCGTGCCCCCCCCCCTCGCGATCGCTCCCAGCCAATGGGATCATTTCCCTGCCTCTGTATTGTACACAGAGGCAGAGGAAATTATGTCATCTCTCCTCGGCTCGGTATTTTCCGTTCTGGGCCGAGGAGAGAAGAATGTAATGTGAGTGCACCAACACACACACACACAGTAGAACATGCCAGGCACACAAAACACCCCGATCCCCCCCCAATCACCCCCCCCCCCCCGTCACAAACTGACACCAAGCAGGTTTTTTTTTTTTTCTGATTACTGTATTGGTGTCAGTTTGTGACAGTTACAGTGTTAGGGCAGTGAGTGTTAGGCCCACTGTAGGTCTAGGATACCCCCGTAACCCCCCTAATAAAGTTTTAACCCCTTGATCACCCCCCGTCACCAGTGTCACTAAGCGATCATTTTTCTGATCGCTGTATTAGTGTCGCTGGTGACGCTAGTTAGGGACGTAAATATTTAGGTTCGCCGTCAGCGTTTTATAGCGACAGGGACCCCCATATACTATCTAATAAATGTTTTAACCCCTTGATTGCCCCCTAGTTAACCCTTTCACCACTGATCACCGTATAACCGTTACGGGTGACGCTGGTTAGTTCGTTTATTTTTTATAGTGTCAGGGTACCCGCCGTTTATTACCGAATAAAGGTTTAGCCCCCTGATCGCCCGGCGGTGATATGCGTCGCCCCAGGCAGCGTCAGATTAGCGCCAGTACCGCTAACACCCTTGCACGCAGCATACGCCTCCCTTAGTGGTATAGTATCTGATCGGATCAATATCTGATCCGTTCAGATCTATACTAGCGTCCCCAGCAGTTTAGGGTTCCCAAAAACGCAGTGTTAGCGGGATCAGCCCAGATACCTGCTAGCACCAGCGTTATGCCCCTCCGCCCGGCCCAGCCCACCCAAGTGCAGTATCGATCGATCACTGTCACTTACAAAACACTAAACGCATAACTGCAGCGTTCGCAGAGTCAGGCCTGATCCCTGCGATCGCTAACAGTTTTTTTGGTAGCGTTTTGGTGAACTGGCAAGCACCAGCCCCAGGCAGCGTCAGGTTAGCGCCGGTCGCGCTAACACCCACGCACGCACCGTACACCTCCCTTAGTGGTATAGTATCTGAACTGATCAATATCTGATCCGATCAGATCTATACTGGCGTCCCCAGCAGTTTAGGGTTCCCAAAAACGCAGCGTTAGCGGGATCAGCCCAGATACCTGCTAGCACCTGCGTTTTGCCCCTCCGCCCGGCCCAGCCCAGCCCACCCAAGTGCAGTATCGATCGATCACTGTCACTTACAAAACACTAAATGCATAACTGCAGCGTTCGCAGAGTCAGGCCTGATCCCTGCGATCGTTAACAGTTTTTTTGGTAGCGTTTTGGTGAACTGGCAAGCGCCAGCGGCCTAGTACACCCCGGTCGTAGTCAAACCAGCACTGCAGTAACACTTGGTGACGTGGCGAGTCCCATAAGTGCAGTTCAAGCTGGTGAGGTGGCAAGCACAAATAGTGTCCCGCTGCCACCAAAAAGACAAACACAGGCCCGTCGTGCCCATAATGCCCTTCCTGCTGCATTTGCCAATCCTAATTGGGAAACCACCACTTCTGCAGCACCCGTACTTCCCCCATTCACATCCCCAACCAAATGCAGTCGGCTGCATGAGAGGCATTTTTATGTCCTCCCGAGTACCCCTACCCAACGAACCCCCCCAAAAAAGATGTTGTGTCTGCAGCAAACGCGGATATAGGCGTGACACCCGCTATTATTGTCCCTCCTGTCCTGACAATCCTGGTCTTTGTATTGGTGAATGTTTTGAACGCTACCATTCACTAGTTGTGTATTAGCGTAGGGTACAGCATTGCACAGACTAGGACACACTTTCACAGGGTCTCCCAAGATGCCATCGCATTTTGAGAGACCCGAACCTGGAACCGGTTACAGTTATAAAAGTTACAGTTACAAAAAAAGTGTATAAAAAAAAAAAAAAAACACAAACAAAAATATAAAATAAAAAATAATAGTTGTCGTTTTATTGTTCTCTCTCTATCTCTATTCTCTCTATTGTTCTGCTCTTTTTTATTGTATTCTATTCTGCAATGTTTTATTGTTATTATGTTTTATCATGTTTGCTTTTCAGGTATGCAATTTTTTATACTTGACCGTTTACTGTGCTTTATTGTTAACCATTTTTTTGTCTTCAGGTACACCATTCACGACTTTGAGTGGTTATACGAGAATGATGCTTGCAGGTTTAGGCATCATCTTGGTATCATTCTTTTTAGCCAGCGGTCGGCTTTCATGTAAAAGCAATCCTAGCGGCTAATTAGCCTCTAGACTGCTTTTACAAGCAGTGGGAGAGAATGCCCACCCCCCCCCCCCCCCACCGTCTTCCGTGTTTTTCTCTGGCTCTCCTGTCTCAACAGGGAACCTGAGAATGCAGCCGGTGATTCAGCCAGCTGACCATAGAGCTGATCAGAGACCAGAGTGGCTCCAAACATCTCTATGGCCTAAGAAACCGGAAGCTACGAGCATTTTATGACTTAGATTTCGCCGGATGTAAATAGCGCCATTGGGAAATTGGGGAAGCATTTTATCACACCGATCTTGGTGTGGTCAGATGCTTTGAGGGCAGAGGAGAAATCTAGGGTCTAATAGACCCCAATTTTTTCAAAAAAGAGTACCTGTCACTACCTATTGCTATCATAGGGGATATTTACATTCCCTGAGATAACAATAAAAATGATTAAAAAAAAAAAATGAAAGGAACAGTTTTAAAATAAGATAAAAAAGCAAAAAAATAATAAAGAAAAAAAAAAAAAAAAAAAGCACCCCTGTCCCCCCTGCTCTCGCGCTAAGGCGAACGCAAGCGTCGGTATGGCGTCAAATGTAAACAGCAATTGCACCATGCATGTGAGGTATCACCGCGACAGTCAGATCGAGGGCAGTAATTTTAGCAGTAGACCTCCTCTGTAAATCTAAAGTGGTAACCTGTAAAGGCTTTTAAAGGCTTTTAAAAATGTATTTATTTTGTTGCCACTGCATGTTTGTGCGCAATTGTAAAGCATTTCATGTTTGGTATCCATGTACTCGGCCTAAGATCATCTTTTTTATTTCATCAAACATTTGCGCAATATAGTGTGTTTTAGTGCATTAAAATGTAAAAAAGTGTGTTTTTTCCCCAAAAAATGCGTTTGAAAAATCGCTGCGCAAATACTGTGTGAAAAAAAAAAATGAAACACCCACCATTTTAATCTGTAGGGCATTTGCTTTAAAAAAATATATAATGTGTGGGGGTTCAAAGTAATTTTCTTGCAAAAAAAAATAATTTTTTCATGTAATCAAAAAGTGTCAGAAAGGGCTTTGTCTTCAAGTGGTTAGAAGAGTGGGTGATGTGTGACATAAGCTTCTAAATGTTGTGCATAAAATGCCAGGACAGTTCAAACCCCCCCAAATGACCCCATTTTGGAAAGTAGACACCCCAAGCTATTTGCTGAGAGGCATGTCGAGTCCATGGAATATTTTATATTGTGACAAGTTGCGGGAAAGAGACAAATTTTTTTATTTTTTTTTGCACAAAGTTGTCACTAAATGATATATTGCTCAAACATGCCATGGGAATATGTGAAATTACACCCCAAAATACATTCTGTTGCTTCTCCTAAGTACGGGGATACCACATGTGTGAGACTTTTTGGGAGCCTAGCCGCGTATGGGACCCCGAAAACCAAGCACCGCCTTCAGGCTTTCTAAGGGCGTAAATTTTTCATTTCACTCTTCACTGCCTATCACAGTCTCTGAGGCCATGGAATGCCCAGGTGGCACAAAACCCCCCCAAATGACCCCATTTTGGAAAGTAGACACCCAAAGCTATTTGCTGAGCGGTACAGTGAGTATTTTGCAGACCTCACTTTTTGTCTTAAAGTTTTGAAAATTAAAAAAAGAAAAAAAAATTTTTTTTTTTGTCTTTCTTCATTTTCAAAAACAAATGAGAGCTGCAAAATACTCACCATGCCTCTCAGCAAATAGCTTGGGGTGTCTACTTTCCAAAATGGGATCATTTGGGGGGGGTTTTGTGCCACCTGGGCATTCCATGATCTCCGAAACTGTGATAGGCAGTGAAGAGTGAAATCAAAAATGTACACCCTTAGAAATCCTGAAGGCGGTGATTGGTTTTCGGGGTCCCGTACGCGGCTAGGCTCCTAAAAAGTCCCACACATGTGGTATCCCCGTACTCAAGAGAAGCAGCAGAATGTATTTTGGGGTGCAATTCCACATATGCCCATGACCTGTGTGAGCAATATATCATTTAGTGACAACTTTGTGCAAAAAAAAAAAAAATAAAAAAAAAAAATTGTCACTTTCCCGCAACTTGTGTCAAAATATAAAATATTCCATGGACTCAACATGCCTCTCAGAAAATAGCTTGGGGTGTCTACTTTCCAAAATGGGGTCATTTGGGGGGGGGTTGTGCCATCTGGGCATTTTATGGCCTTCAAAACTGTGATAGGTAGTGAGGAGTAAAATCAAAAATGTACGCCCTTAGAAATCCTGAAGGCAGTGATTGGTTTTCGGGGCCCCGTACGCGGCTAGGCTCCCAAAAAGTCCCACACATGTGGTATCCCCATACTCAGGAGAAGCAGCTAAATGTATTTTGGGGTGCAATTCCACATATGCCCATGGCCTGTGTGAGCAATATATCATTTAGTGACAACTTTTTGTAATATTTTTTTTTTTTTTTTTGTCATTATTCAATCACTTGGGACAAAAAAAAATGAATATTCAATGGGCTCAACATGCCTCTCAGCAATTTCCCTGGGGTGTCTACTTTCCAAAATGGGGTCATTTGTGGGGGTTTTGTACTGCCCTGCCATTTTAGCACCTCAAGAAACGACATAGGCAGTCATAAATTAAAGGCTGTGTAAATTCCAGAAAATGTACCCTAGTTTGTAGGCGCTATAACTTTTGCGCAAACCAATAAATATACACTTATTGACATTTTTTTTTACCAAAGACATGTGGCCAAATACATTTTGGCCTAAATGTATGACTAAAATTGAGTTTATTGGATTTTTTTTAGAACAAAAAGTAGAAAATATCATTTTTTTTCCAAATTTTCGGTCTTTTTCCGTGTATAGCGCAAAAAATAAAAACGGCAGAGGTGATCAAATACCATCAAAAGAAAGCTCTATTTGTGGGAAGAAAAGGACACAAATTTCCTTTGGGTACAGCATTGCATGACCGCGCAATTAGCAGTTAAAGCGACGCAGTGCCAAATTGGAAAAAGTGCTCTGGTCAGGAAGGGGGTAAATCCTTCCGGGGCTGAAGTGGTTAAACAATGTTTAAAAAGCCAAAAGGCTAATTACGATACAAAAATTACAAAGATTTCATAAAATACAATAACAGATCATGATAAGAATACCACTTTTCTCAACATGTAACTTTAACTTTACCTTTTTTGGTCCTTTCCTTATCAGCAAGGACCTTGTTAACCCTGATCGCCCATGCATTGTCTCTGCAAACTTTTCTGTGAAGCTTGAAGCTATAAGAAGGTAACTCATGGACCAGACCACTAAATATCTGTGATCTCCAGCTCTAAGTGTAACTCATTGAAAAAAAAAATTTTGAGTAAGGTTCATTTCTATATAGTAGTTAAACATCTCCCTATATGGAATATTAGACTTTATGTCTCTATACAGTGACTTGTAATTCCAAATATAGCTTATACTCTAACATACTCTCTCTTGACTAATTGAACAATTACGTACATTTACTTTATGTTGTATTCAAATGATTGATCCTCTGTTTTCTCTTTCTATGTAACTTCTAGTATAATAACAATGCCACATGCTAATTCTCCTGAAGAAGCTCCACTGAGCAAAACATGTTGAGAAAAGTGGTATTCTTATCATGATCTGTTATTGTATTTTATGAAATCTTTGTAATTTTTGTATCGTAATTAGCCTTTTGGCTTTTTTAACATTGTTTAAATAAAATTTCTCTTTTTTAACTAAAACTACAATTCTGGACAAATTCCTGAATATCATCAATACTATACACCTTTAAAGTCCCGAGGCTTATTGCCTCAAAGTCCATTTCGCTTTCTTAAATATGCTCCTCAACCTTCACAACAGAGTTAAATAAACTTTGCCTTTTCAAACCCAGCCATTACCTTGTAAACACAGTAGTCACACAATCACTGTGCTGCACTAAACCGGGGTAGATAGAACTGTGGGAGGGACTCAGTAGGTCCATCCCCTACAGGAGGGGGCAGATACAAGACCAGTCACCATGCACGAGGCGAGAGAGCAGAATTAACTGTTCTTTATTGCAGGAAGCTCCTGCACAAAAGGACAGATGGCCAGTTAATGACAAGGCATGTACAACCCCTGGCAAAAATTATGGAATCACCAGTCCCTGAGGATGTTCCTTAGTTGTTTATTGTTGTAGAAAAAAAGCAGATCACAGACATGGCCAAAAACTAAAGGCATTTCAAATGGCAACTTTCTGGCAAGAAATCAAGAAAAATAATTGTGGTGGCCAGTAACAGTTAGATTATAGAACAAGCACAGGGAATAAATTATGGAATCACTCAACTCTGGGGAAAAAAATTATGGAATCATGAAAAACAAACAAAATAACAGTCCAACACATCACTAGTACTTTGCTGCACCACCTCTGGCTTTTATAACTGCTTGCAGTCTCTGAGGCATTGACTTAATGAGTGATAAACAGTACTCTTCATCAATCTGGCTCCAGCCTTCTCTGATTGCTGTTGCCAAATCATCTTTGCATGTTGGAGCCTTGTCATGGACCATTTTCTTTAACTTCCACCACAGATTTTCAACTGGATTGAGATCCGGACTGTTTGCAGGCCATGACATTGACCTTATGTGTCTTTCTTCAAGGAATTTTTTCACAGTTTTTGCTCTATGGCAAGATGCATTATCATCTTGATAAATGATTTCATCATCCCCAAACATCCTTTCAATAGATGGGATAAGAAAAGTGTCCAAAATTTCAATGTAAACCTGTGCATTTATTGAAGATTTAATGACAGCCATCTCCCCAGTGCCTTTACCTGACATGCAGCCCCATATCATAATTGACTGTGGAAATTTGCATGTTTTCTTCAGACAGTCGTCTGCATAAATTTCATTGGAACGGCACCAAACAAAAGTTCCAGCATCATCACCTTGCCCAATGCAGATTCGAGATTCATCACTGAATATGACTTTCCTCCAATCATCCACAGTCCACAATTGCCTTTCCTTAGCCCATTGTAACCTTGTTTTTTTGTGTTTAGGTGTTAGAGATGGCTTTCTTTTAGCTTTTCTGTACGTAAATCCCATTTCCTTTAGGCGGTTTCTTACAGTTCGGTCACAGATGTTGACTCCAGTTTCCTCCCATTTGTTCCTCGTTTGTTTTGTTGTACATTTTCTGTTTTCAAGGCATATTGCTTTAAGTTTTCTGTCTTGACGCTTTGATGTTTTCCTTGGTCTACCAGTATGCTTACCTTTAACCACCTTCCCATGTTGTTTGTATTTGGTCCATGTTTTAGACACAGCCGACTGTGAACAACCAATATCTTGTCCAACACTGCGTGATGATTTACCCTCTTTAAGGAGTTTGATAATCCTCTCCTTTTTATCAATTGACATCTCTGGTGTTGGAGCCATGCTTCATGTCAGTCCACTTGTTGCACTAGCTCTCCAAGGTGTGATCACTCCTTTTTACCTACATACTAACAAGCAGATTTAATCTGATGCAGGTGTTAGTGTTTGTAATGAAAATTTACAGGGTGATTCCATAATTTTTTCCTCAGAATTGAGTGATTCCATAATTTATTCCCTGTGCTTGTTCTATAAATCTGTTACTGGCCACCACAATTATTTTTCTTGATTTCTTTTAGTGTTTCTTAAAGCCAGAAAGTTGCCATTTGAAATGCCTTTAGTTTTTGGCCATGTCTGTGATCTGCTTATTTTCTACCACAATAAACAACTGAAGGAACATCCTCAGGGACTGGTGATTCCATAATTTTTGCCAGGGGTTAACATGGGCGGCTGGGGTAGATGGTAAAAAAAAAACAGGTGGTCAAGACTCCGTTTTATCGCCCACCTAAACTGTGCATTTGTAATTGGAGGGAGTAGCACATATTGGTGAAGGTCTGCATTATGCTCGTACAGATGTGTTTCTAATGACCCACTAGGAAAACTTCCAAATGTAAACAATTCAAAAGGACTTTTTCCATTTTACCAAAGTCTTGTGTAAGAATTGAAAACCATACAAAAAAAAAAGAGGACATAGTATTATAGATTCATAACAACTCAGTGTTCTGAACAAAACTAAGATGTGGTAACAACTTGAACTGGGTCATTTGTAGAGAAACTACAGGTCTTGTTCCTCTAAGCAAGAAGAAATGTCAAATCTCTCCTCAGAGCCGCAAAAAATACTCACTTCCTTATGCTCCTTTCTGCATTTCAGTGCAGTCACTATGTCCTGATAGGGCTGAGTGGGAATAGTCACAGTTTTAATCACTTTAGGAGGTGGAGCAGGTGCCTTAAAAACACCATCATCCTTGGGACATGGCGCCTCCAATGGCTTTGCCTATAGAAAGTAAACATTAAAATTTAGCACAATTTAATATGCAATAAAATAAGTTATGACATTTAAAGTCAACTAATCAGAAAAACAAAGACAAAACAAAAGATGTCACCAAATGTAACAAGTTATTAAGAGTAAACAATTTTGCTACTACATTTAAATCATTTTTAGACCAATTCTTTTAAATCTCTATCACCCTGTACTGCTGTATGCTATAATTTTAACAGATTCTTTATACAGAGCTTGACAAATCCTAGTCATCGGGCCACCATGGTAATTTAACAATGCTGTCTGGTGACCTGGTCACTGAAGTCTCCCTGAATGAAATTTCTTCACTCAAAAGCCGATTATCAAAACCACAAATGCTGTGTGTGTGTGTGCGTGTAGCCGGCCATAGACTAAAACCCCCAGACTGGTGAAGACTGGCCATAGACTAAAACCCCCAGACTGGTGAAGTGGCTTTTCGGTGTCTGACAGTGGGAAATTGCAGCAGTCTGGTACAGCGGGACCAGGTGGTATGGGTTCCAGTCTAAGGTCACCTTACAAATTTTCTGTAAAGGTGAACTTACACTTTAATATGGTAGCCAAAAGATACAAATCTGGTGCCCCCCACACACACCATAGACAAACATCTATGCAAACCCCTCCGGCAGAACGGCCCATTCTCCAAAAATCAGCAGTTATCAGCAAGAATTATGCACACTTCTTCCCAGTGCAGGATGGCCGATGCTGCTGAGTAGTGTGGGCAAAGAATTCCCCTTTTAAAACACTGCTACAGCCTGAATATCACCTCATAGGGGAAAAACAATTGTCCCGATGCCATCCTGTGCCCTAAAACACCAAACACATAGGAACATGCAACAGGCCCTTCAGGGGTTCAATTGCCCAACCAGGAGGGATCACTAACCTGGACCCCTAAACCTGCCAGCAAGACCACTGGGTACATTGTATATCTGAGGTCACTGTCCACAGGATCCAGCCAAATGTAGACATTACAGGCCATCACTGCTCTAGTATGCTGGGGTCTGGGTACAATTGCTCTTGGCCAGATGGTCACAGTGATGGTATAATTTAGTTAGTATGTAAAGAAAAAAAAAAGCCAATTTATTCTTAAATATCTATATCCAGTGGTAAATATAAATAACTATATGGTTAGGGAGCAAAATCTCTAATCCATGCTGAGAAGAACAGACAGAAGAGATATAATGTATATATTAGAGGTTGAATCTGATAAATATCATCAGATCAAAATTGTTTATTTAAAGAAGAAAAAAAATTAAAGACTTTTGACGAATTTCAAACAGAACTGTAATATATTATGTATGACAGACTCCCTTGTCATAGGCAGGTGGATAAAAGCTCCCTGCCCCTGCTGTCACTCATGCTGGCCATACAAAAACAATGTCTTCCTTCAAAAAAAATGTTCAATTTAAGATTGTTTGTTCAGGGGGCGTGGCAAGCATGTGAGGAGAGCAGACATGTCCTGCTGGAGCTCTGATCCTGGCTCAGAATTCCAGCGCTACGGCACCATCCATTCTGATCCCCGGACCCAGGTATTGTCCCACGGGCTCCTCAAGACCCTCCTCCACATCAGGGTGCACTTCGGATGGGTCCCCCACAGACCCACTACACACAATCCGGACCAAAGGCTCATCGTCCCTCTCCACCGGTGGCCATCTTGCCCACGAGGCAGCCTGCTGCTGTGATGGCTGCGTGCACTCAAACAGTAACAGACAGGAGCGGCTGAGTCCCACACAGGAGCGGAGATTCTAGCAGCCATAAATGCCTGCACGGAATCCCTGACAGCCAAGATCGACTTCCTGACTGTGGGTGTCGGTCTCATACATCAGGACATGGATAAATTCCGGACCTGGATCGCAGAGGTGGCAGACAGGGTCTCCATGGTGGAGGACATGGTCCGATCAGATTCCAGGGAGGTGAGGGCCCTGCAGTTCCAGGAGGGTGCTATAGACACAGAGAACCGCCTTAGGCGAAATAACATTCGCATTCTGGGGTTACCTGAGAGAGCAGAGGGAGTTAGACCAGCTGAATTTACTGAACAGTTGTTGTCCACCCTGTTTAACCTGGATAACATGCCTCCCACATTTGTAGTGGAAAGAGCCCACAGGGTCCCACTGCTCCCTCCA
Organism: Aquarana catesbeiana; assembly: GCF_042186555.1. NCBI lineage: Eukaryota > Metazoa > Chordata > Amphibia > Anura > Ranidae > Aquarana > Aquarana catesbeiana. Next base: position 189,794,504 of record NC_133331.1, read on the forward strand.
AGAGCTGGTGCCCCTGCATGTCCCTTCCTGCTGCAAGAAAAGCCATCACACTTAACTGGAAGAAATCAGCCCTGCCCACAAGCATAATCTGGAAACAGTGAATAAGAACCTACCACTCTACAAAGACACATACTTCAACAAAGGATGTCCCAAAAAATACCAGAAAGTGTGGTCTAAATGGGTAAACTGGGTGCGGAACCGTCCACAGCATAATATAAACCTTCATAGGAGAATGTGTGATGGTTCTTTCTGAAATATACTCTTCATCACATAAGCCTCCCAGCTATCTAGGGGTATGAGCAGACTGACCTATCTCAAATATATGTGTTTCGTTTCATTTCTACCAAGTGTCGGGATTTATATGTGAGCAGCCATGACAATACCTCCATTAACACATAGTCCATTTCACCAAGGTTTCCACACAGTCTTTACTCAAAAGGTGACATACACTTTATCATAGTTGATTTAATTCTGACATAACCGTATACGACCCATGCGTGGGCCACCTTTTTAACCTTTGTTTGTTATTTGTTGTATGTGATTATAACACCAATAATAAGATTCATTAAAAAAAAAAAAAAAAAAAGGATTGATTGTTCGGAAAAAAAAAAATGGCATAAATCAAGTATTTTGTAGACGCTATAACTTTTGTACAAACCAATCAATATACGCTTATTTTGTTTTTTTTTACCACAAATATACAGAAGAATACATATTGGCCTAAACTGATGAAGAAATTTGTTTTCCATTTTTCTATTGGATACGTATTATAGCAAAAAGTAAAAAATAGTTTAATTTTTCAAAACCGTCACTTTTTTGTTTATAGCGCAAAAAAGAAGAACCGGAGAGGTGATTTGTGGGGAAAAAAACACCAATTTAATTTGGGTACAGCGTCGCATGACCGCGCAATTGTCAGTTAAAGTAACGTAGTACTGTATCGCAAAAAATGGCCTGGTCACTAAGGGGGTAAATCCTTCCGGAGCTGAAGTGGTTAAGTGATTTCTTTTTTTTTTTTAAAAACAAACATGTTATACTTACCTGCTCTGTGTAATGGTTTTGCACAAAGCAGCCCTGATTCTCCTCTTCTGGGGTCCCCAACCAATGCTTCTGGCTCCTGCCTTCAGAGTGCCCCAATAGCAAGCTGCAAAGTATAGTATAGAGCGCCCCTATAGCAAGGTAAAACTTCTGAGTTTAGAACCACTCGCTTTCTGCCCAGGACTACATGTCCCATGAGGCATTGCTCCTCAAACATTTACAAGTTCTCAGGCACTGACATGTATGGATGGCATACTGGACTTTGTGTGTGCTGCACACTTGCACAGTATTTCCTGATATATAAACAAATAATGCATTCTGTATGCATGCCAACTAATCGGCTGGCCGATTAATCGATTATGAAAATAGTTGACAATTATTTACATAATCGATTCGTTGTTTCAGCCCTATACCCCATACTCATTCACATTGGGGGGGCAGGATCTGGGGACCCCTTTTCTTAAAGGAGGCTTTAAGGATTCCGATAAGCCTCCTGCCCAAAGACCCTTACAGCCCAGGGTTGTGGGGGAGAGACCCTTGTCCCCACCAACCTCACGCTATTTTTGTTTTCTAAATTTGGCATGGAAATCCATACCAGCCCAAGTCGCACCCATCTCAAGTCAGATCCCTTTCAGGCGCATGGAAGTCAGAATGATCTTGGACTGAATTTGCAGGCCAAAGATGTGCTGGAGCAGTGTAAACACGGCCTAATGCCTGGTACTCACGATGAGATTATCAGACGAATGATCTTTTTCTTTTTTTTTTTGCATGCTAATCTCATATTGAACATGAAGAGGTTACTAAAATGACAAAAATTCTCGTACGATAGAATAAAAACTCGGAAGTGATGTATTGTATTATACTTGTAATGCATTTTCAGAAAAAACTGTACTAATTAAACGAAAATCGTATCTTATGAGGGAAATCGTGTTTGTCCCTTCATATAATATCGGATGAACTGCCGTGATCAATTCTTGAAAGCTGTGCACCAACGTTCAGATTATCCCTTTGTAGGAGGATTTGTTTCATCTCTGTGTATCATCTGAGGCTGTTCACTTCACTGGGTATATGTGAGGGTTTACAAAGGTTTTGAAACCTAGAAGCTGATTGGTTACAATGCAGAGCTGCACCAAATTCTGTGCGCACCGTGTTTGTCCCTTCATATAATATCGGATGAACTGCCGTGATCAATTCTTGAAAGCTGTGCACCAACGTTCAGATTATCCCTTTGTAGGAGGATTTGTTTCATCTCTGTGTATCATCTGAGGCTGTTCACTTCACTGGGTATATGTGAGGGTTTACAAAGGTTTTGAAACCTAGAAGCTGATTGGTTACAATGCAGAGCTGCACCAAATTCTGTGCGCACCAGTTTTAGTAAACCTCCCATAAAGTGTGTTACTGGCTGGATCACTAGGTGTGATAAAGGCAAAAAAATACCATGTAAGCATGCTGCCTAACTGAAAATGTATTTCTGTGGCTTCAATTAGGATTACATTTCCCTTTGAGCATTGTAAGCTGGTACTATAATTCTACTGTTTTAGTAAAGCTCAAATAAGAGTGTGAAATACTGGAAGGCAAAACTTGACAGAGGCAGCCAAAAAGCATAGGTTCTCATCAACACTTTTGCATTCTCTGGAATAAAGCTCTGCAAAAAAAGAAATAAAAAAACTGCTTCACTAGTCAAGCAGAGGGGTTCGTGTCTGGCTCAATGTTATGAGCTCATAGGCTGCCAAGTGGTTTTAGGTCTTTTAACAAGGGTAAGTATATGGACGACAAAATGAGTCAGTGTCGGATCAAATGCTAGCAGAGCACAGAGGGTTTTGTGCACATCAGTTTAGGAATTTTGTGTGGGACTTGGTGTCACCCTTATTCGGAAAGGGGTACCACTTGTACGTGGACAATTATTACACGAGCGTGCCACTTTTTAGTCACCTTTTTGATCATCAGATTGGAGCATGTGGCACCGTGCGACCTAATCGCCGGGGCTTTCCCCAGCGGCTTGTAGATTCCAGTCTTAGGCTGGGGGAGAGAGCCTGCTTGCAGTGTAATAATTTGCTCACTATGAAGTGGAGAGATAATAAGAATGTTTTCGTTCTTACCTCCCTTCATGCAGACACGACAGTCCAAATTCCTACGGAGACTGGTGTTGTGGAGAAACCCCTCTGTGTCCACGAATATAACCTTATCATGGGAGGAGTAGACCTCAACGACCAGTTGTTGGCGCCCTACATAGTTGCCAGGCCAGACGATGGTACAAAAAAAGTGTCTGTATACTTATTTCAATTGGCTTTGCTAAATGCTCATGTGCTATACAGAGCTTCAGGACGGACTGGATCCTTCCTTAAATTCCAGGAAGAGATCGTCAGAGCCCTTCTGTTTCCAGGCGGTGCTCCACCTCACCTTCCCCAACCAAATGCAGTAAGCCGGCTGCATGAGAGGCATTTTTCTTATGTCCTCCTGAGTACCCCTACCCAACAAGCCCCCCAAAGAAGATGTCGTGCCTGCAGCAAGCGCGGATATAGGCGTGACACCCGCTATTATTGTCCCTCCTGTCCTGACAATCCTGGTCTTTGCATTGGTGAATGTTTTGAACGCTACCGTACACTAGTTGAGTTTTAGCGTAGGGTACAGCACTGCACAGACTAGGCACACTTTCACAGGGTCTCCCAAGATGCCATCGCATTTTGAGAGACCCGAACCTGGTACCAGTAACAAAAGTTACAGTTACAAAAAAAGTGTAAAAAAAAAAAAACAAAAAAATATATAAAATAAAAAAAACAAAAATAGTTGTCGTTTTATTGTTCTCTCTCTATTGTTCTGCTCTTTTTTACTGTATTCTATTCTGCAATGTTTTATTGTTATTATGTTTTATCATGTTTGCTTTTCAGATATGCAATTTTTTTATTCATCTTGACAGCAATAGCGTTTGCTCCCACGATACATAAAGCCGTGACTCCAGCGCTGTCGGAGGTGATTTCACCACCACAGTTACATACTTCAGCATATATGCCGAAGCGTGGGGGCAGCAGTGGGTGGAGGAGCGATTTCCTACCTTTTGGGGCGGATGCCCCCATGCTTCGGCATATATAAACGGTGCATATATGCCCATCATTAGAACTGGGTGGATGAAAGGAGGTATTCTAATGGTGGGCATACCCACCGATCAATCTCTTTTTTTTGTTCAGCCCACAGGCTGCATGAAAAAAAAGTTTACCATATATGCCCAACAAGCATCAGCAATGCACTGGTATGTTGCTGGACTTTGAGTGGTTATACCAGAATGATGCCTGCAGATTTAGGTATCATCTTGGTATCATTCTTTTCAGCCAGTGGTCGGCTTTCATGTAAAAGCAATCCCAGCAGCTAATTAGCCTCTAGACTGCTTTACAACCAGTGGGAGGGAATGCCGCCCCCCTCCCCCCCCCATCTTCCATGTTTTTCTCTGGCTCTCCTGTCCCAACAGGGAACCTGAGAATGCAGTCGTTGATTCGGTCAGCTGACCATAGAGCTGATCAGAGACCAGAATGGCTCCAATCATCTCTATGGCCTAAGAAACCTGAAGCTACGAGCATTTTATGACTTAGATTTCGCCGGAAGTAAACAGCGCCATTGGGAAAGCTTTTTATCACACCTATCTTGGTGTGGTCAGATGCTTTGAGGGCAGAGGAGAGATCTAGGGTCTAATAGACCCCAATTTTTTCAAAAAAAGAGTACCTGTCACTACCTATTGCTATCATATGGGATATTTACATTCCCTGAGATAACAATAAAAATGCTTTAAAAAAAAAAACAAAAAAAAAAAACACCCTTGTCCCCCTTGCTCTCGCGCAAAGGCGAACGCAAGCGTCGGTCTGGCTTCAAATGTAAACAGCAAATGCACCATGCATGTGAGGTATCACCGCGAAGGTCAGATCGAGGGCAGTAATTTTAGCAGTAAGCCTCCTATGTAAATCTAAAGTGGTAACCTGTAAAAGCTTTTAAAGTCTTTTAAAAATGTATTTAGTTTGTCGCCACTGCACGTTTGTGCGCAATTTTAAAGCATGTCATGTTTGGTATCCATACACTCGGCCTAAGATCATCTTTTTTATTCCATCAAACATTTGGGAAATATAGTGTGTTTTACTGCATTAAAATTTAAAAAAGTGTTTTTTTTTCCCAAAAAAATGCGTTTGAAAATCGCTGCGCAAATTCTGTGTGAAAAAAAAATGAAACACCCACCTTTTTAATTTGTAGGGCCTTTGCTTTCAAAAAATATATATGTTTGGGGGTTCAAAGTAATTTTCTTGCAAAAAAAAATAATTTTTTCCTGTAAACAAAGTGTCAGAAAGGGCTTTGCCTTCAAGTGGTTAGAAGAGTGGGTGATGTGTGACATAAGCTTCTAAATGTTGTGCATAAAATGCCAGGACAGTTCAAACCCCCCCAAATGACCCCATTTTGGAAAGTAGACACCCCAAGCTATTTGCTGAGAGGCATGTCGAGTCTGTGGAATATTTTATATTGTGACACAAGTTGCGGGAAAAAGACACTTTTTTTTTTTTTGCCACAAAGTTGTCACTAAATGATATATTGCTCAAACATGCCATGGGAATATGTGAAATTACACCCCAAAATACATTCTGTTGCTTCTCCTGAGTTCGGGGATACCACATGTGAGACTTTTTGGGAGCCTAGCCGCGTACGGGATCCCAAAAACCAAGCACCGCCTTCAGGCTTTCTAAGGGTGTAAATTTTTGATTTCACTCTTCACTGCCTATAACAGTTTCGGAGGCCATGGCACAAAACCCCGCCAAATGACCCCATTTTGGAAAGTAGACACCCCAAGCTTTTTGCTGAGAGGTATCGTGAGTATTTTGCAGACCTCCCTTTTTGTCACAAAGTTTTGAAAATGGAAAAAAGAAAAAAAAATACATTTTCCTTGTCTTTTTTCATTTTCAAAAACAAATGAGCTGCAAAAGTACTCACAATGCCTCTCAGCAAATAGCTTGGGGTGTCTACTTTCCAAAATAGGGTAATTTTGGGGGGGGGGGGCTTGTGCTATCTTGGAATTTTATGGCCTTCGAAACTGTGATAGATAGTGAGGAGTGAAATCAAAAATTTACGCCCTTAGAAAGCCTGAAGGCGTTGATTGGTTTTCGGGGCCCCGTATGCAGCTAGGCTCCCAAAATATCACACACATGTGGTATTCCCGTACACAGGAGAAGCAGCAGAATGTATTTTGGGGTGTAATTCCACATATGCCCATGGCATGTTTGAGCAATATATCATTTAGTGACAACTTTGTGCAAAAAAAAAAAAAAGTTTGTCACTTTCCCGCAACTTGTGGCAAAATATGAAATATTCCATGGACTCAACATGCCTCTCAGCAAATAGCTTGGGGTGTCTACATTCCAAATGGGGTTATTTGGGGGGTTATGTGCCATCTTGGCATTTTATGGCCTTCAAAACTGTGATAGGTAGTGAGGAGTGAAATCAAAAATTTACGCCCCTAGAAATCCTGAAGGCGGTGCTTGGTTTTCGGGGTCCCGTACGTGGCTAGACTCCCAAAAAGTCCCACACATGTGGTATCCCCATACTCAGGAGAAGCAGCTAAATGTATTTTGGGGTGCAATTCCACATATAACCATGGCATGTGTGAGCAATATATCATTTAGGGACATTTTGTAATTTTTTTTTTTTTTTTTAATCATTATTCAATCACTTGGATCAAAAAAATTTAATATTCAGTGGGCTCAACATGCCTCTCAGCAATTTTCTTGGGGTGTCTACTTTCCAAAATGGGGTCATTTGGGGGGGGGGGGTTGTACTGCCCTGCCATTTTAGCACCTCAAGAAATTAGATAGGCAGTCAAACTAAAAGCTGTGTAAATTCCAGAAAATGTACCCTAGTTTGTAGACGCTATAACTTTTGCGCAAACCAATAAATATACGCTTATTGACATTTTTTTTTACCAAAGACATGTGGCCGAATACATTTTGGCCTAAATGTATGACTAAAATTGAGTTTGTTGGATTTTTTTTATAACAAAAAGTAGAAAATATCATTATTTTTCAAATTTTTCGGTCTTTTTCTGTTTATAGCGCAAAAAATAAAAACCGCAGAGGCGATCAAATGCCATCAAAAGAAAGCTCTATTTGTGGGAAGAAAAGGACGCAAATTTTGTTTGGGTACAGCATTGCATGACCGCACAATTAGCAGTTAAAGCGACACAGTGCCAAATTGTAAAAAGTGCTCTGGTCAGGAAGGGGGTAAATCCTTCCGGGGCTGAAGTGGTTAAAGCCAAGTGCAAGAACTGCATACTTAAAGTGGTTGTAAACCCCCTGACCTATTTTTACATATAGGTAAGCCTATACTAACACTTACCTACATGTCATGAAAAGATCTCCTAAACGTGCGCCGTTTAGGAGATATTTGCTCTGTAGTGCGCCAATGTTATCGTCACATGCGCAGTGAAGTAACTGCCCTCCTATGCTGTTTCTTCTCCAGCATGTGCCATGACTAGCGGCTCCCGCACGCATGCGCAGGAGTGACGTCACACGGCTCCAGCCAGTCACAGAGCCGGAGTCAGCGGCCCCCAGAAGGAAGAGGGGTGAAGATGGATGCTTCCAGCAGCTGGGACATCATGGGCTTCGTTTGCAAGGTAAGTGGCACATAATGGGCTAGTATGCTATGCACACTAGCCCATTATGCTTTTACTTTGCAGGGGGGTAAATAGAGGAAGTAAAACCCATCAGGGTTTACTTCCTCTTTAACCACTTCCCGCCTGGCCTACAGCAGAATGACGGCTGGGCGGTGGTTAAGTTATCCTGACTGGGCATCATATGACATCCTTCAGGATAACAGCCGCCGCGCGCCCGTGGGGGCGCGCATCGCGGCGATTGGTGGTGCGGTCTGTCAGTCTGACACACCGCTACACCGATCCCAGTAAAGAGCCTCCAACGGAGGCTCTTTACTACGTGATCAGCCGTGTCCAATCACGGCTGATCACAGTGTAAACAGGAAGAGCCGGTGATCGGCTTTTCCTCACTCGCGTCTGACAGACGTGAGTAGAGGAGAGCCAGTCGGCGGCTCTCCTGACAGGGGGGCCTGCGCTGATTGTTGATCAGCGCAGCCCCCCCTCAGATGCCCACCCAGGACCACCATCATGCCGCCCAGGACCACCAGGGAAGGGGTCAAGATGTGGATGGGCAGGTATGTACTCCATGGCCATCCACATATGAAAAAATATGCACAATAGATTCCAATCAGTGCCCACTGACTGGCAACATTATGGTCCAGATAAAACAAGTGATGCCCAGCAATGCCACCCATCAGTGTCCATCAGTGCCACCTCTCAGTGCCCATCCATGCCCATCAGTGCCCACCTCTCAGTGCCCATCAGTGCCACCTCTCAGTGCCCATCAGTGCCACCTCTCAGTGCCCATCAGTGCCACCTCTCAGTGCCCTTCAGTGCCACCTCTCAGTGCCCTTCAGTGCCACCTCTCAGTGCCGCCCATGAGTGCCCATCAGTGCCGCCCATGAGTGCCCATCAGTGCCGCCCATGAGTGCAGCCATATCAGTGCAGCCATATCAGTGCCTGTCATTATTTACAAAAAAATTTAACAGAAACAAAGAAAAACTTTATTTTTTTCTAAATTTTTGGTCTTTTTTTATTTGTTGCACAAAAAGTAAAAATCGCAGAGGTGATCAAATACCACCAAAAGAAAGCTCTATTTGTGGGAACAAAATGATAAAAAATTTGTTTGGGTACAGTGTAGCATGACTGCGCAATTGTCATTCAAATTGCGACAGCGCTGAAAGCTGAAAATTGGCTTGGGCAGGAAGGTACGTAAGTGCCTGGTATTGAAGTGGTTAAGGATTCTTTATTACATTATGATTTGAATTATTATTCCAAAAATAAAATAAAAATAATGTTAAGTATAAAACTTTGTTGCAGTAAATTTCCTTATACAAGCATAGCACAAAAACTGTTGTATAATTATAGCATACTTTAGAAATCTATTTTTGTTTTATAAAAGAAAGCATACTTTAGCTTGTCGTTTTCTTGTAAAAAAATATTAACATTTATTTTCAGTTAACCTATCATTTGATAATGTTATTTATTAATCCCATGTGAGCATTTTCATCCTTCACCTCTGGACTCTGTTACACAGAGAAAGGTTTGTGAACATTAAGACTTAACTCTGGTTCAGTTTTTATTAGTGGATCACATTAGTCCTTATAGTGTCCATTTCTTAATTTTTACTGTGGACTTCACTCAGTTCCTTGGGTTATACTAATTCACTTCATTTGACCAAAGTAAGATATATGGACTTCTTTTATAACAGAGCAGTTTAATGCTATTCATTCGGTTATTCTCCATGTACACCATGGCCTGCATTTTACAACCCATTCATAAAATGTAAGCTGTGATGGAGTCTGTCAGAGTTCTCCCTGTTTAAGCTGGTAGTAAACTCTTTCAAAAAAATACAAAAAACAAATCCCCTCTGCAAGGCAAAGGCATAATGTGCTAGTATGCATTAACCCCTTCACGCTGACATAACACAAATATGCGGTCTTCGGCTTTAAAGCTGCACGCATTACCCCGGTACAGTTTTTTTTTTTTTTTTTTTAGAGGGGGCAGTCGGCTTTTTTGTAACAACCGATGCGGCCAATTAGGCGCTTGGCTGTTATTACAAGCAGCGGAAGGGAATGTTTCACATTAAACACGCAAGAAAAAAAAAAAAAATTAGGCTGTTTTTTTTTCTTGTTTTTTTAATTCATAAAAGTGTACTTCCCAAAAAAAATGTTATTTGAAAGGCCGCTGCACAAATACAGTGTGACATAAAATATTGCAATGATTGCCATTTTATTCTCCAGGGTCTCTGCTCAAAAAACATATGTTTAGGGTTATAAGTAATTTTCTAGCAAAAAAAATACAGATTTTAGCTTCTAAGCAACAAGTGCCAGAAAAAGGCTTAGGCAATTAAGGGGTTAAAACAAAGCCCTCCAGCGGCATGCTGTCACCACTGCAGAGGCCTCCATCTTCACCAGGCCTTGCTTCCAGGTTCCCAGGCTGTGGCCGCTTGATTGACCAAGCCGCGATGACGTCACTTACACGCATGCTAGCGGGCCTTATGGCAGCAGCACAGAGCTCTGAAGTTACGGCACGGTAGACTGTTCCTTCAGAACGCATGCACAGTGACGTCTCCGGCTGCTGCTCTCTAGAATATCTCCTAAACGGTGCATGTTTAGCAGATATTCATTTTACCTACCAGGTAAGCTTTATTATAATCTTACCTGTAGGTAAAAGTAAACAATGAGAGTTTACTACCTCTTTAACACATTAGAGAGGGATAGTTGTTTTAGGATTAAGAGACAGCAACTGGTTATGTGACTTTGACAGGTCAAGTGACCTCTTCCCAGCAACCCCCCCCCCCTTTCTCACTCAGCCAGCTTCAGATTCTAAAAGCCAGAGGAGCACAATTCACACTTGTAAAGCACCACTGTGCTTTATAAATGTGCTTTTGTTTTCCTTTATAAGTGGATCGTATAGTTTCAGACACAATCTGCCAGACCACAAATATTTACCAACAGCTGTGCAATGTGGGGCTTCACCTCAGTGCTTAATATTTTACTAGATTTACTAGATGATTTCATAGGCCCTCGCATAGGCAAGATAATGGAGAATTCACTGATGTGATCAGCTTATTTAACAAAATCTGATTGTTAATATGGCCTCAAAACATAAACTAGGTAAAGCATTAAACATGAAATAAAAAAAGTAAGTTATTAAGCCCAAGAGCTGAGAAGGTGTTAAATATTTAAGGAGGATCTCCACCCCAGAAAAAAAAAAATTAAAGTCAGCAGCTCCAAATACTGTAGATGCTGATTTTCCAAAAAAAATTACATTTACCTGTCTACGGACCCAGCACTGTCCTCACCCAGGCTGGTTCTACGCCAATCTTCGGGTCCCCAGTGCTGGCATGTTTATTGTGGGAAGCCAGCTGTGCAAGTGCGAGTCATGCTGCACTTTATGAAAGGGGAGGGGGGGTTGTAAAGCTGAAAGTGAGTCTAAAGTAAGAAGGTTATTTTACTTTCATGCATTGCATGCATGAAGATAAAAAAAATACTTCTGTGCTCGGCTCCTCCCTCCCCAACACTTGCCTGAGCCTGATGCTGATCCAGCGCTGTACACAGGTCCCTACTGCTGGCAAATCCTCAGAGGGGCCGAGCCACACTGGAATTGGGTGGAGGAGCCAGGCCGGGGACCAGAAAAGAGGACGACGACTGGGGCTGCTCTGGGTAAAATCATTACACAGAGCTGGTTAAGCATGACATGTTTGTTCTAAAAAATATAATATGTACAGGGCTCAAAATTTAAAGTCCTAAGCTACTAGCCAGGTCTCAGGGGGTTACTCGCCACCAGTTGCCCCACCCAACCCTTACCTGCCCCTAATCACGCCATCATAAATTATCTTATGAAACGACACTTAAATGTTTTATGCAGAAGTTACAAAAAAGCGGATTTTTAAAACAGCTTACCTGTAAAATCCTTTTCTTGGAGTACATCACGGGACACAGAGCACCATAATAATGACTATGTGGGTTATACGCTTACCTTTAGGTGATTGGACACTGGCAACCAATAGTAAGAAGGTTTCTCCCATATAACCCCTCCTATACGGGAAGTATCTCAGTTTTGTAGCAAGCAATGACGATCCCAGAAAGAGGGGAGAGGCCTCTGTGTCCCGTGATGTACTCCAAGAAAAGGGTTTTACAGGTAAGCTGTTTTAAAAATCCGCTTTTCTTTATCGTACATCACGGGACACAGAGCACCATAATAATGACTATGTGGGATGTCCTAAAGCAATGCACCTGAGGGGGGGGGGGGACACACAATATCCCTAAGCCCCAACGGGCCTGAGACTATAAAGCTGCCTGCAACACACTGTGACCAAAAACAGTCTCCTTTTGAGATCTCACATCCACCTGGTAAAACCCGGTGAACGTATGAACTGAAGACCAAGAGGCCGCTTTGCAAACCTGAGCCATAGACACCTGCTGGCGTACTGCCCATGATGCACTAATCCCTCTAGTGGAGTGTGCTTTTAAATCCCAAGGTGGAACCTTGCACTTTAATCCATACGCCTGGATAATAGTCTGGCGAATCCACCTGGATATAGTTGAACTTGTTGCCGGCTGTCCTTTTTTAGGACCCTCTGGCAAGACAAAAAAACAGTCAGTCTTTTGAAAGGGAGCTGATATTTTCAAGTAAACTTTGATCACCCTCACCACATCCAGTGAGTGAAGCGGCTTTTCCTCCCTAGTCTTAGGGTTTGGAAAAAAGGAAGGTAAAATGATATCCTGATTCAAATGAAATTTGGAAACCACCTTCGGTAGAAAATCCGGACGAGGGCGCATGACCACTCTATCTGGGTGAAGAATCAAAAAAGGTTCCTTGCAAGAAAGGGCGGCCAATTCTGACTCCCTTCTAGCCGATGTTATAGCCACCAAGAAAACCAATTTCCCGGTCAACAGGACAAAAGGAACATGCCTAATGGGTTCAAACGGTTGACTCTGTAAGGCTGACAGTACCAAATTTAGGTCCTAGGGACATAAAGGTGGTTTAACCGGCGGCCTCAGGTGTGTTACTCCCTTGACAAAGGTTCACACCAAAGAATGGGATGCAATTGGTCTTTGGAAAAAAAATGATAAGGCCGAAACCTGCCCTTTAATTGTCCCTAAAGCGAGCTGCAAGTCTACTCCTGCTTGGAGAAAGGCAAGAACTCTTCCAATCGTATACCTACGAGGGTTCCATCTCCTTTTATCACACCAAGAAATGTATGATTTCCAGACTCTAATAGATAGCTCTAGAAACTGACTTTCTAGCGTTTATCAAAGTAGACAAGACTGAACCCATAATACCACAGTCTTTCAATAGTCTGGTTTCAATAGCCAAGCCATCAAATTCAGCAACCCAAAAAGAAGGATGGAATATGGGTCCTTGAGACAACAGGTCTGGACGGCATGGAAGGACCAATGGGTCTCCTACTGCCAACTTCACAATCTCCGAGTACCAGGATCTGCGGGGCCACAAGGATCACCGGTTTTTGCTCCTCCTGTATTCTGCGTAATAAGTACAGCAGGATTTGGATCGGAGGGAAGGCATATATCAGAGAATACTGATCCCAAGGAACTACTAATGCGTCTATCCCGACAGCAAGCGGGTCCTTGATCCTGGAGACAAACCTGTCCAGCTTGGCATTGAATCTGGATGCCAGCAGATCCACATCTGGGGTCCCCCAGTATTGGCAGATCTGTAGAAAAACCTCGGGGTGCAGGGACCATTCCCCTGGCAACAATTTCTGGCGACTTAGGAAATCTGCCTGCCAATTGTTCCCCCCCCCCGGAAAAACACTGCCGAAAGGAACGGCACATTTTTCTGCCGAAGTCAATATATGGTTTATCTCTCTTTGGGCTGCCCGACTCCTGGTACCTGCCTCGTGGTTGATATATGCCACTACCGTGGAGTTGTCGGACTGGACTCTGACAGGAAGACCCCGCAATCTGGATGTCCAGAATCGCAGAGCCAGACGAGCTGCCCGAATCTCCAATATATTGATAGGCAGGGTCCTGTCTGGGACCATATTCCCTGAACAGACGCTTCCTCTAGGACTGCCCCCCAGCCGAGAAGGCTGGCGTCTGTGGTTACGACTTTCCAGGCTACCGGTGGGAAAGATTTCCCTCTTTTCAAATTGCTGGTTCTTAACCACCAAGAGGTTCCATAGAACCTGTGGAGATAGAACCATAGGCTGATCCAAGGTTCGAGCCGACTTGTCCCAGGCCTTTAGAATACTGCTCTGGAACACTCTGGAGTGGAACTGTGCACTGCGAATGGTGACACCATCTTGCCCAGTAACCTCATGCACAGCCGAATAGAAGGTGTTAGTTCTTTCTTCACCTTCTGGACAAGTTCCACTATGGAGGCGACCTTTAAGGGGGGAAGAAACACCTTTTCTTGGGCAGTGTCCAAGACCAGACCCAGATATACCAAGGCTTGGGTCGGACAAAGAGCTGACTTGTCCACATTTAGAATCCAACCTAGGCGATGAAAAACCTGTACTGTTCTTGACACGTTTTGAATGAGTATGGGGCGAGAGCAATCCCTTAGGAGAATATCGTCCAGATATCCTACTACAGAGACCTTTTGAGACCTTAGGGAAGCCAACACTGGGGCCAGAATCTTTGTGAAAACCCTAGGGGCCGTGGCCAGACCGAATCGTAGTGCCACGAATTGGAAATGACTGCCCTCTACAACGAAGCGTAGGAATATTTGATGTGGACCGAAGATCGGCACATGAAGGTACGCGTCCTTGATATCTATGGACGCTAAATAGTCTCCCTTTCTCAGGGATTTTATTATTGAACGAACCGACTCCATGTGGAAGGATCGGACGTCTACAAAGCGGTTGGGAGCCTTGAGGTCCAAAATGGGCCTTACTTCCCCATTTGGTTTCGGCACGGTGAATTGGTTTGAGTAAAACCCCTTGAATCTTTCCTCGTGCGGAACCTTTACAATTACCCCCTGCATCAGCAGATGCTGTAAAGCTAGGAATAGGCATCTTCTTTTCTCTGGATCCGACGGAACCCTTGAGCACAGAAACTGATTAGGGGGGATATCCCGGAAAGCTATTCTGTACCCGTAATTTACAGTGAAATGACCCATCTGTCTTGAACCAGTTCTTCCCAAGCCTCCCCAAACAGCCGAAGCCTGCCCCCAACCCGTGAGAGCGGGAGCGCCCCTTCACAAGGTAGACTTGGAGCTGGGCATGGGTGGCTTTTGGGTCCAGGGTTTCTTTTGACCCTGGGGTCTTTTAAAGCCAGACGGCTGAGGCCGTCGATACCGCTTAGGGGAAGAAGCACTAGGTCCTGGAGCATTGGGAATTTTATAAGAGGGTTGCTTCCCTTTCTTTTTAATAGGGAGTAGGGCACTCTTTCCTCCCGAGATCTTTTGGATATATTTATCCAGATCCTCGCCAAACAAGCGCTCTCCATGGAATGGAAAGGCTGCGAGTAGCCTTTTACATGGCATCTCAGCAGACCAGTTCTTTAGCCACAAGACTCTGCGCATATGGATTGACAGTAACGCAAAACGAGATATCTGTTGAATTGAGTAATTCACTGCGTCTACTGCAAAACATAGGGCATGAGGAATCTCCGACAATTCCTCGGCAGATTCCTCCTGGCAAGGTATGTTCTTTACCAACCTTTTAAAGCGATCCTTTAGGGATTGGCAAATCCCAATAGCTGCAACCGCTGGCTGAACTGCTGCACCAGCCACGAAAAGGAGGCTTTTAATAAGGACTCTAGCTTTTTATCAGCCGGATCCTTAAATACCTGGGCATTATCCACTGGACAGGTTAAACTTTTATTTACTGAAGATATGGCAGCGCCCACCAAAGGTATCCCCTATTTCTTCCTGAACTTCTCCTCCATAGGATATAAGACAGAAAACCTTTTTGGAGGTAAGTATATCCTGTCAGGGTGCTCCCAGTCCGCGTAAACCACCTGCTCCAGTAACGGATGCAAAGGGAACGCTTGGGAAATGTGCTGAGGTCGCAAAGATCCCAAAGCAGAACAGGAGAGTCCAGACTCCTGAACCGGGGGATAACTTAAACCTAATCCGTACCATCTCAATTAGAGATTGGATAAACAATTTTTGGGAATGGGAGGCTGAAATTGGCTCTTCAGAGCCAGAGTCCTCAGCCGAGGATTCTTCAGCCTCTCCTTCATTCCCAGTCTTTTATGACCACCTCTTCCAAATCCTCCGCCCATTCTGGTTTCAGACCACCTGGACCCATCTGGCTATAAGAGTCCTGGTGCTTTGTGACTCTCCACTTGGCCCAGGCTCAGGGGAGGGAGATCTATTACGCTTCCTCCCCCCCTGTGTTACAGAGGCAATCATGCCAGCTATTTTGCCCTCAAGGCCCGCTAAGGCAGATGCCAAATCATCCTTTGTAACATAAGCCGAGGCAGGTATATTGGTAGTGGCCACTATGCCTGACAAATGCAATGGCTCATCCAGGCCAGATGCCGCAGGTCTTTCAGGAGAAACTGAGGCTGCATCAGCATGGGGTTGGTCTCCTGTTTTTAGAGGAGGGACTCTTACCCCTGTGCTTGCCTTGTTCCCTATACCTCGTTTTCTGGAAGACATTGCTTACACACGAGGAAGAAAATGAGTACTCCCCACAAACTACAATCAGCCTTCAACCTGTCACCACTGTTTTCAAGACCTCCAGACTCACGTGCCCAAATATCGCTCTGTGTTGCCACGCGCACGCCAGGAGCTCCATCCCTATAGAGCGTTAGCCAGAGAGTGAACGCGCGCATCAGCGTGATCAGCGGCATGCCCACCGCATGCGCCGTCCTGACGTACGCGGCGCAACTGCGACGCGCACAACGACGGCGCGCACACACTCGCCAGTACTCAAATGCGCGCCAAAAACGGCCATCTGTAATCCCAGACACAGGCTTAAGGTTTACCAGCAGTTTCAAAGGGAAAAAAAAAAATTATATATATATATATATTTTTTTTTTCCCTTTGAAACTGCTGGTAAACCTTAAGCCTGTGTCTGGGATTACAGATGGCCCCAAGCAGCAGGGCCTGTCTTACCAGGCCCAATCTTCCCCCATCACGGCGGTTAGTGCCTCTAAGGACCTTCAGGGACCGGGTCCCCCATATTTTGGGGTCCACACCCCTGGACCTGTAAAGCACCCTTTCTGGTTTACCTTGGGCAAGACTGACCAGGAATACCAACTTAACAAGGGTCCAGCGCCTATATAGGACACATTACAAGCAACACCTCGTTCTTGAACCGAGGTTCGGGTACCATACACTTTAGCTTGGTTAAGCCATCCGAATGAATCCGCTTATAACGTCCTCAGTGGGACATTTTTAAAGAAATTTGAAGAGCTTCTACAGCCATGACCATCACCTTCAAGACACTGGCGAAAAAACGGAGGTACTTCTGGTATAGGAGGGGTTATATGGGAAGAACCGTCTAACTATTGGTTGCCAGTGTCCAATAACCTAAAGGTAAGCGTATAACCCACACAGTCATTATTATGGTGCTCTGTGTCCCGTTATGTATGATAAAGAAATACATTTTAACAACAACTTTATCAGTTCCCCTCAGCACAGCCTCACCAGTGCCCATCAATGCAGCGTGCCCTGTGCCCCCCATTGCAGCCTCACCGTGCCTCCCATCGCAGCCTCACCGTGCCTCCCATCGCAGCCTCACCGTGCCTCCCATCGCAGCCTCATCGTGCCCCCCATTGCAGCCTCACCGTGCCACCCCCCTTGCAGCCTCACCGTGCCACCCCCTTGCAGCCTCACCGTGCCCCCCATTGCAGCCTTACAGTGCCCCCCATTGCAGCCTTGCCAGGGCGGAGGAAGTGAGAGGGGTGGCTGGATCATGACTGGAGTCAGAGGAGAGCCGCGGGATCACCGAGCGGTAAAACACGCTGTAACAGTTTACATTAAAACTGTCTCAGATCTGCTCACGCTCACACAACCCCGCCTCCTCCAAACCCCACGCCTGTAATAGACAGAATGCATCCCAGCATTGGACCCGTGTTCTGTCTATTATAGGTGCAGGGTTAGGAGGAGGCGGGGCTGTGTGAGAGTGAGCAGAGCGGAGACAGTTTCAATGTAAGCTGTTACAGCGTGTTTTACCGCTCAGTGATCCCACGGCTCTCCTCTAACTCCATGCACTCTTCCACCGGGAGAATGGCTCCCGGTCAACCCCGCCCTCCGGCAGTGCTCGCCCCCCACTCCAGGCAATCCAGCTCCTCGCCAGCCCTCATTTTCCACTCGCAATTTGAGGGCTGCTATATATCTAAATAAATATATAAAACCTGTTTTGCCTTTACGATCACTTGAACTTTTCTTTTTGGGTCAAGTTCCACTTTATGTAAAAGTCGAAAAAGAAAGCCCGGTCATTTTTGGGAGTTACTTAAGCATATTGTGTTGCAGTATATACCTTTCTATGTGGTAATTCATATAGGCAATGTTATAAAAGTACTTACTGGTGCAGACTGAGCTTTTAGAACTGGTAAAGCTGGGAGCTCAGACTCTGGCTGGTTCCAGTGTCTTGCGTTATAGACAGCTTTTGTTGGAGACTGAAAGAAATTTAAAATATGAAAAAATTTTAAACATAAGATTTAAAGTTACTAATATAAACAATTTAATATACTAATATAACATATTTAAATTACCAGCATAACAATTTAGTAATTCAGGACTAGCTACACTAGCACTAAGCATTTTTGATTGCAGTCAATTGAAAGACATTTCCTGGGCTTCTAAAAATGCCTCCTCCTGAAGTAATACATAATGGAAAAGTGAGGGAAGAAAAGCTTGAAAAAAAAGCTCCCACCAAAGTTTCAACACTGAGTGACTTTATCACAGAGACTGGGTGGTTTGAATGCACATACTTTTTGAGAGCACAAGATAAAGTAGAACTTCACCTGAAAAGGGAAGTTGCGTTCATCATTCTCCTCTCGCTATTGTGAAAGTTTTTTTTTTTGTCGGGGAGTGGATATTTCTGACAGGTACCCGCTACTATTCTGCTTGCCTAAATGAGTAAAGTCGAAGTATAATCTTGTTTGTGTGGATTAAGAAATGTGTTAAGTTCAGCCCGCTGGCTAACTGAACCATGTATGGCCAAGCTTTAGATTCTGTCACCCATATTCAACTCAGAATAAGCCCACCAATATTGTGCATTTACTTGAATTGCTAGAGCATGAGAGTGAGAATCTCTCCCAATTAGGGCTTACCATCGATAATACTACAACTACTACTAAATACATCAACCACAGTAAACCATGAATATTCAGGAGGAAAAAAATAAAAAATAAAGGAGTGAAAATTTGCTGTACAAAAAACTAAAAAAATACAGACAAGTCTCTACGCAGATTAAAATAAAAAAAAAAACAAAAAAAAACAAAATCAGTACAAACAATAAGGATGTCTATATACAGCTAACAAGAGTATTAGGAGGAGAGAGATTTTACCCGTTTGGGTCCACTGAATATCTTTCGAGCTGCATCTCTGCTTTTATCTCCTGGTCTACTTGCAGGCTTTTTGAAGACTTCAGGCATAGCATACAGATCGTCTTCAGACTCTAGAGTATTTCAAAACACAAAGTTCATAATACAAATGCAAAGGAAAAAAAAAAGTACATAGAAGGCATTAAGACACATAACATATCTATGGAATAGAGCAAAACTAAAATCGCCTGCTGTCGGAACACCCTGCCATTAGAACACACTGATCAGTATTGTCGGCTATAGCCGGTGGCACCGATTGTTCGGGAACAATCCAACAGGCTGGTTGTATACAAGCCCCCCCTCGATCCTCAATGTCCACGAGAGCCTTGGCTCTCAATCACATTCAGTGGGCCAATTAGGAAATGGAGTGGTTGGGGCCGAGCCACGGCTTTGTGTGTGAATGGACACCCAGAGCCGTGGCTCGGGAGTGCACCTGCTTGGGTGCCCCCACAACAAGCTTCTGGCTGTGGGGGGAACCCTGCAGGAGGGAGGGGCCAGGAACGGGGGCATGGTACCCAGGAAGAGGAGGATTCGGGCTGCTCTGTGCAAAACCATTACACAGAGCATGTAGGTATAACATTTTTTTTTTATATAAAATAAACACAAAAACAAGAGAAAATATTGTCTTACTCATGGTCCAATTCCCTTCTCCTCTCATACACACTAAGCATGTATCGCATACACATGGATAATCTTTGATACATTTTCATTTATATATTCGATTGTGCTATATTGATAATTATTTGAATACTATTGCTTGCATTTTTGACATGAGGGGGTCATTTCAGCATGGTCAGAGTTTTCTGTCACAGTATTATTTTATAGACTTGTCTTTTAGCGACTGCAGCTCATTGGTTTTCATTATTTATCATTTATTTGTTCATTTGTGTGTCCAGTTGGCACAGGTTCCTCATATCCTTTTTGATGCATGGCCACCTTAACTCAAAGATCACTAGCGAGTTGACCTTTAGAATGAACTTTAAAATTTGTCTCAACACGGTTTTTATTAGTATTCAAAGTCAAGAGAGTCCATTTATGTTTTTAAATGGAGGAAAACACAGCAACAAACAGAAAAGAGGGACCACTCCCTGCAAAAGAATATTTATAAAGTGGAACTCCAGGAAAAAAAATTCAAGTTATACTTAACGGTAACTTGTTTTCCAAGAGTCTTTCAGGACAGCACCTGAGTGGCTCCACCCAATTAGGAAACACCAACTCCATCAAAAAGGAGGCTTCTCCCCACAGCTCGTCAAATGTAGAGCATCTCCAGCCCCAGCTGGAACACATAATCAGAATATGGTTAGTCAAACAAACAAGAAAAGGGTGGGTCGTTTGCTGTCCTGAAAGACTCTTGGAAAACAAGTTACCAGTAAGTCCAACTTGAATTTGCCCTAAAAGTATTTCAGGACAGCACCTGAGAGGATAAATTGAGACTTACCAACTAAAGAGAGACACCAGCCTGCAGGACCTTTCTGTCAAATGCCTGATCACCGGCTGACAGAAGATCCAGTCTGTAATGACAAACGTTAGGTAAGTTGACCACGTAGCCGCCTTACAAATTTGATCTGGGGTGGCACCAGCTTTTTCTGCCCATGTAGTGACCACAGCTCTAGTAGTGTGCTCGTATTCCCAGTGGGGGAGACAAACCCATCTGGGAATAAGTTTCCGAAATAGCTGATTTTAGCCATCTAGCAATTGACCCCTTTGATGCTTGGTGGCCCTTTCTGTTGCCAGAAAAAAGAAGAGTCAGAAGACCTAAAGTCCCTTGTTACTTTCAAGTAATGTAATAAAATTCTTCTTACATCTAAGTTAGGGAATAAATTCTCCTATTTTCCAGAAGGATTTAAACAGAAAGTTGGGAGGATGATTGCCTGCGACCTGTTATAAACTGATGCTACTTTTGGCAAAAAACCCCAGCTCCATTTTAAGTACAATCCTGTCTGGGTAAATTAACAAAAAAGATTCCTTTACTGATAGAGCGTGTAGTTCACCGACTCTCGTTGTGGACGTAACCGCAACTAGGAATAGTTTTGAGTTAAATTCTGTAATGGTTCAAAAGGATCTTTTGTGAAGGCTTGCAAAACTACTGCCAGGTCCTATTCAGGACAATGTTTAGAAGGAGCTGGTCTGGACCTAGTAAGTGCCTTAAAGAATCTTGTAACCAAAGGAACTGAAGAAATTGGCCTTTCTAAGTATACTCCCAGGGCAGTCACTTGCACTTTAAGAGTACTAATTGCAAGACCTTAGTCCGCGCCATTTTGTAGAAATTCCAAAACCGACAATGTCTTCTACAGTTCGGTTTGACGAACGACACCAAAAGTTGTACTCTCCAAACTTTAGCGTAAATATCTCTAGTTACTTTCTTTCTACTGGCGAGTAAAGTGGCTACTAGAGGCTCTGACAATCCTTTGTTCCTTAACAGCTGCTCCTCAGATACCAGGCGGTGAGGCTTAGTCTGGCTATATCTGGGTGGTATACCGGGCCTTGAAGTAGTAAGTCCTGTCTGAGAGGAAGCTGTCAGAATAGTTTGACTGTCATTTGTAGAATGGAGGAATACCAGGCTCTTTACGGACAGAACGGAGTGATCAGAATTACTTACACTTTTTCCTTTTGTATTTTCCTTAATACCAGTGGAATTAGGTGAAAAGGGGGGAAACATAGCCCAGATGAAAGTTCCAGGGATGTGCTAAGGCATCTATCCCTAGTGAGCCGCTGTCTCAGTGCAGAGAAAATAACTGAGGGAGCTGAGAGTTTTCTTTTGATGCAAACAAGTCCACTTGTGGACGCCCCCACATCCTGGTGATCAATGAAAAATTCAGGAAGAAGAATGGGGCTTGAATCCAGAAATATTTTCATCTGCTCAAGAAGTCTGCTACTTTGTTTAGCATGCCTTTGAGATGCACTGCTATCGGGGAGAGTAAATAATTCTCTGCCCACTCCAGGATTTCCTTTAACAGCAATAGAAGAGCCTTGCTCCTTGTGAACCCCTGTTTGTTCAGGTATGCCATGGTAGTGCCATTGTCCAATAGAATCTGCACATGGGACCCTTGGAGATTTGGAGAGAAGCTTTTAACTCCCTCCAGTTTGCAGACCTTCCTGCTTCGGATCGGGACCAAAATTTCCTGTTCTATACTTTGATCCCAATGGGCCCCCAACCCCAAATGTTGGAGTCTGTTGTGACTCTTTTTTCAGTAGGGAAAGACCATAGTAAGCGCTTTGACAAAACTGACTTCTGCACCATCAAAGGGTCTTCTTGACCCTGGCGGGGAGCTTTACTTTTGTGTCCAAGGTTTCTGGGCTGTGATCCCAAACCTTTAAGAGAAAACTCTGGAGGGGCCTGAAATGGAGCCGCGCCCATTGAATGGCCAGCATTGTCAAAGTTAAGGTTCCCAGGGCTGACATAACCTGATTGATATCTCCTGGTTTGTTAGTAGCCTGGCTACTACACTCATAACTTTGTTTTTTTCTTCTGGAAGAAAAAAACCTTTGTTCTACAGAATCTATTTGATAACCTAGAAACTGAACTGGATTGAAATTTGATTTTTGAAGGTTCACAATCCAGCCCAAGGCTGCCAAATGACTGCGGGCCTTGGCCAGGTCTACCTGCAATTTTTCTCTGAAAGGAGCAAAGAGGTCGTCCAGATAAGGGATTACCGCAATTCCCAGCAGACGGAAAGGAGCGAGAGCTTCCGCCATTATTTTTGTGAAAATTTGTGGGGTGGATGAAAGACCAAAAGAGAGGGCCTTGAAATGTAGATGCAGCACCTGCTTCTCCATATTTATTTCCAGCCTTTAGAACTTTTGAGACTGAGAGGCGGCTATAGGCACATGCAGTTACGCATCTCTTAGATCGATTGATGCCATGAAGCATCCCTTGATTAAGAGATTTCTGATTGAAAAGACTAAGTGCATGCGGAATCTCCTGTATCGGACTGACCTGTTTAAAGGTTTTAAGTTGAGAACGAGACAAAAGCTTCCCGACGGTTTCTTTACCAGGAAAATACAGCAATAGAAACCCAAATAAAACGGTCCTCTGGAGATACCTGAATAACAACTCCCTGTTGCATCAGATCCCCTAACGCAGTGGTCATCCACCATGTCCTCAGGGCCCACTAAGAGGCCAGGTTTTATGTATTACCTTGGGGAGATGCGGACCAGAATACTGCAAACATTGAGCGGCAAATGATGTCACCTGTGATGTATTTCAGTTATCTTGCAAACGTAGCCTGTTAGTGGGCCCTGAGGACAGGGTTGATGACCACTCACCTAACAGGTTCTTCATGGCTAGGGCCTTTGTTGTGTGCCTTGGCAGATTTGTTACAAAGTATCTTTCTGGAGAAAGATCCGAAAGCTCTATTTTGTATCCCTGGGCCAGCATGTCTAGAATAAATGGGTTTTTTGTCATGCTTGCCCAGTGAGGAAGGAATTTCTGAAGCCTTCCTCCCACTGGCAATGACGAGTCATTGCGATTTATTGGTTGGCGTACGAGGATGGGAAAGGACATTCCCACTGCCTTTGCCCCTTTGTGCCGACCTTCTCTTGGGGCTTATTGCCTTGTTCCTGAGTTTGAGGTCGAAAAAGTCGCTTGTTTGGCTGCTTTATCTTTTTAACAGGAAAAGATCTTTTTTATCAGCTGTCCTGTCTAAAACTGAATCTAGATCGGGACCAAATAAGAGATCTCCCATAAATGGGATTCCGCACAATTTACTTTTGGACACTGCATCTCCTGGCCATAGGGCTCTCCTGGCTGAATTAGTTAAGGCCGCGGATCTTGCTGACATCCTTATTGATTCTGCAGATGTGTCAGAAATGTAAGCCACAGCTGCTGCTAGGGTTGAAAAAGAATCAAGTATCTCTTGCTTGGGTAAATCTGCTATAATGTGGGCTTTTAGCCGATTTAGCCAGAACTCCATGCTTCTAGAAACGCAGGTAGTAGCCATAGCCAGTTTGAGATTGCCCATGATAGATTGCCAAGCCTTTTTAAGCTGTTGATCCTTTTGTCCATGGGATCTTTTAATATTTCCAAGTCTTCTAATACCAAATCGGTCGATCTGGAAACTTGGGAAAATGCTGTGTCCAATTTAGGAACTTTGTCTTCATTGAATGGAAAGCGTCTTTTATGCGCTCTTGGGAAAAAAGTTTTTTTCTCTGGATCCGCCCATTCCTTTTTGATGGCTTCAGAGATTACTGAATGCACGGGGAAAGTGCGACTTTTTGTTTCACTAAGCCCTGCGTACATTCGGTCATGTAGCAATAATTCTCTTTTCTTCACCTAAACCCAATGTTGCATAGACTGCTTTCAGACTATCTACTTGTTCTAAGGACAGTTTGCATCTTGAAGGTGCTTCTTCTGCTCCTTTCTCCTCTCTGTACTAAGAAGGGGAATGCTCCCCTTGGGTAGGAGGACCAGCTTCAGCCTCCACCGCTGGGATGAATTGAGCCCTGAGAGGATCCTGAGGTAGTTGGCTGACTCAGGAATGGTGTTGTAAGAGAGGAGCAAAAAGATTGGATAGTAGCCTCTAGCTCTTTAACTGAGGCAAGTAAATCACTGCATGCAGAAGAAGCTTCTTACTTAACTAAGGAGTCGATGCAAATTTGACAAAGTCTTCTTCCAACCCTCAGGTAACTTTGTTTTACATGAGGGACATCTCTTTTTGATAGTTGGATCAGAGTTTTTAGCCTGCCAAAAACGTCAAAAAAAAAAAAAGAACGAACACCAGAGCATCCCAGTGAGTAAATCTGTCTCCTAACAGGCTCACCATAGGTGCACAGGTAGTACAATAGCCAACTCTCTGTGCCCAGACAGGCCCCAGCCACCAGGGAGAAAAAAAAAATAGAAAGAGAGAGAGGCACCACAGTATATAGAGCAGACCCCCCATACCCTCCTACCTGGGACTTGCTGGTGCCTGTGCCACTAGACGCTGTCCCAGAGTCCATCGTGGTGCTGCATTTGTTGTGGCTTAGAACGCCGGTTCTGGAGTCCATCAGTGCCAATCCGGAACTAGAAAATAGGCACCAGGACTGCTCCTCCCCTCTCCCCTGCGCAATTTCCAGTGGAAATGACGCTGTGCCTGCTCCCCAGTGCTGCCCCTTGCCATGTACCTCACTTCCGGCCAGCCGAGTCTCTACTCTGCCACCAAAAAGAGGGTGGTGGCCTGTAGCACTGGACATGCTGGGGAATCCCACGAAAGGCTGCCGCCGCCTAGGAGCAGCCCCAGAAACAGCCAAGCTCTCTGAGCTGAAGAGGAAGAAGGAGCTCACTTACCAGCTACCCTTGGTGCAGCGTGGGAGGGGCGGACTCTGGAGGTTAAAAAAAAAAAAAAAAAAAAGGTATGGTGGGGTAGGCGGTCAGAGACCCTGACTCCCACTAGGTGTTCCCTTGCCAGAGGAAACAAAAACTGACGAGCTGTGGGGAGAAGCCTCCTTTTAAAATTTGGTGGAGTTGGTGTTTCCTAGTGAGTGGGGCCACTCTCCCAGGTGCTGTCATGAAAGATGTAGAGGGAAAAAATGTATATTAAATCGTACAGTACAGGAAACAAGCAAAGTTCTCATAGACCATGTGTTATAGACTCATACCTTCAGGTGACTGGCAAAGCTTTCGAGGATATTCCGCATCTTTATGGAACTCAGACCCTGAAAACCATTTCAGGGTATGCTCACTGACAGGCATAGCCTGGACTTTATATAGAGTCCAGTGTTGTGTTTAGGTATAGGTAAGGGTCACCCTGTAACCCATTCCAAAACTGTGGCTGTTTGGAATGGGTTCACTTCAGTGTACAGTCGTGGCCCAAATTTTTGAGAATGACACAAATATTACATTTTCAAAGCCTGTTGCCACATTTTCTAGGATGGCAATTTGCATAAACTCCAGAATGTTATGAAAAGTGATCAATTGAATTACAATTTACTGCAAAGTCCCTCCAATCCCATAAAAAACATTTCCATTGCATTTGTGATGGCGGCTTCAGGCCACCCAAGAAAGTCCAGCAAGTGCCAGGACCATCTTCTACAGTTGATTCAGCTGCAGGATAGGGGCGCCACCAGTGCAGGGCTTGCTAAGGAATGGTAGCAGGCAGGTGTGAGTACATCTGCACGCACAGTGAGGTGAAGACTTTTGGAGGATGGCCTGGTGTAAAGAAGAGCAGCAAAGAAGCCAATTCTCTCCAGGAAAAACATCAAGGCTTAGCGGGGCTGCTGCACACAGAAGGTTTTTTATCTTAAATGTATAGAACCACTTTAAGTCATTCCTTGAACATCCATAGTCTTAACAATTAGACAAAGATTTGAATATGTTGCCATTTCTGCACATTTTTTTTTACAGTACTGACAATGGAAAAGGCAGACAAAACAACTTATATGAAATAGTTTAATGTTATCACCAAGTGTGCTGGGGAGATAGCATTCAACGGAATCCTAAAAGTCATGCCCACTTAATTTGTGTCAAATGAAGTATGTCCAATTTTGTTTGTTTATTCAGCCATGTACAATGCCTTCCTGAGGCTATGGATAAATATTTTTTCCCAGGGTTCAACAGAACCTTATATGCCCACTAGGTTACCATTTGATGCACACAACTAAGATTACTAAGTGCATGAAAAATGCCTTTAAACTATAGGCATAAAAAGACTTGATTAAATAAAAAATTGAATGATGCATAAAAAAAAGAGGAATTTTGACTTGCCTGTAAATTCTTTATCTTTGCGCACTGCACAGGACTTGTATTAGACCATGGATTATATGCAGACTACCTTCAAGTGATTGGACACTGGCAAAATTCTTGCTAGGGCCGCGACTAGAGCGCACAATATAACTCCACCCACTAGGTGGGACTCCAGGTTTTATTTTAGCAAGCAATAAGGAGTGAATAGACACAGAGGGGAGGAGCCTGTGCCCTGTACTCCAAGATAAGGAACCTACAGATAAATCAAAATTCCTATTATATTAATCACATGGTACAGGACTTGCATTCACAGACCATGGGACATATTCAGGCAATAATCAGATGGGTGGGTAACAACATATCAAAAACATTGGTTGAACAAAAAAAAATGACCCAAAGGACAACCTGAAGCACTTTGTGGCCAAAGTTTGTATTAGCCTCAGATGAATGTATAAACATACACCTGGGAGAATGTGTGAACAGAGCACCGAGTGGTGGCCTTACAAATCCAGAAAGCCTGATGCTGAAAAGCCTAAGGAGATAACAGCCTGGTGGAATAAGCCCTGACAGTGAAAAGAGAAACCCTGTCTTTAAGGGTATAGGTCCTATAGAGAAGATGCATGATCCACCTAGAAATGGTGGAGTGGGGTGCAGGGCCACAGGCAGGACAAAAACTCAATCTTTAGAATAAAGCCTGTGCCTGCCAAGTAGGATCTGACAGCCAATTTCCTTGTCAGGTGTTGGTGCAGGACATAAGGGAAGGAAAAACAATGTCCTCATTAAAGCGGGGGTCCACCTATCTATCGTTTTTTTTTTTTGGCGTTCATTCACAAACTTTTCTTCTCATGATTATCTACTCACATGTTCTGTGTAATAAGTCCGCCTGTGTCCGATTTCGTTGTAAAGAATAACTTATAAAATTCACTGAAGGCGGTTTCCATCCTCATTGTGGGCATTTGAAGCCCACAAGCATGTATTTCTTGGATGCGGTGAATGCTGTGCTCCCAGCATTCAGCGAGATGTTGTGATGATGCTGTTGCACAATGCATGCTGGGAAGCCTGAGACTAGCTCCCAGGGAACTGTGGGAGGTCTGGGAGAGGCTAGAAACACGCCTACTCCCATGGGAGGAAAACCAGGAAGTGCTAAGAAGATTAGAAAAAAAAAGGTAATTACGGCGATTTACATTTTTTTACACAGCATGTCAGCATCTAGGCAAGGAAGAGAATGCATAGAGATACTGTTCAAAATTTGGGTGGAACCCCGCTTTAAGAAGGAAAGAAACTATCTTAGGTAGGAAGGACAATTTTGATCGCAAAACCATTTTGACCTTGTGCAAAACCAGAAAGGGCTCTTCACAGGAAAAAATGCTAACTTAGAAAAACACAAAATAGCTACCATGAAGGCAGGGTGCACATGGACAGAATATCGGAAACTGGCCGGGATCCGGTCAGTGTGTACAGCTGTCCAACAGAAGCCAGTCTAACGACTGGCTTTTGCCAAAGGGCA
Organism: Aquarana catesbeiana; assembly: GCF_042186555.1. Classification (NCBI taxonomy): domain Eukaryota; kingdom Metazoa; phylum Chordata; class Amphibia; order Anura; family Ranidae; genus Aquarana; species Aquarana catesbeiana. Next base: position 189,822,796 of record NC_133331.1, read on the forward strand.
GCCAATGACTGCAAATGCTCATCAGTGTGTTCTGGGAAGGGAGGGTGGAGAGGAGGGGACCCCTGTCAGAACACAAAGGCACAGCGTGGGAGATCGCCGCAATAACATCACTTGTGTTCGCGATATGTCATCTTTTTTTCACAGTTTAGCCCACTGGGTTGAACAAAAGAAAAAAAACTTTACGTGCGCACCTAGCATAAGGTAATCCGAAACGAATATCACTAAATTGGTTCAAAGGAAAGTCTCTGAAGTATAGAGAGCATCAGATTGAGATCCCAAGTTAACACAGGTGGTCAAGCTGGGAGGATTCATATGAGCATTCATATGAGCAACTCCCTAAAGTCTTGTTAAATGATTGCAAGGTGAGAGGTTTTCGGGAATACAATATATAAGACAAACCTATCCTTTCAGGTCACTTAAGATCACATGGTCAGGACCAGACTGGGGAAAGGCAAAACAAATAAGCCTTTCCTGTGCAATGATAAATCCTTGTAGAAGTTGAACTTTCTTGTTCTGAGCAAGGTGGGTATAACAGAGTTAGAAATACCCCCCTTAGCAGGGGTCTCCAAAATATGGCCCTCCAGTTGTTCAGGAACTACAATTCCCTTCATGACTATGAATATCAGTTTTACATTGCCTTATGGGATGTGTAGTTCTAGTAACTAGAAGGCCGTCATTTTGAGATCCCTGCCCTTTAGGATTTAGCATTCAACAGTCATGCCCTTAAAGCCAGCGACCAATAAACAGGATGGAATAGAGGGCCTTGTGTCCGTACGTCTGGTCTGTTTGGATGAGGTCAAAGCAAATCTACCAGAAGTTAAAAGTAGTTATGTGTATCACATCCTTCCAGGCCAATTTAGTGTGACGAGAATCACCAGAACCCTTTTCTCTATCTTGTATGGCAACAGAAGGAGGATAAAAAGAAGAAAATGGTGGTAGGTTTGGCCCTACTAGATAAGGCACCTCATCCCAGCAATAGAGTACAATAAACAGTCAAGTATAAGGGATTATTGTGGTGTCAAAAAATATAACACAGAGTCATAAAAACAATTAGGTTTATTACAATTGATTAAAAATACAATTCATCAGAGGTACAAAAAATGAAGGAGCATAAAGATATCTGTACAACCAATAATGGATGGAGGTAGTTTAGGGCGTCCCTACTAGTTTTGCCAAAGCATTGGCTTAATCAGGGGACAAGGTATGGCAGAAAGTGGTTGTAGTTCTACAAAGAGAGAAACAAATTAATCAAACAAAAAATATAAAAATGTATAAACAATTTGCATGTCAGTGGATGACTGTACAGAGAGGCTATACAGGTGCGCCCCCCCCCACAATAACTAACCCTCCCCCAGATGGAAAACCGTCCAATGGACACCAAGTCAAGCAACCATCACCACAACATACCCAAGGAGCCCAACAGGGCGAGATGGACACAATCCAGCGTCAAGGGAGTGGTCGCCCTTCACTGCCTATAGTATGGCTGCAGGGGGCTTGGTAAAAAACCTGGTATAAAACTGTGAGAAATGCAAGAGCATAAGGCTATGAACAGCTCAACGAATTATATAAGGGAGAATAATACCTAAATACTTACCAAAGAAAACACAGGTATACTATCAAATAACCGGGACGCTGGGAGGAGCAATAATATATAGTCAAACCGTATGGAACAGTTATGCTGGTAGATTCACCAACAACACTGGAATAAAAGAAACAGAGAAAGAGATAGATTAATGAGAAGTATCAGAATTGATTAAAAGGAGAACTGGTGACACAAAAGAGGGGGGGGGGGGGGGGGGGGGGGGGGGGGGGAATTGTCAGCAAGCTTGGTCAAAAACCTACCTACACGAGGAAAGTTGGAATATGCCCATCAATTTGAAATAGGCAAAGGGCAATATGAGACTGCTACAAATTAGAACAAGGGCTGGAGTGAATAGGAGGAATATTCACACCAGCTGCGGTGCATAAGCCTGTTGATCAAAATAAACAAAAGTCCCAATAAGTGAGGATAACCATAGTATCCTTGTGAATATAAAAGGGGTTATATAACTGTTCAAAAGGGCGATGATTCCCAGAAAACAAGGATCAGGTTTACCTGCAACAGACAGGTTCGACACAACAGCGTCCCAGTGAATCGGTAAAAGGGGACTGCTGACAGTCCTAAATGAAGCCCCCCACCTGATTGGCAATGGCAATTCACCAATCAGGAGCGGATAAAGAGCGGCCCATGCGCCTGCGCACTGACCACCACACAAAGCCTAACAAGCCCCAGCCCCTAGTAGGTGCGCCAGAGGGCGGCAGCTGTCCGACGCAACCATACAAGGGCGCGGCCAAGGCGGAAAAAAAACAATGACCATGGGAGAAGTGGTAAAGAGGCAGATGTAAAGAACGGAGGGCAGGGGGCGGAGATGGGCCGAGAGGCGGGCTGGCTGTTAACAGCCAGCCCTGGGTGTCCATACAGCCATGGGCTGTGACTGGACAGGCCAATCAGACACGCCGGTGGTGCCAACTAGCCCTGAGGGAGACCAAAGGCAGGTGGGATGATAACTAAGAGATGGCTGGGGCAGGAGAAAGTAGGGAAAGGACCGGACAAGGAAATGCCGAGCGGTGCTCCTAAAGCTAGGCACCTCAGCCAGTTGGTCAGTCACCCAGCGACAAAATGCACAGTGCTGTAGATCAACCCACAATAAATTATTAATACAAAAGCCAATACATCTGAAGCAAAAGGAAATATAAACATGAAAATCAAATATATATAAATATGTGTATATAAATTAACTAAACTAAATTAACAAAAAGGTGAAAACAGAGAGTAAACAAAACAAAATGGGGATAAGGAAGAAAAACTGATAAATATAAAGGACGGAAAGAGTATAGACAAAACTGATGTCAAAAATGATAATACTGCAGGGAAAAAAATAAAAATAAAAAATAACAGGGGATTGGCACGTGTGTTGGGCCCCTGGGAGTTTGAGGGGCCAGTAGAACAGTGGATTGTCCAGATAATGAGATGGGGAAACCAGATGAAAAAAATAATAGGGAAGGGCCAAACGCAAAAACTGAATCAAACCCCAAACGGGGCCAAGCTAAACTGACCTGATGAATATAAATTTTACAAAAAAGATTAAAGGTTATATATTCATTCAGGCCAGGGTATTTAGTAGCAACCAAACAATGTATCCATCTAGTTTCCAACTATAATAGGGTGACATCAATGCTGCCTCCTCGGGCATGTGCAGGAATATGTTCAAGCGCTGTGAATTGTACATTAGGGTCATAGTCATGTTGAGTGGCAATGTGTCTATTGAGAGCAGTGGTAGCAAGTCGTTTATGAAGTGGCATAATGTGGTCCCTAATGTGTTTGATAAATGGATGTTTCGTCTTGCCGACGTAAAAACATCCACAAACGCAAAGGGCCAAATAAACCACTCCGATGGTATTACAAGTAACTCGATGTTTGACAGAGTGAGTATGACCATTTGGAAGAGTAACAACTCTAGAGTTGATGATGAGAGGCAGATGTCACAGCGCCACAAGAAAAAGTGCCAGAGTTGGCAACATTAACTGGGTTTTTCCGTGTGTGATGACTAGTGACCAGATGGTCCCTCATAGAGGGAGCCCGACGGTATGTGATTTCAGGATAGCCTTTACAGACTTACTGATAGTGGTATCCGCGGTCAACAGAGGCCAGAACTTCTTTAGAATGGCTCTAGTTTGCATATGTTGTTTAGAGAACTGGGTTATGATATGGACCGATCAATCAAATTTGGGAGGTTGTTTTGAGTGAATAAGATCTCATCTATTGAATTTAACTTCTTTGTTAAAGGCCCGTTTGATTAAAGATCGACTGTAGCCTCTTTGATGTAATCTACCATGTAAATCTTTGGATGCTTGATAGAAATCGTGATCCAGAGTACAGTTTCTCCTGAGTCGGAGAAACTGGCTATAAGGGATACTATCCAGCAGAGGTTGTGGATGTGCACTGGTGGCATGTAGTAATGTGTTGCCCGCAGAGGGCTTACGGTACAGGGACGAATGAAGAATTCCATCACTGTCAACATGGATCTGCAAATCCAGGAAACTAATCCTGGACTGACTACATTCCATGGTGAAAGTGAGATTGTAATCATTGATAGCCAGTAGGTCAATCAGCGGTGTGAGTTCATCCCGGGTTTCAGACCAGAATATTAAAATATCATCAATGTACCTATGCCAGGCGATGACACGTTTGAGTAGTTCCGATAAACAGTCATTCGAAAAAAAGATTCCTCTCCCACCGTCCCAGGTACAGGTTGGCATAGGAGGGCGCACACTTGATCCCCATAGCCACACCCTGCACCTGGAGGTAGTGGGAGGAGCCGAACATAAATACGTTTCTCATAAGTATGAACTCTAGCAACTGAAGAACAAACTCTTTGTATGAACTGGACATAGGTCCACGTTCATTCAATTGGTCATGAGTAACATTTAAGCTCTTGGTATGTGGAATACAGTTGTATAAACTTTCCACATCCAAAGGTACCAGCCAAGTATGAGGGGGAAGATGTTTACCATCTATGTTACTAAGTAGGTCAATGGTGCCTTGAACATAAGAGAACAGGACGTGACATGTGGATTTAAGTACGAGCATTTCAATTCTCAGTTAAGCTGGAACAGCCCGAAACGATCGGTCGTCCAGGGGGATGTTGTAGAGACTTATGCACTTTTGGGAGGGAATAAAAGGTAGGTATCTTTGGATCCTTTACGTTCAAATAATTCCAAGTATTTAAATCTATCATGCCCAGTTGATAAGCTTTAAAGATTAAATCATAATACTCACAAGTGAAATTTTGAATAAGAGTTTTGGAGGCCGGTACCAATGTCGATTGTCAAGGATGTCCAGGTACATGCGTTCATAAGCCTGGACATCCATGAGAACGACATTGCCACCTTTATCGGCCGGCTTAAAAATCAAGTCTGGGTGACATTGATGATCCCAAAGGGCTTTACGATGCTTAAAGGTTAAATTATGTCATTGGGAATTATCCAAATTGAGATGTTTTATCTCCTGGGTAGTTTGTTGGACAAACGCCCAAATATTAGGATTGGACTGCAGTGGTGGAAATGCACGAGACTTTGGTTTGAAAGAAGCAGGTGGGGGAAAGGACACACCAGGGACGACGACCCCGGACAAAGGAATATTGGGCGGCTCGTCATCACCGGTGTGTCCCTCCTCCCATAGTGACAAAAGGTCATCCATGGTTTGTCGATCAATTAGGGAAAGTTCAAGTGGGGAAGGGTCAGGGGATACATTGGACGAGGGCTTGTCATAAATAACTTTGAACATCAAACGTCAGGCAAATAGGTGTATGTCCTTAATTAATTGAAATCTATCAAGATCGATAGAGGGACAAAATGTGAGTCCAAGTTTGAGCACATAAATTTGTTCCTCAGTTAAAGGAGTCAAAGACAGATTGAGAACTTCTAATCCAGAGGTTCCCTGGTTTGCGAGGGCAGTGTAGGGCTCAGTGCCTGATCATAATTTTTCCCTAAAAAAATCAACATGACTATGACCCTAATGTTGTACGATTCACAGCGCTTGAATATATTCCTGCACATGCCCGGGGAGGCAGCATTGATGTCACCCTATTACAGTTGGAAAGTAGATGGATACATTGTTTGGATGCTACTAAATACCCTGGTCTGAATGCATATATATATGCTTTAAATCTTTTTTGTAAAATTGTAAAATTTATATTCATCAGGCCCGTTTGGGGTTTGATTCAGTTTTTGCGTTTGGGCCTTCCCTATTATTATTTTTCATCTGGTTTTCCCATCTCATTATCTGGACAATCACTGTTCTACTGGCCCCTCAAACTCCCAGGGGCTCAACACACGTGCCAATCCCCCATTTTTTATTTTTTTTCTCTCCAGTATTATCATTTTTGACATCAGTTTTGTCTATACTGTTTCCGTCCTTTATATTTATCAGTTTTTCTTCCTTATCCCCATTTTGTTTTTTATACTCTCTGTTTTCGCCTTTTTTGTTAATTTAGTTTAGTTAAAGAGGAGGGCCCATCAAAAAAAATAAAAAATTAAAAGTCAGCAGCTACAAATACCGCAGCTGTTGACTTTTAATTGGACACATACCTGTCCCAGGGTCCAGCGATGCGGGGGATCTAAGCCCCGCTCGTCTCCCCCTTCGTTCAGCGGCGTCATTATTGCAACTGTGGGCGTCGGGCTGTGGCTTCACAGCCTGGCACCCACTGCGCTGCGCGCCGTTTTTGGCCGCTCAGTCACCTGGGACCTGTAATGAGTCCCAGATGATTGACAGGAGGGAGGGAGCAGAGCCGAGCCCTTCCTGTGGCGAAGGGGAAGCGATGTGACCAGCCCAGGCACTGGAAGAGGCAGACTACGAGGGACCTCCTAGCAACAGGCATTTAGACGTAAGTAAAAAAAAAAAATTTCCAAATGTTTTTTTTTATTAGGCACAGTCATTAATTAATTTTTTTTAGGGTGGAACACCACTTTAATTTATATACACAGATATATTTATATATATTTGATTTTCATGTTTATATTTCCTTTTGCATCAGATGCATTGGCTTTTGTATTAATAATTTATTGTGGGTTGATCTACAGCACTGTGCATTTTGTCACTGGGTGACTGACAAACTGGCTGAGGTGCCTAGCTTTAGGAGCACCGCTCGGCATTTCCTTGTCCGGGCCTTTCCCTAATTTCTCCCGCCCCAGCCATTTTAGTTATCTTCCCACCTGCCTTTGGTCTCCCTCCGGGCTAGCTGGCACCTCCGGCGTCTCTGATTGGCCTGCCCAGTCACAGCCCATGGCTGTATGGACACCCAAGGGTTGGCTGTTTACAACAGCCAGCCCGCTTCTCGGCCCATCTCCGCACCCTGCCCTCCGTTCTTTACACCTGCCTCTTTACCACTTCTCCCATGGTCGTTGGTTTCTTTCTGCCCTTTTGGGCAGACCCGCAACTTGGCCGCGCCCTTGTATAGTTGCGTCGGACGGCTGCCGCCCTCTGGTGCACCTACTAGGTGCTGGGCTTTCTGGGGCTTGTAGGCTTTGTGCGGTGGTTAGTTCGCAGACGCATGGTCTGCTCTTTGTCCGCTCCTAATTGGCGAATTGCCGTTGCCAATCAGGTGGGGGGCTTCATTTAGGACTGTCAGAAGACCGCTTTTATCGATTCACTGGGACGCTGTTGTGTCGAACCTGTCTGTTGCAGGTAAACCTGATCCTTGTTTTCTGGGAATCATCGCCCTTTTGAACAGTTATATAACCCCTTTTATATTCACAAGGATACTATGGTTATCCTCACTTATTGGGACTTTTGTTTATTTTGATCAACAGGCTTATGCACCGCAGCTGGTGTGAATATTCCTCCTATTCACTCCAGCCCTTGTTCTAATTTGTAGCAGTCTCATATTGCCCTTTGCCTATTTCAAATTGATGGGCATATTCCAACTTTCCTCATGTAGGTAGGTTTTTGACCAAGCTTGCTGACGTTTTTTTTTTTCCTCTCTTTTGTGTCACTAGTTTTCCTTTTAATCAATTCTGATACTTCTAATTAATCTATCTCTTTCTCTGTTTCTTTTATTCCAGTGTTGTTGGTGAATCTACCAGCATAACTGTTCCATACGGTTTGACTATATATTATTGCTCCTCCCAGCATCCCGGTTATTTGATAGTATACCTGTGTTTTCTTTGGTAAGTATTTAGGTATTATTCTACCTTATATAATTCGTGGAGCTGTTCATAGCCTTATACTCTTGTACTTCTCACAGTTTTATACCAGGTTTTTTACCACGCCCCCTGCAGCCATACTATAGGCAGTGAAGGGCGACCACTCCCTTGACGCTGGATTGTGTCCATCCCGCCCTGTTGGGGTGATGGTTGCCTGACTTGGTGTCCATTGGACGGTTTTCCATCTGGGGGAGGGTTAGTTATTGGGGGGGACCGCACCTGTATAGCCTTTCTGTACAGTCATCCACTGACATGCAGTGTTGTTTATTCATTTTTATATTTTTTGTTTGATTCATTTGTTTCTCTCTTTGTAGAACTACAACCACTTTCTGCCATACCTTGTCCCCTGATGAAGCCAATGCTTTGGCAAAACTAGTAGGGACGACCTAAACTACCTCCATCCATTATTGGTTGTACAGATATTTTTATGCTCCTTCATTTTTTGTACCTCTGATGAATTGTATTTTTAATCAATTGTAATAAACATAATTGTTTTTATGACTCTGTGTTGTTATATTTGTTGGTACTGCAATAATCCCTTATACTTGGCTGTTTATTGAACAGAAGAAGGATCTTTGAGGGAAAGGCATAAACCAATTTGAATTGAGTCCAAGGAATCACTAGATTAGAACATCTAATCATGTAATGTGCAGGCTAGAGGATCCCTGATCTCGGCTACCATTTTTCAGCTTGTTGATCCTGGAGGCCAAGATGGCCACACATCCGGTTTTCCACACTTTTAACAGAGATCTTGAAAAAACTCTGAATGCAGAGACCAATCCCCTAGATCTAGATATTGCCTATTTAGGAAGTCCACCTGACAATTGTGAACTACTATGTAGATGGCTAAGGAAGCTGGAATGTGAATTTACACCCAGGAGAACATTAGACTTTTTCTTTTAGGGCAGTTTGACTTCTGGTGCCCCCTTCATGGTTTATTTAGGCCATACCTGTGGCACTGTCCAACGGTGTCTTGACTGGTTGACCTTTAAAAAAAAGGAGGTCCAATGTTGTAGAGATAAATCGGATGGCTATCAGAATGTTAAATGGGACATTTCGACTCCTGTGGGAACCAGGACAGCCAGGGAATTGCAAACTCTTCTCCAGCCTGTAAGACTGGCATCTGTTGTCACCACCTTCCAGAGAAGGTGAAGGAACAACTTTCCCAAATATCTACTGCTGAGTTTCCAGGAGCGTCAATACAACCCCATGTGTAACCAGCGTGTCTGGGAATCCTTTATGGTCCCTGACCCTTTTTCTTGTGCTGTAAAGGGTACCCAATGCAGCCTTATAGAGAAGTAGGGGGAGTGTAGAAGGAAGGTCCCCTTGTGTTCACACACCCCAGGTGTAGCTGGTAGCCTATTCCCTCATCCACTGATTTCCAGACACTTTATGATGATATCTGCCCTGCAGTCCATCAGAGCATGTGCATCTCTGAGGAAGCAGGGTCCTAAAATGGCCACTTCACTGATCCCAAGCAAGTTAGGATCCCAGAGACGATGGGGGTCCACCCTGGGCACTCCAAATTGATGTTTGAGTATCAGGGACCAACCCCGGTCTTTCCCAAGATATTATTTTGCCAACACAAGGAGGGGATGACTAAAGGGAGGGGATGACTTAAGGGAGGGGAAGAATGAAAAATGCATAGAGAAGCCTGGAGACACAATTTTTTATATGGAGGAGGAGTAAATGAGTGAGTAAATGCTATGGGAGCTTCATTTTCCCAACTGAGTATGAAAGCACCCATTGCGTTTACTTGCAATCCTGTAGATCAGATACTTGTCCAGTGAGGTAAACAGGTCCATCACCTAAATACAGTTGTGCTCATATGTTTACATACCCTAGCAGAATTTATGATTTCTTGGCCATTTTTCAGAGAATATGAACACCACAAAAACATTTTTCTCTCACGGTTAGTGTTTGTCTGAAGCCATTTATTATCAATCAACTATGTTTACTCTTTTTAAAATCAGGACGACAACAGAAACTACCCAAAGGGCCCTTATCAAAAGTTTACATACCCTGGTGATTTTGGCCTGATAACATGCACACAAGTTGACAAAAAGGGGTTTGAATGGCTATTAAAGATAACCATCCTCACCTGTGAGATGTTTGCTTGTAATTAGTGTGTGTGTGTGTGTGTGTGTAAAAGGTCAGTGAGTTTCTGGACTCCTGCATCTTTCATCCAGTGCTGCACTGACGTTTCTGGATTCTGTGTCATGGGGAAAGAAAAAGAATTGTCAAAGGATCTGCGGGAAAAGGTTGAACTGTATAAAACAGGAAAGGGATATAAAAATATAGGAATTGAGAATGCCAATCAGCAGTGTTCAAACTCTAATCAAGAAGTGGAAAATGAGCGGTTCTGTTTAATCCAAACCACGGTCAGGTAGACCAACTAAACTTTCAGCCACGACTGCCAGGAAAATTGTTCGGGATGCAAAGAAAAACCCACAAATGACTTCAGGTGAAATACATGACTATGAAAACATGTGGTGTGGCTGTTTCAAGATGCACAATAAAGAGGCACTTGAGGAAAGATGGGCTGCATGGTCGAGTCGCCAGAAGTCATTACTATGCAAACGCCACAAAGCATCCTGCTTACAATACGCCAAACAGCACAGAGACAAGCCTCAAAGCTTCTGGCACATAGTCATTTGGAGTGATGAGACCAAAATTGAGCTTTGTGGCCACAACCATAAACGCTACATTTGAAGAGGAGTCAACAAGGCCTATGATGAAAGGTACAAAGTTCCTACTGTGAAACACGAAGGTGGATCGCTGATGTTTTAGGGATCTGTGAGCTACAAAAGGCACAGAAAATTTGGGTCAAAATTGATGGAAAGAAGAATGCAAAACTTTATCAAAAAATACTGGAGGAACATTTGCATTCATCAGCCAGGAAGCTGCGCATGGGACGTACTTGGACATTCCAACATGACAATGATTCAAAACACAAGGCCAAGTCGACCTGTCATTGGCTACAGCGGAATAAAGTGACGGCTCTGGAGTGACCATCTCAGTCTCCATTGAGCCACTATGCGGAGATCTCAAACGTGCAGTTCATGCAAGACAGCCCAAGAATTTAGAGGAACTGGAGGCTTTTTGCCAAGAGGAATGGACAACTTTACTATCTGAGAAAATAAAGAGCCTCAAGCACAAATACCACAAAAGACTTCAAGCTGTCATTGCTGTTAAATACACGGTTTTAAGAACTAGGGTATGTAAACTCATTCGGTCATTTGGGTTGTTGTCATGATTTATAAAGAGTAAACACAGTTGATTGATAATAAATGGCTTCAGCCAAACACTAAGCACGAGTGAAAGAAAAGTTTGTTACTCATATTCTCTGAAAAACAGCAAAAATAAATAAAATTCTGCCAGGGTATGTAAACTTATGAGCACAACTGTACATTAGCAGAAAACTAGAGTGTTATGAAGTGGGCAGGGGTTTAGAAGTGTGCTCTATGGGCAGCCCAAGCAGCTATTTTGCCAGAGTCCAATCACCGGAAGGTAGCCTGCATATAACTTATGGTCTAGGAATACAAACCCATTGTACTGTACTATATATTTAAGATAATAGCTTTTATGATTTAACTCTAAAAAACTAGATAGACCTTCAAAGGGCTATGAATGATTATATTGACTGCAGACAATACACACACTATTAGGAAGGAAGATCCAGAAAACACAAATAAAGTGTGAGCCCACCACATAGTAAAGGCTTATGCAGTAATAACCAATGAGTCACTTACCTTTGTTTTTGCTTGGGTCTGAACTGCTGCTTGTTTGAATGGTGGGCTTTTTGTCTGTAAAATGTGGTGTAAAATTTGCATTTTGCTTTCAATATATATTCAATAAAAAAAACTTCACCAGATTTTACAATTTGAGCATATCCCCACCCAAAATAAAAAAATCAAGCCACCAAATGAAAGCAATTTCTTACCATTATTATTTGAAGAGACAATATTCTGCACATTTTTATCAACTCCTGAGCTTGGCATATCAGACATAAATGTGACCTCTGCACTCATTGTTTTCTTCTTCGACTTCCTTTCTTTTTGATGCCAACCATCATCATCATCCTCATCCTCATCATCGTCATCATCACTTTCACTCAAGTCATCAAAGCCAAAATATTTAATTCTATAGCTTGACTGCCCAAATGGCTTAGAACCTCCTTCCTCACCGCAGCCATCATCTTGGTCATCAAAACCAAAGAACTCCAGTTTGGCATCTTTTTTGGACTTGATATTGCCAGGACGAAATCGCGTGGTTGTTTTTGCTGTTGCAAGATCGGCTTTCTTTCTAAGCCGCCCTGCTTCCCCTAAATCTGTTGTAGGGCTTGCAGTGAACTCATCTATACCTCTTTCCATGCTATCCTGGATGGTAACATTACATACGGAGAGACAAGATGGATGCAGAACTGTGTAATCTCTAGTCCGTCCAGTGGTTTTGGTCCCACTGCTTCTATTCACAGTGCTTGCTCTTTCTGTGGCATTGTTAGATTTGGCCATTGAATAGCTTGAGCCATCTAAAAGTCTGTCAAAATTGGAGGAACCTTGTGAAGATTTTGCCTTGGTAGATCTACAATATGTCCTACAATTACCAAGTTTGACACCTTGTAGCACATCCTCACTGGTTTGCTCTTCTGGATTATACATTTGTTCTTTTGCAAGCTGACCGTCATCATCAGCTTTTGGTTCAAAATGACTACCTTCATCCTCATCAGAAAGAAGGTTGGGAACATATGAATTTTCTTGGGTCAGTTCATCCCAATCGTACAGCAACAGATTCTGAGAGCTTTGGTTTTGCTCATTTTGTTCTAGAGAGTCTGACCCCTTTAGATAAGTGGAATCCCAATCATGTGTCTCTGTGGCAAAACTAGAGATGAGTGACTCTACAGGTAGATTGCTGCTGTTGCAGGATTTTGTAGACAAACCTGAAGGTAATATGCTTGTAGATTTTTTGCTGTCATTTTCAGCCTTCTTTGGAAAATAACTATTTTTGTCTTCTGTAAAACTATGCAGATTACCTAAAATAAGGAAAAACACAAACCGATTAGAAAAACCTGAAATAATGTTAATTTTCCTAAAAGCAGATAATGTTTTTACACCAAGTTGAAATTCTCATTTAAATATGCAGCTCAACACGTCCACTGTCAGACATTTATGTTTTTTTTTTTTTTTACACGTTTAAAAACAATTTTAGGCGTTAAAACTCCCAAGCATTATATATTTTCTAAAAGCAAAGACCCTGGAAAATAAAATAGTCGTAGGCCCAAATTGTTATGTCCACAATATTAATATATTATCCAGTGCAAATTTCTAGCTCTGTGGAAGCAATTGGGTAGCTGTACAGTGCCCGACTGGGAGTGTAACAAACCCCACTGCTGCCCATGTGATATTTTGTTGGCAGCAAAAGGGTTAATAGCCATAAATTCAATTTGTAAGCAGATATTACATTGTTGAAATAGTGGTAACTAATCACTGCAAAAAGGACACAAGGCAGGGCTCAACAGGGCGCCGCCAGCATATCCACAGCTGGTGTAGCACGAAAATGTGCAGCTCATGAAATTCTGTATCCTTGCAGCTACTGCGCATGTGTCGGATCAGTGAACCATTCAAGGAAAATCAACCAAGGATTTCCTTGAAAGCACTTAACTCCATCAATGCCGGGCGGCAACAAAAGTGCGAATCCCTGGGAATACACAGGGAGATACAGGACTTCATGGGTGGTGGAAGCTCAGAGATTATGACAGCCGAGCAGGGACAAGGACATCCGTCATTACTATTAACAGTGCCGATCACCGTGGACACAGGGGGCAGGGGATGGTGTCGAGAAACAGGATTTCACGACTATGCTGCATGAGCAGAAGCACAGACTTTACCCCTCAGTTGCCAGAAAGATTTCCCCAAAGGGCATGCAACCCCCAAAGCCACCCATTGAGAAAGTCACTCCCACCCAGCAGCACTGCAACTGAATGAGACAGCCACCCGACCCCTAAACAAATTACAGTGCCTTGATAAAGTATTCATACCCCTTGAAAAAGTTCCACATTTTGTCATGTTACAACCAAAAACATTCATGTGATAGACCAACACAAAGAGGCACATAATTGTGAAGTGGAAGGAAAATGATAAATGGCTTTCATAATTTTTCAAAAAGGCATTTGATCCCCTGCTGATTTTGTACGTTGCCAACTGACAAAGAAATGATCAGTCTATAATTTTAATGGTAGGTTTATTTTAACAGTGAGACAGAAGAAAATAATATCCAGAAAAACGCATTTCAAAAAAGGTAAACTGATTTGCATTTTAATAAATGAAATAAGCATTTTATTCCCTATCAGCAAGATTTCTGGCTCCCAGGTGTCTTCTATATAGGTAACAAGCTGAGATTAGGAGCACTCTCTTAAAGGGAGTGCTCCTAATCTCAGCTTGTTACCTGTATAAAAAGACAACTGTTCACAGAAGCAATCAGATTCCAATCTCTCCACCATGGCCAAGAACAAAGAGCGGTCGAAGGATGTCAGGGACAAGATTGCAGACCCACCCCAAGGCTGGAATGAGCTACAACACCATTGCCAAGCAGCTTGGTGAGAGTGACAACAGTTGGTGCGATTATTCCCAAATGAAAGAAACACAAAATAACTGTCAATCTCCTTCAGTCTAGGGCTCTATGTAAGATCTCACCTCGTGGAATTTCAATGATCATGGAAACGGTGAGGAATCAGCCCAGAACTACATGGGAGAATCTGGTCAATGATCTCAAGACAGTTGGGACAATAGTCACCAAGAAAACAATTGGTAACACACTATGCCGTGAAAGAAGGAAATCCTGCAGCACTTGCAAGGTCCCCCTGCTCAAGCATGCACATGTACAGGCCCATCTTAAGCTTGCCAACTAACATCTGAATGATTCAGAGGAGAACTGGGTGAATGTGTTGTAGGGATCAACCGATTATCGATGTGGCCGATAATCATTTTAGAAGTATCTGGCAAAAAACTGACCGATATTGCTTCAAGGGGTTTTACCCGGGTGATGCATGCACCAACGGTACCGTTCCTTAGAGCGGACGGTCGGCTTTATTGTAATAACAACCGATGCGGCTCAGCAGCCACTCGGCTGTTATTACAAGCAGTGGGAGGGGACATTGCGCCCCTCCCACCGCTCGCCCGGGGCTCTCTCGTCCCACCGGGAGGCCCGAGCAACCAGCCGGCACGTCCGCCGGCTGGCCGAAGACCCGAACAAAGCCGTTGCTTCTTTGGGGTGTCGGATCTAGTAAACCGGAAGCGATGTCATCACATCACTTCCCGAATTACTGGCATCTTAATGGCGCCAGTTTTAAAAAATAAAGTATTCAAAAACGCCGATCTTGACGTTTTGAATACTTTGAAGTGCAGGAGGGGTTTGGGGTGTTCTAGACCCCCAATCTCTCCATAAAGAGTACCTGTCACTGCCTATCACTGTCACAAGGGTTCTTTACATTCCTTGTGACAGCAATAACAGTGATGAAAAAAAAAAGAAAAGAAAAATGACAGTGTAGGAAATTTTTTTTTAAATATACAAAATACTGACAAAAAATATTGGCTATCGGATTGAAAGGTGGCCTAAATATTGGTATCGTATCGGCACCGAGAAAACTATATCGGTCGATCCCTAATGTGTTGTGGTCAGATGACCAAAATCAAACTCTTTGGCATCAACTCAACTTGCCTTGTTTGGAGGAGGAGAAATGCTGTCTATGACCCCAAGAACACCATCCCCGCCATCAAACATGGAGGTGGAAACATTATGCTTTGGTGGTGTTTTTCTGCTAAGGGGACAGGACAACTTCACCGCATCAAAGGGATGAACGGGGCCATGTACCAGCAAAACTTGGGCGAGAACCTCCTTTCCTCAGCCAGGGCATTGGATGGGTCTTCCAGAATGACAATGACCCTAAACCCGCAGCCAAGGCAACAAAAGAATGTCTCAAGAAGCAGCACATTAAGGTCCTGGATTGGCCTAGCCAGTCTCCAGACCTTAACCCCATAAAAAATATATGAGTTACCAAACGTCAGCCTCAAAACCTTAATGACTTGGAAAGGATCTGCAAAGAGGAGTGGGACAAAATCCCTCCTGAGAGGTGTGCAAATCTGGTGGCCAACTACAAGAATCGTCTGACCTCCGATTGCCAATAAGGGCAATCACCAAGTCATGTTTTGCGAAGGGGTCAAAAATTTATTTCACTCATTAAAATTCAAATCATTAACTTTTTTTAAATGCGTTTTTCTGTATATTTTTATAGGTATTCTGTCTCTCACACTTAAAATAAACCTACCAAAAATTTAAATGATCAAAATTTAAATTATAGACTGATCATTTGTCAGTGGGCAAAGGTACAAAATTATCAGGGAATCGAAAACTTGTTTCCCTCACTGTATAGTGTATTTTTTATTATTACCTGCACTACTGTAAAGGCATAATAACTTCAGGGTTCATCTATGGCAACCATAATCCTAAAAGCATCATCAGGCTGACTGCTGTGGTTTTCCATGTGGCAATACCTGTTAGCATTAAAGTTGTTGTAAGCTCTGTTACACCACTTGTACCTACAGGTGAGCCTATAATAAGGCTTACTTGTAGGTACTGTAAATATCTTCTAAACTTGCACGGTTTAGGAGATATTCACTATACGCGCTGCTGTCGGCGTCATCTGCGCATGCGCCCTGAAGAAGCAGGCCACTGGTGCCGTTTCTTCAGTACCTGTGCCTTGACTGGTGGCACCAGCGCGGGAGTGACATAATTGTGGCTCCTGCCAATCAACGCCAGAGCCCACAAAACCAGAAGCAACTCTGGTGAAATATGTCGGCGGCACCTGCAGGGCATCATTCTAAGGTAAGTATTTCATAATGAGCTAGTATGCTATGCATATCAAGGACACATATGTGAGTGGTCATTGTTCATGTTGCCCTTTGATTGAGATAAATATAGGATTTTTACGTCATACTTACCTGTAAAATCCTTTTCTTTGTGAGTACATCATGGGACACAGTCAGGCTAATATTCATTACCTGCTGGGACATGCCAGAGCAATAGCCCTGAGGAGAGGTAGACACCCTGCCAAACAATAGCCCTCAGAACCGATACAGCAGCCCACGGTACACTGCGGCCGAAAGCTGAATCCTCGGCTGCTCGAACATCCACTTGATAAAATTTTGTGAACATATGCACTGATGACCAGGTAGCAGCCTTACAAATCTGAGCCACAGATACCTGATGGCAAAAAGCCCAGGAGGTTCCTACACCCCTGGTAGAATGAGCTCTCGCCCTAAAAGGGAGGAGCTTTACGTTTCAGACCATAGGCCTGAATGACCAATTGATGGACCCAATTGGCAATGGAAGCTTTAGAAGCTGCCTTCCCCTTCTTGGGTCTTTTTTTACCAAAAGAACAGCCTGATCCTCGGATCTCCGCAGATCTAGACAAATAAACCTTGACTGCCCGGACAACGTCCAAAGAATGCAGTCGTGTCTCTTCCGCCGAACAAGGCTGAGAGAAAAAAGGCAAAATAATGTCCTGATTTAAATGAAAGGCCGACACCACTTTTGGCAAAAAAGATGGAACAAGTCGTAACACGACTGTCGTAGTGAAGGATCAAGTACGGTTCCCTGCATGAAAGGGCCGCCAACTGCGACACCCTTCTAGCCAAGGTGATAGCCATCAGGAAGGCTAGCTTGCGTGACAGCAAGTCTAGTGGACTTTCCTTAATAAGTTCAAATGGTTGTTTCTGTAACACAGACAGCACCAAGTTCAGGTCCCAAGGACACATAGGTGACCTAATGGGGGGAAGCAAGAGAGTTGCCCCTTGCATAAAGGTTTGGATCAGTGAATGGGAGGCTAAAGGGTCTTTGGAAGAATACTGATAGGGCTGAAACTTGATCTCTGATTGACCTCAAAGCCGATTTCCACTGCTGATTGTAGAAAAAGAGAATTCTCCCAAATCACATATTTCTGAGGATGCCATTTTCTGGCTTCACACCAAGTAATACAAGTCTTCCAGACCTTATGATAAATCTTCCTAGCAACAGCTTTTCTAGCATTCAGAGTATTCACTAGAGTAAACACCACTGGTCCCGAGATGCCACGGTCCTTAAACACCCTGTCTTCAATAGCCATGCCGTCACATTTAGACACTGTAAATTGGGATGGAATGGAGGGTTGTCTGGTGCCCCTTATTTGACGCACCTGATCCTTCAGAGCACAGATCCTTACGGGTGGCAAGAATACTCTTGCTTGGACCAAGTTTAGAATCAGACCTAAATATCTTAGACTTTGAGCTGGTCTCAAGGCTGACCTTTCGGTATGTATGATCCAGCCTAAGCTTTTCAAATACCTCACTGTGTATATTATGCTCTGTTGTAGAGCCTGTACTGAGTGATCTCTGAGCAGGAGGTTGACTAGATACCTGAGCACCAGGATCCCTTGGGCCCTTAAGCGACCCAGTACTGGTGCTAGGACCTTTGTGAACACCCGGGGAGCTGTAGCAAGCCCGAAGGGTAGAGCTACAAACTGAAAATGACATTCCTCTACTGCAAAACGTAGGAAAGTCTGGTGAGGCTGAAAGATAGGTACGTGTAGGTACGCGTCCTTTATATTGATGGAGACTAAAAAGTCTCCCCTCTGGAGTGAGTTTACTACTGAGCGGACAGACTCCATCCGAAAGGACTGTATCAAACAGATACTTGTTTAGGGATCTTAGGTTCAAAATGGGCACCCATTTTGTCCCATTTTGGTTTCTGAACTGTAAATGGGTTTGAGTAAAACCCTGTGCCACTTTCGGATACCGGAACCTCTACAATCACTCCATGATGCACTAGATGATGTAGTGCCTGAAGCAATAAGTTTCTTTCTGGAGGATCCAAGGGAACACTGGATCTTAAAAACCTCTGAGGAGGCACCTCTCGTAACCGCGAGATATAATTGAGGTGACCCACTCGTCCTGAATTGTTGTTTTCCAAATGTCCGCAAAGTGCAGCAGCCTTCCTCCCACCCAATGGAGTGGGGGCGTCCCCTCAAAAAGGAGGGCTTGGTGCTGGTTTTATAAGAATTTTGGACCCAGGGCCTTTTCTGGCCCTGGCCCTGCGGCTTGCCCCTGGCCCTAGCGCCCTGTTGGCGGTGGAACCGCCCTGACGTTGAGACATTTGAGGAAGCAGCCCCTGGGTTTTTAAACGACAGACATTTGGTGCTTTTCTTCACAGGAAGTAGAGAACTCTTCCCTCCGGAAATCTTTTGGATATATTTGTCCAAGTGATCACCAAATAAACGTTCCCCATGAAACGGGAACCAGCCAATACCTTCACAAGGAAGCTTGGCTGACCAGTTCTTAAGCCATAAAAGTCTGCGCATATGTACAGACAAGAGAGCCAGACGAGAAACCTGCTGTATTGAATCCTTTAACCACTTCAGCCCCGGAAAAATGTACCCCCTTCCTGACCAGAGCATTTTTTGCGATTGAGCACTGCATCGCTTTAACTGACAATTGAGCGGTCGTGCGACGTTGCACCCTTTTTTTCCCCGCAAATAGAGCTTTCTTTTGGTGGTATTTGATCGCCTCTGTGGTTTTTATTTTTTTCGCTATAAACAAAAAAAGAGCATCAATTTAGAAAAAAAATAAACCACATAATATTTTGTACTTTTTGCTATAATAAATATTCCTTTTTTTTTTTTTTTAAAAAAAAGCTTATTTTTTCTCAGTTTAGGCCGATATGTATTCTTCTACATATTCTTGGTAAAAATCGCAATAAGTGTACATTGATTTGTTTGCGCAAAAGTTATAGCGTCTACAAAATAGGGGATAGATTTATAGCATTTTTATTATTTATTTTTTTTAATAGTAATGGCGGCGATCTGCGATTTTTATCGCGACTGCGACATTATGGAGGACACATCGGACAATTTTGACACAATTGGCATTAATACAGCGATCAATGCTATAAAAATGCAGTGATTACTGTAAAAATGTCACTGACAGTGAAGGGGTTAACACTAGGGGGGCGATCTAGGGGTTAACTGTGTTCCCTGGGAGGTGATTCTAACTGAAGGGGGAGGGAACTGACTAGAGGAAGTGACGGATCGTGGTTCCTAGCTAATAGGAACACACGATCTGTCACTCCTGTCAGAACAGAACAGGGAAGTGTGTTAACACACACTCGTCCCTGTTCTGTGTCTCCTGGTCATGATTGCTCATGACCGCCGGCCACGAGCATCGGCACCCCCGCTGTGCAGCGGGCGCGTGCCTGCTATCCCGACCCCGCGAGCCAACGTATAGCTACGACGGCTCACGCAGGGGAGCCAACCTGCCGCAGTATAACTGCGGCGGTTGTTTAATGTGAAAGATTATGTTACGCCGTGAGAATCGTGAGAGAATCGTGATCTACCTTCTAATCAAAAAAATTGGGATTCCCATTTTAACCAGAATCACGCAGCTCTAACTAGTGTACCAGTAAATTTAGAGCCCAAAATGGCAAATCGAAGGTACACTAGTGAAGAGGCCTACACGTTTCTGAGCATGACAGATAGTGAAGAGGAAGTCATTCATCTGTCAGATTCAGGCTCAGAATACGATCCTGTAGACCACAGCAGCTCCATGACAGATCGCTCTGATGACGGAGTTGTGGTCCCTGCCAAGGTCAGGCGTACCAGACCCCGAACTTCTTATTCTGTCGTTGAGGTGCAAGAACCGCAGGGCTCTTATATGGAGAAGAGAAGTACTAGTGCCGCTCATCCTTCTGGTGAACTGGCAAGCACCAGCGGCCTAGAACACCCTGGTCGTAGTCAAACCAGCACTGCAGTAACACGTGGTGACGTTGCGAGTCCCATAAGTAGTGTCACGCTGCCACCAAGAAGACAAAGACAGGCCCATCGAGCCCATAGTGCCCCTCAACGACCAGTTGTTGGCGCCGCATCTAGTTGCCCGTAAGGCCAGACGCTGGTACAAAAAAGTGTCTGTATACTTACTTCAATTGGCTTTGCTGAACGCTCATGTGCTATATAGAGCTTCAGGACGGACTGGATCCTTCCTTAAATTATAGGAAAAGATCGTCAGAGTCCTTCTGTTTCCAGATAGTGCTTCACCTCACCTTCCCAATCCAAATGCAGTAAGCCGGCAGCATGAGAGGCATTTTCTTTATGTCCTCCCTGGTACCCCTACCCAACGAGCCCCCCAAACAAGATGTCATGTCTGTAGCAAGCGTGGATATAGGCGTGACATCCGCTATTATTGTCCCTCCTGTCCTGACAATCCTGGTGTTTGCATTGGTGAATGTTTTGAACACCACCATACACTAGTGGAGTATTAGTGTAGAGTACAGCACTGCACAGACTAGGACACACTTTCACAGGGTCTCCCAAGATGCCATCGCATTTTGAGAGACCTGAACCTGGAATCGTTACAGTTACAACCATTAGTTACAAAAAAAAAAAAAAACACAACACACAAAAAATATATAAAATAAAACAAACAAAAATAGTTGTCATTTTATTGTTCTCTCTCTCTTGTTCTGCTCTTTTTTACTGTATTCTATTCTGCAATGTTTTATTGTTATGTTTAACCATGTTTGAGTTTCAGGTATGTAATTGTTTTATACTTTACTGTTTACTGTGTTTTATTGTTAACCATTTTTTTGTTTTCAGGTACGCCATTCAGCTGCAGCGCAGATTTATTTATCTTGACAGCAACAGCGTTTGCTCCCACGATACATAAAGCCGTGACTCCAGCGCTGTAGGAGGTGATTTCACCACCACAGTTTAAAAAAAAAAAAAAAAAAAAAAAGAGCATATATGCCAAAGCATGGGGGCAGCAGGGGTGGAGGAGCGATCTGCTCCTAACTTTTGGGGCGGATGGCGCCCATGCTTCGGCATATATATATATTTTAGGCACAGATTGCATTAAAAAATGTTTTATTTTTTACTATTTTTTTTGTATTTGCTTTGCAGGTATAGTATGTCCTACTGTCATACTGTAATGTTACTTTATTTTATTGTTAACCATCATTTGCTTAGCAGGTACACCATTCAGTTGCAGCGCAGATTTATCGTTCTTGACAGCAACAGCGTTTGCTCCCACGATACATAAAGCCGTGACTCCAGCGCTGTAGAAGGTGACTTCACCACCACAGTTAAAAACAAAATGGTGCATGTATGCCCATCATTAGAAGTGGGTGGATGAAGGGAGGTATTCTAATGGTGGGCACACCCATCGATCAATCTCTTTTTTCGTTCAGCCCACAGGCTGCATGAAAAAAAGATTACAATATATGCCCAACAAGGACCAGCAACGTACTGGTATGTTGCTGGACTTTGAGTGGTTATACCAGAATGATGCCTGTGGGTTTAGGTATCATCTTGGTATCATTCTTTTCAGCCAGCGGTCAGCTTTTATGTAAAAGCAATCCTAGCGGTTAATTAGCCTCTAGACTGCTTTTACAAGCAGTGGGAGGCAATGCCCCCCCTCCGCCTCCCACCGTCTTCCATGGTTTTCTCCGGATCTCCTGTCCCAACAGGTAACCTGAGAATGCAGCCGGTGGTTCCGCCAGCTGACCATAGAGCCAATCCGAGACCAGAATGGCTCCAATCATCTCTATGGCCTAAGAAACCTGAAGCTACGAGCATTTCATGACTTAGATTTCGCCGGATTTAAACAGCGTCATTGGGAAATTGGGAAAGCATTTTATCACACCGATTTTGGTGTGGTCAGATACTTTGAGGGCAGAGGAGAAATCTAGGGTCTAATAGACCCCAATTTAAAAAAAAAAAAAAAAAAAAAAAGTACCTGTCACTACCTATTGCTATCATAGGGGATATTTACATTCCCTGAGATAACAATAAAAAAGAAAAAAAAAAGAAAGGAACAGTTTAAAAATAAAATAAAAAAAGCAAAATAAATAATAAAAAACAAAAAAGGACCCCTGTCCCCCCATGCTCTCGCGCAAAGGCAAACGCAAGCGTTGGTCTGGCGTCATATGTAAACAGCAATTGCACCATGCATGTGAGGTATCACTGCGAAGGTCAGATCAAAGGCAGTAATTTTAGCAGTAGACCTCCTCTGTAAATCTAAAGTGGTAACCTGTAAAGGATTTTAAAGGCTTTTAAAAATGTATGTAGTTTTTCGCCGCTGCATGTTTGTGCGCAATTTTAAAGCATGTCGTGTTTGGTATCCATGTACTCGGCCTAAGATCATCTTTTTTATCTCATCAAACATTTGGGCAATATAGTGTGTTTTAGTGCACTAAAATTAAAAAAGTGTATTTTTTCAAAAAAAAAAAATGCATGTAAATGTGTGTAAATTTTTGATTTTACTATTCACTGCCCATCACAGTTTCAGAGGCCATGGAATGCCCAGATGGCACAAAACCCCCCCAAATGACCCCATTTTGGAAAGTAGACACCCAAGCTATTTGCTGAGAGGTATGGTGAGTATTTCGCAGGCCATGCTTTTTGTCACAAAGTTTTGAAAATTGAAAAAAGAAAAAAAAATACATTTTTCTTGTCTTTCTTTATTTTCAAAAACAAAAGAGCTGCAAAATACTCACCATGCCTCTCAGCAAATAGTTTGGGGTGTCTACTTTCCAAAATGGGGTCTTGGGGGGGCGTTGTGCCATCTTGGCATTTTATGGCCTTCAAAACTGTGATAGGTAATGAGGAGTGAAATAAAAAATGTACACCCTTAAAAAGCCTGAAGGCGGTGCTTGGTTTTCGGGGGCCCCGTACGCAGCTAGGCTCCCGAAAAGTCCCACACATGTGGCATCCCCGTACTCAAGAGAAGCAGCAGAATGTATTTTGTGGTGTAATTCCACATATGTCCATGGCATGGTTGAGCAATATATCGTTTAGTGACAACTTTGTACCAAAAATAAAAAAGTTTGTAATTTTCCCGTAACTTGTGGCAAAATATAAAATATTCCATAGACTCAACATGCCTCTCAGCAAATAGTTTGGGGTGTCTACTTTCCAAAATGGGGTCATTTGGGGGGTTATGTGCCATCTTGGCATTTTATGGCCTTCAAAACTGTGATAGATAGTGAGGAGTGAAATCAAAAATGTACACCCTTAGAAATCCTGAAGGCAGTGCTTGGTTTTCAGGGCCCCGTACGCGGCTAGGCTCCCAAAAATTCCCACATATGTGGTATCCCCGTACTCAGAAGCAGCAAAATGTATTTTGGGGTGCAATTCCACATATAACCATGGCATGTGTGAGCAATATATCATTTAGTGACAACTTTTTGTAAAAAAAATTTTTTATTTTTGTCATTATTCAATCACTTGGGACAAAAAAAAAAAAAATTAAATATTCAATGGGCTCAACATGCCTCTCAGAAATTTCCTTGGGGTGTCTACTTTCCAAAATGGGGTCATTGGGGGGGGGTGGGGGGTTGTACTGCCCTGCCATTTTAGCACCTCAAGAAATGAGATATGCAGTCATCAACTAAAAGCTGTGTAAATTCCAGAAAATGTACCCTAGTATGTAGACGCTATATTTTGCGCAAACCAATAAATATACGCTTATTGACATTTTTTTTTACTGAAGACATGTGACTGAATACATTTTGGCCTAAATGTATGACTAAAATTGAGTTTATTGGATTTTTCTTATAACAAAAAGTAGGAAATATTTTTTTTTTCAAAATTTTCGGTCTTTTTCCATTTATATCGCAAAAAAATAAAAATTGCAGAGGCAATCAAATACCATCAAAAGAAAGCTCTATTTGTGTGAACAAAAGGACGCAAATTTTGTTTGGGTACAGCATTGCATGACCGCGCAATTACCAGTTAAAGCGACGCAGTGCCAAATTGTAAAGAGTCCTCTGGTATTTAGGCAGCCAAATGGTCCGGGGCTTAAGAGGTTAAACATTTTGCCAAGGCACGCCTGAAGAAAGCTCAAAGCATCATGGTTGAAAAAGGTGGATCTGGAAAATTATATTAAAAATAATATTATATATACCGTATTTATCGGTGTATAACACGCACTTTTTCCCCTTAAAATCAGGGGAAAATCGTGGGCGAGTGTTATATGCTAATCCCCGCTGATTGTGAGCGGAGCGATCACGCCGAGTTACACATAGCCGAGTGTACTCGGCTCCACTCACAGTCACGCCCAGTCCCGCCATTGGACCTGTGTTATGTCCATCATAGGGCGGGACTGGGCGTGACTGTGAGCGGAGCCGAGAAGAGCCGAGTACACTCGGCTATGTGTATCTCGGCTCGGCTCCTCCCAGTCCCTGCGATCTCGGCGGCGCTGGCTCGGCTCCGCCCAGTCCCTGCGATCTCGGCGGCGCTGGCTCGGCTCCGCCCAGTCCCTGCGATCTCGGCGGCGCCATATTTAAATCTGGACAAGGCTGCAGTGGACACTGGGGGGGCAAGGCTGCAGTGGACACTGGGGGGGCAAGGCTGCAGTGGACACTGGGGGGGCAAGGCTGCAGTGGATACTGGGGGGGCAAGGCTGCAGTGGACACTGGGGGGGCAAGGCTGCAGTGGACACTGGGGGGGCAAGGCTGCACTGACAAGGCTGCAGATGGACACCGGGGGGGCAAGGCTGCACTGACAAGGCTGCAGATGGACACCGGGGGGGCAAGGCTGCAGATGGACACCGGGGCAAGGCTGCAGATGGACACCGGGGCAAGGCTGCAGATGGACACCGGGGCAAGGCTGCAGATGGACACCGGGGCAAGGCTGCAGATGGACACCGGGGCAAGGCTGCAGATGGACACCGGGGCAAGGCTGCAGATGGACACCGGGGCAAGGCTGCAGATGGACACCGGGGCAAGGCTGCAGATGGACACCGGGGCAAGGCTGCAGATGGACACCGGGGCAAGGCTGCAGATGGACACTGACAAGGCTGCAGATGGACACTGACAAGGCTGCAGATGGACACTGACAAGGCTGCAGATGGACACTGACAAGGCTGCAGATGGACACTGACAAGGCTGCAGATGGACACTGACAAGGCTGCAGATGGACACTGACAAGGCTGCATTGATGGGCATTTAAATGTAAGGTTTTTTTTTTTTACAGAACATGTCCAACCAGATATTATCCATAGAGAAGGTTGCTACAAAGCATTTTTCAGTTCTGATATAAAACTCAAACACACTGGAGTTTCACCTGCTAACTGTAGCACGGATGTAAGCACAAGGGCTAGATTATCTGCTTTTGTCAGTGACTTAGAAAATTGAGTACTGTCCGTGATACTTTTTTTATTTGCACTAACATACAATTTTTCAGGACAAGCTTTCGGGGTATGTCCCCTTCTTCAAGGTCCAAGCAGTACTGCTTGGACCTTGAAGAAGGGGACATACCCCAAAAGCTTGTCCTGAAAAATTGTATGTTAGTGCAAATAAAAAAAGTATCACGGACAGTACTCAATTTTCTCTGTCACAATTGCACTAATACGGCTACAACAAATCAAGTCAGTGACTTAGAAACTTTAGAAGCAACATTTGGGAGGACAATAGGACCAACTGCATCCGGAAATGCAAAGCAGATCACACAGCCTTAGAATGGTCATCCACTCTACAGTATGTAATTAATGTACTGGGAAATCTGGGGACTTGTGATTAAAAGGAAATTTTAAAAAAGCAAGTCAAATGAAAGAAAAATCAATGTAAAACTACATAAGCCCTAAGGCCATTTTAAAAATTGTAGATATCTCCTCTAAGCTACAACACTGTCATTCGCCCAGCCAATCAGCAGGTCCTGGCCAAAAATCATTGGCTAGAAACTGCTAATCGACTTGAGCTGTAGCGAATGACAGCACGCATGCTCACTACCTGGAAATGCTGAATCATACAAACTAACACACACACATTATATATATATATATATATATATATATATATATATATATATATATATATATATATATATATACATATACATACACACACACACACACACACACACACTAAAACCTTGGTTTAGGAGCTTTTTGCAAGACGAGAAAAATGTTTTCATAAATTTTGAACTACATATAATATACAAGCGACGTCTTGATATAGGAGTAGTGTCATGTCACAACTGAGTAAAAAAAAAAAAAGAGAAGAGAGGCGCCTCTAAGTGTAGAAATACAGTTACATTTAATGAAGGTACAACATTCAGAAACTCACATGGTTGATGATTAAAACAGGCACATCCAAGCATCCGGGGTAAAGCGGTCTACACCGACCATTGACATCATCATTTCTACGCTGCGCTCCAAGAGCGGGTCAAGCCTCGCGTTCAGTCCGCTCTACTGCAGGGTAGTCTACCCGGTCACGATTGCAGACTGACAGTGCTGAGAGCCGACGGTGCACGGATGGACTGTGGACCGCTTTACCCCGGATGCCTGCATGCTTAGATGTGCCACTTAATCAACCATGTGAGTTGCTAAATGTTGTACCGTCATTAAATGTAACCATATTGCTACACTTAGATGAGCCTCTCTTTTGAACGCTCTAGCTCCTGCTAGATTTTGCTTCTAATCCCTTTGTGGAGGCAGATACCAAATTTTGACAGGTGCCCGCTCCCACTTCTGGTCAAATTGCTGCAGCGATTCAAGCACCCTTCCTTCGCAGTCACTTGGGACACATCACAGGTCTCAGGAAACTGCGGGACCATTTCTGAGTGCAGCGTGGCTCATGCATGGGCAGTGGCCAGCCAACTGTGAACCCGCAAGGAGCCACAGTCGGCTGCCCACAGTTAAGATGCGGACACTGGACCTGAAAACCTGCAAAGGTCAGGTAAGGGCATTGATGGATCCTGGGACAATTTCTGAACACCAATCTGGTGAACTAAGCATATTACATATTTGTTCTTGGGTTTAGATATAAATTTAAACAAAAGTTGCATAGTAAGTGCCAAGAAATTACAAACTTTTCAAATGGCAGCATACAGATATTTGGAAGTATTGCATAAAACTAAATGTATGTAACCACAGTACACTGATTAGTCACCAAGAGCCTTCTAATGCTCGTCTAGGTTGAAACCAGCACTTTTTGTTTGCTAAACAGCACATTAAAACAAATACCTGACTAAACCATGGTAGGAAATGGCTTTAACAGTAGTAAACAGATATGAACAGTACTTGTTAAAAAAAAAAAAGTTAAGGCTAACTGCACATTTAGCAACACATTATGTTACATCCGTATTTAGAGTGTAACAAGCAACTTAGTCCAAATCACTGCTGTCCTTATCCATCCAAACTACCTCCTTCAGTGACAGCATGCAGGCTTTGCCCATACAGTCACGGTCATTTTTTTAATATCCATGTATGGGATTCTTCACTGCCTACACAGTCACATTATTCATTCACAGAGATCTGTGAATGAATGAACTACAAGTCCTATGTCACCACAGCAGACATAGTTCTCAGTGGAATACAAGCGAGGTAATCACCGCACTCACAGTCCATTGACACATCCTCCAGCTCAGTAACTGAAAGCCTGGACCTTGGAGAAAGTCTGCAGGATCCTAGCTTCATACCTATGATACATTGATCATGGGTGCAACACTTTGCAGGCTCCTATGGAAATAAAAAAAATTGTTGTTTTTTTCTAAAAAGAAGACTTGGTCTTTAGGCCACATTCACATTTTGTGATTTGGAAATCGCAACGATTTTGCCCTCAATTCCAAATTGCAGCAATCGCTGCAAAACACACGACATGCATTAGAGTGCCATTCTAAAAAAGGCACCCCAAACGCTGTGCCATTTTGCAGCAACTGTCACGCGGAAGAACCATGCAGCAAAAAGCACCTTAAGGCATCATGCACACTGGATGTTAAAATAACGTTATGAAAACGCCAGTAGCTTTGCAGTGACTTTTTTCAAAGTTTTTGCAATAGCGTTTATTAGCGTTCTGCCGCGTTTTTTTTTTTGTTTTTTTTTTAATTTTTTTTTTTTTTTCAATGGATCAAAAACGTTAAAAAACGTTGGTGAGCGACGTTTTTGAGCGTTTATCAGCGTTAGAGCGTTTTTACAGCTGAAAAACATCTCTCAGAACCCACTGGTCCTGGGTTTTTTTTACAGCTTAAAAACGCCTATGCCATTTGCAGCTCAAAAACGCCTAGGTGGGCATGAAGCCATAGACTAACATAGATAGGCGTTTTTAAGCTGCAAAAAACGCTCAAAAAAGCGGCTGTAAAAACGTCCGTGTGCATGAGGCCTTAGAAATAACTCGAAGCTTGATGTCCAAAAAAGGAGCAGGGGCTTCTTTTGGGCAACAGATGCATACAGGGAAGCCTCAAGTGAATAGGAGCGACACACAGAATTGCATGAGAATCGCACAATAAAAATTGCAAGTGGCTGCACAGTGTGAACAGGGCCTTTAAAGCTCAACTATGAATAATCAAAAGGCCTTCCTTGAAGTGGAGCTGTGCCCCAATGCAAGGGTTAACTGCTTCTATATACCTAGGGGACCACAGCTTTTATACCTCCTATAAGCTCTCCCAAACTGCTAGTTCAGTCCCCAAAGCCTCTTCTTTCCTGGACTTCAGTGGTCAAAGGTCCCGGACATCATAAATACAGATGCAGAGAACATACTTTATTGCACTTCATTGGACAAGAGCATATGGAGGGACAGACCACTGCCTTGTGACCAGATAAGAACTTTTATATAATTACATTGGTCCAGCTTGGACTAATTTAAGTAACTATGTGCCTAGAGCTACACAATTAATCATTATTGTTATTAATCCTTCTTGCGATCTTGGCAAAGCATTTTCCCAACTCTTTCTATGCAGACAATTCTCTGCTGAAGCCGACAGCTGTCACAAAAAAAAAAAAAACACGAACAGGCAGTCTGCCAAGTATCACAACATTCCTCAGCCACCGAACCAACTATAAACATTGTAGCGTTTTGTCCTTTAGATCAAAGGAATGAACTTCGGTGTGTAAATGAGGGAAGTTTACTACTTAAAGACTAAAACCTTTTTCTGATATTTGTTTCAAGTTCAAATCATATTTATAGAAAATTACTTAGCCTCCAAACATTATATACATAATATATATATATATTACACACACACATTATATTTTTAAGCAGAGACCCTAGAGACTAGAAATAGGATTTTTATAACAGCTTACCTGTAAAATCCTTTTCTTGGAGTACATTACAGAACACAGGGCACCATAGTAATAACTATATGTGTTATAGACTACCTTTAGATGGATGGACACTGGAATAACCAAAAAGGAAACAGGAAGTGCCCCTCCCTAAATAACCCCTCCTGTACTGGGAGTATCTCAGTTTTTGTAGCAAAGCAAAATATACACATATCTCAATAATAAGAGGGGAGGGACCTCTGTGATCCGTGATGTACTCCAAGAAAAGGATTTTACAGGTAAGCTGTTATAAAAATCCTATTTTCTTTATCGTATATGACAGGACACAGAGCACCATAGTAATAACTACTGTATATGGGATGTGCCAAAGCAATGCCACCTGAGGGGAGGGAGACACAAAGCAAATAGCAGCCGCCAGGGGTGAGGACCTATACTGCTGCCTGCAGCACACTGCGCTCAAAGGTGGTGTCCTCCTGCCATCATACATCCATTTGATAGAATCTCATGAATGTATATACTGACGACCAAGTAGCGGCCTTGCAAACCTGAGCCACAGAGGCTTGGTGATGCACTGCCCATGAAGCACTGATTGTCCTGGTAGAGTGCGCTTTAATCTTAAAGGGAAGAACCCTTCTTTTCAGGCCATAAGCCTGACTAATCACCTGACAAATCCACTTAGCAACAGTAGATTTCGATGCTGCCTGACCCTTTCTAGGGCATTCCCGGCAACACAAACAAAACATCAGTTTTCCGTATCTGAGCAGTCGCTTTAAGATAGGCTTTAATTGCTCTCACTACATCGAGATAATGTAATAATTTTTCTTCTGCAGAACGAGGTTTTGGGAAAAAGGAAGGTAAGGAAACATCTTGATTCAGATGAAAACCAGACACTACCTTTGGCAAAAAGGTTGGGTGCGGACGCAGTACAACCTTATCCTTGTGAATGATTAAGTATGGCTCTTAACAGCAGAAAGCAGCCAATTCTGATACTCTTCTTGCAGAGGTTATCGCAACCAGGAATACCAATTTCCTTGTCAAAAGGATCAAAGGAATATTCCGTATAGGTTCAAAGGGTTGGCTTTGCAACACCAACAAAACCAGATTCAAATCCCATGGGCACAAGGGTATTCTAACTGACGGAGTTACACCTTGTATGAATTCCCGGGCTAAAGAGTGCGAAGCGAGCGGCCTTTGGAAAAACCACTGCCTAGGCCAAAATCTGACCCTTGATTGTACTCAAGGCCAGCTTCATTTCTACTCCTAATTGTAGAAAGGCCAGAATTCTTCCTATGAAATACTTACGAAGATGCCAACCCTTGGTCTCACACCAAGTGATGTAGGCCCTTCAGACCCTGTAATAAATGGTCCTGGAGGCCAGCTTTCCGGAATTAATCAGGGTGGTTACTACTGAACCTGAAAGCCCCGATTTTTTAGAATGTGGGCTTTAATAGCCACACCGTTAAATTTAGCATTTGTGAGGCAGGATGGAATACTGATCCCTGCGACAGCAGGTCCGGAAGAGGTGGAAGAGTCAAAGACTCCCCTACTGTCATTCTCACGATCCCTGCATACCAGGGTCCTCTGGGCCATGCCGGGGCCACTATGATTACCGGCTTCCCTTCTCCCCATATCCTGTGAAGCAGCCGTGGTAGCAGCTGAACTGGAGGGAATACATAAATCAGTGAAAACTGATTCCACGCTTCTACTCCGAGTGCAAGTGGATCCCTTGTTCTCGCCACAAAGTTGTCCAACTTCTTGTTGAAAAGAAAAAGTGTATAATGCAACGCTAAGTGAGAAATGGACAAAATATCATCAAGTCCACAAATCTTAAATTCGGTGGTGCATCCAATATAGGATAAATCAAAGTCACAAGGTAAAGATTATGAAGTGTGATGGTGTCCAATGGTGTGACAACATGGAAGGGGTCAATCCTAGGTGGTGGGTGGCAAGCATGGGTTGATAGGTGGTATAAATCCGTAGAGGAAAACAACATCAGAAATATTCAACATCGGTGGATGAGAAAGGATGGGTACTCTTACCGGATAAGGTGGACTCCCCTGTCAGCGACATGGAGTCAATCGAGCGGTAAGCCCAGCCGGGCAGAAGAGAAGATTTCAGAAGGGTAGGGCTGGTTGGATGGACTTCAGCCGTACTTCCAGGGGTCATCAACGGAACCTCAAGGAATCTTCCAAATGGATCATCTAAGTGAGGGTTCCAAACTCCAGGTTCTGGAGGAGGGATATGTCGCAAGGAGCCCAAACAGGATAATCGCCCTCATCCAGGTGGTATGCAAAGAAAAATTAAAACTTCCGCATAGTGCAGGTAAAAAAGGGAGGTTTTTTATTTAATAAAAAAACTCTACAAATAAAATCGTGATCACATAAAGAACAAAAAGCAGCATGGAGAGGGGGCAACTGTCCGACGCGTTTCGACCAACTGGTCTTCAACTGGGGCATGGACTACCAAATAACACATCACCAATTAGGAAGAGGAACTCCCACTGGAGTCTGGCATCTCTGGACAGATAACCCTCTACCTTTGAAACGCGTCGGGCGGTTGCCCCCTCTCCATGCTGCTTTTTGTTCTTTATGTGATCACGATTTTATTTGTAGAGTTTTTTTATTAAATAAAAAACCTCCCTTTTTTACCTGCACTATGCGGAAGTTTTAATTTTTCTTTGCATACCACCTGGATGAGGGCGATTATCCTGTTTGGGCTCCTTGCGACATATCCCTCCTCCAGAACCTGGAGTTTGGAACACTCACTTAGATGATCCATCTGGAAGATTCCTTGAGGTTCCGTTGATGACCCCTGGAAGTACGGCTGAAGTCCATCCAACCAGCCCTACCCTTCTGAAATCTTCTCTTCTGCCCGGCTGGGCTTACCGCTCGATTGACTCCATGTCGCTGACAGGGGAGTCCACCTTATCCGGTAAGAGTACCCATCCTTTCTCATCCACCGATGTTGAATATTTCTGATGTTGTTTTCCTCTACGGATTTATACCACCTATTAACCCATGCTTGCCACCCACAACCTAGGATTGACCCCTTCCATGTTCTCACACCATTGGACA
Organism: Aquarana catesbeiana; assembly: GCF_042186555.1. Taxonomy (NCBI): domain Eukaryota; kingdom Metazoa; phylum Chordata; class Amphibia; order Anura; family Ranidae; genus Aquarana; species Aquarana catesbeiana. The sequence goes on from NC_133331.1 coordinate 189,855,689, forward strand.
CCATCACACTTCATAATCTTTACCTTGTGACTTTATGATTTATCTTATATTGGATGCATCACTAAATTTAAGATTTGTGGACTTGATGATATTTTGTCCATTTCTCACTTAGCGCTGCATTATACACTTTTCCTTTATTTTTTGTCAAAACGTATGTAGCTGCTTTTTTGTTTATGTTTTCTTAGTAAGCGCAGTGTTTTTGTTTAATTTTCAACTTCTTGTTGAACCTGGACGCCAATAGATCTACGTCAGCCGTACCCCGTCTTTGGCATATGGCCAAAAAGACATCAGGATGTAGAGACCATTCTCCCGGCAACAACTGTTGACAGCTCAGAAAATCTGCCTGCCAATTTTCCACTCCTGGAATGTAAACTGCAGATAGCCAAGGAACATGTTTCTCTGCCCAAGACAGAATATGGTCCATCTCCCTTTGGGCAGCATGGCTTCTGGAGCCCCCTTGGTGATTGATATAGGCCACTGCTTTGGCATTGTATCCTGACAGGAGCATTCTGCAACCTAGACGTCCAGGCTATTAGAGCCAGACGTAGTGCCCGAATCTCTAGGATATTGATGGGCAAGGTCTTCTCGGACTCTGACCACTTCCCTTGAACAGTGGTCTCTTCTAGAACTGCTCCGCAGCCCCATATGCTGTTGCCCCAGGCATAGGAGGGGAAGTCTTGAAAGGCGGCCGTCTATTCTTTTTCTTAACCGGCAGAAGGGTACTCTTACCTCCAGAAATCTTTTGGATATACTTATCCAAATCTTCCCCAAACAACCTTTCTCCATGAAAGGGAAACCCAGCCAAGAACTTCTTTGCATGGTAACTCGGCTGACCAATTTTTAAGCCAGAGTTCTGCACATATATATCAACATAAGCGCAAGGCGAGACACCGGATGGATAGAATCCTTGATATCGTCCACTGCAAAGTATAGGGCCCTAGGTAGCTCAGATAAACTTTGGGCCTCATTAGCTTGAGCAGGAACTTTAATAACCTGCTTGAGTTCATCCCAAAGGGACTGACTGATGCCTATTGCTGCTACTGCAGGCTGTACCATCACACAGGCTGCAGAAAATGAGGCTTTTAGTAGAGATTAAAATTTTTTTATTAGCTGGATCTCTAAATACGTGTACATTGTCCACTGGACGAGTTAAACTACTGTTCATAGAGGAGATAGCAGCATCCACTGCTGGCAAATCCCATCTCTTTGAGAACTTTTTCTCCATAGGGTAAAGAAATGAAAATTTCTTAGGGGGGGAAAACTGCTTATCTGGGTGATCCCAATCAACATAAATCAGTTGCTCCAGTAACGGGTGCATAGGGAAAGCATGAGAACCCTGTGGGGATTTTAGCGAACCCAAAAGAGGAGAAAGAAACTTCATCCACCTCTGCAGGAGGCAACTTACATCCAGAGGGGACCGAGTCTGTAAGGGACTGAATTAGCAATTACTGAGATTGCCAAGTTGAGAAAGGTTCTTCAGATGCTGAATCCTCAGAAGAGGAGTCACCTGAACCTCCTTCCCTCAAAAGGTATCCCACTATCATCTGCCCATTGTTGTTCCAAAACAGGAAGGTCAAGGGCAGGAGAAGGGGACCTGCCGCATCTACCCTCCTGGGAGGATGACGCAAACAAATTGGCTATTTTTCCCTCCAAACCAGCCAGAGCCAAATCCTCCTTAGTGACGAATGCAGAAGCTGATATGTTGGGAGTAGCCACCATGCCTGTGAGACAAGATGGCTCAGATTCGCCAGATGCTCCTGGTCCTTCAGGGGAGGATGGAACTGCGGGCGTGCGACTAGGAGCCTCAGGCTCTGACCGCAGCAACTTTGCACTCTCCCCTAATGAATCACCCCTCCTACAGGCAGACATAGTCCTAAGCACAAAAAAAGCAGAGGTACTAAACAAAATGCATCTACTGCAGAGCTTTAGTCTAGCAATTTACATAATATGCTGCTATAAATGCTTAGTCTCAATGCTGAGTAAACATGCACCTTGGAAATGCCTGTATCCACACACCCATACAGCTTACATGCCCTTGTGCGCTCTGTGTCCCTCCGTCAGCCAGACACTCCCAGAGTGTACATTTTTTAAGCAGTGAGCCTTGTGCAAGCCGGCGGCATTAAAGCCACCCCCGCCCCGCCGCAGTCTTAGGCTCCACCCCTTTTTTTTTTTTTTAAAGGATCCCTTTCTCACGTTCTGCATGGAGATAGCTGGCCCTGTAGTGAGGGCGGATGGGGGGGGGGGGGGTATTGGCTTCAGCAGGGGGGAACCTGACCTCTCTGACGGTGGATGGGCCACCTAAACCCCTACTGATGGCTGACAGAGCAGGAGAAATAGCAATGCTGTCCGCAGAAGCCTTTACTGACACTTGAGCACATCACAGAGGAAGCATGGAATGCTGGAAGCCAGGTATGTAGCTTTTACACCCTCTAGTCACTGGCGAAAAAACTGAGATACTCCCGGTATGGGAGGGGATATATAGGGAGGGGCCCTTCCTGTTTCCTTTTTGGTTATACCAGTGTCCATTCACCTAAAGGTGGCCTATAACCCATATAGTTATTACTTTGGTGCTCTGTGTCCCATGATGTACGATAAAGAGATGGTGGTTGTTGCAATATTTTATGTCACACTGTATTTGCACAGCAGTCCTTCAAATGCAATTTTTTGGGGAAAAAAATACACTTTAATGAATTAAAAAAAATAAACCTAAACAGTAAACTTAGCGTCATTTTTTTGGATAATGTGAAAGATGTTACACCGCGAGAATCGTGATCTTTAGTCTAAGCAAAAAAAATGTATTTCTCATTTTGCCCAGAATCGTGCAGCTCTTTATGCGCCATACCTGTGGGATCTGCCTGGAAGCAGAAAATAACCATAGTAGGCACCAGTTCTATAGTGATTGCCACCAGCTTCTGGTTCTTGTGCTGAGAGACTGTCCTGCTATAGAAGATAGCCCGCTCGGCATGGTGGTCACCATTTTGGGAACACTTTACATTTTCTCATAGAATGGAAAATGTTCTAATTGAACGAGGTAGACATGGTGACATGGCTGCCGCTCTACCTCATCCAATCAGAGATGTTTTGGAAATTCATAGAGAAAATTTGTTCCAGGATGGTGACCGTGCCTAGTGAGCAACCTCCTGAGTTCACATGGCAGTAGGGCAGTCGCTCGGCACAGGACCCAAAAGCTAGAGATGGTGATCACTGTGGTATAAGTGGCAACTACAATCTTCCATGGGGATCACAGAGCTACAGCACATTCATACTTCTATTGTAACTGTAAAATTTCCAAATCTGCAATTCATTTTTAAATGTGCTTTTACCATTCCAAGACTCAACAAGCAAAGGAGGCCCACACTGCGAGGGAGGACTTTTCCCAGAGTTGGGCTTTAAAGAAGTAGGGCCAAAGCTCTTTTGGTGCCACTTCTCCTGTAGGTCACAGGAGTGCACTTCGTTCTGTACTCCTGTGACCCCGATTTAGTCAACAGAGGCCTAAAGTCTGCTGTTGGCTGATGTCACTCTAATGTCGGGACCCACCCAGATGCCTGACCGGCAGCTGACTCAGCCTCTCAGTGCGCTGCCGAGAGCCTGAGCCAGCTGTTCTCACCGCTCCACAACCCAAAGCTCCATTGAGCGCTGGTGGTGAAGAGCAGAAAGCCAGTGACTAACAGTCCAAAGCCCTCTGCTCACTGAAGACCGAGAACTGAGTGATCAATGGTCTTTCATCACTCAGTTCTCTGCTTTAGAGGCAGCGGAGGTCAGATGCAACATTGGATCAATGCTGCATCCACCCAGGTGAATATGATTTTTAATTTAAAATCAAACACTTTAACTTGATCACCTCAACTGACATTTGTCAACTTAACTACCACTGTCATATCAATCAATGAACAAAAAGATTGCAAGCTCATAAGGTAACTGCTTTCACTAAAGTACATGATCTTTGATAAAGGACCCAAGATCTTCCTTTATGTGGAAAGATGGAATTGAATCCCCAAAGAGAAGACCATCCCCCATAAGCCCTAACACAACTGGAGCCCTACAAATATTAACCAGCTGTAGGGGGAAGAAATATAAATAGGGTAAATACCTGTGACTGTTTTCTTCGGGGAGCTGTGCAGCCGTTTACCATCCTCTATGACCTTGTTAGCATTTTTTTCTTTTAGTCCATGCAAAGTGCTATCAAAAGAAAACCTGCAAGACACTGTGGTTTCAGCAGAAATGGCATGGTCTGTCTTACTGTTTTCTTCAAATAAAGGGGCTGAGTTTTCAGAAACTGAGACCCCCAAATGATCTAGAGACTGCTGACTTGCGCTCTTGGGCTGTGAAATATTTTTCGATGATACTGGTTTTGACTCGTCATCACTATCAAATCCAAATGGATCCTCTGAAGGGTCATCATCATCAATTTTAGGCTTTTTAGGAGTATCTGTTACTTCTTGTTTGTGATTCTGCCTCTTCTGACCTACTTTGGCCACAAATGTGGTCTCACCCCACTTTGTACTAAGAGTGGTTCGTTTATTGGAGAAAACTTCATCAAATTTGGAGCTTCCATTTCCACCTTTTCGGCTGTATGTTTTCCCAAATCTGGACGTCATGTTGAAGCCTGTTTCATATTCTCTGCAGGGACAAAAAAACATTGGATCTATTACTAAGGACAGCAATATCTAATTACATTTAGAAAGATCAAATTTTTTTTACCAGTGTTACGATTGTTTAGGCTGGGGGTGTCATTCAAGTATTTGATCTATTAATGTGTGGAGTTTCAATAATCTATTGCAATTTTGTATCTATCCCTTACTACCATTTCATGTTTTGGCTTGCCTGGTTTGGGATAGCTCCATTACTCACAGTATTTTGTGATGTTCAGCAGCACTTGGAGCCCTTTTATTAGGTATATATGATCGGTAATATAACCCTAAACAAAGCATACTTAACCACTTGCTGATCGCCCTATAGCAGTTTTATTGCTATAGGGGGCAGCTGTGCGCTGGATCACACTATAACTATATATATATATATATATATATATATATATATATATATATATATATATATATATATATATATATATATATATATATATACATACATACATACACACACACACATATATATTCCGCACTTCTGCCTGCAGGGGGCGCGCACACCCAGCTTCTGCTATGAATATGCACAGCAGAAGCCGATCTGCGGTTTCCGGGCACTTGATGTCCGCCGGCACCCACCGATCATCGGGCACAGACTTAGATTGGAGCTCTGCCTATGTAAACAAGGGGGGAAGGGATAGATTCTGTGTTCCTGCAAAGCAGGGGCTCAAATCCATCGCTAGTAAAAGCAGCACACGTAGTAAACACAAAACTGGCTAGGCACACTTAACCCTTTGATCGCCCTAGATGTTTAACCCCTTCCAGGCCAGTCTCATTAGTACAGTGACAATGATTATTTTTAGTACCGATTACTGTATTAGTACAAAAAAAAAAGTCGCCCTGGGACTTTAAATGAAATGGTCACAGTTAGCCGCTGAGTAACAAGAGTAATAGCAGTATAAATGTTTATTAAAATTAATGTACATACATGGATAATATAGCATATGAGCTCAGCCAATGGATTTGTACATAATGAAGAGAATAAAGTTGATACAAACGTTATACAATGCAGTATATACAAATGCACGCATCAGAAAACCCGACGCGCGTTTCGCGAGATGATTGCTTGCTCATCAGGGGTAGATGCAGATGAGATGTATCTAAATAGACAAAAAGATGTGTCACAGTGGTAAATGTAAGAACAATGGCAGAATGGGCCAGAGCAAAACGAACCAGTACTTACCAATGAACGAAACCAGAGTTTCCATCGCTGAACCCCCAAATGAACGGCAGCAGCCAGAGTATGGCACAGGAGCTGAGGGGGAGAAGACTGACACGGGTACCCCCAGGGGGGATGCCAGGCGGCAGACATGGCATAGGTGAAGGTGAATGGTCCTATTGTCTCAGAATGTAGTTTGATAGATATCAGCTGTAAACATAGATGTATATGTCTCAATGATTTGCCAAATTTAGTAAGATGAACATCAAGTTATATAATGTAATAATATTTTTGTATGAGAGCATGTATGCTCTAGCATAAGTATATGTGTCAAGCCTTACTAAAAAAGCAGAGTGGACAAAAGTTGAACAGTTATTTGTATAGAAACCTATGTGGACTAACCTGATCCAATAATGGAGCAGACATAAAGACCATGGGTAAGAAAGTAAATCCTGAATAAATGTGTTTGTCTGGGAAAGAAAAGAGGAAAAGGTTGTGTGAAAAGCGGTGTTATAAATGAGACAAAAACTTGCAGGGAATGCAGATGAAGCACCAGGTGAGTCCTAGGGTGGGGAGAGTGTATTTACCTTGATATACAAACAGCTGAACAGCAATGGAAATCTCTGTGGTGTGCATAGTATTGGTGAGTGAAGGAAGTGATCTCAGCCATGTCTCACCCCTGACTTATATCCCGAAGGGGTCCGTTCCGCTCTGCCCCTAACGCCATGCGAGCATGGATTGGTGCGCCGACGCCGGGGTGGCAAAGGGAGTACGCATGCGCAGTGGACTCCCTTCCATCCAAGATGACAAACTGCACTGCCACTCGGTGATAGCGCAACCGCGGAAGCCACCCAATGGGTGTAGGAGCATAGCTCCGATATGCCGGCGGCCCCTCCACAAAGTCCATGGGACGAGGGTGGGGGGGGCAGTAGGAGACAAGAATCTCCCCTAGCATATCGCAGCTCCCATGCCTGACAAAAAAACGCCAACCGCCAGAGGAGACAGCAAAGGCCACAGAACACCACCACTGTTGGAGGCAAAGTCAAAGGCTAAAACATGTATATCAAATTAAAAAGAAAAAAGAAACCTTTGCTGCAGAGCAAGAAGGATTACAAGACTGCAGCTGCACCAAAAAACACCAATATCTGTGTAATAAACTGCAATAAGTAAAAATAAGTGCGCTTACAATCAAAAATTCATATGTTACTGATAAGTGAATATGAGTAATAAATACTTAAGATAAAATATCCTTAAATAAAATTAAATAAATACAATCAAATAAAAAACTAAATAAATCAATAGTGAATAAATCAAGTGCTCAATGTGTAATCAGACATGTGAAAAAAACAAACATGATCAGAAATCAGACCATATTGTAATTATGAGTGAATTCCATTTCTAAAAGAAAAAAAAGTTCAGTAAAAGTGCATCAAATCCATGAAGGTAGGAATCCACAATTCACCGAAAAAACAGCCCATATGAGTGGAAGGAGGAGAGGAAGATGTAAGGATGTATCCCATAGAAGCAGTGAATCCGAAGAACATTAAGGATGGACCCTTACCCGAAGTGATGGACCTCCCTGTTAGCGAGGTCTTGTGCGTGTGCAGATATAGCCCTCTGCAGGGACAGTTGAATGGTGGCGTCCGACTCGGCTGGTGAGTGAAGCGTTTCCAAACGAGACTGATCCAATCCGTCTGCCTGTAGGGGGACACCCACTCTCCCCGAGGGTGGTAGGTGAAAAAAGCAGAAAAGGGCTCCAATGGTGTAGTAAATTAAAAGTAAATTTATTGGTAAAAGCAGGGCCGGAGAACCAAACTCCGTATTACAATCTGTAAATCTTGTAATACGGAGTTTGGTTCTCCGGCCCTGCTTTTACCAATAAATTTACTTTTAATTTACTACACCATTGGAGCCCTTTTCTGCTTTTTTCACCTACCACCCTCGGGGAGAGTGGGTGTCCCCCTACAGGCAGACAGATTGGATCAGTCTCGTTTGGAAACGCTTCACTCACCAGCCGAGTCGGACGCCACCATTCAACTGTCCCTGCAGAGGGCTATATCTGCACACGCACAAGACCTCACTAACAGGGAGGTCCATCACTTCGGGTAAGGGTCCATCCTTAATGTTCTTCAGATTCACTGCTTCTATGGGATACAGCCTTACATCTTCCTCTCCTCCTTCCACTCGTATGGGCTGTTTTTTCGGTGAATTGTGGATTTGTATTCCTACCTTCATGGATTTGATGCACTTTTAGACTCTTACTCTAATTACTGTATCAGTGTGACTGGTTCCAGCAAAGTGTCAATTAGTGTCTGATTATCCGCCGCAACATCCCAGTCCTGATATAAGTTGCTGATCGCCGCCATTATTGGTATAATAAAATTCCATAGTTTGGTTTACGCAAACATTATAGTGTTTACAAATGTTTATTGTATATTTTTACCAAATATATGTACCAGAATACATATTGACCTAAATTTATGAAGAAATTCCATTTTTTTTCAATTTTTTTTACTGGATAGGTTTTATACATGTAAAAAAGTTTTGCTTTTTTTTTTTCAAAATGGTCTGCTTTTTTTTAGTTTATAGCACATAAAATAAAACGCAGAGCTGATCACATAATACCAAAAGAAAGCTGTGTGTGTGTGTGTGTGTGTGTGTGTGTGTGTGTGTGTGTGTGTGTGTGTATGTGTGTGTAAATCTTATGGGAGGCCAAGTGGGTAAAGTGTCAACGTTTAGAGGACTTTCATCTCCTGCCTTATTACCTCTTTCAGGATCTTGCAGTGTAACCTACGTCGTGCCACACAGCCTCATCTTGAAGACCATCACAGCCTAGTCCTGCTCCTACCAGTTATCTTCATTCATTCCAATGAAAAGAAGTTTGATGTTCCTATTCGAACAGATGGAGATTGTGGTTCACATGTAGAACCACAAAGTGAAGATCTTGGAGGACTGGAGAAAGGTAAAGTGCTACTAATCAGGGGGTCATAAAGGAAGGTATTTGACCCACTTAGAAGTGGAAATTTGGACAAAAAACAACCAACTCTAATCCTACTCTTTGCCATATTCTAAGACTAATCTAGCAAAAATCGCTGTATTTACCCGTTCTGAAGTCTATCAGGTCCGGTCTCCATCGGCAAAAGCTGTGTGCAAGAGAGCAGCTGGGAAATGCCTGGGAAGTAATGTCGCCTATATAGGATTTACTATAGGTCTTTCGTTGTTGGTTGCCTCACCTGCACAGATAAGTTGCCGCTGACAGCTCGGCATGGGACCGAACCAGAGCGGCTGCAGAAAAGGCAAGTACAGCGATTTTTGCTTTACAGGACTAGTCAGATTAGTCTTAGAATGTGGCAGAGTAGAGTTAGTTTTTGCCTAAACTTCCAATTTTAGGCAAAATGAAAACCCTGGATACATTCCTTTTTTTATACAACTAAGGTATCTAAATTTGTCCCGAGATCAGCCACCTAATCTCCCCTGTACAGATGTACTTAGACTGAGTAAGAAAAAAAGGTTATCACTAGTGGCCAACCTGGTGTGCTTTAGGCTCGGTTCACACTTGTGTAGCTCTGTCAGTCGTTATTGCACAGGCACAGCAGGCCATTCATATGGATGAGCTGCTGACGGTGCCTCCTGAAAACACAGGGAAAAGGTCCCTGCACCTTTCTCTGAAAATGCAGCCTGTGCTGGAACCCCAAGATTCCCAGTGCACAAGGGTGCCTTTAGGATTAATGGCACCCCCCACATATCTCCTCAAACGCAACACATTTTTGCCTGTGAGTGGTTGCGGGAACAGCTATGTAAACCCTTAAAACATGTAACATGTTCCATCATCTGCACCTTCTCCCCCTCACCATTCCCCTCTGTGTGATGGCAGGGTAGGGGTATCTTCTTTCTGCTCCTGCTTTCACAATTTCACAACAGTGCAACTGCGAGAGGCTCTGCCTACATAGTCGTATCATTCACAGATTCCTGTGAATGAATAGACTACAAGTACTGTCAGCCATTGTGGCTGATGGCTTGTAGCCCTCAATGAAATGTAAGAACACTGGTGAGCGTCCTCGTAGGTCATTGATCTTCCTGCTCAAAAGTAATTGCCTGCCTGTATAGAAGATACGTGCAAACCGCTATCCAGGGGCCAGCAGATTGCGGGTGCAATGCTCTGCAGGCTCCTTAGAGATAAAATAAATAAATGCACTTTTTCTTGCAGGTAAAAAGCACATTTATAATTTTCGATTTTTTTTTTCAAAAAGGTGAACTTAGCTTTAAGGCTGGGTTTACATATGCTGTAGCCGTGGTTCACAGCATTGGGTCCGATGCATCCCCTGTTCATAGATTCAGGTGCGAATGTGAAACTGCAGGCCGTGACCCACCCCGGAGCTGTGTGAACCAGATCCATTGAGAGCCGGTCACACTCTCTTGTCTGGCGAATTGGATGTGGAAAATCTACATCCAATTCGCATTCTCTCAAAATTGAACAAACAGTGAATGTGGTTTTTGTTAAGGAAAGTCCATTTACTCCAAAACCAAACCTTAAAAGCTTTGTCTGTTTTTGTTTCAAAACACTTATCAAGTCATCAGATCTACTGAAGAGAATATTTATACAAACATTCATTTAAAAAATGACTACAGTCAGCGTCACCCTCCAATCACATGCTGAAGGCAGTGATTTGAGGGAGAGTTGTCAAGTTTCTTATTGAGCAATGCTGCTTCTGCAGAGGATGTCCAGGACCTTTCTGTGTAATCTAGCAGGAGTGTGTCAATTACAAAACCAGCTGCACAAGATTGCCAAGATGAGTAATAGAATTCTGTATTAGGTTGCTTTTCAAAAGTCTGCATTTAAATAGTGGCTTAAAAAAAAAAAAAAGTTAAAAAAACCCCACACATTACTATTTAAAGTATCTAAACCACAAACCAAAAATGTTATCTACTGCAGCTTACAAGTCTTGTGTGGTGGTTGCATTTGTTTTTTTTTAAAACTTTTTTTGCTTTAATTTTCACTTTAAGCCCTGGTTCACACTGCTGCGGGATTGAAATCGCGCGAGTTCAGCTGAACTCGCATGATTTCATACCCGCATGTCAGTTCGACTTCAAGGGTGATTTCAGAGACATCCGTGTGGGTTCCTGTACAGATGTCTATTGAAATCGCACCCTGAAGTCACCACAAAGTTGTACAGAAACTACTTTCGGGAATCAGTGCCATTGCCGGCAATAGCCGCTGATTTGGCATGCGATTTGACATGTCAAATCGCTCCAATGTGAACCTAGGCTTAACCTTGCAATTAACACTTCCTGTGCCTGAGCGGCTATTGTGCTCTGACACCATCTATGGAGGAAGCCATATAATTGTCACCCTAGGCTGCTCGCCTGATATGGAGCACAAACATGTCAGAGGGGTTGATTTACCAAAACCGATGAGCACAAAATCTGGTGCAGCCCTGCAAAGAAAGCTTCCAGTTGTTTTTTGCCAAAGCCAAAGCTTAATTGAACACACTGAAGTTAGAAGCCGATTGGCTACCATGCACGGCTGCACCAGATTTTGCACTCTCCAGTTTTAGTAAATCAACCCCTGTACCTCTTCATCTCCAATGGTTGGACAACTGGAGCTTACAAAAGACAGGTAGAACTTCGCTCAGGAAGTGCATAAGACCCCTTTCACTCTGAGGCCGCAGCAGCGCTTAAAAGTGCCGCAAAACAGGAGTTTTTTACACTTTTTTGGGGTTAAAAGCGCCCTGCCAGCGGGCGATAAAATGAGCAGCGCTTTATGACTGTTTAGCAGTGCTTTTGCACCGCTTTGCGGGCAATAGCTGGGCACATTTAACCCCCAAAAAAGTGGTTAAAAACTCCCGATTTGCGGTGCTTTGAAAGCGCTGCCCATTCATTCCAATGGGCAGGGGTGTTTTGGGAGCACTTTATACAGGGCTCCCGCAAGCGCACCACCCCAGTGTGAAAAAGCACACTGGAATGAATAAGTGGTGGTTTTCAGGCGCTTAGCAGAGGCTATTTCCAGCGCTTAGTGCCTGAAAACCGTCCCAGTGTGAAAAGGTCTTACTGGCATGATTAACCGGTTCCCGACTGGCTCCTGTAGATATACGTCGGCAGAATGGCATGGCTGCGCAAAGTAACGTACCCGTACGTTACTTTGAATTTGACACCGTGTGTGCCTGCCGCGATCTCCGTGAGTCGGGTCGTGGGTCCCGCGGGCATACCTGCGATCGCCTCACGGAGAGGACGAACGGGGAGATGCCATTCTAAACAGCATCTCCCCGTTCTGCCTAGTGACAGTGTCACTCAATCTCTGCTCCCTGTCATTGGAGTAGAGATCAGTGACGTCACACACCAGCCCATCCCCCGACAGTTAGAAATCACTCCCCTAGGACACACTTAACCCCTCCCCGCCCCTAATGGTTAACCCCTTCACTGCCAGTGTCATTTATACAGGAATCAATGCATTTTTATAGCACTGATTGCTGTTTAAATGACAATGGTCCCAAAAATGTGTAAAAAATGTCCGACATGTCCGCCATAACATCGCAGTCACAATAAAAATTGCTGATCGCCGCCATTACTAGTAAAAAAAAAAAAAAATGATTAATAAAAACGCCATAAAACTATCCCCTATTTTGTAAACGCTATAACTTTTGCGCAAACAAACCAATAAACGTTTATTGCGATTTTTTTTAACCAAAAATATGTAGAAGAATATGGATCGGCCTAAACTGAGGAAATTTTTTTTTTTTTATATATATTTTTTGGGGATGATTATTATAGCAAAATGTAAAAAATAATGCGTTTTTTTTTCAAAATTGTCGCTCTTATTTTGTTTATGGCGCAAAAAATAAAAATCGCAAAGATGATCAAATACCACCAAAAGAAGATTTGTGGGGGAAAAAAAAATAGAAGTCAATTTTGTTTCGGAGCCACGTCGCACGACCGCACAATTGTCAGTTAAAGCGACGCAGTGCCGAATCGCAAAAAATGCTCTGGTCAGGAAGGGGGTAAATCCTTCCAGGGCTGAAGTGGTTAAGAGGCATTTTCTGTATTTGCGGAAAAACAAAAGCAGACATAACATCTAAGAACTGAAAGCTGCAATTATATTTTTCTTCTTGGATTAGTTATCCTTTAACCACTTACCGCTCCAGGAAACTTTGTTTACATGTAACAATCAATATTTCTTGCTAGAAAATTGCTTAGAACCCCCAAACATTATATATATATATATATATATATATATATATATATATATATATATATACACATACAGGGGGTCCCCGGGTTACAAACAAGTTAGGGACTGTAGGTTTGTTCTTAAGTTGAATCTGTTTGTAAGTCGAAACAGGTACATTTTTTAAGTGTAGCTCCAGCCAAAAAAACTATTTTTAAGCTTTTTGGATAGCAAAGGGAAGGGTTATCACCCCTGTAACATTTGTTTTGCTGTCTGTGCCCCTGTTCAAAAGATTTCACCTCACTTTCTGTCCCAATGACAATTGGATTTTGAAAATTTTGTGTTGTTGTGGAAACAAGCCTTGGTGATAATGCATCAGTGGAGGTACCTTTTCCCCATAATTGCTCTTACAGGAGTAAATTTCCCTTCCTATGGGGTAGATTTCCTCTCACTTCCTGTTTTCTCCCTCCGTTTGTAAGTAGGAGTCGTTTGTAAGTCGGATGTTTGTAACTAGGGGACCCCCTGTATATATATATATATATATATATATATATTTTTTTTTTAAACCACTTAAGGACCGAGTCTCTTTTTGAGATTTGTTATTTACAAGTTAAAAACAGTTTTTTTGCTACAAAAATTACTTAGAACCCCCAAACATTAACCACAATCACATCTCCCTCCCTCCCTTCGCACGTTATTCTGTGCGTCGTGTGCGTAGCGCGATGACAGCCGTTTTATGCCTCCTCGCGCATGCGCAATGCAGGGGCTCCCGCTCCGGAAGTATAGTCAGGGGTCACCATGGACCCTGTACTTCCGGAGGGACCACACACATATAAGGACATACGGTGAGTGCCCTCACTGTGACTCACCAGGGAAAACAAACGCACCACACAGCAGGAGGTTGGATCCCCACTGTTTAGCCACGCTAGATCAAGATCCTTTACATGTAACCGGGATATATATTTCTTTTTAAACTTAGAACTATAGAGCTACTAGATATGGTGATTGATATCTCGCACAGCCTATCTGTTGGCTTGGGGAGACAGGGTACCCAATACCATTTAGACTTTCCATCTATAAGAGTTTGGATGGCAATACATTATTAATGATTTATCCGTTAACTATAGCTGAATATGTAAACACACTCTTTGTATCCCTGTGATATACTGACCATTATGTGAAAACCTCGGTGCCCCTCTATCTCGGTCACATCCTTGGCCCTATATCAGTACTATATGCAGAGTCTGTTGTGTATACAAGACTGTGTATACAATACATCTATCAACACACCAGTGTTTCTTTGTTATCATTATGGATATGATTAATTAAAATCTACCTAATAACCATACTTTCATCTAGGATCACTGATGGCTCAGATGGGGTCAATATTTTGATCCACATTATGAACCATTCAGTATTAAGATATAATTAAAGTTATTGATGCTTAAGGGATCAGTACGAATAGTAATTTCATTTATGATCCAGTCTAATTTAATAGTTACATTTCAAAATAATATATTGTGTGTTTTTAGATCAATGACACAGTTAACACCTGTCTGATACTTTGGCCCCTGCGTGGTCCGACATCCCACTATCCAACCCTCATGGATCTGGCCTCCACGGGGTAATGATCTTGGCTGGCTGATATCAGTAACTGAGTCCTGGGTGTGAGTTTTTGCTATACATGCTTTATTTTAAGCACCGACAACCTTTAAGTGGGTAAGCACCTACATGATTTAAGAGAAATGTATATTGGTGGTTTGTTCAAGAAACTATGGTTCTAATGTTATTTTATGCAATCTAGATAAAGATACAGATGCATGCGACGCCCTCGAAAAAGCAGGAAACTGCGAAACATGTTGGCTTTCTGCATATCCAAGCATCTTGTGTAAAAGTAAATCCCAGTATCAACTACAAACAATGTACTTCGTGAATTTTGCGATTTTATATGTCCAATCCAAGTCCTATGATTTTGTGCTTACCTTATCATACAGATATGATGGTCTCCTTCAAAAATCCCACTCCTATTGAGGCAGCTTAGGCTCTCTCTTATTAGTTTAGTTCCCCAAACATTAACCATTTTTTTTTCTAACACCCTAGAGAATAAAATGGCGATTTTTGCAATATTTTCTGTAACACCGTATTTGCGCAGCAGGCTTTGGAAAAAAAAAATACACTTTTTTTAATTAAATAATAAAACAGTAAAGTTAGCCCAATTTTTATTTATATTGTGAAAGATAATGTTACACCGAGTAAATTGATACCCAACATGTCACGATTCAAAATTGTGCCGGCTCGTGGAATGGCGACAAACTTTTACCCTTAAAAATCTCCATAGGCGACGTTTAAAAAAATTCTACAGGTCACATGTTTTGAGTTACAGAGGAGATCTAGGGCTAGAATTATTGCTCTCCCTCTACCGATCGCAGCGATACCTCATATGTGTGGTTTGAACATCATTTTCATATGCGGGCGCTACTCACGTATGCGTTCACTTCTGTACGCGAGCTCGTCGGGACGAGGCGCGGTACAAAATTTTTCCTTATTTATTTTACCTTTTATTTTTACACGGTTCTTAAAAAAAAAAAAAAATTTGTGTCATTTTTATTCCTATTACAAGGAATGTAAATATCCCTTGTAATAGAAAAAAAAGCATGACAGGTCCTCTTAAATATGAGATCTGGGGTCAAAAAGACCTCAGATCTCACATTTACACTAAAATGCAATAAAAAAAATGAAAAAAATAAAAAAAAACAGCAAGAGCTATGGGCGGAAGTGATGTTTTGACGTCGCTTCAGCCCTGCAATAGTATGGAGTCAGATTGGGGACATCTTCCCCTCACTCATCTCCATACCCAGGAAAGGACAACATCCAATCGCATCCGCCGCTGGCTCCGGTAAGCAGCGGAGGGCACCGGGGCGTGGCGGGAGGGGGGGTCCTCTCCAGCCGCCAAGACCCCTTTTATCTTGAAGCGGACCGCTAGACGAAGAAGAGGATACCGGGGTTATGGCAGCAAGCTGCTGCCATAACAACGATATTCCTCTTCAAAGTTAGGACGCACATCAGCATGCGGCGGTCCAAAAGTGGTTAAAGCAGAAGACCTAGAGAATAAATTGGCGCATTTTGTTTACAGCCGTTTTTTAAAATAGATACTTTTTTTTTTTTTTTTTTTTTTTTTTTTATTCAAATAGTCAAAAAAGCTCCAAAACGCATTTAAACGCAGCAAAATGAACATTTTTAAACACCATTTACAATCTGTCAAGTTAAATCGTTCAGGGGAGGTCGCAAAACGTTCCATGTACATCAAGTCTAAGGCCCGTACACACGATCGGAAAATTGGATGAAAAACTACCCGTTCGAAGTGATCCTACGATAATCGGATTGTTAGTACAGAGATTTCGAGAACCGATCACGACAGTTCATCCAATCAGACAATACCAGTTTGAACATTTTTCGTTTAATCAGTACAGTTGTTGTCCAAAAATACAATAAATACACTACAACACAACATCACTTCCGATTTTTTATTCTGTCGTACGAGAATGTCACTTTAGTACCCTCTCCATTTCCGATATGCAACAACAAAAAAGGAATGAGGTTGACCTGTCGTCCGGTTTTCAGTGTGTACGGGACATTAGAGACCAAGTAAGTTTTGCTGAGGACCAGCTACAGTTCCTGTGAAAACCTGTTGTCAGACAGTATAGCTTTCTCAAAGCAGATAGTCTATTTGTTGGAGGGCCAGCTGCAGCAAAAACAGAAAGGTCTAAGTGCCGGTTCACATAGGGGCGACTTGTCAGGCGACCTAGTCGCCTGACAAGTCGCCTCCCGTTCTGTGCTACGGAACCATTCTAATAGGAGCGACGCAAGTCGCTCCGACTTAGAAAAAGGTTCCTGTACTACTTTGGGGGCGACTTGAGGCGACTTGCATAGACTTCTATGCAGAAGTCGTTTTGCAAGTCGCCTCGGAAGTCGTTTGCAGGTCGCCTCGCTGAGGCGACCTGCAAGTCGTGCCGCCCCTGTGTGAACCGGCACTAAGAATCACAGATACAGCCAGCAAGAATTTCAAGCAATTTGGCGGTATTCAGATCAACTGATATTAAGAGTAGCCAGCATACTTATAAAGAGTAGACCAATGACCACCGTGACATTCTCTAAATTTCTCCCTTGTCTAAGGTGTCCCCTTTAAATGTAGTATTGCCAGTTTTTGGTCCTCAAATATTTAAGGTATTTTGTCTGCAGATAGGGAGTAATAGAGCCAAGGGACCTGTCATAAGTAATCATCTACAGTGCCAACTTTCCACCCACCTCCTCCATTCAAAGTGGTCTATAGCTGCTATGAATAAAGAGTGACCTATAGAGGAGGCAGACCTTTAATTTATCTGCACATCTTCAGTTCATAAAAGTTATAATACAGCTTTTATGAATAGAGGAGGGGGGGCAGAAAGGGCGGTTATAGTCAATACTCTTGATCATACGATGGGTCCCCTGGCTCTATTAAAACATGTCACTTGCACACTCCAATGGAAGTAACACAGTTTTAAAATTTCAAATGTTTTTAACTAGCTGATATCCGTCATTTTGTAATTAATCGGCATCGGTCGATTGTGCTGATAAAAAAGACAGATTTAAAACTTCAGCGCGACTTGCAAATGACTTCTGTAATAGAAGTCTATGCAAGTTGCCTGAAGTCTTCCCATGGAGACTTGTCTCACCTATCTGGGCAGCCTGCAAAGTCTGAGAAAAGAAGCAAAAAGAGATACAATGATACTTATCAATGGACTGAACTCAAGAGTTCACAGTTTAACCATTTAAAGAGACAATCTTTTCTCACGCTTATTGCTTACAAGTAAAAATCCTGTATTTTCTGCTAGAAAATCACTTAGAACCCCCAAACATTTTATATATATCACTGGCCTCACGATTCGATTGCGATTATCCAGTCCACGATTCGATTCGATTCCGTGATGTATCACGATTAATGCGCAAAGTTTTCATCCAAAAAATTCAAGTAGTCAGAACTCAATTTTTTAAATTTTATCTGTTCTTAAAAAAAAAAAATCACTCCCTGCATGTAGCAAAGTGTAAACACAGCAGAAGAGGAGCTCCAGACTGCCCCCAAATGACTACAGAAGACTGCAGACACGGTACAGGAGATGGTCAGGGACTGCAGACACGGTACAGGAGATGGTCAGGGACTGCAGACACGGTACAGGAGATGGTCAGGGACTGCAGACACGGTACAGGAGATGGTCAGGGACTGCAGACACGGTACAGGAGATGGTCAGGGACTGCAGACACGGTACAGGAGATGGTCAGGGACTGCAGACACGGTACAGGAGATGGTCAGAGACTGCAGACACGGTACAGGAGATGGTCAGAGACTGCAGACACGGTACAGGAGATGGTCAGGGACTGCAGACACGGTACAGGAGATGGTCAGAGACTGCAGACACGGTACAGGAGATGGTCAGGGACTGCAGACACGGTACAGGAGATGGTCAGGGACTGCAGACACGGTACAGGAGATGGTCAGGGACTGCAGACACGGTACAGGAGATGGTCAGAGACTGCAGACACGGTACAGGAGATGGTCAGGGACTGCAGACACGGTACAGGAGATGGTCAGGGACTGCAGACACGGTACAGGAGATGGTCAGGGACTGCAGACACGGTACAGGAGATGGTCAGGGACTGCAGACACGGTACAGGAGATGGTCAGGGACTGCAGACACGGTACAGGAGATGGTCAGGGACTGCAGACACGGTACAGGAGATGGTCAGGGACTGCAGACACGGTACAGGAGATGGTCAGGGACTGCAGACACGGTACAGGAGATGGTCAGGGACTGCAGACACGGTACAGGAGATGGTCAGGGACTGCAGACACGGTACAGGAGATGGTCAGGGACTGCAGACACGGTACAGGAGATGGTCAGGGACTGCAGACACGGTACAGGAGATGGTCAGGGACTGCAGACACGGTACAGGAGATGGTCAGGGACTGCAGACACGGTACAGGAGATGGTCAGGGACTGCAGACACGGTACAGGAGATGGTCAGGGACTGCAGACACGGTACAGGAGATGGTCAGGGACTGCAGACACGGTACAGGAGATGGTCAGGGACTGCAGACACGGTACAGGAGATGGTCAGGGACTGCAGACACGGTACAGGAGATGGTCAGGGACTGCAGACACGGTACAGGAGATGGTCAGGGACTGCAGACACGGTACAGGAGATGGTCAGGGACTGCAGACACGGTACAGGAGATGGTCAGGGACTGCAGACACGGTACAGGAGATGGTCAGGGACTGCAGACACGGTACAGGAGATGGTCAGGGACTGCAGACACGGTACAGGAGATGGTCAGGGACTGCAGACACGGTACAGGAGATGGTCAGGGACTGCAGACACGGTACAGGAGATGGTCAGGGACTGCAGACACGGTACAGGAGATGGTCAGGGACTGCAGACACGGTACAGGAGATGGTCAGGGACTGCAGACACGGTACAGGAGATGGTCAGGGACTGCAGACACGGTACAGGAGATGGTCAGGGACTGCAGACACGGTACAGGAGATGGTCAGGGACTGCAGACACGGTACAGGAGATGGTCAGGGACTGCAGACACGGTACAGGAGATGGTCAGAGACTGCAGACACGGTACAGGAGATGGTCAGAGACTGCAGACACGGTACAGGAGATGGTCAGGGACTGCAGACACGGTACAGGAGATGGTCAGAGACTGCAGACACGGTACAGGAGATGGTCAGAGACTGCAGACACGGTACAGGAGATGGTCAGAGACTGCAGACACGGTACAGGAGATGGTCAGAGACTGCAGACACGGTACAGGAGATGGTCAGAGACTGCAGACACGGTACAGGAGATGGTCAGAGACTGCAGACACGGTACAGGAGATGGTCAGAGACTGCAGACACGGTACAGGAGATGGTCAGAGACTGCAGACACGGTACAGGAGATGGTCAGAGACTGCAGACACGGTACAGGAGATGGTCAGAGACTGCAGACACGGTACAGGAGATGGTCAGAGACTGCAGACACGGTACAGGAGATGGTCAGAGACTGCAGACACGGTACAGGAGATGGTCAGAGACTGCAGACACGGTACAGGAGATGGTCAGAGACTGCAGACACGGTACAGGAGATGGTCAGAGACTGCAGACACGGTACAGGAGATGGTCAGAGACTGCAGACACGGTACAGGAGATGGTCAGAGACTGCAGACACGGTACAGGAGATGGTCAGAGACTGCAGACACGGTACAGGAGATGGTCAGAGACTGCAGACACGGTACAGGAGATGGTCAGAGACTGCAGACACGGTACAGGAGATGGTCAGAGACTGCAGACACGGTACAGGAGATGGTCAGAGACTGCAGACACGGTACAGGAGATGGTCAGAGACTGCAGACACGGTACAGGAGATGGTCAGAGACTGCAGACACGGTACAGGAGATGGTCAGAGACTGCAGACACGGTACAGGAGATGGTCAGAGACTGCAGACACGGTACAGGAGATGGTCAGAGACTGCAGACACGGTACAGGAGATGGTCAGAGACTGCAGACACGGTACAGGAGATGGTCAGAGACTGCAGACACGGTACAGGAGATGGTCAGAGACTGCAGACACGGTACAGGAGATGGTCAGAGACTGCAGACACGGTACAGGAGATGGTCAGAGACTGCAGACACGGTACAGGAGATGGTCAGAGACTGCAGACACGGTACAGGAGATGGTCAGAGACTGCAGACACGGTACAGGAGATGGTCAGAGACTGCAGACACGGTACAGGAGATGGTCAGAGACTGCAGACACGGTACAGGAGATGGTCAGAGACTGCAGACACGGTACAGGAGATGGTCAGAGACTGCAGACACGGTACAGGAGATGGTCAGAGACTGCAGACACGGTACAGGAGATGGTCAGAGACTGCAGACACGGTACAGGAGATGGTCAGAGACTGCAGACACGGTACAGGAGATGGTCAGAGACTGCAGACACGGTACAGGAGATGGTCAGAGACTGCAGACACGGTACAGGAGATGGTCAGAGACTGCAGACACGGTACAGGAGATGGTCAGAGACTGCAGACACGGTACAGGAGATGGTCAGAGACTGCAGACACGGTACAGGAGATGGTCAGAGACTGCAGACACGGTACAGGAGATGGTCAGAGACTGCAGACACGGTACAGGAGATGGTCAGAGACTGCAGACACGGTACAGGAGATGGTCAGAGACTGCAGACACGGTACAGGAGATGGTCAGAGACTGCAGACACGGTACAGGAGATGGTCAGAGACTGCAGACACGGTACAGGAGATGGTCAGAGACTGCAGACACGGTACAGGAGATGGTCAGAGACTGCAGACACGGTACAGGAGATGGTCAGAGACTGCAGACACGGTACAGGAGATGGTCAGAGACTGCAGACACGGTACAGGAGATGGTCAGAGACTGCAGACACGGTACAGGAGATGGTCAGAGACTGCAGACACGGTACAGGAGATGGTCAGAGACTGCAGACACGGTACAGGAGATGGTCAGAGACTGCAGACACGGTACAGGAGATGGTCAGAGACTGCAGACACGGTACAGGAGATGGTCAGAGACTGCAGACACGGTACAGGAGATGGTCAGAGACTGCAGACACGGTACAGGAGATGGTCAGAGACTGCAGACATACTACAGGAGATGGTCAGAGACTGCAGACACGGTACAGGAGATGGTCAGAGACTGCAGACACGGTACAGGAGATGGTCAGAGACTGCAGACACGGTACAGGAGATGGTCAGAGACTGCAGACATGGTACAGAAGATGATCAGAGACTGCAGACCTGCTGGACGTGGTAAGGGAGGTGCCAGACTGTCCTATGAAAGATGATCAATACCCCGCCGCCCTCACCACTAACCTGTCCCCATATAATACTATTACAATAGCGCTCCCCTGCCCAGTGTCACCACGGACCAATTCCCATCCTTCTCGACCAGCATCCACACAGTCCTCTGCTCTTCCCCCCACCTCTACACTGAGCATGCAGATAGGGCAATAAAACAAAAAATGGTGTGCAGTGTTTTGCGGTGATAAATGTACAAAAGAGTCTTATTAAGTAGTGAATAAATATAGTCCTGAAATATATAAATCTGTGATTTGATTAAAAGAAATCTTTTGTGTATTCAAAGTAATTCCAGTGCTGAGTGTGCTCTGCTGTGTTCAAATCATTCCTGATTTCTGGTGAACTGATTGGAGGTTTGTTTTGTTTAATAAATGTTTAAGTGTAAGAAATTTTCTGTATCACTTATTACTTAAGGCTGCTTTCATACTGGAACGGGCAGGCATTGATGGTAAAACGCTGCTAGTTTTAGCGGCACTATTCAGCTGCTAGCCGGGCGCTTATAACCCAGCTAGTGGCTGATGAAGGGGTTAAATGCGCCTGTGTAACGCAGCTGCCGAAGTGCCTGCAAAGCATTTCATTTCAATGGGCAGGAGTGGTGGAGGAGCGGTATACACCGATCCAAAGATGCTGCTTGCAGGACTTTTTTTTAACATCCTGCCAGCGCAACTCCTCAGTGTGAAAGCACTTGGGCTCTCACACGGAGACTGCAGGGGAGTTGTTTTGCAGGCACTTTACAGGCGCTATTTTTAGCCCAAAAGCGCCTGAAAAACGTCCCAGGGGTCTGAAAGGGGTCCAAATGTTAGATTTTATTAGTTGAAGTAAAAAAAAAAAAAAAAAAAAAAAAAAAAAAAAAAAAAAAGAAAAATATTGGCCATCGCGATTTCAAAATATTGGCATCGGCCATAGAAAAACTACTAAAGTAAAAGTTTTATTAAGTTAGAAGATTACACAGTCTCTCCTTTGCTCTTAAAATCTCAAACCTCCCTGTGAACCAGAAATGACAACTCACACACCAGAGTGCTCAGCTGTTTTGCCCAGAATAAAGGCTTCAAGTACACTGGACTTCATTTATCGCGGCCACTGGAAAATGTGGCAAAATTCACAGCATGTTTGGTCGCATTTTTAATTTTTCTGCAGCCGACGGTCAAAACAATCCTATCCTGAATGCGATACCTCTGCGTTACCCCTGATGTTAACCCCTTCCCTGCCAGTGTCAGTACAGTAACAGTGCTTTTTTTTTTTTTTTTTTTTTTTAAACACTGATCGCTATTAGTGTTACTGGTCCCCAATAAGTATCAAAGTGTCCGATTTGCCAGACGCAATCCCGCTAAAAAACACTGATTGCCGCCATAACTAGTACAAATAAATATTCCATAAAAACATCCCATAGCTTGTAGACGCTATAAAACTTTTGCACATACCAATCAATATACGCTTATAGGGATTTTTTTAACCAAAAATATGTAGCAGAATATATATTAACCTAAATTGATGAAGAAATTCGATTTTTACTTTTTTTTTTTTTTTTTTATTGGATATGCTTTATAGCAGAAAGTAAAAAATATTGATCAGATACCAAAAGAAAGCTCTGTTTATGAGAAAAAAAAAATACATGAATTTGGCTATAGAGTCACACGACCGCACAATTGTCAGTTTAAGTAACAGTGCCATATCGCAAAAATGGCCTGGTCAGGGGGGGTTGATAATACAAGCCAAAACAGTTCAACGATTACTCTAAGGCAAGGTCTACTCAAAACCTAGAAGTTACTTCCAAAACATCCAAAAATTTTGAAATTTTTTTTTTTATTGCAGCTTGCCATTTTTTGTCAAGATTTTTTCTCCTTAATACCACCCTGTGTCACTAACAGACTTGCTTTTCTATGGGGACAAGACTATAGTCACTTTACTGTATTCTACGGAGGAGCAGCAGTCACCCTGGAAATGGACTACAGAATATGTCCCCCTCCTCTTCTCCAAAACATTGGGGGAGGTGCACTATAGTTCACAGAGATAGCTGGGTACAAAGAAAGTGATAAGAGTGCAGCAAAGAATGTAATGAGCACAAGTATGTTTTTGCATTTATTGAACATTTAAAAAAAAAAAAAAACACCTTACAAAAAAATTTAACAGGTTTTTGAGATGTGAAATTTTTTTTTTTTTTTTTTTAAATCCACCTTTAAAATGTGAACTATAATATGGGTAGTAACTCAATTAAAAAAAAATCTAAAAATATAATAATGGGGAAAATAAGAATTTAATTCCCTACAGATTTTTCATGTTTGCATCCAGGAAAAAAAACAAAAAAACAAACACACGATACAAATGTTTTAAATTAGGTTGCAGTCCAGTGAGTAATTTGGGACATTGAGAGCTCATGACGTATGCAAATCAATGGTTCCCTACAAGAGACATCTTAACTGGTCCGACACAAGTTGGTCCGACTTTGAAAAAGGTTCCTGCACTGCTTTGGTCCGACACTGATCCTACTTCTGCCCATTAAATTTCACTGAAGTCGGATCAAAGCCGGATCATCATCTTAACTGATCCGACTTTGGCATGCAACTTGTGCTCTGAGGATCTTGAAGAAGAACTCCACACCACGTTTAAAAAATAAACCCTGCATTTGTTTCCCCCTCCAAGACCATGCCAGGCCCTTTGGTCTAGCATGGATTTTAAGGAGAACCCCATGCCAAAAAATGGCGTGGGGTCCCCCCCCAATCCATACCAGACCCTTATCCGACCACGTGGCCCGGCAGGCCAGGAAAGGTGGAGGGGACAAGCAAACGACCCCACCTGCTGAACCATAGCAGGCCACATGCCCTCAACATGGGGGTGTGGGTGCTTTGGGGCAGGGGGGCACTGCGCCCCCCTGCCCCATAGCACCTTGTTCCCATGTTGATGAGGACAAGGGCCTCTTCCCCACAACCCTGGTGGCTGTTGGGGTCTGCAGGGCGGACATTGTACCCCTACCCATTAACCTATAAAAGTGTCAAAGAATGAAAACTCAGGTTTTTGGCAAAGTAATTTAAGTCCGCTCCGGCGTCTCTTTGGATTTCTTCTCCCCTCTTCGGCTCTTCTGACGTCATCCGGAGGCCCCGCCCTCTTGTGATATCACCACCCATCATGCCCTGGGCATAAGTAATATAAGTGTGCCATTACTTATAGAAGTATAAGTAATGACACACCGCGTACCTAGCATTAGAGCGGGAGAACATCGAGAGAAGATAGGGCGAAGAACAGGGGGAGCGTAGAGAGGAGACCCGGCAGAGGCAGAAGATATCAGCGGAGAGAGGAGAAGAACAGGCAAAGGGAGAAGCTCTCTCTGGAGGAGGGCGAAGAAGATCGGAAGAGACACGGAAGCTGACTTCATAAAAATTACTTTGTCAAAAGCCTGTGTGCTGTTATTTTTTAACACTTTTTGGGTGAATGGGTAGGGGTACAATGTACTAGAGCTGCACGATTCTGGCTTAAATGAGCATCACGATTTTTTGCTTAGAAAATAGATCACGATTCTCACGGCGTTTTAGCTTTTTTTTTATTCAAGGAAGTGTATTTTTTCCCAAAAAATTGAATTTGAAAGACCACTGGGCAAATACAGTGTGACATAAAATATTGCAGCAATTGCCATTTTATTCCCTAGGGTCTCTGCTAATTATATATATATATATATATATATATATATATATATATATATATATATATATATATATATATATATATATATATATATATATTTTTTTTTAAGAAAGAAGTGTCAGAAAAAAATTTAGACTTTAAGTGGTTAAACTTCCTGCATTTACATGTTGTTGACAACTTGGCAGACTGGGATTTTTTCTTTACAAACAGAAGAGTATCCCTTTGATCTAAGGAGGAAGTGTTAGTTACAACGTTTCATATTAAAAACTTGGCAGACTGCCCAGATGTTTTCTTTTGACAGCTGAGTGAGCAGATAAGTCTCTCCACTTGTTATATGAAAAAATCATCAAACTGCAACAGAGATCGTCAGGGGGGTTGAATCGAGATCGCATTTTTTTTAACGATTAATTGTGCTGCTCAACAATGTACCCCATACTCATTCACATAGGGTGGGGAGCCGGGATCTGGGGGACCCCCCTTGTTGAGGGAATGTGGCCTGGTATGGTTGGGGGGGGCCTCACTCGTCCCCACCCCCTTTCCAGACCTGCCGGGCTGCGTGCTCGTATAAGGGTCTGGTATGGATTGTGGGGGGAACCCCGTGCCTTTGTTTTTTTGCAGTTCAGTTTCAGGGTCTTGAAAATCTTCTTCTAACCTAGGCCATCTTTATGTAGAGAAACAATTCTTTTTTACAGATCCTCAGAGAGTTTTTTGCCATGAGGTGCCATGCTGAACTTCCAGTGACCAGTAAGAGAGTGAGAGTGACAACACCAAATTTAAACAAACACACCTGCTCACCATTCACACCTGAGATCTTGTAACACTAACAAGTCACATGACACTGGGGAGGGAAAATGTCTAATTTGGCCCAATTTGGACATTTTCACTTAGGTGTGTACTCACTTTTGTTGACAACGGTTTAGACAATAATGACTGTGTGTTGACTTCTTTTGAGGGGACAGCAAATTTACACTATTATACAAGCAGTACACTCACTACTTTACATTGTAGCAGTGTCATTTCTTCAATGTTGTCACATGAAAAGATATACTAAAATATTTACAAAAATGTGAGGGGTATACTCACTTTTGTGGGATACTGTATATTAAGAATAATGTACAAGTGAATGTGATAGATGACATCACTAGGGAGGAAGTGGAATCCTTATGGGTAGAGCTCCAAAGGGATCAAGGGAAAAATACTGGGAGTATGCTATAGGCCCCATAACCTGAGGGAGGAGGTGGATCTCCTATCACAATTTGGATTAGCAGCAAGGATGGGAAGTGTCATCATAAGAAGGGATTTTAATTATCCAGACAGACTGGACGGAGGGAACCACACATTCGTCTAAGGCTCGCCAGTTTCTAAATGTCTTGCAGGACATTTTTATGGGTCAGATGGTAGACACACAAACTAGAAATAAAGAGTTACTGGATCTACTGATAACCAACAATACAGACCAGGATGTGGAAATACGGGCAATTGAGGAAAAAGCGATCACAGGTCAATTGGCTTCAGTATAAATCACACAAATAGGAAACATAAGGGGAATACAAAGATACTGAATTTCAAAAGAGCCAACTTCCCTAAACTACGAACCTTGCTAGAAAATATAAATTGGGATAAAATCTTAGGAACAAAGAACATGGAGGAGAGATGGGTTCGCTTTAAGAGCATATTTAATAAGGGCATTAGCCAGTGCATCCCATTTGGTAATACATTTAAAAGAGCAAACAAAAGTCCTGGATGGCTTAACTCCAATGTAAAAATGCATATAAAAGCAAAGGAGAAGGCCTTTGCTTAATACAAGGTTGAGGGATCATTGTCAGCATTCAGACTTTATAAAGAAAGTAAAAAGAAATGTAAGGGTGCAATTAGGGCGGCTAGGATAGAACACGAAAGACACATAGCGAAAGAAAGCAATAAAAAAAAAAAAAATCCCAAGAAATTCTTTAAGTATGTAAACAGTAGAGCTGCACAATTCTGGCTAAAATGAGAATCACAATTTTTTTTGCCTAGAATAAAGATCACGATTCTCTCGGGGTAACATCTTCTTTCACATTATACACAAAAAATTGGGCTAACTTTTTTTTAATTCATTCAAGTGTATCTTAATTTTTTTTTTAAATGTGTTTTAAAAACCGCTGTGACATACGGTGTGACGTAATATATTGCAACAACCACCATTTTATTCTCTAGGATCTCTATTAAAAAAAATATATATGATACCATGTTTGGGTGTTCCAAGTAATTTTCTAGCAGAAAATAATGATTTTTACTTGTAAGTAATAACGGTCAGAAAAGTTTGGTCTTTAAATGGTTAAACTTCCTTCATGGGAGTTCTTTCCTGTGATAAAAGAACGAAAAGATACTTTGTTTCTACTTATTCGCTTGTTGTGATAATACTTGGCAGGCTGCCTGGATTTTCTTTTTTAGTTTTTCCAGCTGTGAGAACTTGGATTGGAAAAAAGCCAATGTAGCACCAATATTTAAAAGGGTCCAAAATACATCCCTGGGAATTACAGACTAGTTAGCCTAACATCAGTAGTATGCAAGCTCTTGGAGGGGATGATAAGGGTCTATATACAAGATTTTAGTAAGGTAAACGGTATAATTTGCAGTAATTAGCATGGATTCATGAAAAATCGTTCTTGCCAAATCTATTAACCTTCTATGAGGAAGTGAGTTGCCATCGAAATAAAGGAAGGCCCGTAGACGTGGTGTATCTGGATTTTGCAGAAGCATTTGACACAGTTCCCCATAAAAGTTTACTGTACAAAGTAAGGTCCGTTGGCATGGACCATAGGGTGAGTACATGGATTGAAAACTGGCTACAAGGGCGAATTCAGAGGGTGGTGATAAATGGGGAATAATCCGAATGGTCAGGGTGGGTAGTGGAGCCTTACAGGGTTCTGTGCTGGGACCAATCCTATTTGATTTATTCATAAACAACCTGGAGGATGGGGTAAACAGTTCAATCTCTGTATTTGTGAATGATACTAAGCTAAGCAGGGCAATAACTTCTCTGCAGGATGTGGAAACATTACAAGAAGATCTGAACAAATTAATGGGGTGGGAAACTACATGGCAAATGAGGTTTAATGTAGAAAAATGTAAAATAATGCATTTGGGTCACAAAAATATGAAGGCAATCTTTACACTGGGGGGAGAACCTCTGGGGGAATCTAGGATGGAAAAGGACCTGGGGGTCCTAGTAGATGATAGGCTCAGCAATGGCATGCAATGCCAAGCTGCTGCTAGCAAAGCAAACAGAATAATGGCATGCATTAAAAAAGGGATTAACTCCAGAGATAAAACATTAATTCCCCCACTCTACAAGACTCTGGGCAACAGTCCTCAGGAAGGATGTACTGGAAATGGAGCGAGCAAAGCAGCTAATAAATGGTCTAGAGGATATTAGTTATGACGAAAGGTTACGAGCACTAAACTGATTCTCTCTGGAGAAGAGACGCTTGAGAGGGGATATGATTTCAATATACAAATATCATAGTGGTGACCCCACAATAGAGAGAAAACGTCTTCGCGGAAGGGAGTTTACCAAAACTCGTGGCCACTCATTAAAATAAGAAAAGAGGTTTAACCATAAACTACATAGAGGGTTCTTTACTGTAAGAGCAGCCAGGATGTGGAATTCCCTTCCACAGGCGGTGGTCTCAGCAGGAAGCATCAATAGTTTCAAAAAACTATTAGATAAGCACCTAAATGACCACAACATACAGGGATATATAATGTAATACTGACATATAATAACACACATAGATTGGACTTGATGGACTTGTGTCTTTTTTCAACCTCACCTACGTACTTTTGTGTACCGCAACAATTTTTCCAATAAAAGGACTTTTGTTACGTCTGAGTGCTGCCATTCCTTCTATCCAGTACTGCCAGTCTGCCTACTCCCTCAGGTGGAGGCACACAGGCTGCAGTGCAGGGTCACCCTCAGCTGAGGCCTGACCTCCCCCCGCTGACCCCTACGACTCCGTGTAGGTGGGCTCCGGGGAGAGGAAGGCCAGCTTGGAGGCAATGCGGCTCAGGCACAGCGGGCAGCAGAAGAGTCAACAGGGCTCCCCCAGAAAGAAGCCATTTATCCTCAGACCCTGCTCGAACATTGGGGAGGGAGGTGGGGACAGCGGCCATCTATGGAGAGGAGCCCGGCCCCCCGACAATGTTGTTCACAGCCAGAAATCAGACCCCCTGCCTGCTTCCAGTGGGACCAGCCGGGGAAAAGGATCAGTTGCCCAGCGCTGCATGTCTGGAGTGTCAGGCAATGGGAGTTACAGGGGGTGGGCTGGCGGCAACTTTCTGGTCGCCATGGAGCCTGGGATTTGTCGTGCCATGTCCCTTCTATAGCCTGGGTCGGCAACCCATTGATCACGACCGCCTGACAGGTGGGCCGCAAACGCGCCGCCACTGCTGCCCATCCATCTCAGATCATAGCGGCATTCTACATTACAGCCAAGAAAAGTACTAGGTAAGAGGCGGGCCAGCCTGGAACAGGAGAGATAGCACCAATCAGTGAGCGGAGTCCACGCCCAGCAGATCGCAGTGTCTGTGTTAAAGCAGCCACAGCAGAGACCAAAGAAAGAGATGCTGCAAAACAGGTCAACTTCAGGGGGTTAATGCCACAGGTGGCAGCAGGCTAATTACAGGTCCTTAGTGCAGGGCTAGCAGTGTTATAAAAGGCTGCTGCTTACAATGCCATCAACATTTATTTTGTATTATTGTGGCAGCTGCCTGGGGGGGGATTGGTAAATGGCTAGGGCTGTACATTATAAAAAAAAAAATAAAAAAAAAGCTGCTTTGTGTTATTCTTGGCTCACATCTCTGCATGTTGGGAATGCGCGCAAGGGAAATGCGCTGCTCCCTAGCAGACGCACAAGAGGGCCAAAAATTCTTAATGGCACCCCCACACATTATAAACTCTATATTTTCAGACACACACCAAAACGCATGGTGCCCAGCACCCTGTGGTTCAAGGCAATTTTCAAGAAGGGTCAGAGAATTTTTTCCTCCATGTTTCTCAGAGGTAAGGCAGCCCATTGAAATGAGTGGGCTTCCCTACACACAGTAGTGTGAACCAAGGCTTAGGGCCCAACCACACTTGTCCACACTCTAAATCAGAGCGTTTTAGTGACCGAACATAAGTCCATCTTTGGCATCAGTGATATACGCCAGGAAGCAGTGGATGCTTGTTTTATAGCATCACACAGCTCCCTTATTTTATTTCATCACTCAGCAGAGCAGTGCATTTCACCTGCAAAAACTGTATTTCTCTCCTAATAGTGTATACAGTATATCTCTTCTCTCTGTTATTCTCAGAGTAGATTCAATATTGTGCCTAACCATATAGTTGGTTGTTTATATTTACCACTGCATAGAGATATTTAAGAATAAATTGCTTTTTTTTTTTAAAAAAAACTTTACATATTAACTAAATTAGGGCTGAAACAACTAATCGATTAATCGACAACCAATCGATTATGAAATGAATCGATTACTATTTTCATAATCAAATAATCACCAGTAACATAATGGGGTTAAAAAAAAGCTAAAATGAGTCCTTTATAGTACAAAAAGAGCAAATCGCTACTGTAAATATTACTTTCAAAGTTCTACAGTAAAAAAATGAACCCTTTACAGTAGTGATTATCTGCTTTTTTTGTACTATAAAAGGGCTCATTTTAGTTTTTTTAACCCCAATATATTATTAAACATCTTAGACCTGGTTCACATCTATGTGTTTTTTGGTGCTTGTTACAGAAACGCTCTAAAGTTCATTTACATGGTTTCCTATGGGACACGTTCACATCTGCTTTTTTCAGCAGCTGCGCATTTGGAAAGGGTCAAGGACTTTAATGCAAAACGGTGCTTTTTTGGTTTAATATACTTCAATGGAGAAGCTGCAGAAGAGCATGTAATGGGTTTTTGCAGCAATTTGTGTTTTTTTTAATCTGCTCAACGACAAATTGTCAAAAAAAAATGCAAAAACGCAATTTGCAGCAAAATCACGTGCGCAAAAATCACAACACACAGCAAAAAGCACTGCAGAAACAGATCAAAAGCAAACTGCATAGGTGTATACCGAGCCTTATGCTGGCCACACGGATCAATTTTCAGACAAGAATATTCAGACAAAAAAAACTCTGTGCATTCGCTGAATGAAAGAATGTTTGAAATTTCCACTTGTTTTTAACATTCTGTTTTTAAAACGAATGTACATTTCTGAACGAAAACCACATACACTGTCTGAAAATTCCTTTCACCAAGAAATTTTCTATTTCCAAATTTTCCCGTCACTATGGTTGAAAATGATCGTCGATTTTACCCCACTAACTATTTGAAAATTGAACGAACGTTATTAAAATTACATTTTTTTTTTTTTTTTTTTTTTTTTTTTAAGGAAGACATTCGTTCTTTTTTTTTTTAAATAAAAAAAATGTGATCTCTGAGTCTATTTACCAGATTCACCCTCTTAATAGTATATACAGTATATCTCCTCAAATAGTATATACAGTATATCTCTTCTAATAGTATATACAGTATATCTCTTCTGTTATTCTCAGAGTGGATTAGATATTTTGCTCCCTAACCATATAGTTGGTTATTTATATTTACCACTGAATAGAGATATTTAAGAATAAATTGCCTTTTTTTTAAACTTTACATATTAACTAAATTCTACACCACACTTTTTTTTTTAAAGGTTATTAACCGATTAATCGAAACAATAATCGGCCAACTAATCGATTATCAAAATAATAGTTAGTTGCTGTCCTAAACTAAATTATACACCACACTTTTTTTTTAGGGTTAATAACCGATTAATCAAAACAATAAAAGACCAACTAATCGATTATGCTAAATAATCGTTAGTTGCAGCCCTACCCTTATGCACCACTGACCTCTGTGTGGTTTGTTACATTCCACATACTGGTTTTCTGGTTGTGTGTGGGGGGAATTCTGGTTCACATACTACTGACCTGTGAACGCTGCACTACTCATGCCTGTACTCTGCGTTACCACTGACCTCCAAACTCTGCACTCCATGTTACATACTACTGACCTCTGAACTCAGCAGTACTTGCTACTGCCCCATAAACTTTTTAAATGTTCCTTTTCAATGGGCCTATGCTAGGTTATCTAAAAAAAAAAAAAAAGAAAAAAAAAAAAAGCACGACAAGCTGGTGATCTTTGATCTCTTCTATGTCATTCAAGTAGATCCCCACTTCTCCAAGGTTGCCTACCCCTGCTCTATAATAAATACTTGCCTCAATTAAGAACAGTAATTGTCATTTCTGTTTGCCGCTTCACTCCTCTGCTATCAGTATGAATCACTTCTGACAAGTTGTCCTGACACCCAGAAAAATGGTGATGGGGAGGGAGCTCCAACACAGCCTGTGATTGAGGGGCTTAGCTCTCTTCCTGTGTTACTATAGGAGGATGTATTTCATCTCTGAGACTAGTCATATCACTGGGTTTATGTGAGGGTTTACAACCACTTTAAAAGGAGGCCAGGCTGAGCAATTCTCCACCATTCAGCAGAAGCTTGTACTTTTAGTAATGAATACAAGGATTTCTCCAACTGGCCAAGGTGGAGAGGTAGGCTATTGAGGTCATGACTACCACTCTAAGCAACTGGATGAAGCTTTGTATTTTGTAGACAAAAATGCAAGCATCTCCTGAATGATAGGGAAGCACTCAGTCTTACCCTCTTAATTCCAGCAGCAGACATGAAGTCGTCCGTATTGCTGAACACAACACAGCTTACTGTATGTAGCCAAAGCTACTACAATATATTACAGCACACACAGTGGCCGCATTGGTTTAGAATGGAAAAAATTAAAAATAAATAAAAATAGTACATGTGGGCCAACTTGGCGCAAATAAACGAATGAAAGCGATAAAGTTGAAATTCTACTTTAAAACAGAATAAAATGCAGGGAAGATATTAGGGGGACGAAAAGACCCCTGAAATCTTCATGAAGACTACATATCACTTGCACTAATATATTGCTACGAAACGCGTTTGCATCAAACTTGGAAATCAGAATTACTTTTCTGATATGAAAGATTTACAGAGTGCGCCACATCCCGTGAAAAATGGAATAGCGAGGAACCCCTGGGAGTGGGATTTTTAAGGCACTACCAACATACAGCATAGAAAAAATAATAACAATTTTATTAAATAACTAAAACAACTAACTAGTTATTTAATAAACATATTTTTTCTATACTGTGTGTTGGTAGTGCCTTAAAAATCCCACCCCAAGGGTTCCTCGCTATTCCAAACTTGGAAATCATTTCACTGACAGCAAGTCAAATTCATCCCAAGTGAAAAAAAAAAAAACGCTCTCGCATTTGATATTACATAAAAAAAAAACACAATACATACACACACACCAACTGTGTAACCTATATGGCAACATGATCTCTTGTATGGAAGTTTCTCATATGTGTACGCACATGTAATGCTTCAGAGGCTCTTTCACACTTGCAGAGTCCCCCGGGAGGTCCACCTGCTCAGCAGGGGATCTCTCCACTGATACCTGCCGAGGAGACTGATAACAGGTCCTTGCTTATGCAGATTGGACACAGATACAGCCTGCTTTCCTCTATGGCAAGTTGGATGTAAACAGACCGGCTGTCATCAGATCCGCCAGACGGATGGGGAACGGATTGCCCATCTGTCTGCTTTTAGTGGATAGGATCAGATGTGGACGGGTGTAAACGAACTCAAGTCCATTTACATCTGCAGCTCCATAAAAGTGCAATGGATGTCCAATCGGGTCACTTAAAGAATGGACAGGGGGACCTGATCTGTCCGTTCTAGTGAAAGGGGCCTAAAAGATTAAAATCAAAACAAACTGACAACACATTTTCCTCATACCAAATGCAAACATAAAATAAACTAAAGATGAAACGTCTAACAAAGCTGGGCCTAAACATTGCCTCTACTTAATACTAAGCTTGCCCAGTACACCAGGATTCTGTCTGGTCAACGCCAACATATTTACCAATATTATAACACGCAGACTCAACTAAACAAGTATATTTTTAGATTTTTTTTCTTTAAACTCAGCTGGATGGCACAAAGTTCACTAAAGTCCCATATCAAACTGACATTTTTCCCCATAAAATACTATTTGCAGCATTTTTTGTTTTTTCCATCATCTTGATGCTGCTGGGCACTTCCAGCCACTCCTTGTCTACATGCACTAGGCTCCATAGTCTGCTGTACATCAATGCTCTGGTCCAGCTTCCTGATAGTGACCAGTGGACTATGCCTGCTCAGTGTGTGTCAGCACAGCCAACTAAAGTCTCCAACACACATGTAGGTGACCAGATGAAACCAAACACAAATGGGAGACAGTTGTCATCAAATACAGAGAAGTGCCTGAGCGCGCACCATAACAGCAGGATCATCACAAGGTATTGCAAAAAAAGTAGCAGATCTACAAAATATTGAAAACATCCTCTGAAGTTCTATAACGAATGGTTATTTAAGATTGTAGTGGTTGGGTTTAGACATGGTGTATGTCTAGTGAAGACTTTTCTCTGCAGTCTAGGAAATTCTAGAGAAGGATTAGAACCTCTCTCGGATATTTACTGCGGTTTGTGTCTGCACTGAGGAAGCACATCCTCCTTATTTGTCACCAAACTTTAGGTGCAGAGAAATCACATTCAATGGGGACCCCAGCAGGGACAAATGTCTAAGGGCCCATGCACAAGGCTCAACTTAAAACAGTATTTCTGCAGTGGGTATGGTTTGTGATCTGTGGAAGACAGGAAACCTCTGCAAATCAATGCCAAGCTGCCACCATCTGTGTGTAATTTCCCGTGGTTAGAGATAGATTCCACCCCTGGAAGAAGACGGTTCATGTACAGGGGTGTATGTCCAACTGCAGGTAATGCTCCCTGTAGGATTACATGTGGAAAGTATCAGCCTGGCATCATTTGTACAGACGTCCTGTCCGTGGATGATCAAACCCACCAGGGGATACCCATCCCGCCAGTAAATACACCGATCTGGGTGGTGTACAGCCCTCATCTACAATGTGCATGAGCTTTAAGACCTTGTTTACAATTGCGGTAGGAGGGGGATTCAAATCTGTGGTGGAGCTGCAGCTTTACCACCCCCTTTAAGCTCCAAAGGCAGCCGGACAGAGTTGTACAGCTTCTGTGGCAAAACTAGAGGACCACTGCCAAACCTGACCAATTTAAGTGAATGCAGTCATGCTGCAAATGCCCTACAACCTCAGCCAATGAGAAGGCAACAAAACTGCCTCTTATCAACCCCCCTCTGAAAAGTGATTTGTGGTCTTCAGAGGGTGACGCAAATGTAAACAAGCCCTAGAATAGTATTTACACTCCTGAGAAATGTCTTCTCACTTCCTGTTGTGTGCCTTAAACAGGAAGTAAAGGAAAAGTTCTCAAACTAAAAACTGACAGCAATAATTCCCGATGGGGGGGGGGATTTTCTGGGTCACAGGAGTGCATTTACTTTTGCACCCCTGTGACCCAGAATTAGCTGACAGCTCAGAGCCATCCAACCCAGGCTCTGGGAGAATCCTGATCATAATAGACAGCACGGTGGCCAAGTGGTTAGTAGTTCTGCACAGCAGCACTAGGAGGGTCCTTGGTTTGAATCTCAACTATGGCACTACCTGCATGGAGTTTGCATGTTGTCCCTGGGTGTACGTGGGTTTCCTCCCACACTCCAAAGACATGCTGATAGGTTAATTGGATCCTGATTAAATATTCCATAGTATGTATAAATGTATGTTAGGAACTTTAGTTTGTAAGGTCCTTGAGGGCAGGGACTGATATGAATGTACAGCATATATGTAAATTGACATCTATACAAGTACCTGTAATAAATAAATCCACCCAGCTGACTGACAGCTAGCTCTGCCTCTCAGCTTATGGCTGAGAGCCAAAGTCCTACTCTCTTGTCAGCTGAGCTCTGGAAGGGCAGTGAGGAGAGCGATGACTGACAGTCACCACTCACTGCTCTGGGAAGACTGAGAACTGGAGCAGTCATGTGATGGCTGAGATCCCAGTCTTAGAGACAGCGGGCAACACCTGCAGCATAGGTGGGTGAGTATACATTTTATTTTTAAATACCTCCATACATCTCCTTTAATGCTTCCATACTCCATTAAAAAAAAAATATATATAGGTTACCTTGGAATAATCTGTATACTGTGAGCCATCGCTTTTCTTTTCAGGCTGAGACAAAATCATAATGTGATCAGTGTGGAATGACTATACCATACAACCATCATTCACATGAGCGATGAAATGTGAGGACTGATGTAAACAACCCAGCTTGTATACAAATAGCAAGCCTTCCCATTACAGAGCTGGCAGCAGTGGAGGAGGATTGTATAATCAGAATGTAAAGCTGATCATTGGCTCCATAATCTCACTGTACAATAAGCTCTATGATACTACTGCCATGGTGAGTATGGATTGGTCATCAGCTCTGTAGGCGTATGGGCAGGGCAGAGCTGTGTCCGAACATTGTATGGGGTGAGTGTGGGATCACACTGTATGGTGCGTGTGTGGGGGGAATCACACTGTATGGTGCGTGTGTGGGGGGAATCACACTGTATGGTGCGTGTGTGGGGGGAATCACACTGTATGGTGCGTGTGTGGGGGGAAATCACACTGTATGGTGCGTGTGTGGGGGGGAATCACACTGTATGGTGCGTGTGTGGGGGGGAATCACACTGTATGGTGCGTGTGTGGGGGGAATCACACTGTATGGTGCGTGTGTGGGGGGAAATCACACTGTATGGTGCGTGCGTGGGGGGAATCACACTGTATGGTGCGTGCGTGGGGGGAATCACACTGTATGGTGCGTGCGTGGGGGGAATCACACTGTATGGTGCGTGCGTGGAGGGAATCACACTGTATGGTGCGTGCGTGGGGGGAATCACACTGTATGGTGCGTGTGTGGGGGGAAATCACACTGTATGGTGCGTATCACACTGTATGGTGCGTGCGTGGGGGGAATCACACTGTATGGTGCGTGCGTGGGAGGAATCACACTGTATGGTGCGTGCGTGGGGGGAATCACACTGTATGGTGCGTGCGTGGGGGGAATCACACTGTATGGTGCGTGCGTGGGGGGAATCACACTGTATGGTGCGTGCGTGGGGGGAATCACACTGTATGGTGCGTGTGTGGGGGGAAATCACACTGTATGGTGCGTGTGTGGGGGGAAATCACACTGTATGGTGCGTGTGTGGGGGGAAATCACACTGTATGGTGCGTATCACACTGTATGGTGCGTGCGTGGGGGGAATCACACTGTATGGTGCGTGCGTGGGAGGAATCACACTGTATGGTGCGTGCGTGGGGGGAATCACACTGTATGGTGCGTGCGTGGGGGGAATCACACTGTATGGTGCGTGCGTGGGGGGAATCACACTGTATGGTGCGTGCGTGGGGGGAATCACACTGTATGGTGCGTGCGTGGGGGGAATCACACTGTATGGTGCGTGCGTGGAGGGAATCACACTGTATGGTGCGTGCGTGGGGGGAATCACACTGTATGGTGCGTGCGTGGGGGGAATCACACTGTATGGTGCGTGCGTGGGGGGAATCACACTGTATGGTGCGTGCGTGGAGGGAAATCACACTGTATGGTGCGTGCGTGGAGGGAAATCACACTGTATGGTGCGTGCGTGGGGGGAAATCACACTGTATGGTGCGTGCGTGGGGGGAAATCACACTGTATGGTGCGTGCGTGGGGGAAATCACACTGTATGGTGCGTGCGTGGAGGGAAATCACACTGTATGGTGCGTGCGTGGGGGGAAATCACACTGTATGGTGCGTGCGTGGGGGGAAATCACACTGTATGGTGCGTGTGTGGGGGGGGGAAATCACACTGTATGGTGCGTGTGTGGGGGGGAAAATCACACTGTATGGTGCGTGTGTGGGGGGGAAATCATACTGTATGGTGCGTGTGTGGGGGGGAATCACACTGTATGGTGCGTGCGTGGGGGGAATCACACTGTATGGTGCGTGCGTGGGGGGAATCACACTGTATGGTGCGTGCGTGGGGGGAATCACACCATGGGGGATCACACTGTATGGGGTGAGTGTGGGGGAATCACACTGTATGATGCGTGTGTGGGGGAATCACACTGTATGGGGTTGTGTGTGTGTGTGTGTGGGGGGGGGGGGAATCACACTGTATGGGGTTGTGTGTGTGTGGGGGGGGGGGGGGGGGAATCACACTGTATGGGGTTGTGTGTGTGTGGGGGGGGGGAAATCACACTGTATGGGGTTGTGTGTGTGTGGGGGGGGGGGAAATCACACTGTATGGGGTTGTGTGTGGGGGGGGGAAATCACACTGTATGGGGTCGTGTGGGGGGGAAATCACACTGTATGGGGATGTGTGTGGGGGGGATCACACTGTATGGGGTTGTGTGGGGGGGGGGGGAATCACACTGTATGGGGATATGTGGGGGGGGGGGAAATCACACTGTATGGGGATGTGTGTGGGGGGGATCACACTGTATGGGGTTGTGTGGGGGGGGGGGGAATCACACTGTATGAGGTTGTGTGGGGGGGGGGGAATCACACTGTATGGGGTTGTGTGTGGGGGGGGGAGATCACACTGTATGGGGTTGTGTGTGGGGGGGGGGGGAATCACACTGTATGGGGTTGTGTGTGTGGGGGGGGGATCACACTGTATGGGGTGTTTGGGGGGGAATCACACTGTATGGGGGGTGTGGGGGGTAATCACACTGTATGGGGGGCGTGGGGGGGATCACACTGTATGGGGGGATCACACTGTATGGGGGGGATCACACTGTATATGGGGGGGATCACACTGTATATGGGGGGGATCACACTGTATATGGGGGGATCACACTGTATATGGGGGGGGATCACACTGTATATGGGGGGGGATCACACTGTATATGGGGGGGGATCACACTGTATATGGGGGGGGATCACACTGTATATGGGGGGGGGATCACACTGTATATGGGGGGGGATCACACTGTATATGGGGGGGGATCACACTGTATATGGGGGGGGGATCACACTGTATATGGGGGGGGATCACACTGTATATGGGGGGGGATCACACTGTATATGGGGGGGGATCACACTGTATATGGGGTGTGGGATCAGACGGTGGGGTGTATGTCCAGGCTGTGTACTGACTTAGGCCTTGCAGAATGAGGAGAAGTTTAAGGAAGAGCACAGGCCTGCCTGCTGACATGACACTCTGAGGAGGGGGGGGTTCTGTGCTGGGCCTTCGGAAAGTTTGCAGCTTCCCCCCTCCAAGCTCAACTCAGCCGAGACAAACTTCCTAGAAGTCCGGCCTGCCATGGCGCACAGCCGGGACTCCCCCTAACCAGACTGTCCACAAATCTCCCCCACCCTTCCCTCCATACCTCACACGGTCTAATCCCCCGGGGCTCCTCCGCTCCACCGGTGCCCGCCTTCACCAGCAACCCAGGCCGGAGATTCCGGAGGAGGGAGACAGCAGAGGAAATGTCCGGCTGTTTTTATTTAAACAGGGCCCGGGAACATCCCTCCGCCATATGCCCCCCTTCCGTCACTACGCTCACACAGCGCTCGACCGGCCAATCAGCGGGCGGCTTACTCAGCCATTAGGCAGCGGGCCGCACTGCGCAGGCGCTGCAGAGGGCGGGGAGCCGCCAATGACGCACTACGGTGCGCGAAGAGATCGGGGCGGCTAGAGCGCATACACGGAAGACGCGGTGCATGCTGGGAGTGGTAGTCTTCTGTTATCCGCCTTTCCTACACTCTGACTTCCTGTGGGCGACGGCGGGGCAATGCATCTGTGCACCTGTACAGGAAGTAGAGAGAGAGAAAAAAAAACTCTGTGACGTGACACCCCACAAATCTCCTTGTCATCACTTCATGACATCGGTCCACGTATATACCCCAAAGAGTCATCACTGCATGGATATATCCTAAGGAGATCCTGTCATCACTGCATGTATATGTTACAAAGAGAACCTGTCATCTCTCCATGTATATATCCTAAGGAGACCCTGTCATCACTGCATCATGCATACTTACCAACTGTCCCGAATTTCCCGGGACACTTCCGGGATTTAGACTATTTTCACGATTTTATCGTTTCCCGGGAAATGTCCAGAGAAATCCAGTTTTGCACGATTTTCCAACGCCGCCGCTAGAGGTGGAGACATTGTCTCTGCCGGCTGCCATTTTCAAGAAGACCAGGAACACAGCTGGGCGGCTAGACGGAGCTCCTGTGTCGCCTACCGCCCCACTTCGCTCCAACCACCCCCCGCCCCACTCCGCCCTGCTACCGGTGACCAACAGCTGCTAGCAGTGTCCCCTTAATAAAGTCTCACAGTGCCCAGCAGTAACACCTGTCCGTACCTCATTATCAGTGCTGCCCATCAGTGCCATCTATTAGTGTCCATCAGTGCTGCTGGTCAGTGCTCATCAGCGCCACCTGTCAGTGCCCATCAGTTCCGCCGGTCACTGCCCATCAGTGCTGCCTATCAGTGCCCATCAATATTACATATCAGTTCCTTCTCATCAGTGCCACCTTATCAGTGCCAACTCAACAGTGCCGCCTCATCAGCACCCATCAGTGAAGGAGAAAACAAAGTTTTATGACAGAAACTAAGAAAAACTTTTTTTTTTTTTCAAAATTTTTTATTTTATTTTATTTTATTTTGTTTATAGCGCAAAAAACAAAAACCGCAGAGGTGATCAAATACCACCAAAAGAAAGCTCTATTTGTGGGAAGAAATATTTTATTTGGGTACAGTGTTATATGACCACGCAATTGTCATTTAAAGTGCGACAGCGCTGAAAGCTGAAAATTGTCCTGGGCAGGAAGGGGGGAAGTGCCTGGTATTGAAGGGGTTAAAGTGTAAATAAAAGGCAAAACTTTTTTTTTTTTTTTTTTTTAGCTTTAGATAGAGTGGAGGTGGATTCCAGTGGAAATCTTCCAATGTGGACACTGATTCTGGTGACCTGGGGGCCCCCAAGGAGTTCCCTTAATTTGCAGGGATTTCCTCGCACTTCCTGTTTGGCTATGGGACAGGAAGTGAAGGGAAATCTCCACAATGGGACGCAGATGGCGAAAAAAAAATCTGAGAGGAGTTATAACTCCCCCTTACTCTATCCAAATTTAGAAAAAAAAAAGTTTTGCCTAAAGTTCTAC
This sequence comes from Aquarana catesbeiana, assembly GCF_042186555.1. NCBI lineage: Eukaryota > Metazoa > Chordata > Amphibia > Anura > Ranidae > Aquarana > Aquarana catesbeiana. Next base: position 189,897,430 of record NC_133331.1, read on the forward strand.
TTTAAAGCGGAGTTCCACCCAAAAGTGGAAGTTCCGCTTTAAGCACTCCTCCCCCCCCTTACATGCCACATTTGTCATGTCATTTTTTTTGGGGGGGAGTGGGTGACTACTTTAGAGAGGGACTTCCTGTCCCACTTTCTCCTTCCGCCCACGGGCCGCCTAGGCGACTCCTCCTCTCCCCTAGGCGGTCCCTCCCTCTCGGCAATCTTCTGGGAACACATGACAGGTCCCAGAAGATTGACTGTCCACTGGGAAAGCGCAGTGCGACTCGCATATGCACAGTGCGCACCCGGCCGTGAAGCCGCAAACTGTCACGGCCGGGTGCCCACAGTTCCAATGGATGAGCCGAGGAGAGGGAGAGGAGCGGGGCTCGGTGCGGCCGCATCGCTGGACCGTGGAACAGGTAAGTGTTGGTTTATTAAAAGTCAGCAGCTAAACTTTTTGTAACTGCTGACTTTTAATTAAAAAAAAAAAAAGCCTGGAACTCCGCTTTAAATCACATTACCAATTGCATATTGTACATGTTTGTATCCTAAAAACTGAAATTTGCACTTAAAACTGTAATTTTGTAACTTTTGTAAATGCCAGTAAAAACTTGGCTGTGCCAGTACATTTTTAATCTGGTAGGTTGGCAACACTGGCGGCATATGAGGTGTGAATCAGGGGAAGCAGTGCAATATCATGGCTGGCACAGACACTTGCCCTATTATTACTGAGATACTGATCTTCTTTATGGATGAGGCATTGCACTGCTGCTTAAAGTGGAGTTCCACACAATAATGGAACTTCCGCTTTTCGGAACCCTCCCCCCTTCCGGTGTCACATTTGGCACCTTTCAGGGGGAGGGGGTGTAGATACCTGTCTAAGACTCCCATGGGATCCTACGCCTCTTCCCGTCCCTCCGCGCTGTCTCCTGGGAAACACACAGGTCCCAGGAGATAGCGGGGACCAGTTGCGACTCGCGCATGCGCAGTAGGGAACCAGGAAGTGAAGCCGCAACGCTTCACTTCCTGATTCCCTCACCTAGGATGGCGGCGGCAGCTGCCGAGAGACGAGCGGGTGATCGGCGTTGGCTACCGACATCGCTGGACCCTGGGACAGGTAAGTGTCCATTTATTAAAAGTCAGCAGCTACAGTATTTGTAGCTGCTGGATTTTAATATATTTTTTTTTAGGTGGACTCCCGCTTTAAAAGATAACTAAAGGTTTGTTTTCTTTTTTGTTTTTTAAACAAACATGTCATAACTCCTCTATGCAGTTGGTTGTGCACAGAGTGGCCCCGAACCTCCTCTTCCGGGGTCCCTCAGCAGAGCTCCTGGGTCCTCCTCTTCTCGAGTGCCCCGTTGGAAAGCCGCTCTCCCTCGGGGCACCCATGTCCTGCTACTGGCATCCATTGACACAGACAGCAGGACTTGGCCCTGCCCCCGTGTCATTGGATTTAATTGACAGCAGCGGGAGCCAATGGCTGCGCTGCTATCAATCTATCCAATCAGGACCCGAGACACTGGCTGGAGCTGCTGTGCTTGTCCCCGTCGCTGGAAAGACCGGGTTCAGGTAAGTAAAAGGGGGGCTCTGGGGGGGAGCTGCATCACAGAAGGTTTTTTTACCTTAATGCATAGAATTCAATAAGGTGAGAAACCAAAAATTGTCACTTTTATTCCTATTACAAGGAATGTAAATATCCCTTGTAATAGAAAAAAGCATGACAGGTCCTCTTAAATATGAGATCTGAGGTCAAAAAGACCTCAGATCTCATATTTAAATTAAAATGCAATTAAAAAAAAAAAACTTGTAATTTAAAAAAAATATTTAAAAAAAAATGGCCCTTTAAGAGCTCTGGGCGGAAGTGACAGTTTGACGTCGCTTCCGCCCAGCAATTGTATTGGAGACGAGTGGGGGCCATCTTCCCCTCACTAGTCTCCATACCTGACAGGAGACAGGACGCGATCGCCTGCTCCGCTGCCAACGGCTCCGGTAAGCGGCGGAGGGCACCGGATCATGGCGAGAGGGGGGCCCTCTCCTGCCACAGATAAAAGTGATCTTGCGGCGAATCCGCCGCAGAGACCACTTTTATCTTGTAGCGGACCGCCCGCTGAAGATGGGGATACCGGGGTTATGGCAGCTAGCTGCTGCCATAACAACGATATCCTCCTTCAAACAGCCGCCGTAAAACTGTGGCAGGCGGTCAGTAAGTGGTTAAACTTGTATTGATGTATATATGACTTTGGGCTCAGTTCATGAAGCTGGTTACATAAAGACAAGGATGTCCGCTTTCAGTCACATGACAGTTATTTTCAAATCTTAGGGCTCTTTCACACGGGGCGGATCAGTGATGATCCGCCCCGTGAACACCCGCTTGCTCAGCGGGGATCGCTCCGCCGATCCCCGCTGAGCAGAAAGATGACAGGTCCGTCGCTGCACACTGTGCAGCGACGGACCTGTCAGAGCGCTGCTCTCCCCTATGGGGGATCGGGTGATGACGGACCGTAGTGTCCGTCGTCACCCGATCCGATCCGAAAACTGATGGAAAAGTAGGATTTTCCTCCGTTACACTTTTCGGATCGCAGCGGGTCGGATGTCAGTGGACATGTCACCGCTGACATCCGACGCTCCATAGGGATACATGTATGTCCGTTTTTCATCCGAAAACGGAAGGATGAAAAACGGACATACGGATCCCTCGTGTGAAAGAGGCCTTAGTTAAAAAAAAGTAACTGTCATGTTTTTGAAAACAGCGGATTTTATTTATTTTTTTAAAATGTGTATTATAAATCCTTTAATTTAGAGTCCTACAGTATAGACAATATGAGTCAGGACAGTACAGCCAGCCATAAAGAATTTGTACCTAGACAAGTCATTGTGTTATAAGGACAAGGACACAGCTGTGGGTTAGAAATTATTCCCATATCTGTCTGATTTTTTAAAATATTTTATTTTATATTTTCAATATTTTTATATTTTACCACTAATACATAACATAAGCTCCCTTTACATAACATTATATGTTGTTTACATGTTTGTTACTGCATAAGGTTTTTTTGATGAAAAAAAACAGTTATTTTTCTCCTGCTATGAAATCACTTGTCAGTTGGTCAGAGTCCATATAAGGCAGTGCTGCCCTCTGCTGGGTGTCATGTAAAAAATATTTTCGAATCTCAGCTTCAAAAAAATAACTGCCATTTAAAAAAAAAAAAAAAAAAACTTCTGATTACATTTTTTTTTAAAATGAGAAAGCCTTTATTTAGAATCCTGCATTACAAAGACAATATGAGCCAGTAAATTGCAGTCAGTCATATAGAGAATATAGTACATAGAGAAGTCATTGCACTACATAGGGCGATGGGTATTAACAAGGACGTGGCTGTGCGTTATAAATGATTCTGATATCCACCTATTTACCAACCATTCATCATTGCATAACATAAGCGCCCATTACATAACATACAGTATCTTGAATAAAGTTTTTTAAAAAAACAAGACATCATATGACCGTTGGCCAGGAGGGTTAGCAAAAAATGAAATCCCGCATAGGGCAGCGGCTTATACAGTATGAGGCAGTGCTGCCCTCTGCTGGATTTCATTTTTTGCTAACCCTCCTGGCGGTAGATTTCTCTCCAGAATTCTGTTTGATTTTCAATATGATTTATAAAGAATTTGTGTCCCCCCTATGTCTCCCTCCATATTTATCATTATTTTTTCTTTCTTCTTTCCTGCAGATTCTTGAGCTTTTGTGTGACGCATTGGCGATTAACACGACGATTGGCTGTTTCTGGAAGATGAATAGTTACACCACTTCAGTAACTGGAGGGACTTTCCATCAGCCCTCCCAGGGACCCTGCTATACCACCGCAGGTCCCTACTCTATTTCAGTAACAGGAGGGACTTACCATCAGCCCTCACAGGGACCTTGCTATACCATGCCAGGTCCCTATACCACTATCATAAACGGAGAGATTTTCTATCATTCCTCCGATGGACCCTGCTATACCAGCGCAGGTGCTTATACCATTCCCATAACCGGAGGGAATTTCCATCAGCCCTCCCAGGGATCCTGCTATGCCACCGCAGGTCCCTATATCAGTGTTGTAAACGGAGAGACTTTCTATCAGTCCTCCCAGGGACCCTGCTATACCACCGCAGGTCCCTATATCAGTGTTGTAAACGGAGAGACTTTCTATCAGTCCTCCCAGGGTCCCTGCTATACCATCGCAGGTCCCTACAACACTCCCATAACTGGAGAGACTTTCTATCAGTCCTCCCAGGGACCCTGCTATACCATCGCAGGTCACGACATCACTCTAGTAACCGGAGGGACTTTCCATCAGCCCTCTGAGGGACCCTGCTATACCATCGCAAGTCCTGACACTGCTCCAGTGACCGGAGGGACTTTCCACCAGCCCTCTGAGGGACCCTGCTATACCATCGCAGGTTCTGACACTGCTTCAGTTCCCGGAGGGACTTTCTATCAGCCCTCTGAGGGACCCTGCTATACCATTGCAGGTCCCAACACCATTCCCATAACTGGAGGGACTTTCCATCAGCCCTCCCAGGGACCTTGCTATACCACCGCAGGTCTCGACACCACTCTAGTAACCGGAGGGACTTCCCATCAGCCCTCTGAGGGACCCTGCCATACCATCGCAGGTCCTGACATCACTCCAGTGACCAGAGGGACTTTCCACCAGCCCTCTGAGGGACCCTGCTATACCATCACAGGTATTAACACCACTCCAGTGACCGGAGGGACTTCCCATCAGCCCTCTGAGGGACCCTGCCATACCATCGCAGGTATTAACACCACTCCAGTGACCGGAGGGACTTTCCACCAGCCCTCTGAGGGACCCTGCTATACCATCGCAGGTCCTGATACTGCTTCAGTGCCTAGAGGGACTTTCCATCAGCCCTCTGAGGGACCCTGCTATACCATTGCAGGTCCCGACACCACTCTAGTAACCGGAGGGACTTCCCATCAGCCCTCTGAGGGACCCTGCCATACCATCGCGGGTATTAACACCACTCCAGTGACCAGAGGGACTTTCCACCAGCCCTCTGAAGGACCCTGCTATACCATTGCAGGTATTAACACCACTCCAGTGACCGGAGGGACTTCCCATCAGCCCTCTGAGGGACCCTGCCATACCATCGCAGGTATTAACACCACTCCAGTGACCGGAGGGACTTTCCACCAGCCCTCTGAGGGACCCTGCTATACCATCGCAGGTCCTGATACTGCTTCAGTGCCTAGAGGGACTTTCCATCAGCCCTCTGAGGGACCCTGCTATACCATCGCAGGTCCCGACACCACTCCAGTAACCGGAAGGACTTTCCATCAGCCCTCCAAGGGTAACAAGATGAGGTCGAGGACCACTCCATATGGTAAGTGTTAGTGTCTCAGCAGAAAAAAAAACTGTCAGGCATTGACTTTCTATCCAAAATAAAATAAAAATCTTCAGATACACTCTAATCATTTTATTCTGTGGTCTGAAGCTCTGTATTTGTACCATTTCAGAGTGGCACATCTCTATTAGAGTACTAGAAAGTCCCGTTATTACCAGAGCTTGACCTATTCTCTGAGCTCTGTAAGAAATTTGTGCACCCGTCATGTCTCGCTCTATATTTCTCATTTTTTTCTTTTCTGCAGATTATCAATCAAGAGCTAGATCACAAATACTCTTCCAGAGGAGAGGTCTAGCTGTACCACGACAGGTCCCGGCACAGGTGGGGGATGTTATGCCAGTAGCCCAAGGGAAGATCTTTGGGACACCAATACCATTTGAGGTAAGTACAAGCCAAATACAATTTCCATCCTAAATACAAGTTTCTTATATAAAAAGTATGTGGGTGGGGGGGACACATAGAGATCTCACCATCAAACATATACAGGAGAACACATAGAGATCTCACCATCACACATATACAGGAGAACACGTAGAGATCTCACCATCACACATACACAGGTGAACAGGTAGAGATCTCACCATCACACATATACAGGAGAACACTTAGAGATCTCACCATCACACATATACAGGAGAACACGTAGAGATCTCACCATCACACATATACAGGAGAACACATAGAGATCTCAACATCACACATACACAGGTGAACATGTATAGATCTCATCATCACACATACACAGGAGAATATGTAGAGATCTCACCATCACACATACACAGGAGAACACGTAGAGATCTCATCATCCCACATACACAGGTGAATATGTAGAGATCTCACCATCACACATACACAGGAGAATATGTAGAGATCTCATCATCCCACATACACAGGTGAATATGTAGAGATCTCACCATCACACATACACAGGAGAATATGTAGAGATCTCACCATCACACATACACAGGAGAATATGTAGAGATCTCATCATCCCACATACACAGGTGAACACGTAGAGATCTCATCATCCCACATACACAGGAGAATATGTAGAGATCTCACCATCACACATACACAGGAGAACACGTAGAGATCTCACCATCACACATACACAGGTGAACACGTAGAGATCTCATCATCCCACATACACAGGAGAATATGTAGAGATCTCACCATCACACATACACAGGAGAACACGTAGAGATCTCACCGTCACACATATACAGGAGAATATGTAGAGATCTCACCATCACACATACACAGGAGAACACGTAGAGATCTCACCATCACACATACACAGGAGAATATGTAGAGATCTCACCATCTCACATACACAGGTGAACACGTAGAGATCTCATCATCCCACATACACAGGAGAATATGTAGAGATCTCACCATCACACATACACAGGAGAACACGTAGAGATCTCACCATCACACATACACAGGTGAACACGTAGAGATCTCATCATCCCACATACACAGGAGAATATGTAGAGATCTCACCATCACACATACACAGGAGAACACGTAGAGATCTCACCATCACACATATACAGGAGAATATGTAGAGATCTCATCATCACACATACACAGGAGAACACGTACAGATCTCACCATCACACATACACAGGAGAACACGTACAGATCTCACCATCACACATACATAAAATTTTAAGTCCTGAGCTACTAGCCAGGCCTCAAGGGTTACTCGTCACCAGTGCCCCACTCAATCCCTACCCTGCCCCGCCCAACCCTGCCCCGCCCCTAAACATGCCCTCATAAGTTATCTCATGAAATAACACTTAAATGTTTTATGCAAAAATAAGTAATACGTAAAGATCTCACCATCACACCTATATAGGAGAACACATAGAGATCTCACCATCACACATACACAGGAGAACATGTAGACGGAGATCAATGTATCTCCGCAATGCTCCAATACACAGGAAAGTCCTTGGAAGTTAGTATAGTCTCTGTCTCTTATTCTATAAATTCATAGACTACAAGTATGGTCCATACCATAACACTGCAATTTATTGTAAAACCTATATGGAAAAAAGTAAATATGCTTACTCTACCTTTGGCTTCTGCACTGCGGGGGGATGACGTTTCGCTCCTTCCGGCAATATTCCAGAGAATGCTGAGGATTCAAAATGTCACAAGAAGCTCCTCCAGCACAGCGCAGAAGAGTTTTCTCATGAGATTTGGTTACTCAGCACTCCCTAGGATCTCGCCAGGGGAACCGTATCTAGGCCCCACATGGAAGTCGGGAGTTTGACCCCATACACACTATTATATTTTTTGCAGATTTTTGTCTTCAGATTTACCAAAACCATACAATATGAGGTCAAAACTTAGGAGTTTCAATTAGTATGCAATCAGGCAGGCCCTTGCACTACATGGTTTTGGTAAATCTGAAAACAAAAATCTGCAGAAAATATAATAGTGTGTATGGGGTCTAAGGTAAGTATAGATAAAGTGATTGTAAAGTCTCCTTTTTAAAAAAAACAAAAAAAATGTTATACTTACCTGCCCTGTGCAGTTTTGCATAGAGTAGCCCGGATCCTCCTCTTCTCGGGTACCTCTTCTGTGCTCCTGGCCCCTCCCTCCTGTTGAGTGCCCCCACAGCAAGCAGCTTGCTATGGGGCACCCAGGCCGAGTCACAGCTCCCTGTGTCCATTCAGACACAGAGCCGTGACCTGACCACGCCCCCTCTCTCTCCTGATTGGCTGTCAGAATTTGACTGACAGCAATGGGAGCCAATCACGCCATGCTGCTGTCTTAGCCAATGAGGGGGGGAGTCCTGAGCAACTGAGTAGACATGTGCAGAATGAAAAAATTTGTTTTGCTTCGATTTGTTATTTACATTAATTTGTTTAGTTCAATGAGTTTTATTCGTTTTCGAATTTCGAATCGATTTTCAAATTTGCAAAACTATTCGAATTCAAAAACGTTTCGATTTCCAAAAATAATAGAATAGAAAACAAAGGAATATAATAGAAAAAAAAAATTCTATTCTATTCCTTTATTTTCTATTCTTTTTTATTCTCTTTGGAAATTGGAAAACTATTCGAATTAAAAAAATATTCCAAAAGTTTTCGTTATTTTGGATTCGTTTAAATTCGGTACTTTTCTAATTCAAACATTTGGATACAGCCGAATTTCTGAATAACAAAAATTTGTCCGAATTTTATTTCGTAACGAAACAAACCGCACATGTCTACAGCTGAGACACTCCTGCAACATCGCTGGATAAAGATGGGCTCAGGTAGGTATTGGGGGGCTGAAGGGGGCTGCTACACACACAGAAGGTTTATATAGAATGCATTAAGATAAAAATAAACCTTCTGACTTTACAACTACTTTAATAACTTCTCAACTGCTTTCTTTTATATTGCAGTATTGTGGGGGAGGGGGAGCAAAATAACGAAATTGCTAATAACGTTATGCTGAAAATAACAACAATTTTAGTGATCACAATACACACACCTTTTAAGATATGTGGAAGAGAACTCATTTTTACCTCTTTTTATAGGAACTGAGATGTGAAGACTACATGATGGCAGCAAGCAGGAGACAAGTCCCCGCACCAGTGGCGGTTGCAAGTTCGTTTCCCGCACCAGTGGCGACTGCAAGTTTGTTATCTGCACCAGTGGCGGCTGCAAGTTCGTTACCCGCACCAGTGGCGACTGCAAGTTCCTTATCTGCAACAGTGGCGGCTGCAAGTTCCTTATCTGCACCAGTGGCGGCTGCAAGTTCCTTATCTGCACCAGTGGCGGATGCAAGTTCCTTATCTGCACCAGTGGCGGCTGCAAGTTCCTTATCTGCACCAGTGGCGGCTGCAAGTTCCTTATCTGCACCAGTGGCGGCTGCAAGTTCGTTATCTGCACCAGTGGCGGTTGCAAGTTCATTACCCGCACCAGTGGCGGCTGCTACTCAGACTTCCACCACAACAGAAGTAGACACATCTGACCAGTCCTCCAAGGGACCAGGTGCGGCTGCAAGTCAGATCCCTGCTCCAGTGGCAGTTGCCAGCAAAAGTCCCGGGTGTTTCAGAATAAAGAGATTCAACAACGCCGTCCATCAATGCAGCAAAAGGACAAAGCATCCTTGGCGAGGAATGTCTTCTAAAGTGAGTATAGTCCCCAACTCTCATTTTTTGAATAGATGGACTACAAGTATATTCCATACCATAACATAGCTCCCAACTGTCCCTGATTTCAAGGGACGGTCCCTGATTTGGAAGAAAGTCCCTCTGTCTCTCTTTCCTCCTCATTTGTCCCTCATTTTGGTCTGATCTATATAGTTGTATTTAAAATGCACTCTTTATCTTTCAAAAAGTATTTCCCAGTGCTAAACCTTTCATCCAATTTCTAGAAAGTTGGGAGGTATGCCATAACACTGCAATGCATTCCCTTCAAGGGACCCTGCTATACCACCGCAGGTCCCCACACCATTCCTACAACTGGAGGGACTTCCCATCATGTAGAGATCTCACCATCACTCATACTATATACTGTACAGGAGAACATATAGTAATGTAATTATTTCTCCCCTACTTTTTTTTATATTGCACTACTGTGGGGGAGGGGGAGCAAAATAAATAAATGGATTTTGCGTTAGGCTGAAAATAACAATTTTATTGATTACAATACACACACACCTTTCATGATAAGTGCTAATTTTAGACAAAGTGATTGTAAAGTCTCCTTTTTAAAAAAACAAACAAAAAAAAAATGTTATACTTACCTGCCCTGTGCAGTTGGTTTTGCATAGAGTGACCCGGATCCTCCTCTTCTCGGGTCCCTCTTCTGTAATCCTGGCCCCTCCCTCCTGTTGATTGCCCCCACAGCAAGCAGCTTTTCATTCAGACACAGAGCCGTGACCTGACCCCACCCCCTCTCTCTCCTGATTGGCTGACTGAATTTGACTTACAGCAATGTCGTGCTATGCTGCTGTCTTAGCCAATGAGGAGGGGAGTCCTGAGCAGCTGAGTAGACATGTGCAGAATGAAAAAAATTGTTTTGCTTCGATTCGTTATTTACATAAATTTGTTTAGTTCAATGAGTTTCATTCGTTTTGTTTTTATTCGTTTTCGAATTTCAAATCGATTTTCAAATTTGCAAAACTATTCGAATTCAAAAACGTTTCGATTTCCAAAAGTAATAAAATAGAATAGAAAACAAATGAATAGAATAGAATTTTTAAAAAATTTTCTATTCTATTCCTTTATTTTCTATTCTATTTTATTCTCTTTGGAAATTGGAAAACTATTCGAATTAAAAAAATATTTAAAAAGTTTTCGTTATTTCGGATTCGTTTAAATTTGGTACTTTTCTAATTCGAATTTTATTTCGTAACGAAACGAACCGCACATGTCTACAGCTGAGACACTCCTGCAACATTGCTGGATAAAGATGGGCTCAGGTAAGTACACAGAGAAGGTTTATATAGAATGCATTAAGATAAAAAAAACCTTCTGACTTTACAACTCCTTTAATAACTTCTCCCCTGCTTTTTTTTATATTGCAGTATTGTGGGGGAGGGGAAGCAAAATAAAGAAATGGACCTTGCGTTATGCTTAAAATAACAACAATTCTAGTGATCACAATTTTACCTCTTTTTATAGGAACTGAGATATGAAGACTACATGATGGCAGCAAGCAGGAGACAAGTCCCCGCACCAGTGGCAGCTGCAAGTTCGTTACCTGCACCAGTGGCGGCTGCTACTCAGACTTCCACCACAACAGAAGTAGACATATCTGACCAGTCCTCCCAGGGACCAGGTGCGGCTGCAAGTCAGATCCCCGCACCAATGGCGGCTGCCACCAAAAGTCCCGGGCGTTTCAGAATAAAGAGATCCAACGACGCCGTCCATTAATGCAGCAAAAGGACAAAGAGTCCTTGGCGAGGAATATCTTCTAAAGTGAGTATAGTCCCCGACTCTCATTTTTTGAATAGATGGACTGCAAGTATATTCCATACCATAACATAGCTCCCAACTGTCCCTGATTTCAAGGCATGGTCCCTGATTTGGAAGAAAGTCCCTCTGTCTCTCTTTCCTCCTCATTTGTCCCTCATTTTGGTTTGATCTATATAATTGTATTTAAAATGCACTATTTATCTTTCAAAAAGTATTTCCCAGTGCTAAACCTTTCATCCAATTTTTAATTTGCTGTATTTGTAAATTCCAAAGGCCAATATAAAAGAATAGTAGTGGTAAAAAAGCACTTGTGGGTTTAACCAATCATATTTTTATACAATTCTCTTTTAAGGAGGGCGTGGCAGGGGGTGTGTCCTATGCCTACATACTTTTGCTAATAGGTGTCCCTCATTTCCATCTCAGAAAGTTGGGAGGTATGCCATAACACTGCAATGCAATCCCTCCAAGGGACCCTGCTATACCACGGCAGGTCCCCACACCATTCCTACAACTGGAGGGACTTCCCATCATGTAGAGATCTCACCATCACTCATACTATTGTAGCGCACTACCCCCGTAGGAGCTGCTGGGTAATTCATTCTTTTCTGTAGTGTGGTTCCATTACCCCCTTCCCTTCATAGATTGACACAGCAGACATTCCAGAACATTTAAACATTTAACTTTATTCTTTTCTGGCACTCATTGTGGTACTGCATTACAGAGTCACTCTGAATAACTCTTACAGACTTGGCATTAAGTGAAGCAAATACTGTGAATACATAGCCCAGATCATGTAGAGCCACTGTGAATAACTCTTAATCTGCACTTGCTTCCAATTACACTTTCCTTCCTCCTGTTTGTTGCTATTTCCTGACCGTACAGCACTTCCAAGTATACCCAAAGAACGTTACTCTGAATAAAGTTTTTTGGGCTGACTGATTGGATTTCTCCCCAGGTATTAATTCTTTAAGGCCCAACTCCCTTTGCACAGACTTCTGTATTGATCCGCACACCAATGCTCTTTGCGAGGTATTGATTTTCTAAGGCCGAAGATCTGTACCTCCTCCTCCAAGACCCGCACTTTAACACCTTTAAGTCTCTTATGCCGCGTACACACGGTCGGACTTTTCGTCTACAAAAGTCCGACAGCCTGTCCGACAGACTTCCGACGTACCTTCGGCGGACTTGCGGCAGACTTTCTTACGAACGGACTTACACACACACGACCACACAAAAGTACGACAGTCTAGTACGCGGTGACGTACACCAAGTCCGACGAGACTATAAAACGGAAGTTCAATAGCCCGTACGACACCCTTTGGGCTCCTTCTGCTAATCTCGTGTTTATCTCGTGTTAGTAGAAGTTTGGTGAGAGACGATTCGCGCTTGTGAGACTCGTATTTTTCAGTTCGTTTTAACTGTTGTTCAGTCTGTGCTTGTGAGGTTTGTATCTGCTTTTCAGTGCGTTTGGTCAGTTGGCATTGAGAAATCTTTGTTTTATTGGCCGCTCGTTCCTGATTTTCAGGTCGTTCTTCACAGGCCTTGCTGTTCTTCAGTGCGTTCTGTTTAGTGCGTTCTGACCAGCCGACCGTTTTGAAGCCATGTTACCTGTACGTACTCGTCGTAGAGCTCGTGCATTGTATGTGCTTGGTGCTGTAGTTTATTCTTCAGCCCAAGACCAGTCCATGAACAGGGCGAGGAGGAGTTCATGGACCAAGAATTGGTTGCTTCAGCGTGACCAGTTCTGTCACATGCCTTTGCTCCGTGAGATCCGTGAGAATAATCCTGAGGATTTCAGGAACTTTCTCCGGATGACGGACCCCGTTTTTGACCGTTTGTTGGCTTTGCTGACCCCCTATATCAGCAGGCAGGATACCTGCATGAGGCAAGCCATCACTCCGGAGCAGAGGCTGGTCGCTACCTTGCGGTATTTGGCCACAGGGAGAAGCCTGCAGGACCTTAAGTTCTCGACAGGCATCTCCCCCCAGGCTCTGGGGATCATTATCCCAGAGACCTGTTCTGCCATCATACAGGTCCTGCAGAAGGACTATATTAAGGTAAGATATTTTTCTTTTATTAGCATCACATGTTCTTTTATGTAATCTTTGATAATATAATGTATTTCTTGCTTCAAACACTACTTACCATCATTGCAATATAGTGTGAATGTCCCCTTTTTATCCTCACACATGCTGGATTTTTTTCCTGTTATTTTTTGTCATGCATGTATATTTTCCTTCAATAACCTTCCCAGCATGAAGTGATGGGAACATATCCACCTAGTCTACTCATTTGGAATGTATTTTGTTTGAGTGTATTTAGTGTGCTGCTAATGAGCAATTATCTAGATTTCACAACCCCACCCCCCCCCCCCACCTAAACTCACTCCAAATAGTGTGCTGCTAATGAGCAATTATCTAGATTTCACAACCCCACCCCCCCCCCCCACCTAAACTCACTCCAAATAGTGTGCTGCTAATGAGCAATTATCTAGATTTCACAACCCCACCCCCCCCCCCCCCCCACCTAAACTCACTCCAAATAGTTTGCTGCTAATGAGCAATTATCTTGATTTCACAACCCCACCCCCCCCCCCACCTAAACTCACTCCAAATAGTTTGCTGCTAATGAGCAATTATCTTGATTTCACAACCCCACCCCCCCCCCCCCCCACCTAAACTCACTCCAAATAGTTTGCTGCTAATGAGCAATTATCTTGATTTCACAACCCCACCCCCCCCCCCCACCTAAACTCACTCCAAATAGTGTGCTGCTAATGAGCAATTATCTAGATTTCACAACCCCCCCACCCCCACCCTCGTTAAAATTTGCTGGAATGTTCTGTGGTGTTGATTTGTCTAAAGCAAATATATGTTGCACTTTGCAAAATGCATGTGCACTCTACAAGTGCATTTGTTCCAGTGCTTTAGTAAATGAGCAGAAGCTCTGCTGATTTCCATCATCAAATCATATGCAAGCCTCAAAGTGTTTTCATTAATTGCCCTTGCATGTGATTGTGTACTCCTTGCAACATGAATGCCTTTTTACATTACCTCATTTACTGTAAGCTGGTTAGCAACTGCACCTGCAGAGTGCGACAACTGCAGTCTTGTAGCCTTTTTAGTCCCTAAATTCCTGCGTGTCCTAAAAGTAATTTTTTTTAGGGATTTCACAACCCCCTAAAATGTAATCAATGTTCCATCAGAGGGGTTGAGCAATCTGATAAGTGTGCCTTTCCATATTAGTTATTCCAGAACAATTAAATTATTGAATGTTATACTGATGCTGGGGAATAATGTTTTTAATTGTCTAATTTTCTTGCAATGTTAGCTTCCAAATTAATTGATTTTGGTTTTCTTGTTTGATTTCCCAGTTTCCTTCAACGCCACAGGAATGGCAGACTGTGGCATCCCATTTTGCCAGCCGTTGGGACTTTCCCAATTGTGGAGGGGCTATAGATGGGAAACATGTCCACATTGTGCCACCACCCCATTCGGGGTCATATTATTTTAATTATAAGGGGTTCCACAGTATTGTTTTAATGGCGGTGGTGTCGGCACACTATGATTTTTTATATGTGGACGTGGGGAAGAATGGCCGGATGTCGGATGGAGGAGTATTTGCCCAGACGGAGTTCTGCCAGCGTCTCCAGAGTGGTGGCCTGGGATTGCCACCTGATGAGGATAACGTGGAAGGACTCCCCTTTGTCTTCATTGCCGATGAAGCCTTCGCTCTCAGCAAGCACCTCATGAGGCCATTCCCCCAAAGAACACTCACCCCGGAGAGGAGGGTTTTTAATTACCGGCTGGCCAGAGCTAGAAGAGTGGTTGAGAATGCGTTTGGAATTCTGGCCAGCCGGTTCCGCCTGTTTCAAACAGCCATTAATTTGGCGGAATACAAACTTAATTTTATCGTTTTATCGTGCTGCATTCTGCACAACTTTTTAAATAAGCATTCTACAAATTATATAGGCACAGTTGGGCCTGAGGCCGGACAAATAGAAGCCAACCTTACAGGCCTGGATACTGTCCGTACTGGCTTGGCCCCCCAAAGTGCCCGTCAAGTTAGACAGCAATATGTTAATTATTTTATGGGTAGGGGGGCCATTGCAATGGGCCAGGATATATAATTTTTGACAATAAAAAAATTATTGATGAAATCTTGCATTATATTTATTGCTTGCCTTTCTTTTGGGCTGTCTCCTAGGTTATGGTCGAGCAGTTGTAGTGCCAACTGTATTGTAATTTTAAATGTCTAAATAAGCTCCATTGCCACTGTAAACAACTTTTTTACAATTATAACTAAAATGATACTGAGCCTTGAAATAACAAACCACACATTTATTTAATTCCTATAAGGAGATGTTTTTATTAATGGTTGTTATGCATTCAGTTCTGCATTTAGTATAAAATGTTCCTTGACAAAAATAGAATGATATCTTAATAATGTAGCAAAATATAAT